>NW_026137701.1:0-620467 GCF_019393585.1 Leptopilina boulardi | reverse complement strand
AAAATTAAATAGAGTATATACAAAATAGAATTTTTTTATAAAATAATTTTTCAAATAAAAAAAAAGCATAATACTCGAAATTGATTTATAGTATGTAATTAAAGAATAACTTACTTTAACGGTCGTTTTGCTTTCGGCGAAACAGTTTTTTCAATTGCCTGTTGACTGCGTCTAGTGGCTGGGGAAGATCTTGCCGGTGACAAATCATTTTCCTTAGCTTCAGTAACTGCAGGCGGTGATGGTTGTCTTTGTTCCAATTGCTTTTGTTTCGCCTCTTCTAAAATTATTATTATTATAAAATCAGTAATTTGTAAAAATGAAATTGCAAAAAAAATTAAATAATTATATCTATAAAATTTATAAAAAAAACAATCTACTTTTTAATGGAGTTTTTTTCGCAGGTTTAACTTTCTGTGAAGCTGGTGTATTTTTTGGTGGTCTTCCAACCGGTTTAGAGGGAGTGGATTTAGCAACTGCTGGTGTAGATACTTGTGATGGAAGATTTTCTGTTTTTTTCGCTGGCGTTTTTTTGGCGACAGTGACAGCAGCAGTAGTAGTAGCAGCAGCAGCTACTTTTTTAACTACTGGAGTTTTTGCTGCTGGAGTGTTATCCTACAAAAAAAAATTATAAATATTCACACCTTAAAACTTTATCGTTATATGTGCAAAGTATTTTTTAAAAACATTTTTTGAAATCCTGTTTTTCAAAATTGAACTAATAATTTTACAATTTATGACATATTTTCTCAATTCTTTATCAAAATATCTAATTCTAAATAACCTTAAAAATTGAAAAATTTAATGTAAATAAAATTTAAGTTACATAACCATTACAAATTGTATTTTAATAATATAAATTTTAATATAATTTTATTTATATTTTTTATATCTCTCAGATCTTAGTGAATAACCCCCTAATAAAAATATAACTTTTTTTCAAAAATTTTTTTTACTCAATCATAATTAAAATTATCACCAAAAATTTAATTTAAAAAAATTGAAATTATCTTCAATTATATAATTAATAAAATAATTAAAACTATATGCAAATATTGATTCAGATGGCTGGAATTATCTTCATTCAATTTTAAACATATTTACAAGTCGAATTTAAAAAAAAGTCTGGATAAAAATTGAAATCTCATTTTATTTTTTAAGTCAAAAATAGACATACCTTTCCTTGTCTTCTGGCTACGCGGATTATTTCCTTTTCGGGATCATTCAAGCCAAGAGGTTCTTTATGGAAAGTAAAATTGTCCATTGTCATATTGTCTTTCGCTGTTACTATAGAAATAATTTTACATATAATTTTTTATTAACATGAAAGCTGATAAGTTTCATTGAGTACATTATTTTAAAAAGTTACAAATTTATCTATTTGTATAGATATTTTAGTAACTATTTTATTTTTTTTTACAATTAATTGAATCGTGAATTTTAAAAAGGCCTCAACACTTTTTGGAGTTGAGCCCCTTTTAAAATTCACGATTCAATTAAATAGTAAAATAAAATTACTAAAAATGAATTAGAATTTTAATACATTTTTTTTTTTAAATCTAAAAATAACTATTACTTACAATGGAAAGAGACTTCCTTGTAACTTCTAATTTTTTTTCCTTGAGGTGTGATATAATAAATATCAGCCATTTTTTTGAGATTAGCTTCACTTCCAGCACCACGATAAACTAATTCTCGTTTCCAACCATTTTTAAATGGCTCAAGAAAAGCAGGATTTGACATGTCAGTTTTTGGCTTTCCAACTGGAGTCGAAGGACTGGTTGTTTGTTGCAATGAACGATTTGTTTTTGATTTTGCCGAAATATTAGGCGTACTATTATTTACAGATGAAACAACGGGCGATTTACTAACTGATTCTTCAGATTTTTGATGTGTTAGTTCAGCTTTAAAATTATTCACAACATCCATTGGTTCGGGCTCTTTGGCGGACATAATTTCACGTACGTCATTTAAAATATCATCTGGTTTATTGTCACTCAATAAACTTTTTCGTGAAGGACGACCACGTTTTGCTTTTGTGCCAACCGTTAATTCTACTTCAGCTATAAACAAATATTTTTTTATTTTTTTTATTAATAAAGCCCTTTTTCTATTTTTTTTTTTAAAATAATTAATATTAAAATTCACAAGTAGTAAATAACTTAATGTAAATTATTATAATTTAATTAATTGTAAGTAAATAAACAAAAATTGATAAATTCGTCTTTTGTTATAATTAAAAATTCGAAATTGATAACATCAAACAAAAGCAGTTCATATTCTAAACGCCATATTTTAATATTTATTTAACATTTTTTAGGTTATAGTTAACAATTAAAAACTTCAGAATATTAAAAAAGGAATTATAATTATTTTTCAATCGATAACAAATGCATTAAAAGTTAAAATAGTTGAAAACTCTTTTAAACATTTAAATATATACTTTTTTTGTAATAAAAAAAAAAAAAAAAAGTGACTGCCATTATAATTTATTCTGATTCATGAAGAAACGAGAATTTTTCAAATGAATAATTACCAATTAATTTTTGAAGAACTAAATTTCCCGACTCAGAATTATCAAAATAGCGACTATCAAAGCCGGTGAAATCAAGTGATTCCTCGGAATTTATATCAGGATCTGAAAGTTTCCGTTTACATCCCTTCATTTTGGGTTTTGCGTCATTCTCGACGGCTTCGACGGTGCTTGTCGAATTGGCCTTGGTTTTACGCAAAGTTCTTCGCGTCGGTGACATGACAGTTTTTGACAAATCTGTTGAATCCCCATTTATTTCTTGTTCAATTTCCTTAGTTTCTTCAGATTTTTCGTTCGATTGTTTCTCTGCTGATGTTGATTGCTGTTCAACAGTTTCTAGGTTAGAACCTTCGCACGCCACCTCGGCGTTCCCGCCATTAAGATCGGCAGTTTCCATCGTGTAATTCCGCCGGGCCACACAGCTCGGCCTCTTTTATAAGGACTTGCACTTGAAACACCAAATTCGTCGATTAATCTCACGTTTCCCAATTCGCTGAGTATTGCAAATTAGCAGTCCGAATTTCACAAACAACTGTTACTTTTCCACATTCAAGCTGTAATGTCGTCGAGTTCATTTGTCTGTTATTACATATGCAAAGCACAAAACACTGCACACAACACACACGAACAAGCAACTACTGCAAAAAAGTAAATTTTGACGCATAAGGCGCAAGCGTCTCTTCTCAGGTTTAAACCGGAAATGACATAAATGTTCATAGCAAATGTTGCCAACACAAAATATCAAATCCCATCAGTGCTGAAAAATTTTTTCTTTAAAAATAAAGAGTTTTTAACAATATTTTTACACATTTGTAATTTGGAAAAGTTAATTGAGATATTTTTTTATAAACAATAAAATAATTCATCAAGATTTTACTATTAGAAACTTAATTTTAATCATGAAATAATTTGAGGTTGGATGTGCAGTAATCATTGCGCATAGTTTACTTTTAGTGCTGCTTCTAACCTTAATATCCCTAACTCTTTTTTACAAAACGGATAATTAATGCAATCAATAAATATATTTTTTTCTAAAATATTACTAATACTCAAAAATTATAAAAAAAATTGTCATTTTTTTTTATTTTTCTTTGATATATTTCTTTTAAAATATTTATTTTTATTTTTAAAATTTAAATAACCCGGGAGAAGTATAATATTTACTAAACAGGAAAATGACGTTTGTCTGTATATGTTGTTGTGTCACTGCATATGTATAGGAGAAAGAAGCAAAAAAAAAAAAATAATTACATGTATTTATCCCAAGAAGTCAGTGATCGCCTACTTTTGTCAAATATTTAGAAACTAAGTATTGTTTTTTTTTTAAATTTCAATAAACCATATGTTTCAGTCATGATTTTATGAAGGAAAACTCGCATTGCGAATAGTATAGTGTACGACAGGTTAGTAAATGTTTACAGTTTGTTATATTTTTTAATCTTTAATCACTGTCATCACTGTAAGTAGAAGACATTCGAACTGTCAGGATTTTCTTCTATTTTTAATATGCCCAAGGGTCAACTCTATAGAACGCAAAATTGCGTATTTATTAAAATAAATTTTACTAATTTTTTGTTTTCAATAAACAATTGACGATAATATTTTATTAATTATGAGTTAGTATATATACATAAAAATTAGTATAACAAAAATTTCATGGTACAGTACCTTACATTTAATGCCAAATATAGTATAAGATTTTAATAATAGCAAAAAAAAAAAATTATAAATAAATTAAAATATGCAAAATAGTTGTAAAATTTTTATTCTTTGTTAGTCTACGACTATATTTTATATTTATAGCAACTTGTTACCACCCATTCTTAAAACGGGTATATAATTTTTTTTCTTTTTTAATAAAATTTAATTGACAGCTACTGATTCTAATGAAAATAATAAAATAAAGTATACGTTTAATAAATATTTTAATACTATTTACAAAAATAAAATATTAAAGAAAAAATATAATGTCCTAACCCTACTTTTAAAAGGGTTAAGTAAAAGTGTCATGGGATACAAATGATTGACACGTACGTACTTCACGTCTCGACATATTAATCGTTTGTTCAATTATTGACAATATGGATAATTTAATTAAAAGTATTGTATTTAATAGATATTATATTTTTTTATATTTTTATTTTATATTCATGTATATATATATATATTTTTAGAATAAACCATCCCTCAAATGGAGCGTGTTTTAAAAGCAGTGCCAGTGGATTTAAGAGAAAAAATGGAAGCGCTTGTTCATGATTTAACATTGGCACTTGAGGAAAGCAGCAATAGTGCAAATGTCAGACGAAGATGGGGAATTCGAAGACGTGCTCGTTCAACAGGAAATATTCGTAAGTCTATAAAGTCATTGTCATGGTGAAAAATTTTTTTATTTTAATTTTTTTTTTTTCAATTTTCATATTTCTATTGTAATATATTTTTAATCTAATATATATATATTATTTTACACAAAAATTAAATAATTTTATTATCATAAAATAACGATAAGTTTAATTAAATTTATAATTATATAATAATAATTTATTGTTTAGCATCATTAAGTGCCAATAAACATTCAGATGACAGTTCATCGTCAATTTGTGACATAAGAATAGTATCAAAAACTGCTTCCTCATCGAAATATCAATCCGATAGTGATGATACAAATCGCACAAAAAGATTTGCTCGTTTTTCAAATTTAAATAATGCCAGTAATTTTGAAAGTGATTCTGTTAATGAAAATTTCGTGCCAAGAATTAATACAAGACGTAAAAGAAAATTCAAAAGAATGGCCATTGATTCTGATTCAAATCCATCAACATCACAGGCAGTTGCTATTATTTCCACTTCAGTTGGAAAAAAGAAGAGAATTTTTAGAAACGATTGCGAAAATCGATACGGAGCAATTTGGTAATATAAATAATACTACGCAACAATCATTTTTTTTTTTAATTACATTAAAGAAAAATAGAATTTTCATTCAGTAAATAAATTTAATTTATAGTTGAAAATTTATCTAACATCATCATTAACATCACAGGTGTGGAAAGAGAAAAAGATCATGTCGCGAGCGATCAATAGATTGTGAAATGCGTTCGCCAAAACCAACTCGTGTTTCAAAATCAAAAAATAGAGGAAAAATTCAAAGTGAAGATGCAATGGATTGTTCTCAAGTTTCAAGTTCAAGTATCTCGTCGAGCGATTCCGAGACAGGAATAGTAACAAATGATGAAGATCGTGAAGGTAAAAAAATAAGACAATAAAATTATTCAAATTTAGTTTTTGAGTGAACATTTTTTAATTTTGATCTTTCTTTGCATTAAAAATTAAAATTAAAAATTGAATATGAAGAAAATTAAATTAAATTTTTAGTTAACAATTAAAATTTGAATATATAATAATAATAATAATAATAAAAATTTACAGGTGACGATGAACAATCCGATTGGATTGGAGAATCAAGTTGGTGGGACGACACCGAAAGTATCATAAGCGAAGATAAAGTTGCAGCAGATTCAGCTCTTCAAGCAATTTTACACGGTAGTTCAGAGCATCTTACTGACGAGGCAAGAAAATGTTATCGTCAAAGAATTCAATGGATTCGCGATGGAATAAATGGACGTGAAATTCGCGCTGGTCGTCGACACGTCGATAATAAACCGGGATATTCAATAATTACATCGGCAAATGAAAAAGTCTCAAGATTTTTACAAGATCCAAATCAAAGTGAATTGAAATTACATCCAATGCATCAGCCTGAACGTGAAAAATTAAGAAGACTCGCAAATCTTTATAGTTTAAGTTTAAAGGGCGATTTAAGTTGTCCAATTTTATATAAGACACGACAGACAACGCAGGCAATTTGTGTTGATCAAGTGTCTCTAAATCGATTTTCAGATAATAAAAGACTAAGAAAAACACCACCAAACTCACCAATTCCCGATTCAGTAATGCAAAATCAAGAAATTCAAATATCAGGCACAAGTTTCAATAATTCATCATCAATGATATCGCAAAATATTGGTTCAATGCAAAATTTAAGTAAACTACCACAATTCGAATGGAATACACATAATTCAGGGCTCGATAGTCAAACAAAATTAAGATTTCACAATTTTGGACATTCGAAATCCAATTAGAAAAACCGGAACAAATAAACGGTACAGTTATTTTCCAATATAGAAAAATAATATTCTATAAATAATGTTTAACTTGTATTTTCATAAAAAAAACATATTCTATGTTTTCTAAAAAAAAAATATTTAACGAAAAATAGTTTTCGGAAATTTGAATAATTATACAAGAAAAATATTTTGGCTATAATTAGTCAAAAAAAAAAAAACAACATATTTTTCGGTGTTGAATTTTTAATTGTAAAAAATATTTGCGATTAAATAATGAATAGTTTCGTGTTAAATAACAACGAATGTTACTAGCATTTAAATTTATTTTATAACGAAAAATTATTAACTTTTAATTAAATTTCATGTTGGTATTTAAATTAACTTTAAATGTAATAAAGTTTATTTAACTATTATAATTATATTATTAATATTAAGTGTCAGAATTATTTATATTGTTTAATTATTTAAATAAAAATTGTGATTGATTTTATTATTAGCACTTACGAAATTCGCAAATAGATTTCTTTTTTTAAATGAAGTTATTGTTACATTTAGAGGATGTATTTTGAAATTGTATTTTCGAATTTGTAAAAAAATGTTTGCTAAATTGTAAGATATTTAATTGTAATGTTACGTTCAATTTAATGTTAAGTATCAATATAATAATATATTATTACATAATTTCTAAAGACTGGGAGAAATTTAATTATAACTATAATATATATATATATAGGATAGTTCCAGACGAAAAAAAAATCTACTAAGTTATATAAAATAGGCCTGTAAATTAGCATAATACTTTTATTATATTATTTCAATAAAATAGTTTAGTTTCTGACAATTCTAACAGTTTTATTATCATCTCACAATAGTAATAGATATAATCTTTAAAATTGTAGTTATTATTTTTCAAAAATTAGGAAAACTGTATCATTATTTTTTTCAAATACGATAAAGTTTTAAATGATTTTTTGTAAATAAGATAATAATTAATGTAACTTAAAAATTTTCAAGTTCATAAAATATTTGAAAAATTAATAGGCAAATCTATGAAATTAAAACAATGAAAAGTGGAAGAAAATATAAAATCAAAGTTTTTAATATACATTTTTACATCAGCCTTTACATATTACCTGCAATTAACTTAAAATATATGAGAATTTTATTTATTTTGAGACAATTTTTTTTCGGCTGCCAATATATTTTCATTAGCAAGCATTTGAAATTCTTGAAATCTTTGAGAAATTCTTTGATTCATTTTTAAGAATTTTTCCATACAATTTAGAGCACATTTTTCTTCTTTCTTTTTAATATCACGACTTGTAAAATCACTCACGCAATCAGTGAAACAAATTTCTGACAGTTTATTGTAATTCATCAGAAATTCTCGAAACTGAAAAACAACAATTATATATAAAAATATTTTCGATTTATATTAAAATAATTGTTTTATAAACATGAAAAATAAAAACGCATTTCCAATAATTGAAAAAATATATAATTCTCTTGTTTTATTTTGTTAATTTAAACAGATCAACATAAAAATTTTAATTAAATAGTAAATTATAAATAAATATAAAGTATTTATGTGATAATTGTGTTATTTTTAATATTTTATATTGTATATAAGCACGAGTTCAGAAAAATGAATAAACAACGTACCGTTTTTATTTCTTCAGATCCTACATTACCAGTTAGTTGAACAGACATTTTTGTATAATATGTGTATATTAATTATTCAATAATTTGTATTTTTCTATTAATAATTGAAAACTATTTACACTATTTATTATTTAACTTTGATTTCTGTGTTAAAACGGTTTTTGAGGTTAGGAAATTTCGTCTGCTTTAAAGTCACATGTGGACAAGGACACAAACACGTATACGATCTATATACATAAACAATATTTTATAAAAAGAAAGTTATAAATTTTATTTTACATATATAACATTTCAAATATTCAAGAAACATATAGAAATAATACATTCTTTTACTCGAATAACAAAAAGAAAATGGTACTTATAATTAACATTGTTTTTCTCTTTTCAAATAAATATTTTAAAAATGCGCGGGCGTTTATATAGAGGCATAAAAAGTGAAATCATTTTTAAACTTCGTTTAAAAAATATTAATTACAAAAGAAAATAAATTTATATTTAAATTTTATATTTTCTTTAAAGAAATTGTAATTATATGCTTTAAATTAATTTATTATTTAAAAACATGTTTAAAATTCAAAAATTTTCAAAAGTGCTGCCTCTTGTGGTAAATTAAAGAAATTATCCCTGATCAGCTGATAATGACATTTGTCATTGACTAGCGTTGTCGTAACCATAGAAACAAAATAAAATAAGTTACTAACCGAAATGTTTTGATTGTTTCTTTATTTTTCGTTTTTTAATAATTATTTTATAGTTAAATAGAAACACTTTTAAACTTTATTTTTTAAAAACATAAATTGCAGGTAAGTTCCATTTTTGTTGTTCAAATCGTTATTATATAGGTTATATTTATGAAATATTTTTTTTATTACAATATAATTTGATGAAATTTTTTTCTATTTTCTTTATAATTTACAATAATTTATGGTATTTTTATAAGATTAATTATATAATTATAATATAAAAGTAAATGAAATAATCGTATTTAGATATATTTTAATAAATTGTCTAAATAAATCGCATGCTATTTAACAAGAAGCCTCAAGTTTTTTTAAAAATTAGTTTAAATGTACAATTGAAACATTAACATTAATTTTATATGTAAATTTTGCGCACCTAGAAAGTGTAAAGTACTGTAATCATCAGGTCTATTTATTTTCCAGCAATTCATTTCCTTGGTAATAAAAATGTCAACAGATTCTGAAAGATATGTTTTTGAAGCGGAATGGCACGATAAAGTGGCTTGCATTACTAGAAATTTTTTATTATATTATTATCTCTCCGATAATTCCGTAGAACTGGTTCGTAAAATAATAATAATAATAATTTATTTTTGTTTTATTAATAATAATTTTTTTAAACATGAATTTATTAAAAAGTATTAATTCTTACTTAATAAATGTTGATTTTTTTTTTCGTTAATATAGTTAATAGTTATTGAGTAATTAATTGTAATTAAAATTTTAGTACGATTTAAAAACAAGAAAAACCTTTTTAAGAAAAACAAAATGCGAAGGAGTTGATGAATCAAATTTTTATGTTGGAGCAGTAGTTACAATTTTTGCACGAAGTATGAAACTTATTAGTTTCGCTGATTTTTCTACTAAAACAAGAGTGTTACACAAAATTCAAAAGTGAGTTTTTTTTTCTCTAACTAAGAAATTTGAGTATATACTTTGAAATTATTATTTCCCAGTATTAAAAAATTATTTTATTTTTAATAAATATATAATTGTCATTGATTTGTTTTCAGGACACTTGGAATTATAATGCCAGAGCTTCATGATAAAATTGGAGAAATATTAAAACGAATATTAGCTGAAAATTTTAAAATTGGAAATTTAAAAATGGTACATTTATCAAGAGAAGATGCGATGGATTTTTTCAGAGAAAAGGGAGATAACTCAACGTAGGAATTAATTAATTGTTACAAAAACTGTTACCTGTTGAACAAAATTTAAAAATTAATTTCAATTATTAAAATTTTTTAAACATTTATGTCACAGATTGATGTTAAGTCGTATAACTTCCGGACCAATTATTGCCCTTGAACTTTTGGGACAAGATTGTATTTCCCGTTGGCTGGAACTAATAGGTTCTAATGATATTTCTGAGATTCGAGAAACAGATTCTCCATCATTAAGTGCTTTTTATGAAAAATATGCTGGCGAAAATACATTTTACGGTTCTATTAGTGAAACAGCTGATCAGGTATAATTTAATAAAAAATAATTCTTATACTTCAATATTAAATTGAGAAAAAAATGTTATTTAAAGTTTATAAAATATATGCAAACGATTTTAAAAAAATAATTTTTTTTTTTTAAACAATTTCATTTTAGGATATAAAATTTTTCTTTCCTGATCCAAAGAGCGAAAAAAGAGAATTACCAAATACATCAACAATCAAAGATTGTACTTGTTGCATTATTAAACCTCATGCTGTGCAGTCCAGGCTTGAAGGTAAAAAAATATTTAATTTTAATAATGCAAGAAAATTAATTAGAAATTTGCATTTACATTCATTTGAGATTCAAATTCAAATACATTTTAAATTTTATTTAAATTTAATTTTAATTAATTATAATTAATTAAATGTTTTTTTTTCTCACAATTTTTTCTGTTTATTAAAAATCAGGCGATATAATTGACGAAATAATAAAAAATGGCTATCTTATCACTGCAATGCAACTATTTCACGTGGATCCAGTAAATGTTGAAGAGTTTCTTGAAGTTTATAAAGGAGTTCTTCCTGATTATGGGGTATAAAAATAAAATTACAACAGCGACTCGTTTAATTTTTCTCTCTAATAAATCTTATTTTTTCTTTTATCTTCTTTTATCTTATATTTTAATCGTATACATATTATTTCTTATTGGCAGGCCATGGTTGCGGAATTACAATCAGGACCTTGCATTGCAATGGAGATAAAACATAAAGACGAGAGTGTTAATGTTCCAGTGGAATTCAGAAAATTCTGCGGTCCCATGGATCCAGTGAGTGGAATTTAAATAATATTAAAAGCAAGTTTTTTGTGAATTTCAAAAAAAAAAAAAATGTTTATAGTTTTTTTCATTTTGTACACATATCTTTTGTGCGTTATTTATAATTTTATTATTGAAAAATAATGTTTAAATACTCTCCATAAAAATTTTTATGGAGAAGATTTTTTTTATCTTTCGCATCATGCAAATGATTACGTAACGAAATTTGCTTCACTTTTATTTCAGGAAATTGCTAAACATGTCAGACCCGACACGTTACGTGCCAAATATGGAAAAACAAAAGTTCAAAATGCCGTTCATTGCTCAGATTTGCCAGAAGATGGAATATTAGAGGTGAGAAAAAAAATTAACTTTTATTATTGTTTGTGGGAAATAATTTTAAAATTTATTAATTAACGTAAATTTATCATTATAAATTAAATTTAAAATTAAATCTTTCAATTAATAATTTATTTTTTGCTAATTATTTTAAGGTGCAGTATTTTTTCAAGATCCTTAGCTAAAAATCAGGCAAGTTGCATAATATTAAGAATAAATTATTTTAATAATCATAATATACAAAGTACGATTACATTTAAAAAATATGGAAAGAAGATTTTTTATATATATATAAATTAGATTTTAAAACAATATTTTGTAAAATTGTTTAAAAAAAATTTTTTTTTGTAAAAAAAAATGTATTTTTATTAGTTATCTATAAAAACTTTTAAAAAGTGTCACGATGGAAATTTCATTCATTGTTTGTGATCTAAAGAACTTAAACAAGAAAGTGTACGGGAAATATTTGAAAAAAATTACAAAT
This sequence comes from Leptopilina boulardi, assembly GCF_019393585.1. NCBI lineage: Eukaryota > Metazoa > Arthropoda > Insecta > Hymenoptera > Figitidae > Leptopilina > Leptopilina boulardi. The sequence continues at coordinate 608,346 of NW_026137701.1, read as the reverse complement.
TTTTTATTTTCACATTGTGTAAGAATTTTATGGCGTATTTTACGCTTAAGGCGTAATAATTCTGATGCCTTTTAATAAAAACATATTGTAGGCCTACATTTTTCTTATTGTCTATTGCAATTTTTATCGATTGCAATTATAAGAAATAAACAGAAGTAATTTCCTTTTCATGAAGGATCTGTTTTTTTTTTAAAATGCACTTTATTTTTTCATTGTTTCAAATTTTTTGTGAAAATACATAAAATGAAATGAAAATGAATATTAGATGAATTTTTTAATATTAAATAATTATTAATAATTAATTTTTTTTCTCTCTTTTAATATTTTTAGCACTTTCAAAAAAAAAAAAAGAAATTAATTCTGTTTGTATTTGTTTTATTAAATTTTTGTTAATTCCTGCGTAATTTAAAAAGAATTTATTTTCTACAATAATTCATTAAAAATTAGATTTCAATATTGTTAAAAAAATAATTACTCGCAAAAATAAATAAGAAAAGGAATTAAAATATTTTTAATGATTCCTCTAAATAAATAATGAAATTGAAAATTATATAAAAAAGGTACAATTAAAATTAAAATATTTATTTTAATTTTTTAACAGTCAAATAGACAATTATTTTTATTGAGAATTTTTATTTTTTTATTTTTTTTTTTTTTTTGAAAATATATAGTTTGTCGAATGAGCGACACATTTTGAAAAGTTAATTGACATTTTTACGAAACTTGTGAAGTAACAATACAGTAATTTTTGCAATAAAATGATGTATAATTGTGTTCCCAGCACTTCCGTTGCATATGGTTCTAAAGAGAGAGAGAGAGAGATTTTATTATTTTTTTTTTTAAAAAGCAAGCGATTCTCTTACATTATTCGTGCCGATTTGTTACGCGTGGGTATCTGTTCCAGAACAAGCAAATCGGCGAAGATGACTGCGCTTAAATTTCATTGGCTTATTAGAAAATGAGTTTTCATACCGACCAACTTGTTACAATCGGTACAAAGCAGTAGCGCGTTTGACATCGCTCTATACGGATATTGGTGCCAATTTTTGGCCAGAGTTCCAAAATAGACAAAAAAAAAGGAATTAAAAAAAAAAAATAATAATTTAAAACACGTGAAACAAAAATTTATACTGGCTTTAATTTTTCTAATAATTTTTGAATTAAAAAAAGAAAAAACAAAAGAAACCTACAAAATTACTTTTCTATATCGTAAATTTTGATTAGAAATATAATTTTTAAAAATAAAATATATTTATAATAATTTGAAATACAAAAATTTGTAACATAAGTAACATAATATTTAAAAATAAAGTACGCGAAATATAGTGTAAAAAAATTTGATAAATTTAATAATTAGAGAAATTCTCTAATTTATCATCTCGTATATATGTCAATTATTTAATGTTGATTATTTGAAAATATTCATGCACATATAATATAATTGAGTGAAATTTATAATATTGTTAAATTTCAAGTGCAAGTGATTCATGAAGCGTGAAAAAAAGTGTTAATTAACTGCAATTATTTTTAAAGTATATTTTTAAATAAACAGAAATAATTTCCTAACGCAGGTGAGATAAAAAAATTATTTTTATAAACATTTACTTAATTATTTAAAGAATAATTAATTTTCATCATTTTCTTTGCTCTTATCATCTTTTTCTTCATCGTCTTTATTCTCAATCTCATCAGCTTCTTTTTTTTCTCTTTTTTTTAAATTTCTTTTTCTAATTATATTTATATTTTTTTTTCATTTATCTCGCAATGAGTGTAGTAATAAAATTAAATGAGAATGTTAAACAAGTAGAAAAATTAGCAAAAGTAGAAAACTTAAATTATACACTGTGACTATTTCCGTAGTATGTTTATTTTTTATTTTACTGTAAATATTATATCGTCAAATTGTAAAAATTTTTTATTAATGCAATAATCCTTTTGTTTTTGTGATGCTATGAAAAATGGAAATGTACATATAAAATATTAAACTGAATCTGCTATTAAGTGATATTTTTGTATAAGTGAACATATGAATGCAAATGAAATAAACGGTTTAATTACAGTCTGAAACGGTACAAGTATAATCAGATATTTGATTTAAGCCTTGAATATACCTATATAGGTACGTTAGTTTTAAAAATACATAGTTTTAAAAAGATTATAAAACAACATTTTTATTGTCAGTTTTTGTAATTAATTTTATTACATTTTGTAAATTTATCTTTTAATTTCATTAATGTCAATAATAATAATATATTAATACCTAAAAATTTTCCTAATAAAATATTTTCTTATTCTTTTTTCTTTAAATTTTTATTTTCTAACAATTAACTTAAGTTTAAAATTTTTTTTTTTTAGTTAAAGTTACATTTTTTTCGAAATTAAGTGAGAAGAATCGGTAAAATTTTAACTCATCAAAATTTACGTTGTTAATAATAGTCAATTAAATTGTTTTATGGGATTATTTAGAATCTAGAGACATTTTATATTATTTTTGACCATTTTCAAATTTTTATTTTTTGAGAATATAAAATTTTTTTTATATCCAAATAATTTTTATTATTCAAAATTCTAAAAATAAAAATATAAAACAAAAAATTTACCGATAAAGAATAATAAAAATTGTGGCAAAAGTATAAAATTAGAAAAGGATTATCAGTAAAATTTCAATTAATAATGAAAATTTAACTTGTTTAGAGATTCAAAACTTTTTCGATTCTGTAGAAGATAAAATCATATTTCATTATGAAAAATTAAAGAAATATGATATTTAGAATTTTTAAATTTAGAAATTTTTATTTTTTGAGAAAAATTGAAATTTTCCAAATTTTTTTCTAACTTTAGAAGTCAAAAATTTTTTATAAAATTTTTATTTAGAAAACGAATTTTATTAGAAAATTCTTTTTTTTTTATAGAAAATATGGATTAGTAAAAATTATTTTGTAGAAAAAGTGACCATCTACAGGTTATTTATGTGTGAAAAGTTTTATAAATTAAATTGTAAAAAATTGTTTAATTCATTTATTTTCACGTTGCTTATTATTTGTTAATTATTTTATACGTACATTAGTAATGTATTATTTTCATGGTAATCGCGTGAAAAATTTATCTTATTCAACACGTGTATCTTCATTTTTTTTCAATATTTTTGCAAATATATATTTTTTAAATTATTTGTTGTTTATTTTAATTTGGCATTAAAGTCACGATTTGTTTAAAAATTGACAATATTTTCCATTTTACAATGTAATATTCGTCGAGTTAATAATATCAATTGTTTTTTTTATTTTGAATAAAATTTACTTATTTATCTTATAAATGAAACATTATTAATCGAGAAATAAGAATCGAAAGCAAAATAATGTTAAAGTGCGTATATTTATTACAGATTTATTCGTATTTTTAATAATTATTATCAACCTGATTGAAATTCTATCTTTTATTAAGATAGTTGTGTAAATCTGGGAATCATTTTACAACTATGAAAGGAAATAATAATTTATCTATATATTATTGCAAAAGTATATTTTAAATGTACAAAACAAATTTATTTATTTAAACATACGAATAAAATATATTTATAAAAAGAACACCTATAGTGAAAAAATATATTTCTCTAAGATATCAATAAATATTTATTTGTTTCAAATAAATTTTATTTCATTCAAATAAATAAATATTTGTTTCGAATAAAAAATCTCACAAATAATAATTATACACAAACTACATAATTTTCTAAATGACCAGTAGTAAATATAAAATATTCATTTAGAATATTTCGACTTTATTTTATTTTTTACTAGCTACGTTTTTTCTTTATGTGTATATTATTATTTTTTTAATTATATTTCCTTTTTAAGTAACAAATACCTAAGGAAATTATATATATATATATATATATATATATATATATATATATATATATATATATATATATATATATATATATATATATATATATATAATTCTACTATTTTTAACAATTACTTGTTTACTCATAGAAAAAGTATTTTATTACAAAAAATAAAATGAACAATTTATTTATTAAAATAAATTAATAATTTATTAATTAAATTATAAAATTCATTTATTTTGAATATGAATAACGCTCAACATAACTGTTTCTGTTTAGCGGATTAAATACTTAAATACTCCTGATTATTTGAGAAGCAAAAATAAATTTTTTCAATGAAGAAAACTTAAATTTTTTTTTAAATAAATACATTTTAAATTTACAGCTTGCCTCGTCATTTTTTTTTTACCAAATCGTGTATGTTCATTGTATATTCTCAGAGGAAGTAATTTTGAAAGTCCGTGTATTCACGTAACGTGTATTAGTCCTTGATGTATTTACCGATGACAGGTTCATTGGCGTTCACTTTTTCAGCGTGTCAAATGCAACAAAAAGAGAGACAAGTTCTCAACATTAAACTATTTAGAAATTCGATATTGTCTTCACGTCACACTCTTGAATTACAAATTCTCTATGTCAATGTCCTTAATAATTCATTGTTCTTCATCAAGCATATAAGTATATACATATATATATGCAAAAAACTTCCGGTATCTCATATTTTTCTCCAAGCTTGCGGTACTTTAAGTAAAATTTTATTTTGAATTTTTAATAAAATAATTTCACAATTCAAGAAATTTTGATAAAATGTAATTAAAATTTTTTCAATTATTTAATTAAATTAAAAATAATTATATATAATATTTTCACTTACATTATTACTATTAAAATGCATATAGATCTACCGTTAAATTTAATCCTAATGAATCTTGTGTGATTCACTTTATAATAAAGAGTATAAATTAACATATTTTGCCATTATCATAACTGATTCGATCATTATCGTTTGTCTCATTATGACCATTTACTAAACTAACACAGATATCGTTTACTACTTTCAATTTTTTATATATTTTGCTATTTTTTGTTTTACTTTCAAAATTTTAATTTGTTTTTAACCTAAATTTTTGAACAGTAACATAAATTATAATAACAAACAACTTATAAAATTAATTGCCTTATTTTTAAAAATACTATTGTTTTTTAAAAACAGAATTAACTATCTTGTAAAATTAAGATACATATAATTAGTTGACTTGAATTAAAGATTTGTTAGTAGTTGATTTTTAAATTATTAATAGTTTGTCTTAAACAAACAAGTTTATTAATATTTTTTTTTTTTTTTTAAATGACTTTATAATGATGTGTTAATGTGTTTAGAATTGAATTTGGTTACGCGAATTGAGAATTACGAGACCCGTAATTAATTTTTATGCAGCAGGTATATGGTGAGCTGGTCCATTACAAAAGTTATTGCATAACACAACTCTTCTGCTGGTCAGACCTTGCACAAGTGCAATTTTAAATAGCGTTTTCCTGAGATTCTTAAATATAGTGAATTCTCTTTAACAAGTGTTTCACTAAATCTCTTTCGCTAAATCTTAACTAACAGTTTCTTTTAGAGAAATTGTTTTTTATTTAATTAAATTATTTAAAACGTATTACATTTCCCTAAAAATTTACAAGATTTTTTTTTAGCAATTTTAATTGTTTTAGCAAATATTAATTAAACGAATTAATTTATAAATTTTAATTAATATTATATTGATATTTAATTTTACTAGTGGGTATATATCGAACTCTGAACCTTTTGTACACGAATCTGAAGTGTTAACCAACGAACCAACTTGAGTTGATATTAATTTTACTATTAATAATGATTTTATTATATGACTTTTATAAATTTACAAACAATTTTCTCTGATACATAAAAAATGTAAAATATCAGGTATCTGAAATTTACAAAAAAAAGAAACCGCAAAAGTTTATTACCTGCGAACAAAAGAAAAAAAATATGATTCATTTTATAGTGAGAATTTCAATTTTAAAATTCGTTCATATTTAAATTTAGAATCTCTATTGCGCTATATAGAGATATAAATGAAACGTATTTTTTCGCGATGTACAAGCATTAAAGTAAATTAGGCCATTCTTAACTGCGACTTTCAAAATTTGTAATTATTTAAACGTTGATATGCCTAGATGGACCTTATTATGTTTCTGAAGGTTGTTAATGCGAAATAGACTTGTCCAGGAGCATTCGCAAGTAGTCAATTATCCATTTTAGTTGATTAACTTTGCCCGTGTGCTGGCGTGAAAGAAGAGTAAGGAACCTCAACATGCTATACACCGACTTTTCATTTTACTATCTTTTTTTTATAAACTTCTTTTCGATAAATGTGTCTCTGATTAAAACTAACAATCAAACTTTTAAAAATCACGTTATTAAATTGGCTTAATTTAAAAATAATAAATTTATTACAACAAAAATCTTATTAAATTTCATAATTAATATGGTAATATGGCCATGTAGAAAAAAAGACATTTTTTTTTTAGAAATCTCAAACTTTCTCTTAAGTGAAAAAAATATTTAGTGTTAAATTTTTTAAGGAATGATATAGAAAGGTACAAGAAACATTGTTTTCCTGCTCATTTTCTATAAAATTTAATGCAAAAATGGTAAAAAATAAAACAGTAAAATGGTGAACTAATGTGGTTTTTCTTAGTTTATTAAATGACCACTAGTTCGCATTAGCGCTGCTTTTTGGATCACTAATACAGCGACGTGTCATCTGTTATCTAAATCATCCCTAGAAAAAGTAGTTCAAAAACTTTTTTTTTTTTTTAGAGAAAGTTTGGTTTTCGCAAAAAATATTTTTCCACACTAGATCACATGAGAATTTAATACATGGCCTTAAAGCTGTTATCACATATTGCTACTATTAAAATACAACTAATTTACCAGAAACTGAAGTTATATACAATTAACCACCCAATCTCAAAAAGGAAAATTCACCTCATCCCCAACCTCAAAAAGGAGAAAGTCCCCCCACCATCTAATCTCAAAAAGGGGAAATTCACCCTATTTCCAATCTTGAAAAAGGGGAAATTCCCCCCTTATTCACCTCAAAAGGGAAAAATTTCCTCCTTACCCACTTCAAAAATTGGAAGTTTTCATCTCCCCCATCTCAAAAGAGGAATTCCCACCTCCCCACCCCAAAAAGGAGAAATTCCCACCTTACCCACCTCAAAAGGGAAAAGTCCCCCCATCACCCAATCTCAAAAAAGGAAATTCACCCCATCATTAACCTCAAAAAGGGGAAAATTCCCCACCATCCAACCTCAAAAAGAGAAATTCCCCCACCATCCAATATTAAAAAGGGGAAATTCACTCTATACCCAAACCTCAAAAAGGGGAAATTTCCCCTCCACCCAACCTCCAAAAATAAAATTCACCCTATCCCCAAACTCAAAAAGGGGAAATTCACCTCATCCCCAACCTCAAAAAGGGAAATCCCCATCACCATACAATCTCACAGAAAAAACCTGAATTCAAATTGAGTATAGATTCTATACTCAATTTGATTCGCAACAAAAATGAAACTGGTTGTCTCATTTCGAGTTCTAAGGTAAAAGTATCAAAATGAAATAGGCAAGTTTCATTTTGAGAAAAAGAAAAATGGAAAAATATTGTGAAATAACGAATAATTTTGCACAAAAACATGAAATATAATAATTACAAAGAAGTAAATAACACGCTAGACTTAATATATTTGATTAAAAATTGCTTGTAATCGCGTAATAAAATAATAAAGGAAATATGTTTTTAGGTTAGAAAAATGAAAACATGTGTTTTGACAACAGGAACGGTACTGCCAACTTAAATAATAGCGGTAAATTTAAAAACTTATGAAATTAATTATTATCTACGTAAATAATAATAAATAATTTTTATTTAAAAACTTCTAAATATTCGTACTGGTCAAAATAATCTTTCTGGTGTTGTTGAAATATTAGAAACAATAATTGAAATACAAAATTACTCTGCTTATGATGCCAACTTAGAAATCTGAAATTCCAGCCAATATCATTTTGAATAACATGAAGTTTGTCCCATACTCATTTCGATACCCAAAAGAAAATGAGTTGCAACAAAAATGAGTCCAAGTTTTTTCTGTGCTTAAAAAGGGGAAATTCCTCCCACCGTCAATTTCAAAAAGGGAAAATTTCTCCTTCATCCAACCTCAAAAAAGAAAATTTCCCCACCACCTAATCTCAAAAAGGGGAAATTCACCCCAACCCAACACAGTGAGCTTGAATCAAATTTAAATGAAAAGTTCAGTAACTGCAAATTTATTTTACAAGAAAAATTAAAATCATCGGCGGACGGCTATTCGAGAAAACCAATTTTTATTATTTTTACACAGAAGCCTACTTTGCGTATCTTTGTTTACTTCGACAAATCTATCAAATAATAAACCCATTAACGTCTAAATGCACAAAATTTTTAATCAAATTTTAATTCATGATATTTATTTAAAAAAATGGTTGAGCCACCACGGTTTATTTCATTTTATTACACTGCACAAGCAGCACGGTATATTCCCTGAATATCCGTTGAATACCACAGTATCTTCTAGGAAAATCAAAATGTCCGCATCATGGGAATATTCCATAGTGACATTCAGGGCATATTCCAGTGACATTGTGGGAATATTTCTCGGTGACATTCATGGAATATTCCTGTGACATTAAGGGGATATTCACGTGATATTGTGGAAATATTCCAGTGATATTGAGGAAATATTCCACGGTTACATTGAATTTTTTTTTAAAATGTGTTTTTAATCTTCCTGCTTATTCAAATAACAATTTATAACATATTTCTATTATTTCAACACTTAAAAAAAATTCAATATAACCGTGGAATATTCCCTCAATATCACTGGAATATTCCTTTAATATTACCCTCAATGTCACTGGAATATACCCTGAATGTCACTGTGGAATATTCCCATGATGCGGACATTTTGATTTTCCTGAAAGATCCTGGGAATATTCCACGGTGGTATTCAAGGGATATTCAGGGGATATACCGTGCTTCTTGGGTGATTCCCTCTATTATTGCATACAAATATTTATTTGTGATGGCAATGAACAATTTACGTCAGTTACAGTTAAGTAAAATTGCAATAAATACTTAATTTTTTAATAAAACTTAAATAAATGCTGAAATCACAACACAAAACTTTTTTATAGTGTCAGAATAGTGAATTAAATAACAGAAGGAATAGGCAAACAACAAAATAAAATGACTAAAATTGTTCATTACAATGTAATTTAAAATTTTCAAACCAATTTTGCGAAACGCGAGAAATAATCAAATTTTGGTCAAGAGAGCTTATTTTATTTCAATTTCAGATTTTATTTCTTATTTTAAACTCAATTTCAGTAGTTTTTTTTTGTCATTTACGGATCATTTTTCTTCATATAACATTGATTTTGTACGTGGCCCAACCGTAAAGTCCTGGTCTGCGACCGTAATGACAAAATGATTTTTTTTATGTCTACAACTTTTACACTTTTGATCCAATAATTTTCTGCTATTCAGAAGAAACATTACACTTTGGAAGATCTTTTCAATCATATGTGAAAACATCCGAAATTAAGCTTAGAACGAAATTTATGGCCACAAATCAAAACGTAGCCCAACCGTTAGTGACTCTGTCCTATTTAACTGTGCTCTATCCTAAGATAAAATAATTTTTTTTATAAAACAATATTAATTAAAGTTTGATATAAAATTCTTTGCATTCGGGCTATAGTGGGTTAATTTTTTGATTTTGTCAAAATAAACAAAAACACGCCAAATAAGTTTTTTGTAAAATTAATAAAAGTGGTTTTTCACAAAAAAAAATTTTCATAAAAACATTCTATATTCCTCATTCCAGATTCCACATTTCTGGATTCCATAATCTGTATTTCAAGCCCCACATTTAAAGTTCAATATTGCAAAACCCCCCACATTTTAAGTTCAACATTATTCCAAACCCTATATTCTAAGCCCCATATTACAAAACCCACTTTCTGGATTCCTTATTCCACAATCCGTATTCTAGATCCGGAATCTAGAATCTTCTTTTTTATTTGAAAATTCATCTCTTCATTACCTATGGGAAAATAAATGTTTCGTTACTTTTTTGACGAATTCTAGTCATTGTTGGAATCTAAATGAATTGTCGGCCATAAAAAAATCTTCACTTGTAACACTGTCGTATAGCTTCTCGCGTTCTTTTAATCAGCTGTTTGTTTAGGATGCTTTCTTTCTCTGTATTAGCAGCTTCTTTCTTTAACGATATAAACTTTTCACTTTGTCATACCTACTGCTCTACTGAATTCTTCTGTGTAAATCGTTAAAATGAGAATGGACTATATCGTTACCAATCCCGTGGTAATTATTGTTACAAACCTACTATCAATTGAAGCTATGAATCAATCTAAAATTTATCAAAATTATTATACCATTGATTGAAGTTTTTATTGACTGCAACTATCAATTGTTGAAAACAGAATTAAAATTATATAATATTGATTTATAACTACTAGGGAAAACCGGACTAATGTACCTATATGTATTTTATTTTAAAATTCTTTCTTAAATTTAAATTTTTTCTTTTTTTGTAAACCTGTTTGTTCAAATTAATTTAAATTGTGGGTCTTGCTAAAAATATGCTACAAATTTCACAATGGGCCCCGCATTGTAGTTGACAAAAGTTATTTATGGAACTTGGCAAACAATTCATTTTAAGGTGTTGAATAATAATTTATCAAATATAACATTGACCTAGTTAAGTGACATTGAATACAAATTACATGATTTAGAAACAATACTAATGAGACAAATAAATGTATACTTATGTACTTTCACATAATATCGAAGGAAAATTTTTCAATATTTTTTCTTTAAAATTAAATTAGCAAAAAATTGTTTTTTTTTTAAAACATTTTTTAAATGAAATTATTGTTACTTTTTAGGGTCAATTGGGGTAAATGGGGAAAAAATCTCTATTTTTCACAAAATACGTAAGTTTCTTCCTTTAAAACGTAATATTTGCAGATTTATTTTTTAAAGTTGTTATTTATTACATTCCCAGGATTAATTTTATGTAGCAGGAAAAAATTTAGATAAACTTTAAATGCATGAAACTGACTGTCTTCATTTACCCCAAAATTTAGAAAATTTCATAAAATTTGAGGTAAATGGGGACAGCATAGTTTCTAAGAAAGTTTAAAGAAAAAAGTTTCCTTAAGTATATTACATATTAAGGGATGAAAAAACTTGAAAAAATTTGTAGTAGATATATAATAGTTGAAACAATTGGAATTTTTTTATTTTTTCTAATTTCAGTATTTTGTCTCGCATTTGAAAAAAACAGACTTAAAAATCATACCAAATTTTTTTCTTATTCCTTATGACTCCCTTAACAGAAATTCACTTGAATTTTTGATCTTTTTTAATTTGGTTAATAATAACAAGCTATCCCCCTTTACCCCAAAAATTTGAAAACTCAGGGTAAATGGGGACAGCTTGTCATTATTAACCAAATTGACAAAAATCAAAAATTCAAGTGAATTTCTGTTATAGGAGTCATAAGGAAAAAGAAAAAAAATTTGTTATGATTTTGAAGTCTGTTTTCTTTGAAATGCTCAACAAAATACTGAAACAGTTTGATTTTGATTTTCAAGTTTTTATGCATTAAGCAATAACTTGAATTATCTTGCTGCCAATTGTCAAGCTTAAAGCATGGCAATACTCAAAACCTCTTGGAGGTGATCTGAGATTAAAATATTGACGTTGAACTTAATTTTAAAACTGTAAATTAAGCTCCAAAACCTCTTGCCCCTATTTACCCCAACTGACTCTATATTAATTAATATTTAATATAAATAATTTTTTATTAATATCTTAATTATTACTTTGTAATTTAAATATTTTAGAAGTGAAAAATTAGAAGATTGTTAATTTTTTTATTATCAAATTTTCTTTCTATGATGATTACTTCATACCTGGAACAAATGAACGTGAAATAATAAAAGAAAACTATGTAGAGATGCAGATGTGTCGTTTTTGCAGAAATCTGAAATAAAAGCAGGAAGCATCGCGCCATCCTGAAGTAAACAAAAATTATAGTTGATTATTATCTATTGGTGCAATTTATTACATGACTAGTTGATGTTATTTATGTAATCTCGTGAATATGTCAACACTTAAAAAAATATGTATATATACAAATAACAATAGTTTTTAAACTATAAATTTACATAACGGATCGTAAATTATTTTTTGAAAACTCCCATATATTTTTAATAATAAAGATTTTAAAAATTCATGTTCATTGTAAATTTTTAATGTCAATTTTTAATTGTCATATTTTTTATTTCTGTAAATTACTCAATTTTAAAAGCAAATTTTTACATACTGTGATTCTTCGTTTTCTTATATATTTATTTATTTTTAAATTCCTTTTTTTTAAATAATACAAATTACTATTTAATTAGTATATTCAATTGTTTAAAATCCTTTTTCAGGAAATTATAATAATTAAAGGAAATAGTGAAATATATATATATATATATATATATATATATATATATATTATATTGTAATATAAGAAAAGGTGTCAAACATTTTTGCAGCACGATTCATGACACCAATGATTTACATATCAAGATCTTTGCACTGTTATAAATATATGTAGCAAATGTCTCATAGTGTTAGTACAACAATTTCTATGACAAAATAAAAGCGAGATTATTTTCGAATTAAATAAAACTTGGCACTATTTCTTAGTATTTATTTTTTCATTTAATATATTTTTTAATGATTATTTAATTATCATTTGTGTATTTACTGCTTTTTTTTTATTTAAACTCCCGTTATTCATTTACATTTGATTGTATAATTTATTTTTTCTAATTATAATTTATCATCAATTTCGGATAAACAGCGTGCTAATTTAAAATCAATTTATATTTATAGTTGTACATTGAAAAAAAATTTATTTGATTTAAATAATCAGTTATTTGGTTACACTATAAAATAAATATTTATTTGGACTACATAATATTGTTATATATTTGAACCAAATAAATTATATTCGAATCAATAATTTCTGTATTTAAAATAAATATCTTTTCATTATTGACACAAATAATAACTATTTAAAATATTTATTTGATAATAGTCCGATTATTTGAATTAAATACATTTTTTTCAGTGTAACTTTAATGATTGAAGACATATAATTAAAGTTTCAATTATTAAAGCTACTATATTATTAATAATTAAATTATTATTATATTAAAACATACCAACAGCTGAAGTTACAATAATTGTTTTTGCATGTAAAATTTAATTTAAAAAGTAAATTTTTTTTCAGAAACACTGAAGAATGATAATTTGAAGTTTCATTAATTTAATACTCGAAAAATTATTCGCTCATATTCATCTGATTTGAAATTTAAAAGAGAACAACATGAATCTAATAGGATTAATGAATAGCTTCTTTAAGCGAATTAGCAAAGATTTTCGACACAAGGAACTGTTACCATTAAAACTCGCTTTTTTCGTAAAAGCATCAAGTTAGTTTTTTTGAAATTTTTTTTTTTATTATTAATCAATTAATTAATATCTATTGTAAAATTAATAATGACTGAATCTTTTTTTTAGCACTGTCGGTGCTTTATCCATATTTGACTATTCACATGCGAGAACTAGGAATAAATGTACAAGAGACAGCATTAATGAGTGCAATAACTCCACTTGCAGTAATTATTATGCCACCATTAGCAGGTTTAATAGCAGATCGAATAGGAAATTTTCGAGTGAGTTTATTATTATCCTTATTTTTTAATTATTAAATAAATAAAAAATTTTATAATTATATTTTATTAAATTTACGCAACAAAATACATTTAATTTTTAAATAATAATTTTATAGGTACGATAAATAATAATGTTATAAATGAAAAACAATTAATTAATTAATATTAATTATTAACATCTCTAGTTGTGTATTACTTAATTAGTTATTAATTAAACGCATTTTCATGTAAATTTTTGTTTGCTTATTATTATTTGTACTACTATTGTTTTGATTGTTAAAAAATTAAAAATAATAAAAAAAAAAACAAACTTAAATTAATATTATTTTTCCAGATATCTTTAGCACTTTTAACATCAGTCGGTGGATTGGCAGCACTTTTATTGTTACTAGTCCCCGTGGGTAGAGTCAATTTAGAATATCCCGATAGAATAATTTTGGATGCAAAATGTCAGCGAAATAGTGACAGATTAATATTTGAAATTAATCAAACTTATCCTTGTGAGGAGAAACTTGAATCGGAAATAAACATGAGGATAGAAAGTTGTGGGTAAGGTAGTACATTAAATTTTTTATAATTCTCACATTGATAACTGAAAACAATACTAAAAATTCATTAAGAATTCTTTAATATATATATATATGACGCTCCACGAGAAAAGGGACCTTGGAGGCAAAAAATGTTAGGTTATGATTGTGATTGTTGAATTAAAAATACACAAAGACGATCAACTCTTAATATAAACAATTGATGTTTAAGTCTTCATTAAATCCAAAATATTAAATAAAAACTGATTTTTATTTTACACAATTAAAGACAAACGTATTTAATCAATTTAAAATTATAACTCACAAAGTAGTATAAGGAGACCCCACTGTCCGGGAAAGCTGAAGCCGTTTTCCCCGTTTCTCTTAAAATTAACGGAGGTGTCGAACCCTAACGGGAAAATTTGATACCTCCGAAATTTCGTCTGCTAAAAGTGACATGAGCCATGTAAACATGGAGAATCTCCATGGATATAAACATGATATAATTATTTATGTTGTGTAAAAACACAGTAACGAAGTAAAATTAGTAACTGCAAGTGAATATAAATTATTAAACTGTTTAAATTTTATTTTAATTATGGTTGTGATAAAAATATACTTTAATAAGATTTATATATTTAAAATGAAACTCATTATTATTATTTGGATTTCTTTGAAAATAGTTTTATAAATAGATTTATATTTTGTATTGCCTTTAACACAATTTGTTTTGGAACCTTTAATGGAACCACTAATCATATTTCCTTACTTTTCTTTAAATTATTTTCAAAAACCAGAAAAAAACAAACCGATATAAAAACAATCAGTTTATGCAGGTTATGTCACGGCAGCCATTTTGCGAAAGTTCTATGTGTTAGTAACTGTATGTACACATTTTGTGTCAGTGTGGGTAACTAGTTCCCAAATTTTCCGATAGGTTCGACACCTCCGTTAATTGTAAGAGAAACGGGGAAATCAGCTTCAACTTTTCGAGGGCTTAATATAGCAGTGGGGTCTCCTTATACTACTTCATGTTATAACTGAACTTAACCTAAAATTTTTTGCCTTTAAGGTCCTTTTTTTGTGGAGCATCCACGAAGTAGTATAAGGAGCACCCACTCTATAGGCCGTTTCGGGAAATCATTCCCCAACTTTCAGGATAAAATGTAAAGACGTTAGAATAAGTTGATACTAGCAGCCCTAGCGGAAAAGCGAAATATTACAGGCCACGTGGTACATAGATATATGTATACATATGTACAATTGACATAAAGTATATTTATTTTTTTAATACATATGGTAATCAATGAATTTTTGTATAATTTATAACTTATACTACATACACTTTTCTTTAATAAAACGTAATTAGAAATTTTCAAACAGTCTAACTCAAAAATATATTCATATAAATAAACACAAACTTACCACGTTTGCACTATGTTTTTACACTATCCAGATATTAATCACGATATTAATGTTCTGTATAAATTTAAACTTTTATTGCGTAATGAGATTGTTTCACGATTGTTCACTATTCGCGAGCAGACGTCAATGAACGCAGCCATATTGAAAACTCTGCAGTACTTCGCTTTTCCGCTAGAGGCGTCATTGTTGACTTATTCAAGCCTCTAACATTTTTTTCTATACTACAATAGGCCATCCCTCTAACGGTAGTGAGTGCTCCTTATACTACTTCATATGAGCATCACATATATGTGGATCTACTATTTTGAATTTTAAAAAACTGACATAAGATTTGTAATCAGTGATCCTGAAAACCCTCGTGTAACGAGTTTCAAGCGAATTCGATTAATTTTTGAAAAAAAAAAATTCCGCCATATTGAGTCAGACATTTTGAATTTTGAAAAACTGACTCTTTTTCAGACGAGGTCACTTACGTACTTTAAATAACTTTAAATCCACTCATAATGGACTAGTTTTTAATAATGATTTTTAAGTTAAACAATTAAATCACCTAATATATTTACTTAATTTTTGTTTATTTCAGTTTTATGTGTTCAGTACCTAATAATACCGATGTTCCATTATTGTTACAAGAAAAAAGTTACACAATAGAAGTAGCGGAATATGATTCAATTATGCTATTCAATTATTCAATTCCAGAAAGAAAAATAAATAAGGTAAATTTTTTCACTACCTACATTTATTTTTACTACATTTAATTACATTATTATTAATTAATCATTAATTAATTATTATTAATAATAAAAAACAAATTAATTAATTAATAATTACATTACATTATTAATTACATTCTACACTTCATAAAATATTAATAAAATCTGGAACATAACCTTATAATTGAAATTATTATTCATAATTAGAGTTATTATTAATTTATGGGCGATTCCACGTGAGATTTACATATGACATTTTAAATTCGGTAAATGTATTTTTTGCGATCTTTATAGAAAAAAAAGGTTGATGTATTTTTTTATTTTTTTATAAGTGCTCAAATTTTCGAGTTATGAATTTTTAAAAATCTAAATTTTTCGAGTTTTTTTAAAATACACCTAATTTTAATGACATATCTAACTCTAAAAGCATTGAATTTACGAATTATGACATGAAAATAAGATGAAAATTTTGTAATAAGTTTTGGAGTGGGCCTGATGATCCTTTTGTTTATAAAATTTGTTTTAAAAAAAAATTTACTTTTTTTCGTTTTTTTTTTATTTTTTGAAATGAAAAGTGTTTTGAACACTAGGATCTTTTAGTAAACTCATAATAGAAAAGCAAATTAAAATACATTTTATTTTGAAAAATAAAAAAAAAAACGAAAAAAGTAAATTTTTTTTTTTTAAACAAATTATATAAACAAAAGGATCATCAGGCCCACACCAAAATTTATTACAAAATTTTCCTTTTATTTTCATGTGTGTAAAAATAAAAAAAATTTTTTTTTAAAATCGCCCCTAAATTTAAAAAAATTTAATTTGTTTATAAAAAATCTCTGTTTTTTATAAACAAATTCAGAATTTTTTTTTCGTTGACATATTTTGAAAGACGATGAAAAACTGAAACTTTATTGTACCATGGTCATAATTCGTAAATTCAATGCTTTTAGAGTTAGATATCATTGAAATTAGGTGTATTTTAAAAAAAGTCGAAAAAATCAGATTTTTAAAAATTCATAACTCGAAAATTTGAGCACTTATAAAAAAATAAAAAAATACGTCAACCTTTTTTTTCTATAAAGATCGAAAAAAAATATATTTACCGAATTTAAAATGTCATATGTAAATCTCACGTGGAATCGCCCATTAATTAAAAAGTAGTGATCGTAATAAAATAATTATTTTAACCATAAACTTTCATTTACACATTATTATATTAAAATGTTTTATAGTATTTTCTTTTTTTTTCACTTTATATATAGGTAGACGATGATTTAGATGATGTTAGATCACACAGGATGTTAAAGAATGATGAATTTTTTAAGACGTCTATTCGTCAAATCACGAATTATACCCTTTTCTTTCCAGCGAACGATTTATACAGTTTTAAGTGCATAATTACTGAGGAGGAACCTGTAAGCCAAGATGCAAAAAAAATTTTAAAATGTGGCTTTGGGCATATTTCTAATAAACAAGAGGTAACTTAATTAACATTAAAATTATATTATTTTATTTATATATATTATTTTTTTTTTATTTTATTATTTAATTTTAAAAATTATCTAATTAATTAAGATTTAAATTTAAAGGGTGAAAATACGTACGAGCCCTTCAAAGTAAATCTCAAGACTTTAAATGAGTCAACAGATAGTTCAGTAATTAAAACTAAATATTTAGTGGAGAAATCAAATTGGACTGACAATAATATGATGAATGTTGAATGTGAAAATGGTGAACGAACATATCAGAAATTCTTCATCTCAGCTGGGAAATATAATATTATGAATTGTCATCAAAGATGTCTTATCACTGCTCCCAGATCGGAAATATGTTCTAATATGAAGGAAGAAGTCGTTTATAATATTCAATTAACCTTTTGGTTATATCTTTCTTTTAGATTATTCAACGGTTAGTATTATTATAATAAACTAGAAATAATGTCGCGCATAAATTTCCAAATTAATGATTAGAATTTTCATTTTTTCAATTAACATTTGACAGAATTTCTTTATAAACGAATTTTCACTTAACAAAATTTTTAGGAATTATCGAATTTTTATTTGACATAATTTCTCTTTATCCAATTTTTTATTTAAAAAAAAAATTTAATGTTATCAAATATTAATTTAGCACAATTCTCATTCAACAAAAATTTTAAATTGTTTTTTGTGCAATTGACAGTATTAATTATTAATAATTTTTGTAATCAAAAAGGCTTAAGTACGATCTTTTTTGGATATATATTTTTTATTAGAAATCCCAACTAGTTTCGAACATTATCGGAAACATTATGGAAATCCGTTTTGTATTAGAGTTTTTTTTTAATAAACTCGAGACTTTCAAGATGGAATTTTTGATCTGACAGTTTAATTGCCCTATCAACTTATTATTCCAATTTTATAACATAATGTTCGAAACTAGTTGGAATTTCTAATAAAAAAATATATATCCAAAAAAACGTACTTAGGCCTTTTCATTACAAATATTATTAAAAATTTTAAATGATTCGAATTTTTAAGTGCCAGAATTTCCAATTCACTGAATCTTCATTTTGTCCGAATTTTTATTTTTGCACGAAAAATTCGAATCACTTAAAATTTTCTTGAATGACAATTGTGCTACATTAATATTCGGTTAGATTAGATTTTTTTTCTAAATAAAAAGTTGAATAAAGAGAAATTCTGTCAAATAAAAAGTATGTCAAAAAAAAAAAATTTGATAATACCAACAAATTTTGTTAGGTAAAACAAAAAATTAATTAGAATATAAATTTATTGTTTTTTTAAAGTAAATTAATTTTAATTTTAGCAATGATTGGTGGTACTGCATGGGCAATGTTTGAAGGTGCTGTGATTGCCACATTGAGAGAACACAAGGCTGATTATGGCTTACAGAGGCTTTATGGTAGTTTAGGGGGAATGATATCATCCCCTTTATCAGGTCTTATGATAGACTCTTTTAGTAAAGGAAAAGCTTTCACTGATTTCAGGTAAAATTTAAATTAAAATTTTTTTTTAATTAAAAATTCTTAAATTTATTTCAATATTAAAAAAAAATATTTATTATTTATTTGCAAATTATAATTTTTACTACACACAAAAAAAAAAAAATTGTATAATTCAAAATAAATAAGGTCAATATTTTTTCTTTAAATCAGAGAATTTTTTTTTAAGACCGTATTGATTTTTTTCAATAAAAGAAATTATTTTTTGCGTATTTAAATTAATTTTTAATTAAATAATTATTTGTATAATTTAAATTTTTTAATTTCAACAAATATTTTTTCATTAAATTTTTAAACTTCTTTTCTAATATATATTTTTCTTAGTAATAAAAATTATTATTTTAAAGAATATTTATTTCTAACACAAATAATTGTTAAAAGTCAATGCAATTTAGGCCAGCGTTCTATCTTTACGCTGCACTAAAAGTGGCTTCAGGTGTCCTCATGTTGTTTATTAGTTTGGAATTCAAATCACCAGCAAAAAATATATTTAAGGATGTTTATGAGGTGCTGAAAAATGTGGAAATCGTTACACTTTATGTTGTTTCCTTCATGTTAGGTAAGTCTTTCACGTCATACAATTTTTTTTTCTCTCTTTTCTCTAATGCAGAAAAAGAAGGCAAAAAAATCATATATATATATAAACCAATAATGATATAATGACAAAACTAATTAAATTTACGCTGATCGAGTATAATTTATAATTATCATTATAAAAAATAATATTTAAAAAAACATATAATTAAATAATTTAAAAATATTTGAATTTGCAAATAAATAATTATTAGCTACTATCCACTTGATGAAACTAATTAGAAATTTGTTTTTCTGAATTTAAAAAACAAGTGAATTTTATTTTTTTTTTAAATTGGAAAATAATAAACATTTTTTTGTGCTTTTTCAAATATTTCCTATATATATGTATGTGTAATAAACATATATTTTTTTTGTAAGTAAAGATTACTATCGTCTATGTTATAACGTCAGAGTTTTGAGTGTTTGCAATTATATATTGTAGAATTTACGTAATTTAAACGGTAATACTTCCGGACTATTTGCAACACTTTGGCTTTAAATCAATAAATTGCAACATTGACATTCAACTTCAAATCTCATCATTTAAAAAATCACGTTTACATTATGTTATTTTACAGTTTATATACCTTTTAAAAAAAAAAAAACTCACTAAACAATTTTCTGCTCGTTAAAAATGTTAATCTTCAATTATGTTTTATGCGTTCACACTTTTTTCTTTTAAAAATAATTGCCTATATTATAAATATTTAGTAGAAAAACGTAAAAAATAATTATAAGAATAAAAAAAATTATAATTAATATTATTTTTTATTTCTATAATTATAAATTGTTTCGCTTATTATTTATATATATTTATAATTTTTTATATATCTATTTATTCCTTAATAAATAGAACATAAATAATAATAATAATACATAGCCATCGTATAATTGACTAATAATAAATATGATCGAAAAAGTTTAAAGGAATTTTAATTTAATTTGAAATGAAACATAAATAAATTTTAATTATTTATGAAAAAAAAAAATTAATTGCAGGCACTGCTTGGGGATACATCGAATCCTTTCTTTTTTGGTTCCTACAGGATTTGGGTGCATCTCAATCACTTATGGGAATCACTATAACAGTTAGTGGCCTTGCTGGTTTACCTTTATTGGTTGTATCGGGACCAATAATTCACAAACTTGGTCACGCCAATGTTCTCTTCATTGGATTTATTTTTTATGCTATTAGACTTGTTGGTAAGATTATTATTTATAACATAGGTTATTAATAATTGTTTTATTAATAAAAACCAAAATCATTAAAGAACTTTTCAATTCAGTTCAATTTTTTAATTTAATGGGAAAAAATTAGCTGTGACAAATTATTGTGGAATAAAAATAAAATTAACAAAATGTAGTATGCAAAAAATGACAAAAAAAAAAAAAACTATCCAATACATGTAAAATGTATTGTAACGGATTATAATGTAATAAATTTAAAGAAAATAATAACTAAAGTTGTAATATATGTATAATAATATGTATTATTATACAGTTACGTAAATTAGACAATAAAAAAATTTAATTTACTCTGATTACAGGCTATTCACTGATTTACAACCCATGGCTATGTCTGATTTTTGAAGCTCTTGAATCTGTAACATCTGGACTTGCTTTTACAGCAGCTGTAACTTATGCTGCAAAATTATCAACGACAGCCACTGATAGTACTGTACAAGGTTTATTGGGTGGAATTTACTACGGAGTTGGTAATTAAACAAATTATTATTTTCAAAATTATCAAATTAATTTAATGAAGTATGTATGTATTACTGCATCGTAAAAAACTCGTTTATCTTAATTTTCAAAATCGTTAAAAATATATATAAATTATATATGTTCACAAGAATATTGTTACGTAACATAATAATTATTTCTTTTTTCATTTGTTTCTTGGTATTAAGATTTTTAATCATAAAATCTATCCATATAAACAAAATCATAGCCTTTTTATCTGTAGCAACATTCCATTCAATTTAAAATTTTTTTACAATTAATTTTAAATCATAATTTTGTTTGCGTTAAATTGTTAAAAAAACAATTTCCCAATTTTTAGGTTATGTTAACGTGTACCATTCCTCTTTAGTTTTTCGATATTAAAATTCGGCTCATTATAAAACCTATTTTGTTAAATATTCAGCTAAATAAAACTTATGGATAAATTTTAATTCCACATAAAAAAAAAATACCAAAAGATCCAAAATGTGGGGAATATTCATGTGTCCCTAACAAAATAATTGTTAATTTCAGGAAAAAGTTGCGGAGGTCTCGTGGGAGGATTTCTTATGAAAGGAGTGGGTACACGTCCTACTTATCAGATATTCGCGTTAGCTTCCCTATTGACAGGATTGATGTACTACGTGTTCAACGTCACTTATTTGAAAAAGCGTCCTCAGGTTGAGGGCAACGACATCGTGAAGAAAGAGCCGAAGAAGAAGAAGACGACGGGTCAAAATGATCTCGAGAATGGATCAGTGGAAATAGTCTCAAAAGGAGAGGAGGAAAAGAAGAAGAAGAAGAAGAAGACAACGACGAAACAACATCAACAGATACCAGACAAAGAAAAGATTGCCCAGGGCTACGACAACAAGGCATATTCTAAAGATGCAATGAAAATTGAAAGTGCAAACCCTACATCCAAGGACATTGAGGCCCTCAATAATGTCAAGAACCTCGACAAGATTGAAAAGATTTCTGAAAGTGGAGATGATCATGAAGAGATCGAGAAAAATCACGATAAGAAGGAAGATTATCAAAAAGACAACAATACAATTATAAATTCAACCACTGATGACAAAAGTCCACGCAAGTGTAGTGTTACGATCGAAAAAGTACCAAAGGACAAATAATTTATGTTCGATTATTAAAGACATGAACCATATTTTCATAATAATTTTAATACTAATTAAATAATGATTGTAAGTTGAAGTTGATGATAGTTTTAATCAATAATAGCTTCAATTATTGCAAACATTCTTTTTTAATTAAAATGATTATTATTCGGAACTACCATTACCCATGCAGAAATTATTTTACTTTGCTCTATTTAAAATGGTGTTTTGGACAGGGTTTCGGCAGTTTTCCCTGCTTAAACAAAAATTTAAATAAACTAATATAATATAATATATTATAATAATTTTTTTTTATTTTAGCAGTTCGAACAGAATTCCAGGGTGAAAACCCCAAATAGAATGTTTACTAGATTTAAAACAGGGCACTGATCAGGGCCTGACCAGATTTCCTAGCTTAAAAACAATGTAAAGAAATTAAATTTATAAAATTACTAGAATTCCCAGAGCGAAAACTCAAAAAGAGATGTGATTATTTTTTGTACAGTTGTATAATTTTGTAAAATTTATATTCTACGAATTTTTCTCTACTAAATTTAATGATTTATTTCAAAATTAATTCGATAATTTATAAAACAATATGAAAAAATTTATTTTATGATTTTTTTTACTAAATCATTTAAAAGGATTAGAAAGTATAATAAGATGAAAAATTTTATTTAAAATAATTTTGTTAATTTGTTATGATAAACAGAAAGTACTTTTAGTCTCAATATTCAAAAAAATGTTACGTAAAAGATCTGTAAATTAATGGCAGCGTGGTCAAAGTACATGGCTCGCGTCCCAAGGGTCCTGGTTTCATTCCGAGATTTTTCAAAACTATTCAATGTTTTATATAATAAATATGTAATTAGTTGAAAAGAAAAAAATTGTAAAAACATTCATTTATTCAAAATACGTAAATCTCACAAAATATGGCAATTTTAAAGGAAAACTGAAAATAATTTTAAAATCTGCTACAGTTGCGTTTAAAATTGTAACCAATTGAAATCATATAAAAATCCGATTAGGATAATAATTAATTACAGCTTTTTTTATAAAATAAAATTACTTTTAATTGAAGTTACCATTAATTTGAATTAGAATTAGAATTAATTAAAGCTACCAGAGATTAAGTTATTGTTGATTAAAGCTACCATTAATTAAAACTCTATATATGAGAGATTCTTTTTCAATCGCCCCAGCCCAAAAAGTCAATGTTCTGGGATTGGCTTCATACTTTGGTAAATTGTTCTCCTATATGATAGTAATAAATCCCTAAAATATAAACTCATTAAAAAAATATTTGTAGAAAGTAGAGGGGGTTGAAGTTTTGACGTTAAGGGTAACATTGTTATTTTCAAATCCGTATAACTATGACAAAAGTTAATGGATTTTAATTGATCTATAATGAATTTTAATGCATTTTTCACGTACTTTTCAAAAATGTATACAAAATTTAAAAAAAAAAATTTTTGATCCCTTTTTTTGGGTGTACTTCCGAAGTAGGGGTACCTCCGATTTTAATAAAACTTGGTATACTGACGTATTTTGGTGCGCTGATTACGAAAATGATAGTGAAAATTGGCGCAAATTTGATTATCATGGTAAAAACCATAAAAAACACCATAAAATAATGGTTTTTTACGATTATCTCGTAAAAAACAAAAAATTTCGAAAAAAGTTTTAGACAAAAGTTGTAGATCTCAAAAAAACACACATTTTATGTTTTATGCATTTTTTACCAAAAGTCATTATTTTTCGAGAAAAATCCAAAAAACGAAAAACACCATGATAATGAAAACATATACAGCAGTCATGGTTAGACATATTATTTGACTCGTATACAGTATCATATTCACCATTAGTCAGAATCTAACGAATTCCGCAAAATAATTTCGGCCATATCCACCCCCTCTCGCCAAGGTTTTTTTTAAAAAGAAAAGCGAGCAGTACCTTACGCGGCCGAAGGCCGTGTTTACTATTTTGCGTTTACCGCTGCTGTGGACTCCACCCCACAATTTCCGCAAATTACTTTCGGACACATCCACCCCCTCTCGCCAAGATTTCTTAAAAAGAGAAGCGAGCAGTACCTTACGCGGCCGAAGGCCGTGTTTAATATTTTGCATTTACCGCTGCTGTAGACTCCACCCCACAATTTCCGCAAATTACTTTCGGACCATTTTTCTCGAAAAATAATGACTTTTGGTAAAAAATGCATAAAACATGAAATGTGTGTTTTTTTGAGATCTACAACTTTTGTCTAAAACTTTTTTCGAAATTTTTTGTTTTTTACGAGATAATCGTAAAAAACCATGATTTTACGGTGATTTTTATGGTTTTTACCATGATAATCAAATTTGCGCCAATTTTCACTATCATTTTCGTAATCAGCGTACCAAAATACGTTAGTATATCAAGTTTCATTAAGATCGAAGGTACCCCATACTATATACGAGTCAAATAATATGTCTAACCATGACTGCTGTATATGTTTTCATTATCATGGTGTTTTTCGTTTTTTGGATTTTTCTCGAAAAATAATGACTTTTGGTAAAAAATGCATAAAACATAAAATGTGTGTTTTTTTGAGATCTACAACTTTTGTCTAAAACTTTTTTCGAAATTTTTTGTTTTTTACGAGATAATCGTAAAAAACCATTATTTTATGGTGTTTTTTATGGTTTTTACCATGATAATCAAATTTGCGCCAATTTTCACTATCATTTTCGTAATCAGCGCACCAAAATACGTTAGTATACCAAGTTTTATTAAAATCGGAGGTACCCCTACTTCGGAAGTATATCCCTTTTTTTTCAAAATCAACCCTTATTTTTCGATTTTCACCCCTTCGAGAATTTTTTTTTTTTTTTTTTTATTTTCATTGGAAAGCTGAGGTTTTTTCCCATGAGCTATGTAAATATGAAAATGGGACAACAATAATTTTGTGAGAAACAGAATATTAATGTAGGCGGTGCCGATAACTGGTATACCTAAAGATCATCTTCGAGGATTTAGGTAGGCACCGCCTACTTTAATATTCTGTTTCTCACAAAATTATTGTTGTCCCATTTTCATATTTACATAGCTCATGGGAAAAAACCTCAGCTTTCCAATGAAAATAAAAAAAAAAAAAAAAAAAAATTCTCGAAGGGGTGAAAATCGAAAAATAAGGGTTGATTTTGAAAAAAAAGGGATCAAAAATTTTTTTTTTTAAATTTTGTATACATTTTTGAAAAGTACGTGAAAAATGCATTAAAATTCATTATAGATAAATTAAAATCCATTAACTTTTGTCATAGTTATACGGATTTGAAAATGACAATGTTACCCTTAACGTCAAAACTTCAACCCCCTCTACTTTCTACAAATATTTTTTTAATGAGTTTATATTTTAGGGATTTATTACTATCATATAGGAGAACAATTTACCAAAGTATGAAGCCAATCCCAGAACATTGACTTTTTGGGCTGGGGCGATTGAAAAAGAATCTCTCATATATATACAGTTAATTGAAGCTAACACAGCCACAGAAAAAATAAAAAAGTTCTGATCTGGAGGTCTGACCAGGTTTACCATATCTTTTTGGGGTCCCTGAATCTGAATCCGAGGCCCATTTAACCCCATAAGTTTAGAATTTTGTAATAATATCAAGAAACCCTAAATTTAAAATACGAATTCATAAAAAAAAATTTTTTTTGATCTGGGTGTCTGACCATGTTTACCATATGTTTTTGGGGTCCCCGAATCCGAATTCCATTTAACCTCGCATCACAGAAAATTAAAAGGCATTAAAATAAGCTGCAACGCTTATTATTTTAATCTAATTTTGCTTATTTTAATCCATTTTGGTATTAAAATAAGCAAAATTGGATTAAAATAATAAGCGTTGCAGCTTATTTTAATGCCTTTTAATTTTCTGTGATCACCTTAGGATTTCTCCATAACCTCAAAAAACACATTAGAAACATATTTTTTGATATTATTACAGAATTCTGAACTGATGGGGTTAAATGTGCCTTGAATTCGGATTTAGGGATCCTAAAATGATATGGTATAAACATGGTCAGACTTTCAGATCAGAAAGAAATTTTTTTGCTTGCTGTGTAGCTCAATTAAAGGGTTTTTTGAGGTTATGTCAAAATCCTGATCTGATGAGGTTAAACAGACCTCGGATTCGGACAGACCCCAAAAACATCAGATCATCATCAGATCAGAACTTTTTTTTATGTTTTTCTGTGGCTTTGTTACCATTAATACTGTCGATTCAAATTATCATTAATTAATTTGACTATTAATTGAAGCTTATATTATCATTATTATATTTTATCGTAATTGTTCGGCTATTGCTAAATAAATCTTTTCATTTAGAAGTAAAATCTCAAGGAATGACAGAAGTGTACGATAATTAATTATGAATGATTCTGATGGAATGAAATCGAAGTCAATAAATGAAAAATAACATTTTTTTAAAAATAACTTTTCAACTCTCTAAATCTGAATATAAGTGAAATTTCACTTAGAATGTTTCAAAAGTCTTCCACGTAGAAAAATAAGTGAAACTTCACTTATTTTTAAGTGAAAATCACTTATTTTTAAGTGCATTTAAACTTATTTTTCTACATGGAAGACTTTTGAAACATTCTAAGTGAAATTTCACTTATTCAGATTTAGAGAGAAGAGTCTATAAAGATTGTAATATGCGATTATTAAAATAGCTGTACAATAATAATTCATTATAGTTAATAATTTATTAGAAAAAAAAATGATGATGATAATATTATGATTACTATAATTATAGTTTTATAAACTTTATAAAGATTCGTACAGTTATTTTATTGTTAATAATTTGTTAATCCAAAAATTATTAACAATTGTTTTACTCTAAAATAATCTGTGTTATTTTTATTGATACCTATATATATTAAATGTTTAGAATAAATTATTAATTTAGAATTTTATTTTTATCAAATATCTAAAGAAAGTACAGTTAAAAAAGTGTGAATGACAAGTAGTAGTATATTATTTTAGTGTTATTATATAATAAAACTAGATTTACAAAAAAATATCAATTTGCTCGTGACATGATTGCTGTGAAATTATAAGTATAATTATTAGTTAACAAAAAAATAAACGTCAACTTTTCAGGGACGATATATAAGTGAGATTTGTTTTCCATTTTAATATTAGAAGATTAAGAATTTATTAAGAAATCTTTATTATTAGGAACTTCTTGATTATTAATTTTTAGAATATATTAAGTTATATAACTTTTTATTGACTATACTAGAAAATATTATTATATGTTAAGAGCAAAAAAAAAAAAGTTAATTTATTGTAAATGTAGAATTGTATATTATTATTATTGTCAGAAAAATAAAGTATTATATTTTAATTAAATTTTTTTTTTCTGTTAATTATCTGCTGAATTCATTTATTTGTTTTAAGAACAAGCGTATATGTTATAAAATTATTTTATTTAATAGAAGTAAGTCAGTTTAAACATAACGAAGTGAACTCGATAGAGGATGTGAAAAGACTGACTATGTATAAACACAACTGTAGAAACAAAATTTAATCAATATTCTGTCCCATACAAAGAGTTAATAATAATTATCACTTTTCGCCAGTTGAATATAAGTTTCATTATAAATGGACAAGTTCTACAGACATTATTTTTTGTACCTATAATTATGTTTCATTATCGTCTAAAACTCGAGAGACACTATATTATTAAAAATGTTCCTTTATAGAAATCTTGTTTGAAAAAGATTATGGCTAAAGCTATAGAGTTACTAGTATAAAGCACAATGTTAAGAAGGGAAGATACAAGTAAAATTTAATCGATCTATATTCTCTCTTTTTTCGAGTACATACTAATTCAACTTAGGATTTATTAAACATCTTACAAATATTTTATTTTTGCAAAATTCTAAATGAAAAATAAAATTTTAATTTGAATTTAATTTTAAATGAATGTGAAATTAAATAATAATTGATCAATTAAATAATTTAAATTCTATATAATAGATACTTATTACCTTATTGCATATTAATATTTATTGATTTTTATGATTAAAAAAATTTAAACTTGACTCTTTAATTTAAACTTTATGTAAAATTGATATATTATTAAATATATATATATGAAAGATATTTAATCAATGGTGGAGAAAATTTTAATCAAATAAAATGCAAGAATCGAAAAATATTAAAGTAGCAGAATTCTCTTTTAAGACAATATCTTATATTGGACTTTGGCGTCCGATGTCTTTAAAATCATTATGGAAAATTCGAGTTTATAATTTTTTTACTATTATTATTATATTATATAAATTTTTTTTTTTCCACCAGTTTTTTAATTAAACTTTATCAGAATAAATACAAAGCAGAAATGCTTGTAGAGAATATATTTTCATTTACAACTATTTTTCTATTATCATTTAAAATAGCATATTTCAACTATCATAAAAAAGAAGTGGAATTTTTAATTAAATTATATTTACAAAAAGAAAATCTTCCTCGTAATATTGAAGAGAATGTAATTTATGAAAAGTTTGAAAATAATGAAAAGTTAGTAGTTGTAATTACATATACGACTAAAACTGTATTTATTAAAAATTATCTTTATGAAATTCAGGCGTCTTATATGATTTATTTATATTTTACTGTCTAATACATGTGTCTAGTTAGAATTTTCATTTTTCGAATTGGCATTTGATTAAAACTCTTTTAAAACAAATTTTTACTTAAGAGTGTCGAATGGTCTCTTAAATTCTTTGGCATTTAATTATCGCCCTAGTCTGTAAAAACAACACACTGAACGTGAAAATGATAAAAATTGATTTTAAAATATTTTTTTCTCGATATACGGACACTTTTTAAAAAATCGACCATCCGAAAGATTGTGCGAATCCATACAAAAACGCGATTAAAAAACGAAAAGTAGGAAAGTAATATAATGACAACTGCGACGTTGTGCTCCCTGCATGCTTCAGCCACCTAACGGCTGTAGGACGTAATAAAGCTGTCATTATATTACTTTCCTACTTTTCGTTTTTCAATTGCGTTTTTGTATGGATTCGCACAATCTTTCGGAATTAGGAAATTTATAAGATAATGATCCTTGAATGAATTCAGTTGAATGGGGTCGTCCATAAATTACGTCACACATTAAGGGGGAGGAGGGGGGAAGTCAGTAATCAGTACAAAAAATGGCGCTAATGTACGCAATAGTGTGTGACATGGGGGAGGGAGGGTCAAAAAAGGTAAAAAATGTGAGACGTAATTTATGGACGAATCCAATGAGAATTTTGTTAAATTAGAATTCTTTCAAATAAAAAGTTAGGTAAAAATAATTTCTGTCAAATAAATATTCTGTTAAGTAAAAATTCATTTATTAAGAAATTATGACGCAAATGTTATTTAATTTTAAAAACAATTAAATAATTTAAAATTGATTACAATAAGTAAATAATTAATATATTTGATCTTATCTTATTAGTCTCACAATTTTCAGATTCATTGAACGTATTTTTGTGATTTCTTCTTTACTGACAGCAACATTATATTTGTTTTTGCCATTAATAAGTAGAAAAACAATTTCCCTACCGTTAAATAGATGGGTTCCTTATTCTATTAGTTCTAAAACTATATTTTGGATGTCGTACATAAATGATATCATAGTTGTTTATGTTTTGGCTTTAACATATGCATCATTTGATTCGCTTTTAATAATTTTCATGAAACTAATTGACACCAATCTTGATATTTTCATTTATCGTTTATTGAAATTGCAAAATATTAAACAAAACAGTATTGAGAAAGTAGATGTTTATCAACAAGAGTGTAACATCGTAAAAGATTGTGTAAATCTTCATCTTCGTATTTTTTTGTAAGTTTAAATATTAAATAATAATAAATCTATTTATTTAAAATTATTATTATTAAAATTATTATTAAAATTATTATTTATTTGTTTAAATCTATTATTTAATATTAATATGTTTTAGTCAATAAATTGTTAAAAAAAAACTTCTTGATTCTCGATATGTTAAGCTACTAATGTTTTAATTTACAGAATGGAAAAGACATTAAATGACATTTTTAGTCTCCTAATTTTTTTCCAGTTCTTCATTTCCATATTAAATATGTGCACTAGTTGCTTTTGTTTAACAAGAGCTAAAGTAAGCACTGGATATTTTTGGAAGTTAATTATGACAATGACTTGTTTTATTTCTCAAATATTTATCTATTGCTTTCTGGGTGAAGAATTAACACGAAAGGTAAAATATTATAATATTTTTAATTAATAAAACACATCTATGAGGAATTTCATATGAGATTGAGAGGTCACCTCTCTAATATTCATCTTATGTTTTTGAATAGGGATAGGGGATCTAATTAATAATTTTAAATATTTATTATTTTTGGATTATAACTTTTTTATTTTTTGTTATACAAAAAATGTTGTTTCAATATTTTTTAAACACCAAAAAAAAATTGAACTTTAAGGGAAAAAAATATAATTTTAATTTTTTACTTTTTTTTATTAAAAAAAAATAAATTTATTTAATTTAATTAAAAAAAAAATTTTAAAACTAGAGAATAAACCTTTGAAACTTTATTTTTCTACCCCCTGTTTTTTTCATAAAAATAAAAAAAGCCTTCTAAAAAATCGTTTTTTAAGTTTATTGTCTAGAATAAACCCTTATGAAGAGATTCGCGTTTGAAATTTGAAATTATATATTACAGGTTGTCCGCAATCACCTGTACCAAAAAAAGGCACCTTTTAGATGACGCCACCTACAACTAAGAAATTGAACTAAATACACTCAAAAATATTTTTTTAAATTTTCTCTATGTAATGTGCAATAATGTCCAAAAAGAATTTTTGCAATTTATTTAATATTTTTCTTACAACAAAAGTTTTAAAACGTGTACTTTTTTGTCAATTCTAAACCAGAAAGTCCCCTTAAGTAATAGATTTTAATTTATAAAATATAAACTATTATTTATATAAACAATTTTTATAGTTTCACTTTTTTATAACAGGGTTGACATAAAAATTTTATTTTCTTTTTCTAATTTTCAGTCAGAATTAAAATTCTTTTTGAACCTGATGAAAACATTTCAAGAGGTTTTCAATTATAATTTTTAAAAAGAAAAGTTTGAATTATTTGTGTTGTATAAAAAAATTAATAAAATTAGGAACGATTAAAAAAAAGTGTCATTAATTTGTTAATGCAAATAACTTCAAAAATAATAAATATTTTTAATTAATATTTGGTATATATGGTTAATTAGTCGCCCTACCCCCGATCCAAAAACGAAAGATGAACCTTAATTATTTTCGTATGAAACGCCTTCTATAAAAATAAAATAAAATTGTTGCACTCATTGCAGAGTTTGTCTATTTCTGATGAAATATATCAAATGAATTGGACTTCATTAACAATACAAACGAAAGAAAAATTAATATTGATGATGATGAGGTCACATCGCCCCATACAATTAACTGGCACTTTAATAATTACACTATCTGTTGAAACATTTTTCAAAGTAATTTTTTCGTTTATAAATAAAAGATGAATTTAATTATTATTCGCTTTTATGGGCAAAAAAAATTGAAAATTTATTTTTTTTAAATTTTAAGATAATTGACAGATTTTCTATTTTCAGGTTGTAAAAGCGTCTTATTCGTCTTTCAACTTATTAAGGCAAACCAATTGAAAACAGTGACACTTGATAAATTTGTAAAAATTAATTTTAAACAATTTAAAAATAAATGGTTATGCACAAGTGAAAAAAAAAATTTTTATTATGAAACTTTTTTAATTTAATTCACTTGATCTGGCAAATAAGTTTAAAAATTTAAATAAAGCTTTTAACATACACTTTGAAGTATTAAAATTAGTTATATTCCGTTATATTTTCCTCAATAATAATTAATGAACAATAATAAGTAAATTATTTTAAGTATAAAGCGAAATTATTTTGACTTAAATTTACTTTTGATTAATAAAATTAAAATTCGTCAGTATGCCCTAGTCTTATCTCTACTTCTCTTATCGTCATTATTTTTTTTACATTTGAATTATTATAATTTTCAAAACACATATGGGTCACGTAAGAACAATTTTGCATATTGTAAATTCATTACTTTTTTGAATTATTGTAACGGTCGCATGAAGTTTACAAAGAAAATTAGAACTCATCAATCTGCAATCGTTTCGAATAGTTAGCACCCTTTTTCAACTGCTAAAATATTGTCCGTGAAAACGAAATAATATTTCAGTTTGACTCATAAATATTTTAATTTTTGTATTATTTAAATATTTCGTTCAAAAATTGTTGCATTAATTTGTTATTAATTTTTTTTCTTTTATACTAAAAAGAAAAAAAATAAAAAGAAGATAGAGAAAAAAAAGAATGAGCAGTAGAAGAAGAAGAGGAAGAAAATTTTTTGACATAAATAATTTTTAAATTTCAATTATATAATTATATTCATCAATGGTTATAATAAAGAATTATAATTTTTAAGAAACATTTTTTTTTTAAAGATCAATTAAACATTACATTGTGGACAATAGAATTACAGTTGTCACTATTCAGTTACAGTTACAGAGTCTATATAGGAGGTTCAAACTTGCTTTACTGGTCACTTGTACAAGTATTGTTCAGAGAAGATGAAGAAAAGATTATTTTCTCTTCTCTTTTTATCATTGTCAATTATAATTCCGCAAGTGATTTCGTATTCAAAAGTAACGAAGAATGGCAAGCAAGACGAAAAACTTCAAGGAGAACGCGTCGAAATATCTAGGTAATCAAAGGGCGCAAGAATTAGTGATCATTTAAAAAAAACATATATACATACATATATAGACCAACGGGTCATCATCTTCCATCAAAATCAACTCAGCACAACAATTATTTTCCTAAAAATAGAATCCTTTCACATCATCAGTACAAAAAATTATTTTTCACAAATTCATTTAATTTTAGACTCTGCATAAATAAAAAAAAATTTCTTACTATTTAAGAACGAAAAAAAAAATTAATTAATCTTCATTAACTTCAATTATTATTCAACTGCAATTTAATTTCATGTTTCAACTATAAACTTTAAATGGACGTCATATAATGTGTGTCATAGGTCTTTAAAATTCTTTTCATTTTTAATGTTTTTTTTTTCTTCATCAAATAGATTTACATAAATGAGTATTATTATATGGTGTTTTAAAAGGATTTTGACTTCCAAGAAATAGATGATTTAATTTTTTTTCTTTGTTGATATTTTTAAAGAGGAAGAGAAATAGAATTTTGTGCCAATTTTTTTTTCTCAAATTATATATTTTTATAAATAATGATCGCTTTTTATAGATCGAAGGGCCAAAAAAATGAAGGTAGAAGTGTGCAGGATATCGTAATTACTGCCTCTCCAATGTTCGTCAATGCCAGGAATCCTATTCTCAAACCTGGAGAAGCCATTGATTATCCAACAACCAAAGGGTGAGGACGTAGACGAATTTTTTTTTTTTTTTTTAGTAAATAAGAATACAAAATTTTCATATGTTTTCACTTTTAGTGAAATTTTAATATTTTCTCCTATTTAAGTCTTTACAATTTTAAAGTTTAAAGCTATATATATTTTCATTTTTTTTTTATCAAAAAAAAAAACAATTTTTGCAGTTATTCAACATTAGATGAAAGCATGATTTCAAAATTGAATTCGATGCCACTCAAACAAAATGTTCAAGAGAGATTTCATCCCCCAGCTCCCTTTGAACACGTATTGGCCCACGAAAATGCAAAAAGACAACAAAATCGACCAGGATCAGGATTTTCAAATCCTTCAACATTAGACGCAAGGCCATCGCCAATGGGGCCCGATATTACATTCACAAAACCTATGATTTCTGAGACCTTCGATTATCCACCCTCTAATTTCGACTCTGACGGATCCATAACTTCCAATTCCGATCTCAAGGTAGATAATTAATTTATCAAAATAAACTTCACCTATAATTTATTATTATTATTATTATTATTTATAGACAATGGAAATAATAATTGAAATAATGAAAAATTTGAATAATTTATTATAGAAATTTTTGGATAAATCATTAATTTTATTTATAGTACTTATACACGGAGAAAAAAGAATTGTTGTGGTTACTAAAAATTAAGTCCGGTGAACAAACAGAATTGTTTGATGAACAAAGAAAATTGTTATAGAACAGTTGAAATAACAAAACTAAATTGTTAAATCGGCAATACAATTTGTTTTATTAACAAAGCTTTGATCCGTCTAATACAATTTGTTCAGTTTCTTCGCCTTCGAAAATAATCGATAGCAGATTTCCGTAGGTCATATCACCAGTTTCATTTGCATTAAAATCTTTGGAACATGCAGCTTCTGAATCAAATTCTTTGACTTGAAACCAAAAAATTATTTTCAGTTGAAATTTGTTATTAAATAATATTTAATATACATTTTGTATTTTTTAAGGTAAGGTTATGTTCAATAGTAACCTATCTTACCGATTAACGATGAAATTGTCTCATCATCCATTCACTACACTTGTAATAGATTTCTCACTTTAACCGGATTAATTATTTAACAGGACTTCGTCATTTACAAAAAAACTAATAATAAAAGCAAAAGTGGCATTTGTGCCAGAAGCAAACGACGCGACGATCTGCACGCCAGTTTGCGAGAATTCAAGATGACCACGTGACATGGAACAATAAACCTGTCAGCTGAACAAATCCGGATTGTTCCATCAGCAATCGACAGAGAGTTTGCTTCTGCAAATGTACGGAATTGCAAACTGAACAAAACTGACAACAAAAAATTCGTATTGTTGTTAAAACAACATACATTTGTATTGACAACAATCCGAATTGTAATATTAACATTTCGAATTGTAATATCAACAAATCTACTGACAACAATCCAAAAATTTGTTTGCACCACAATTCCATTTTTCTCCGTGTAGTATACTGAAGTAATCAATTATTTCTGCTGATTAAAGCAGTACTACAAGCTTACCGTGAAAGCTTACTGAGCAATCTTGCGATAATCTTATTGTGCAAGCTTTCGGTAGGATTACTGAGCAATCTTTTGGTAAGCTTACCATACAAGTTTGGATCAGGTGGGACATTTGAAGCTTGCAGTAAGCTTGCGGCAAGTTTGCCGTGCAAGGTTGGCAATATTGCGCGTTAAGCTTGAAATAATAATTCATTCAAATTCGATGGAATAACTAGTTTGTAAAATAAAAATTCGTTTAAGTAACAATTCTGTATTATAGAAATTTGGTTAAATGAAAATTCTGTTAAATAATAATTCAAAGAAATCAAAATTCGGCTACAAGTAAATTTTAGATAACGAAATTCTGTCAGACGTTTCGATGGTGACAACTATCCTTATTACAATAATTTATAATTAGTTTTTAATACTATTAATTGTAATTAAATTAATTAACTAATTATAGATTTTTGTAATCTCTTGAAAAGGATATAGTGGCTACCATTGGAACATCGAAAAAATAATCATATTTTTCCTAAAAAAATTTTTTTTAAATTACTTTGGATTATTGACCTGAACCTTTAAACATTTATAATACTATAAAATCCAAAAACTGATTTTTTAAATAACACATTTTTGTTATTTTAATAAAAATAAATATCTTAATCAATGAAACCCACTTTTTTAAACATTGTAAAGTAAAATGTAAAACTTTGGTATATTCCGCTCTATTTCAGTATACCTTGCTAAGGTTAGTGCAAGATTGCCAAATAACCTTACTTTGAACCTAAAAAAATTTTCTTTTAATGTTCCGTCTAATTTATACAATTTTATTATATAAATTTGATTATTATATAAATTAGATAATACATTTAAAAAAAAATTTTAAGGTTTAAAGCAATGTTATTTGGGAACCTTGCACTAACTTTGAAACAAGCTTACAAAGCAATCTTGTAGTAACCTTACACTGCAATCTTTCGCTAAGCTTACCATGCAAGCTTGGGTCAGGTGGGACATTTGAAGCTTGCGGTAAGTTTGACGTGAAGCTTGCGGCAAGGTTGCTGCAAGTTTACGTGCTGTCTGGGATGAAAGTTCTGCAAATTAAAGATTTGTCGTTTTAAGAATTCTTTCAAATGTAAATTCAAACAAATAAAAACTCGATAAAAAAAGAATTATTTCTAATATTACTTTATGTAAAACAAAATTTTTTTAAAATGACTATTCTGTCTCATGAAAATTTCAAAAAAAAATAATTCTGTCAAATTCAAATTCGAATCTGTTAAATGAAAATTAATTCAAAAAAATAAAAATTCGAATAAAAATAAAATTTAGGTTATGAAATAATTCTGTCAAATGGAAATTCTAACAAATTCATTCTAGAGCTTATTCGAGCGTCTGTTAAATAATACATAAATAAAAATGGAAAATGAGTATAAAAAATTATCAATAATAGTTTTTGTTGAATTAATTTTACATCCATCATTTATTATATTGTTGATTAATTTTTACGAGGCCTTTAAATGGAAAACAGGTGTTTACAATTTTTAAAGAAATTTATTATTTAAGGACAATATGTTTCGACAGTATATACTGTTCTTTTTAGGTCCAATGCCTTTTTTTTATGAAAATAAAAATTAATAATTGACAATGATCAAGATAAATAACAACATTTTCCTGTAATGAACAAGAAGCTTTAATTTAAATTTAAAAAAAATTACCTCATAAGGAGGAAATGTTGTATTTTAAATGATTACATTTTAAATGTTTATTTAAACAAAAAGTAAAAAACAAGTAAAGAAAATTTCCATTTAATTTAATAAATTTCTTTAAAAATTTTAAACATGTTTTCCGTTTAAAGGCCTCGTAAAAATTAATCAACAATAATAGTTTTTATTGTCTAAATTCATAATTTTAACTGAACCTTAACAATGATTTTAATTAACAAAAAATATTTAAATTCGTTACCAAATTCTCTGTTTTAATATTTTTGTTTTTTTTTTTTTTTTCTAACAGGCACCATCATTTTATGCAACTGATTCCTATCTGAATGGCCATAAGATGAATCATAAACCCCATGATTCCTATGGTAACAAACCAACAATATATGGAGAGGATCCTCCAAAATCAACGGTGTATGAAACTCAATTTGATCATCCTCCTCCCCCCATTTCAGTTGATGGCTATGTTTCTGATCACGACTATCAACATGATGTAATCTATGATCACATTCCTGATGACGATCATCATCCGCATTATCATCATGATCATCATTACACTACCACTACAACAGAAGAGCCTGAAATGAATGATCAACGTCTTAGCAAGAGGCCTTATTCTTATTATTATATTGGTAGAAAACTTTGGTATATTCCGCTCTATTTCAGTATTTATTTTATCATTTATATAGCAGCTCTAGTTCTCAAGAGTGTTGCCAGGCACAAGATTAATTTTCCGGCCAATTTAGCATCAGTTGCTTCAAATGCAAGAAGTTCTGCTCAACAAAATCAATTGAATTGGTGGGATTATACAATGTGGATTCTCGATGCTATTGAAAAATATAGAAAAACGTGAAAAAAAAAATGATATGTATTGATTGTGACGCATTCTGAAGAAAGGGACCTAAGAAGCAAAAAATTATAGGTTATGTTTATGATACATTTATATTTTAATTTAAAGTTTCTTTTTAATTATGTAAAATGAAAATCAGTTTTTATTTTTTTATGTATAATAAAGACTCAATAGTTTGTAATTGAGAGTTAATATTTTATCTATTTCCACTACAAACTATCATAAACATAACCTATAATTTGTTGTTTCTTAGGTCCCAAATAAATAGAATATTTTTTTCAGGAAATCTACATTCCTGGATATAAACGTCCTTAATGTAAAATAATTATCCAATCGGGTTAAGACTCAAAAAAGCTGCCAAAGACAAAAAAAACGAGATTAAATATCTCAATATTTTATAGAAAATATTTATTAAAAATAATATTGTAAATAGGGAATTAAAATTTCACTTTAATATAATTATGTGTCCGTCAGCATTAAAAGGGACTACTTTATTTTCTTTCATAAGAACTATATTCGCATTAATGTTCACGCAAAAATATTCCTTATTGAAATCAAAAAAGTTGACCCTTTTCATGCGGACGGACACAAATATTTTGTACAACTTATTTTGCTATAATGTATGATAAATTATTTGTATTACGACTTCAATTGTTCGTTAAAAAATTAAAATAATGTTACTGAATAAATGCTATTTATAAACTTAGAAAATAATTTACATTAATTTTATTTTATACAGATGAAATAATTACTGATTTTTTATCTATACTATGTAATAATTGTACTTTATGAAATTAATTATTCATAATATGTAATTATAAAAAAACAATGAGTGTAAAAAAAATAATAAAATTTAATTTGCATTTGTCAAAAGAATCAGTTTTTCATTATATTCTCTACCTTGATAAAAAAAAGTGAAAAAAATAATAATTAAAATTTTTAAACACTAATAAATGAAAAATCATAAATATCTTTTTTTTAAATGTCAATAGAATAAATTAATTTATATGATTATAAAATTCAAATATAATTATGACAATTATGATATAATGGTTATAAATCAACTAACTAAATATATAATAATTACCTTAATAATAAAAATTAAATTTAGCAATAATATTGATAATAATAGAATTAATAACAACAATAATAATAACATTAATAATAATATTAATAATAATAATAATTTATGTGAAGATCACATGAAAAAAACAATGTAAGTATTTTGATAACTGTACGGTTCTGATCTATAACTGAACTATTATTAAAAGAAATTCTTCCAATTAACACCTAAGGATTAGATTATTATTTTAACGGGATTTTATCGTGACTTGCTAATCATTTAGACTAATAATGACAATGAAGTAAAATGCGTTTGATATTTCGGTGTGTCACTATACACGATTAGGATTTTATTTTTATATAATTAAACAACAATCATTGTTTGTTTACAATGGTATGATAAAAATACCATATAATTATAATTATTTTTTCTGTTTGGGGGGTTGTGCCAATTAAAATCTGATTGGGATAACCAAAATTTTCTTGACGCAACAAATAATCATGCACTGAAAAAAAATTTATTTGATTCAAATACTTCAAATTATTTGAAAAATATTTAATTGGTTCAAATACTTTTTATTTAGATCAAAAAAATATGTATTTGATTCAAATAACTTGAATTATTTGAATCGCATTTATTTGAACCAAATAAATCGTATTTGGTTCAATTAAATAATTAATTGAATTGAATAAATGAATTTATTTAATACAAATAATGAGTCACTTGAAACTATTCATTCATTTATTTCATTCAAATATTTCGTTTTATAGAAACAAATAAAAAGTA
Organism: Leptopilina boulardi; assembly: GCF_019393585.1. Taxonomy (NCBI): domain Eukaryota; kingdom Metazoa; phylum Arthropoda; class Insecta; order Hymenoptera; family Figitidae; genus Leptopilina; species Leptopilina boulardi. Next base: position 568,084 of record NW_026137701.1, on the reverse strand, counting down.
TTTGATACAATAACTTTATTTAATGGATTCAAGTAAACTAAATTATTTAATACTAATACACTATTTTATCAAGACAAATAAAAAAATATTTCAATCAATTAAATATTTATTTGATACGATAATAATGATTTACTTGAAACAATTAATTTATTTATTTTACTCAAATATTTCATTTTATTGAAACAAATAAAAAGTATTTGATACAATAACTTTATTTAACTAATTCAAGTCAACTAAATTATTTAATACTATTACACTATTTTATCAAGACAAATAAAAAATATTTTAATCAATTAAATGTTTACTTGAAACGAAAATAATGAGTTACTTGCAACTATTAACATATTTATTTCACTCAAATATTTCATTTCTTTGATACAAATAAAAAGTATTTGATGCAATAAATTTATTAATTCTAATTAATTAAATTATTTAATATAAATAATGCTTTATTCAATGTTAATACACTATTTTATTAATGGAAAATAAAATATTTTGATCAATTAAATATTTAAGTGTAATAAGAATAAAGAGTTATTTCATACTATTCATTTATGTATATATATTATTTAATATTCTAAGTCCAAAAGTCAAATATTTTTTCATCAACAAAAAATTAATGTTTACAATGATTCAGAACAACGAAAAACGCGTTTTTAATAAAAATATATTTACACTTTTTTTGAAAATTCACCTGGGATGATTCATGATAATAATCATGAAGCATATAATTAATTATATTTTATAAATTGCATTTAATTGAAAAATATAATTTGAGTAAGAATTTAATTTAGAAATGGAAGTATTAGTAAATAAATATTTTATTTATTCAATTCAAATTTTGATTTATTTGAATCAAAAAATTCTTACATTTTATGCAAATAAATTATGTATTTGGATCAAATAAAATAATAATTGCCGCAATTAAAGAGGTTTTAGTTTCAATTAAAACAATTACTTATGACAAATAATCGAATATTTGATTCAAGAAAATTTTTAGTTGTTTCAAGAAAAATATTTTATTAATGCAAATAAATATTTATTTGAATCAAAAAACATGCAGTATTGAATGAAATAATTTTTATAATTGATTTAAATAATTATTTATTAGCATTGAATATTCCATTTATTTGATTTGAATATTTTGTATTTGATTCAAATAACTATTTATTTGATACGATAAAATAAAATACTTATGTCTAGTAAATATTTATTTGAATGTAATAATTTTCATAATTGATTCAAATAATTATTCATTTGCTTTGAATATGCCATTTATTTGATTTGAATACTTTGTATTTGATTCAAAAAACTATTTATTTGATACGATAAAATAAAATACTTAGGTTAAGTAAATGTGTATTTGGTTCAAATACATATTTATTGGATAATAGACAAGTAAATGATGTATTTGGATCAAATACTTTTTATTTGATCCAAATAAATTTTTTTTTCAGTGTGGTTACATATATATTAAACAAAATGTTGTTTCGTTGTCAACTGAAACCTTTTTTTTTCTTAGTGTATTAATTGTTAATCTACAAGAATTTTATGATTTTAAAAAAATAACTATTGTTTTTTTAAATTTCAATAAATTATTTTTTAACTTTATGAGAACATTTATACCACTTTTAATCTCTAAAATGAGAGATAGCTTTGTGACTTCTGTACTGGATTTGTAACATCAAAAACCGGGGTTCGATTCATTACGACTGTGGATTTTTCAATTTCAAAATTTAATTAATTTTGATTTTTGGAGCTTCATATGATTTCAAAATAAAGAATAATTTTGGACAATTGAAAATTTTAACAAAAAAAGTATCTACATAATTTCATCGTTTCATTTCAAGATAGTTACAAAAATGTTTGGTTAGCTCAAACTAATTTTTTTGTTAGAACAACAAAAATGGTTGGTTGATCAAACCAACCGTTTTTTTGTAAAATTGAAAATTTTATTATACCTTATTTCTTTTTTATTTATTTTATTATTTATTTTTTATCAATTTAATGTCACGTCCTCGCGACATCATATCTACAAATGATCGACCTGTGGCACGACGAACCCCTGTTTTTACACGTGCCTTATAAGCCTTCTTCGATTCGGTTAAAAATAAGTATACAAAGATGACTAATTATGGTATTATAATCGCGTGATTCTAGCCAACCCCTTGACAAAAAATATCAATATAAACCATGCATTTTTGAGGAACAAACAAGTTCTTATTTGGGTGTCAGTTTCATCAGTTCTTCTTCAAGAAAATTCATATTGTTCACCAAGTGTCAACGCTCAAATAAAACTCCTTCTCAGCAGTATTTTATTCTTACTCAAAATATCATTCTAAAATTATTTTAACTTGGACCTTCAACAAGTTCAACGTCAATTGCCATCTTTGAGCCAGTTTTTCCTAGATTTTATACAGATCGCCAGGCTTGACCCATTCACCATTTATCGCAACTTTCAGACAGTTTCCTGACAATTTTGGGGCTTTACCAGACTTGAACCAGCTAGTCGTCAATCTTGGGCCATTTCAATTTAACCTTGTAAATTTTAAATTGAGTTTTAAGTGTTCGATTCTGCTTTCAGTGGGATCAGATATTTGAACGAAAGATCATCCTGACAGTTTCTACGAGAGAAATTTGTAAAAGTGTGACAATAAATAAACCTTTGGTTCATCTACAATAAGCATTTTGTTTCCTACCTGTTTCGTAAATAAAACAGGCTTAAGAAAAATAATAGATTTCTGCATCTCCTTCTGAGACGTAACATTAACGTTTAATTTATATTTATCCAATTGAAATATTTGTGGACTTTGAAAAATTTCATATTCGCCTGGAAAGGAACCTCTATTTTTAAACTGCGAGTCTGGAGCTCTGACCACTGGACTACCCATCTTTGTGAGAGATTTAAGCTAATTGTTCACTTAAGGTACGAGTTGAGAGCGAATTAAATTATTTGATTGTATTGTAACCAAATTTTGGTTGAAATTTAAAAATATTCAATCAAATAATTTTGATGGCCTAACCAAATGTTTGGTTAGGATAATTCTACGACTTTGTTTCAGCCAACCAAAATTTGGTTACAAGAACCAAAATTGCCTAACCAAACGATTTTGTTGCAAATATAAAATCTTTTTTTTTTACTATAATAAATATAGTCAATTCAAAGTAAAGCTTCAATGGGATAGGAAAAAAATCCAACTTTCGACTTTCGTTATATATGTATATATAATTAATTTAAAAATCTTAAAAACTGCAAAATTTCATTCACAAATCCTGAATCAATTCTAGTCTGGTGTGGAGCAATTTTCTAGTCTGTTTCCCACATCGTAATATTGGTAACAATTAGGAAACTTAACACCTTCAGAGATAGTTTACTTAACCGTTTCTGGGTGATACAGTTACAGAATGTATGCAAAAGACAAGAGCATCTTTGCATCCAAAGTTGAGTCGTTTCATCAGTTATTCATATATTATCCTTATGTACAGATCCTTATGCAGTAATACATAATCATTCTTTTTTATCTTTATAATATGCGTAGCTACTATTTATAAATAGTAAGAAAAAAGAAAATAATAAAAAACATTCAATGGCAAAGTTACAAAAACGAGAGTGGATTTTTGAAGAAAGTGAAATCTCGACAGAAAATGATATACTGATGAATTAAATGAAAAGTGATATGTTCAATCGTATTATAGTGTTTACATAGTGTTTTAACAATGACATATGAATTATTGGAGAACTTTTGATATCCGTTTATACAATTCATTTGTCAGGTAAATAATTCAATTATCGTGGTTGTCCCAGTTTTCGTCCATTTTAATTTTGAAGATAACATTTATAAAAAAAATTATTTTATTATTTTCTTTTCAACTAATAAGTCCATTTTATGGACAAAAAGAATAAAATATTGTTGAAAAATAATTCAAATTATTATACGAGATATTTGTAAAAATGAACGGCTACTGGGACAACGACGGTAAACAATTTGTAATAGTAAGTTTAAAAAAAATTAATTTTCTCAATTTATAGCATAACAAAAAAATTTTTAAAACTTTTAATTACTAGGTACATATAATTTTAAAATTTGTTTCCTTACGAAAAAAAATAATTACCTAGAATACTGAAAGGTTTCAAAAAATAACAAAAGTTTTAAATTATTTTAGTTAAATCATTTATCTAGATAATAGTGAAATTTTTCACTCAATAGTAAATTTTTTTTCCGTTCTGTTTTTTATAATCAAATAAATTAAATAATTAACTTAAATGATCAAAATATTAAATAATTTATTTATAAAATCTAATCTATAAACAAATTAACATGAAACTGAATTTTTTTTTCCAGGATGGAAACTCGATTTCTATGTCATTTCGCACTACTTTTAATTTCTGTGCATTGTGCAACTGCCGATGAAAGAGAATCGAAAGAAAATGAAAGGCAATTAAGAGAAGAAATCACGACACAATCTACTGCAGTAGTAGCAACGACTACATCATTCAGGTAAACGGTAAAACGCTATGTACAATGACATCAAACATTAATTGTGTAAATGATAATAAAATCATTATACTGCAACTCGTGCGAAAATGACTTTTCTGCAAATAAAATTTAATACTAAAATGAATTTAAAAAATTGCAAATTCTTAATTCAAAAATCTTTTTAGATCAACTAAATATTTTATAGTAATATTGGACCCAAAAGATGTAAAATTGCTGAATGCAATGTTTTATGGTTTTTTAGGGTCCTTAATGTAATACAAATGAAAATAGATGTTTTTTTGTTAGCAAAGCAAAATATTTGACTTAGTGTGCACTTAATACTATAAAATTAAATTTCTAAAATGCACAAACTTATATAAAAAAAATAGAATATAAATATATCTGTTGATAGTATCTATAAAAAAATTTATTAAATTTAACTTAAAATCATTTTTTCAAATACTAATATTTACTTAAATAATTAAATTTAAAAATTTTGATATATGCTCGAAAAAGGTACGTTTTTTTGGAACGAACTGGGCATATAGTGGATTAACCTAATTTGGGTACGCTGAATCCAGTGGCGTTAGCCGGTTTTCAAGATCGGGTCAAATTTTTGAAATATTCGCCATTTTGTTTTTTTCGAAATTTTCAAAATACTTCATTTTTTCTAATCAAAAAGCTTAAAATTGATTTGAAACTCTTTACTCGGGGGTTTTTGGGGTCGCTGATTACGAATCCAGGGTCAGTTTTTCAAAATTCAAAATGGCGGACTTTTTTTTAAAATCGTTCGGATTCGCTCGAAACTCTCGCTACTCAGGGGTTTTACCCTGAGTTTACCCCTGAGTAATGAATTTCATGTGAAACATTTGAATTGTTAATAAATTTATCCGCCATATTGGATCCGCCATTTTGAGTTTTGAAAAACTGACCCCGGATTCGAAATCAGCGACCCCGAAAACCCCCGAGTAACGAGTTTCAGACGAATACATTAGGTTTTTTCAAAATTCAACCGCCATATTGGATCCGCCATTTTGAATTTTGAAAAACTAACCCCGGATTCGTAATCAGCGACCTTAAAAACCCCAGTGTAACGAGTTTCAAGTCAATTTTATGCTTTTTGATTAGGAAAAATGCAGTATTTTGAAAATTGCAAAAAAAAAACAAAATGGCGAATATTTTAAAAATTTGACCCGATCTTGAAAAACTGCTAACGCCATTGGATTCAGCGTACCAAAATTAGGTAAATCCACTATATGCCCAGTTTTTTCATTTTTTGAACTAGCACAGTGTATTAGTTTCGATAGCTTTACTTGAAATTCCCCATAGTAAAAATAAAAAAAAAATAAAATAAATAGAAAACAAAAGAATAGATAAGAGGATTGAAAAAAAATTGAATTTTTTTTTTAAAAGTTAATTGTTGTACTTTACTTGGATAGGCATTCGCGATGGTATCGTTATGGTAATAGCTTCAAAGAAGCCGAACGTGGCTATCACAATGATGACGATGACCATCTTGATGATCACGACATGGATCATGAAATGGATGTGGAAATGGAGGATACAAAGGCCATGACACAGCCAAAATCAGATTATTGGGGTGGCTATTACGATTTTCTCATAAATGAGGGGAGTTACAAATTCTGGGCAGTTTTTCAGGTAAAATTTAAATTTTCTTTTTGAAAAAAAACTTATTAAAAATTAACATAATTTTACATAATTTCACACGCATCTGATAAAAATATATGCGCATAATATTAATAATTTATAGTTATTTAAAGAGCAAAAAAAAATTTTTGGAATTTAAAAGTTAAATAATCCTTTCAGAATATAAATTTTTTCCATTGTATTATATTTTGTATATAAGAAAAAAAAATAAAGTCGATAGTTTTTGTTAAAGAAAAACAAAAAGATTTAATGAAAAATACAATGTAACAAACATTAATGTCATTGTCGACAGCTTGCCACCGCTGCGCTGTTAATATACAGCGGCTTTGCAGCTCTTTATTACGCCAAGGTGAATCCAGCAACAACTCCCGACTACGAGGACTATTTCCTCAGGAGAAGACGAAGAAGAAGACGAAGAAGATCATTCGACCTTAGCCCTCGAGAAAGAACATTCTTAGGTCTTGGACCAGAGAAGGTTCAGCGAATACTAGACGCGATTGCGAAAGAAATTCACTAGATAAGAAATATATAATTATATATTATTTGCGTGAATTTTCTGAATTCTTGTCTTTTAAAAATTATTACATTATCAGAATTTTTTAAATTCCTTATATGTATATGAAATGACAATTCACTTAATAGTGAAAATTGAATCACTTATTTAACTAAAGTTCAAGTAACGTCAGTATAATATATATATATAATTACACTGTCCGACATTGATTTTGCCCCTGGTATAATTTTGATCACTTTCGATAGATTTTTTCATGCTGATTCCGAATCTGCCAAGAAAAATGCTCTAGCACGTCTAGTTTTTGAGAAAATTTGTGTTAAAAAGTCAAAAAAGCATGTTTTTGACTATCTTTGATTATGGATTAAAAAAACAAGACGTGATAGAATCTCATTCTTGGTTTCAAATAAAAAGATGGAATCTTAAAGAACAATTCCACCAAATGAAAATTTAAAGGCATTACGATAAAATGATTAAAAAACATTTTTTCATTTGCCCTCAATTTTGTCATTTGTCATTATTTATTTGCACCGTGTATAACCCTAACATTACGAACAAGTGATAAACAAATGAATGCATCACCATTCAAATTTAAAAAAAATTATACAATTTGCAGGTTACTTTTTAATTTAATTATAAATATTTATTTAATACATTTAATCTAGTTTTAAAAAAAATAATTAACAACCAATAATTATTAAATTAAAAAGTAACCTGAAAACCGTATAAATTTTTTTTTAATTTGAATAATACATTCATTTGTTTATCACTTGTTCGTAATGTTAGGGTTATACACGGTGCAAATAAATAATGACAAATGACAAAATTGAGGGCAAATGAAAAAATGTTTTTTAATCATTTTATCGTAATGCCTTTAAATTTTCATTTGGTGGAATTTTTCTTTAAGATTCCATCTTTCATTTGAAACCAAGAATGAGATTCTATCACGTCTTGTTTTTTTTTAATCCATAATCAAAGATAGTCAAAAACATGCTTTTTTGACTTTTTAACACTAATTTTCTCAAAAACTAGACGTGCTAGAGCATTTTTCTTGGAAGATTCGGAATCAGCGTGAAAATATCTATCGAAAATGATCAGTATTATCCCACCCAGATACCACGTAAGCTTGCAGCAACCTTGCGGGCGCAATATTGCCAACCTTGCATGTCAAGTTTGCCGCAAGCTTCAAATGTCCCACCTAACCCAAGCTTGAATGGTAAGCTTGCCGAAAGATTGCAGTTTAAGGTTACTGCAAGATTGCACAGTAAGATTATCGCAAGATTGCTCCGTAAGCTTGCACAGTAAGCTTGTCGCAAGATTGCTGCAAGGTTGCCAAATATCCTTGCCAATCAACACAGAAGGTTGCAGCAAACTTGCAGCAAGCTTGTCATGCAAGTTTTCTTGGCAACCTTATGGCAAGCTTGCGGAATATAACAAAAAAAATTTGGGGGGGGAGGAAATTTATTTTTTTACATACATTGAGCACTAGTTCCTGGGAGGTCAATAAAATTTACTGCGCAGCCGTAAGTGCTTATGACTGCAAGTGCGCATAGTCCTCATTTTCAATGCAAACTTCTCTACTGATTGGGCAAGGTTATTTGGCAACCATGCACCAACCTTGCAACAACCTTACACTGCAATCTTTCGGTAAGCTTACTATGCAATCTTGCGATAATCTTACTGTGCAATCTTGCAGTAACCTTACACTGCAATCTTTCGGCAAGCTTACCATTCAAGCTTGGTTTAGGTGGGACATTTGAAGCTTGCGGCAAACTTGCCATGCAAGGTTGGCAATATTGCGCGGCAAGCTTGCCGCAAGGTTGCTGCAAGCTTGCGGGCTATCTGGGCAGGGGCAGAAAAAAATCATTTTTGTCGTACAATGTTATCATACCAATCTTTTTTTTTTTAATAATATAAATGTACACGGAAAAAAAGAAGAAATAATTTGTACTACTTTCGGAGTAAAACGGGAACTGTCCGAAATTTCTGCGCATCTCTGGCAACTTTTATTCCAAAAATAGTAAAATTTACTCCAGAAATAGTAAAAATTACTACGGAAATAGTAAAATTTACTACAGAAATAGTCAATTTTACTATTTTTGGAGTAAAAGTTGACAGAGATGCGCAAAAACTTCGGACAGTTCCCGTTGTACTCTGAAAGTAGTAAAAATTACTTTTTCCTTTTTTTCCGTGTAAAAAATACACAGAGAGAAGATGAGCGTATAGTGAATTCTATTATTATGATAGCAGAATCTACTAAACAGAGTGGTTAATTTTGGACTGAATAAACTGTCAGTAAAATGAACTGAAAAATTTCTCTAAATTTGAATCAGTAAGATTTCACTGAAAAAAGAGTTGGAATTTAGCAACTAAATCACTTCAGAGTCAAACCACGTCAACCGTAAGTGAAATTTTTTTCGATTTTTGGAAAAATAAAAACAATTATGAAAATCTGTAGCTCACAACAAACCAAAAAAACACTTTCAACCGTTTATTAAAATTTAAAATTTTTATAACCTTTTTTTATAATAACAAATTTTTACATAATTTTTTTAAGAAATTAATAACTCTAAATTTATTTGATAAAAATTATTGGCAATTTTTTCGGTAGTCAATGAATATCCACTCTTTTAAATAAAATTGATTAAGAAACAAAATATTCGAAAATTTTTAATTTTTAATAACAATTTTATAAACAATTTGTATTTTTTATACTTTCTATAGCAAGGATTAGAATGAAATTTATATGCAACATACCTTAGACTATTGTCTTTACATTCCTGAAAAAACTTGATAAAAAATTTATAGTAGATATATAATAGTTGAACCAATTGAAATTTTTTTATTTTTTGTTTATTTCAGTATTTTGTCTCGCATTTGAAAAAAAACAGACTTAAAAATCATACCAAATTTTTTTCTTATTCCATATGACTCCCATAACAGAAATTCACTTGAATTTTTGATTTTTGTTAATTTGGTTAATAATGACAAGCAGTCCCCATTTACCCCAAAAATTTGAAAACTCAGGGTAAATGGGGACAGCTTGTCATTATTAACCAAATTGGCAATACTCAAAACCTCTTGCAGGTGATCTGAGGTTAAAATATTGACGTTGAACTTAATTTTAAAACTGTAAATTAAAATTTTTTTTCAGGAATGTAAAGACAATAGTCTAAGGTATGTTACATATAAATTTCATTCTAATCCTTGCTATAGAAAGTATAAAAAATACAAATTGTTTATAAAATTGTTATTAAAAATTAAAAATTTTTAAAAATTTTGTTTTACAATCAATTTTATTTTAAATAGTGGATATTCATTGACTACCGAAAAAATTGCCAATAATTTTTATTAAGCAAATTTTGAGTGATTAATTTTTTTAAAAAATGATGCAAAAATTTGTTATTATAAAAAAAGGTAATAAAAATTTAAAATTTTGAAAAACGGTTGAAAGAGTTTTTTTGGTTTGTTGTGAGATTTTTATAATTGTTTTTATTTTTCCAAAAATCGAAAAAAAAATTACTTACAGTTGACGTGGTTTGACTGTTCAGTAAGAGTTCCCCATGAAATTCAGTCATATTTCACTGAAAATTAGTGAAATTCTACTTTACTGATTGAAAAAGTCAAATCTGTTTTACCGATTAATGATAATGATTTAATTTTATCGAGTTGTGTTTAGTAAAATGTAAGGGAGCATTTAAACATCGAAAAATAATTACTTACCAAAACGAAATACACTAATCTGATTGGTTGTCCACTATTAAAAAAAAATTGTGGGCAACCAATCAGATTTGTGCATTTCGTTTCGATAAGTAATTATTATGGCGATTCAAACAGCTACACTAGCGCCACAGTTGAACTAATTTAGGCGTGACTCGCTCTGTAGCACTCCATGTGTTTTAAATTATTTTTTTTTATTTAACGCTTAAAAATAATTTTACAAACGCAATAAAAATATCAGAATAATTAAATAATTTGAAATAAACTGTCAAAACAGAGACTGCTTTAGAGCGAGTCACGCCTAAATTAGTTCAACTGTGGCGCTAGTGTAGCTGTTTGAATCGCCAATAAAGTTCTTCAGACTACGCTGTTTAGTAAAATATACTTCCTGAAGAAGAAAAATAATAAAAAACAAACAAACGAAAATTGGAAAAGAAATAATTTAAAAGTTTCAAGTACCTAATTTTTAAATTTATTTTCCACATGTTTTTTTAGTCATCTAAATAAATTTTTTTAAAAAATTTTTACTGCAATCTTTCTCATTTCAAAAAATGAAAAAAAATCCATACTTGGGAATTTAAAAGGAGCCCAATTCAATTGTAAATATTAAATTTTAGATAAAAATATATATTTTTAGACTTAAGTTTGTTAATTCAATATATGAATTTGTAATTTTAATAGAATTAAGATATTTACAATTTTTTATGTTTGGGGGAATTAATTTTAATTTTCTTCTGGTAAAATCTTTTACCCTGTAAAAATTGCTTAATTGTAGTGAATTTTAATTTTCATGTAAATTAAATGTAAATTTTATATTGATAATAAATATTAATTTAAATCCAATTAATATTAATAAATGTGATTTTAAAAAATACGAACAAACAAATAAAGTATCAATAAACTAATTAACATTTATTTTTTAGTTGATTTTCATTCCATTTATTAGAAATAGAATTTAAATGACTCTACATACCTATATTCATTTTGCATCAAAGGGATTAATAATAAATAAAGAATTTACATTAATTATTAACAACTTCATGCGGATATAATTTATATATAAATATTCATTGTTATAAAATTTATAAAAATACAAACTGTTTGGTTGAATGTTTTTTGTTGACATAACAAAAATGTTTGGTTAGCTTAATCAACAGTTTTTTTTGGTAAAATTAAAAATTTTATTCCACTTTATTTCTTTTCATTTTACCTTTTTTGTTATCAATTTAACTTTTAATTTAAATTTATCCAATTGAAATACATATTTGTGGACTTTGAAAATCTCATCTCCGCCTGGGATCGAACCTCTGTTTTTAAACTGCGAGTCGGGAGCTCTGACCACTGGACTACCCATCTTTGTGAGAGATTTAAACTAATTGTTATCTTAAGGTACGATCTGAAAGTGAATTAAATTATTTGGTTGTCGCAACCAAATTTTGGGTAGGACAACAAATGGTAATTCCGATTTTTAGATTTAAAAATGTTCAACCAAATAATTTTGTTGGCCTAACAAAATGTTTGGTTGAAATAACTACAACTTTGTTTTAGCCACAAGAAAAATTGCCTAACCAAACAATTTTTTTTTGCAATTACAAAATCTTTTTTTTCAGTGTTTGTTCATTGTCCAAGAACAATAAAAGAAAAAAAATTTTAATTTATTATGCACTCAGTTAATATTGTTCATCTTAAAAATAACAAGAGCGAGTAGTACTTATGTACTATATATATATATATATATATATATATATATATATAAATAGAGTTGAAGAAGAAGAGAAAGATTAGCAAAAAGTTTGAAATGTGTGATAAATTTACCCTATATTGCTGTATGGTCATCCTACAATTTCATGGAATTCAGTTAGTTATTCTGAGAAATGTTGATCGTATGGCGTCTGTTTCGTTGTCTACCTGTACAAAACTTTCTTATTTATACTGATGTGTAATATATATCTATATACAATGTGTGTGTGTGAGTTTGTGTGCGAGTATAAAAATAAAAACGTCAAGTTGTCGTGGATCTGGATCATGGATAGTATATAGTTCATCTTGAATGAATTGTCGAGGAAAAACTGGTATTTCTCGACCCTGAATTAGAATTCAAGGTCCACATTCAAGAAATGCAGGTTTCTCAATCTTCACTTAACTTATTTACAAGTTTTTTTCTCACCCCCTTTATCTAACTATATACTTTTTACAATTTTGCCCATAATATATAAATATGTAGATTAATTCTAGTTAAAGAAAAACTCAATTTAAATTTCTCCAATCTATCTGTGAAAATGTAAATTTTTTTTTAATATAAGAGAAACGATTAACAATATAAATTACAAAGGAAAGCATGAATAAGCTATAAAATTAATTTGTTTGAATTTTCATTTGACAGAATTTCATTATCTAGAATTTATTTTTAGTTGAATTTTTATTTCTTCGAATTATTATATTACAATTTTATTTATAACTTGCCGCAAGCTTACTGCAAGCTTCAAATTGACAACCTGACCCAAGCTTACATGGTAAGCTTACCAAAAGATTGCAGTGTAACGTTGCTGCAATATTTCAGTGTAAGGTTACTGCAAGATTGCATAATAAGATTATAGCAAGATTGCTAAAAAAAACCTTACTTTAAACCTACAATTTTATTGAAAACTGTTTCGTCTAATGGGTGAATCTCTCGAAAAGGACAAATGCTGAATTAAGAAAAAAAAAAAAAAAAAAGTTCAAAACCACTGTTATGACTATTGCTATGTGAAGAGAAGGACCTAAATAAGTCTCTAAAATACGTTGTTACGATCTTTATGAACATTATTGTTTAAAAAATAATTGTTTAATATAAAATAATTGTTTAATATTTTGTCACCGATACAATGATCGAATCCGTTTAAATCTTGTTACTCGAGGGTTTTTGGGGTCGCTAAACACGAATCCGGTGTTAGTTTTTCAAAATTCAAAATGACAGATCCAATATGGCGGACGACAATTTCAAAAATCAGTCCAATTTACTTGAAAATGGTTATTCGGGGGTTTTCGGAGTCGCTGATTACGAATTTAAGGTCCGTTTTTAAAAATTCAAAATGGCGGACGACAGATTTAAACATCCATCCAATTTACTTGAAAATAGTTACTCAGGGGTTTTTGGGGTCGCTGATTACGAATCTGGAATCAGTTTTAAAAAATTCAAAATGTCGGACAATTATCTTTTAAATCTATTTAATTGGCTTCAATATCGTTAATTAGGGGGTTTCAATAACGGTGAACACAAATCTGAAGGTAACCCAAGTAACCATTTTCAAGTAAATTGGATTGATTTTTGAAATTGTAGTCCGCCATATTGGATCCGCCATTTTGAATTTTGAAAAACGGACCTCAGATTCGTAATCAGCGACCCCAAAAACCTCCGAGTAACCATTTTCAGGTCAATCGGATCGATTTTTTAAATTGTTGTCCACCATATAGGTTCCGCCATTTTGAATTTTTGAAAACGGACTTCAAATTCGTAATCAGCAGACGAAAATCTTGAAGGAACGATTTCGTTTGATTTTTTTAACATTATTATTCGATAATATTACATGTTCTTTTTTTTGACATGGCCCCCTTTGACCCCCTGTAATTCCGAAAGGGGGCATATGCTCATCTGGAAATTTTGCAGGGATTATTGGGTCATCATATGTTACCATTTGGCATAAAGAAAGTTTCAAAATTCGAGGTACGAAAAAGGTGCATTTTTTTGCATGAGGCTTTATAATCGATGGATGTGACTAGCGATCACGGAGGGGAGTTTTCTTCCTTTAGGCGTAGCCAAAATTTATTGATTCTAATATAAAAATAATAAATTTTATAAAAAAAAGTAATAATAGTATTCGCGATATTTAAAAGAATATTCTAAAAATTATTAATAATATTTATTATTTATTTATCAAAAAACTAAATTTAAAGTGGTCACGGAGGGGAGTTTTTTTGTGTCGACGAACATTGCGAAACTGAAAATCTTTCTGACACTTATTGTTTTCATTTCTTTCATGATGTTGTGTACTGACCAAAACAACATCGTCACTGTAAACACTTTTGAATTCTTCATTTCTCAATTATCATTTTTTTTTTCATTTACTCATTATATTTGTAATTGGTCACGGAGGGGAGTTTACTTTGCGAACAAAACTTATTTGATTCTAGGAAAAAATATTTTACAAATATTCTGTTTTACACTTTATAAATCAATTATAAATAATGTAATTAGTAGATGTTACTAGACAAAAGATGTTTTCCTATTGCAGTATGAATGCAATAATTCTTCTTTAAATAAAACTTACTTCGCGAACGGTAACGGAGGGGAGTTTTTACACTATATAAACATGATTATATTCAATTATTTAAAATTGTCAATTTTTTTTTATAAAATCTTATTAAATTCTGTTGACTTCTATAATAAGGCCCGCAACATTTTCAATTATTATAATTATTTATTAAAAATAATGTCATGAACGTGTCATTTGTCCTTTTTGTGAGAATGACCCTAATATATAATAAAATTATATAAATTAGATGAATCATTAAAAAATTTTAAGTTCAAAGCAAGGTTATTTGGCAATCTTGCACCAACCTTGCTACAAGCTTACCGTACAAGCTTACTGAGTAATCTTGCGATATTCTTATTGTGCAATCTTCCAGCAACGTTACTCTACAATCTTTCGGTAAGCTTACCATGCAAGCTTGGGTCAGGTGGGACATTTGAATTCCCGCCATATAACATTTTATAATTAATTTTTGATTCTTGGTAATACTTAATATTTTTTTTGACACAGAATTAGATGGTCTTCCAAATAAAAAAAGAATTGACGATTTATCTTCATTTCTTCAAATGTTATTAATTTTTTAAATAATTTTTATTATTAATTATTAATTTAACACCCGTTTATTAGAAATAGTTCATATAGGGCTCGTTGGATGCAGATTTTGATAAGCATCCTAATGGTATATTTTTCAAATTACTCTAATTTTATTTGTTCGTAAAATATTTCATTTTTTATTAACTTTTGTTAGTTAATTAATTAATATCTCGAAAACAAAAAATAATGCCATCTTAAAAATTTAACCATCGATTTATTATGACTTAAACAATATTCATGATTTTTTTCGCGTTTCTAAATGAGGGAGAACATGGTTAGAAGTTATAAACAAATTTTATTTTTTAAACAAATTGTTTAAAAATTAATATTTTTTTAAAAAAATAATTTTTTTCTAAAAATTTAAGATCTTCCGCGTAAAAAACATTTATAACATTTTTCTCTATTTTTAATAGGAAAAAAGTTATAAGTAAAGCAAAAAAATATTGCTCAAATTTGTTATTGTAAATATCTCGAAAAATATTAAAAATTTCAAATTCAAAATTTGTACACATATTTAGCACCACTATCACTACAATTTACCGAATTTTGAGAAAAATCCGAGACATGACCCCGTCTTCTCATATATGAAATGCCTTTTATATTCTTTTTTTGAGACAGTGATTTTGAAAACGGACATCTTATTCAGTACATCTTAGACTATCTAAAAGTGATCTTGTTTTTAATTTTCATAAATTATTGGCTTAGTTTGTCTTATTTAATGATGAAGATTGGCGTTTTTACTTTTTTCCGCAGTCTGGGAAAAGTCCTAAATGCCGAAGATTTTCGTCATCCGCAGTTAAGAGGTTAATTAAAGCAACAATTGAATATAGATTTGTAAATAATTAATTGAAGTTACTTATGTCGATGGAAGCTATACCTAAAAACTGATTAGAAATAACATTATAATTGAAATTCTCGATTTCTTGGAGAAAATCAATGAATGAAAATATATACTTTATAAATATGCTAAACTTTGGAAACTATTTCTTTATATCCCTTTGATTGGAAGAAATTGATTCTGAAGCTATATATATATATACGTTGTCAATTTATTCATTGTTTTATTATACAAGTCTTTTTGAGGGCTCATAATAATAATAATTCCAGAATTCTTTATTCCTTTTTCCGAATATTGACTATAAAGCCTCGCGACATTTTATAAAAACACGTTGACCATTTTTAACCAATTGGTTTTTATTATTCATATCTGAATTTGATTTAATGCATCTATAAACGTCAATTGTACACGTATTGAATTCCTTCTTTTTTCTTATAGATAGCTTCAACAAGTTCTCTTCTTTGGACCTTTGTTATTCAATTCGTATAGCCACCTAATTTTGATGGATACACTGGCAACTCAAAAAAGAACTTCATTTATAATCATTTGATTCCAATAGTATAGATGAAAAAAAAATCAATGGAAACTTATTTATAGGATTTTGTTATTAGCTCATTTCTTTCAAGTACTTTTTTATTATTATAAATTATTAAAAATTCCATTTGTTAAATTTAATTCTTTTGATATTACAATTATTTGGAACTATGATATTATATTTTGAAATACAGGTATAATTAAATCTACCATTAATTAAAGTTAGAATCAAGCAAATATATTATACTGTAATAAGTACACGGAAAAACTTTGTTCAAGAATCATTCCTAAATTTGTTCAGGAACTGAGGATATGAGAATAATTTAAGAAATCTTATTTATATTTTCTTTGAAAAATTCTAAGCAGTATTTCTATAAGAATTGTAGAGAAATTCAAGACAACTTCTTAAACTCACTACAGAAAGTCTTGAACTTGTTTTAAAATAAATTTTTACGTTTGCGAGAAAAAAAATTTACTCTGGGAGGACTCGATCCCACGTCCTCGAGAGTCCAAAAACTGCGCTTTACATCTCTCAGCTACCTTAGCAGCTTATGGTATTATGCATTGGAAACATATTTGACGCAACCAATCCCTGCCTAGTGCTTGGTTACTGTACTGTGTCTTCTAAAACAGTTCAAGAAACTTTCAACGCCCAGTGACTGAGATATTCCGATCGCGGCATTAACAAGAAGTCTTCCAATGTCATAATAAAAATACAAGTATTTTCTTGAATAATTTTTGTATTTTTCTGTAAATTTTGCAGAATTTTTCTCATATCCTCAGTTCCTGAACAAATTTAGGAATGATTCTTGAACAAAGTTTTCCCGTGTAGTAATAGTAGGGGAGAGGGCCCCAAGATGAACATTTGATATAAAATTTTCGTAAAAGTTTATATCGCCTCGTGATTTTTTTTAATGATTTAGTTTGTTTAGATGAAGCTTTTTATATACTCTCTAAATTTGAATTAGCGAAAATTTCACTGTTTGAATCAGCGAATAAAGTTTTCACTGCAAATCAGCGGTTACAGCTAATAAAATAGCGAAACACGAATCGGCGAACGTCGGTCATTTTCGTCGGAAGATAAATTTATTTTAAAATGGAGTATTCCACTGATTGAAATAGTTGTTAGTCGCTGATTCGCAGCTGCATACTTATAGCTTTTTCAATCAGCGACTATTCGCTGCCAATCAGCGGATTTTAGCTGATTCAAATTTAGAGAGTATAATAATAAAATTCTAATTAATTCAGGTAAATATAAATTAACATAATTTATTATTTTAATATAATAAATAAATAAAATCTATGTTCACATGTTTTCTGATATTTAGTATGTTTTTCTTTTTTATAAATTAAATTATTCTATTATCTATTATTGGCATTTTATTTATTGTTCCATTTATATATCATATATTTTTTTATTAAGAAAGTTTATTCTCAATTGATATTGAAAAAAATGTGTAATTTAGAAAACCTAACCTATAAATTCTATTCTTTGATATTAAAAAACAATAAAAATTACTGTTTTCGTTGAGTTTTTCACTTAGAAAACAATAAATAATAATTTTAATAGTAATTATTTTTAAAAAATGTCAAAATGCAATAATAAAAATATGCCCTGTTACATAGATAGGTTATATTTTATTTCTCTTTTTATTTTTTTAAATTAAAATGTTTGTATGCCTTAAATTTTTAAAATCTTTTTAAATAAAATATATAATTTTAATAATAGGTGGATTAATAGCTGAATTAAAAAAATTTTTAAATTATAAAATATTAAAATTAAGTTGTAAAAAATTAAAAATTAAATTTAAATTTTTAGAAAATTTAAAATATCTATTGTTTAATACAATAATGGTTTAATGAAATTTGTGCTGATTAAAATTGTTATTTCAAGTGTAAATTTATTTTTCAGTAAATTTTAAAAAATTAAAATTCTAAAATATGTATTTTGGCAGATAATAGTAAAAATATTTATATAAAGCATGCAGTTTCTAGCTACAGCACTGAACTAAAATATATCTGCTATATTTTTCGTTTGATGGATATCGTTAGTATAGCAGATTGCGTAGCGTGCGTACCTCGCGCCCAGCGGACCCGTGTTCGCTCCCCGTTACCCCCGAGATTTTTCGTTGAAATTGCGTTCTCTTCGTGTTTAAAAGTTGATAATAACAATTGTATAATAAATTACTAATACAAAAATATTTGTTTCAGTCGTCATTACAGTGCAATCAAAAAGTGGATGTTTCAGTGTACCAGAAAATATTTGTGATCCTTTTACACAAGTAAAATTTTTTTTTTAAATTAAAAATTAAACAGTATTGACAAATATTATGCTTTTAACAATTTACTATACATTATATTTTCTTCAAATAATTTAGATTATAATTTAAAAAAATTAATGTAATTATATAATTTATTATTGTATAATTAGTTTCTTGCATTAAATCTTAATATTAGACAAATTTTGAGAATATTTAAAAGAAATAATTTGTCTAGTTTTTCTAACGGACCGTTGATCAGAATTTATCAAGTTGGGCTAGACAATAACTAGACGAAAAAAGCGTGACATTCCATTCGAGTAATTAGCCAGTTGCAGTGTTAAGGTACTAGACAGATTCTAGCGCAACTGTCCAGTGCCACGATAAATACTGGGACAAATTTCTACTACGGTTAGAGCTGGATTTATTGTTAATTTCTTTTAATTAATTATAAAATAACTAATCTCTTATTAGTCTTATTAAATAAATTATAAATTAAATAAATTGTATTGGATAAATTAAATAAATTAATTTAATTAAATTATTCTCGTTAAAATTAATTTTCTTACAATATTATTTAATTTTTAACATTTAAAAAATTGTTAGAACTTTTAAAAAATATAATAAAGAAACAGAAAATTTGTTTAAAAATCCCTACTTGATATTTTATTTTTATTTTACCCGTTTTTTAATGCATTTTATGAAGGTGTCCATCTTGGGACCACTTTTTTTCAAATCAAAATTTACAACAATTTGAAAAAATTCATTAAAAAATGTTTGTTTTCAAATTAAAATTTTTTCTTTATGGCCAAAGGATACCTTATTTATTTTACTTTCATATGGTATGCACCATTTTTAAATATCCTAAAACGTTTGGATTCTAGAGCACAAAATCAAAACTATGTCCATCTTGGGGCCCTCTCCCCTAGTATATTATACTGTTTCATTGGAACTATTATAGATTAATAGACAAATTGAATGAAATTGATAGTAGAAAACTATTAATTAATTTATTAAAGTTTACTAATTCATTCAGTAAAGCTAATGGTATTCTTTTGAATATTTTTTTTCCCTTTTTGAGTCGTAAATAAGATTTTTTTATATACAGTTAAGTTCTCTGTCTTCCTCACTATCAAGACAATTCAGCATGTATATAGCTTTCAATCGTTTTTAAAGGTACCCATCATCTGATTAATCAGGAAAGCAGTAAGAAGAAGAATGAGAAATATCAAGTAAGAAAAAAACTAAAGAAGAGCATAATAAGAACTTCTGTCTACGTACAATACGAACAGGATTCTATACACGAAGAAGTTGAAAGTTGCTGAGAAGAGAGCAAGCACTTGTGAAGAAGCGATGAATCCGAGACGCAAAGAGGGATGGCACCTAAATAACTGCAAAATGTCTTGGCCGGACAGAAGAGCAAAAGTGGTCCGACATTATATGACGAGGGGAAAAACGAAAGAATGTCACGTGGAATTCGCGATCGACTTTTGCTGCTCTTGAAATAAGTCGGAACGCTTAGAACTTATAGTATTTTTGTAAATAAGAGGAAAGAACAATCTTTCTTTTTTTCTTCCTTTTCCTTTGATCAAACAAACCGAGTAGAAATCTACCTCTGGCATAGTACTGACCCAGTACTGCCAGCCAGTATTGACTGCAATACATTATGGTCACAAAAAATCTCCATAAGGAAGCAAAGTGTTCATGAAATGAACACAAAACATTCATACCTCAACTTGGCAGGGTTTTTTTTAATCATATATGAAGTATAATTAAATAAATCGACGCCTCCCGTTCATATAATGCTTATTGAAATAACAAAACAAGACGATGCTTATTTAGAATTGGGTGCAATATCATTCCTATCAAAATTACAGTGCAAGACAATGTCTATTCAAAATCGCGTGCAAAACAACTCCTACTGAAGGTAGCGAATAATATGATGCTTATTCAAATTTAAGTGTAAGATAATTCTTAATTAAAATTTTCTAAAAAAGTATTCTTATTTAATGTGGTTTCTAAGAAGAGGTTACTGGTGAACATGGGAGGTAAATATTTCTCAATATTTTATGTATGAAAGAAAGGTTAATTTTAGTGAGATTTTCAGAATTAAGTAAAAATACTCAAACAAAATGTATGTAAAATACTCATTGCTTAACTTGTTATTATATTCATTTAATTTTTGTTCCTTGTAGGGTCACGGTGGTTCAGGAATCCATATGAAAAAATTTGATCACCTTCCGACAAATCTACATTGAAAATGTTGAAAATAAAATTATTTTTTACAAACATCACATTATTGTTTTCATTACTGTCATTTTTTATGTAAATTAATTTGACTTATTAAATAACATGATAAATTATTTTTTTAAATAAAAATTATTTTAGACTTTTTCTGAATTAAATACAAAAAGTATAAATGAAAGTTGAAAATTTAAGTTTTTTTTTTAAAAAAACATATTTTGTCTGTCATTTGTCATTTTAACCACAAATAGTTTTCTTGTATAATTGTCCATTTGATATATTTGTTATGAATTGATTTGTAAAAATTATTTTAAAAAAATGTTTTCAAAAAAATGTTTGAACAAAAACAATTTAATTAAAAATATCGTTACAATAAAAATTGTATAATATTATTGTTTCTATTATTATTATCCACAAAATTATAGTCCACAAAAATATAAAATGAAAAAATGGAAATAAACAGAAATTAAAAAAATTAAATATAAATTACAAATAACAATATAGATTAAAAATTGAATATAATTGAGTTTTTTTGTCATTATTTTATTTATAAAATAAAAAAGTTATCTCAAATTAATATCAGAACTTGAAGTCATAGGTAAGTAATTGAACATTTATTTCCTCAATATTAATTAGTCAATTACTATGAATTTTTAATTATATTTTCAGTAAATAAAAATGAAAGATTAGATTTTATAACCAGTAGGTAACCTTCACAATGCTCAAATAGTTTCGTAATATTTTTTTTAGACATATCGGTCTTAATTCTTTTAATTTTGACTTCAGATTTATAATTATCAATAAAAAAACCTCACAACTGATAATAGTATGGAAAAAATTTATTTATGTAGTATTAAAAATTAAAAAACCTATTTCTAAAAAGGTTAAAAAATAAAAATTATAATAAAGTACGTCATAAAAAAGTAATTCATGGTTAATTTCTAAATCTTTTTTTATTTCTTTTTCAATATTATCAAAATTTTTAAGTTAACCTTACAGTTCTGCGCAGAAAATATTTTGCATTATTCATGTGTTCCCCAGTAATGTTCAAATAAGAATTGTATTGAATAAGAATACTTTTTTAGAAAATTTTAATTAAGAATTATCTTGCACTTAAATTTAAATAAGCATCATATTATTCGCTACCTTCAGAAGGAATTGTTTTGCACGCGATTTTGAATAGGCATTGTTTTGCACTGTAATTTTGATAGGAATGATATTGCACCCAATTCTAAATAAGCATCGTCTTGTTTTGTTATTTCAATAAGCATTATATAAACGGGAGGCGTCGAAATATTCTCATATTTCTTAATTTACGCTTATATTTTATTTAACATTGTTAATGAACGCTGTACATAAATATTTAAAACTAAGAATAATAAAATTAAAAAATTTTGTTTTCTATCTATTATTAGAACAATTTCAAAAGTTTGGAAATTTTTCATTAACTTTTTCCAAGATTCCACAAACTTTATTTTGTGCGCGTGCGCAGACATTGATTGTGGAATCTTGGAAAAAGTTAATGAAAGATTTCCAAACTTTGTGCTAATTTTTAAAATTACGTAATAATTACAGTTTAATTTATATTTTTACAAATTTGTGATCACTCATTACTGAACAACGAGAAACAATACTGTGAAGAGATCTCACTACGTTTGGTTGCAAATTTAAAGACCCAAATAAAAATTTTTTAAAACAAGTAGAATTATGTAGAATATAATTTTGCTCCTCAAATGACAACATAAGTGACCTAAATGACAATATAGTTACATTAACTTTTGAAGCTATGGTTCCAGTAACATGCACATCATCTATCCAAAAATAAGATTCGTTTTGAGCTTGACGATATAATAAAATCGCTGAATCAGGAGAGTAAAAAACAGCCCAGCCTGAGCAATATTTTGGATAATAACTTGCTGGATATTCTTTAAATGATACTCCCCATTTTGTACTATTGCCTCTTAATACTGGCATTCTTATTTGAGGATTACAAATTATAAAACTTCTAGTTACCAAAGGAGGCAAATAATTCAAGTAATCCAATACTGCAGCAATATTCACGAATACATCATCATCCAATTTTAGTATGTATTTGGCATCTAAAACATGATAGTAAGCCTAATTATAAATATTGTTATTATTTGTTTCATTTAATAAAGGGATAACTTTCATAAAAATCGACCCTTAAAAATAATGTAATTTAACTAAATTCTGGCTCGTTAACGTATCTAAATCTACGCCTATTTAGGTAATCTAAACTCATACATATTTTTAATTCTTCCAATTTAAAGTTGTTAATTAGGTTTTAAGATTTAATAATTTACTTACTAGAACAATAATATGTGAACCATTTTAGAGCCATGACGTGCTTGTAAGTCAAATTTCTATAAGAATCAACAAAATTTCCTTGAATTATGTCACCATATTTAAAATTTTCCGTTAAAATGTTTATTTGATCTTTTTCAGACCAGCCAACAAGAAAAACAGTAATTACAGATGATGATACTTGACCCCAGGTTTCGCGAATAGCATTCCTTTTTTCCAAATTTTTTGGAGCAGTATGAACCATTATTAATAGAAAAGGTTGAGTTTTTTTACACATATCATGATTTAAAATAAATGTAAAATTTTCCAAATCAATAAGTCTACCTTTATCGCCAATTAAAATTTCATTTATTTTAAATAACGGTTTAATTGAAATTTGATAAGTACTGATAAACCAGAAGAAAGCGCATCCCATAAAGGCGAGAGCGAATACAAAGGTAAAGTAACATCTAATAGGCAGCCCTCTCTTAATGATCATAATGATCAAAAAAACGTTTCACAATACTTATTCCAGCTATACACTAAAAACAAGGAAATATTTATAATTAATATCACACAGTTTTACCTTCTTTTTTCATTTTTTTTTAAATCTTATTTAAATAAGCTTAAGATATAAAGTATTTTTACAGTAAATTGTTATCATAATGAGATAAAAATTAAAAGAAGTGTTTTAAACTCTGAATACCTAAAAAATTAAATTCACTTCCAGCATCTTGTGTGTGAAACTATTATCAGTTATTAAATGGGACGCTTCAGCAAAAAAAAAAAAAAAAAAATATTAGCGAGACATTAGCATAATTATAAGTGATATTGTCATTTTGGTATATACAAACATAGAAGCGCAACAAACTTGCAGTAAACAAGGTTTTTTTTAAATATCGAAGTGGTTTCCGCAATGTATTTTTAAATGCTGCGAACACGATCCCGAATTCCAAAATTGCTTATCAAGGACCTCCCTGAAGTTGATTTCGACGCTCAGCGCCGAAAATTGTTTTTCGCAGAATCAAAAATTTCAAATTATTTTTTTTTAAACTTTTTAAATCCAAATAATATCTTGAAAAATACTTCTCAAGGCATTATGTGGACCCAAAATCTTCTTAAAAAATGTTTTGTTTTCAAGGCGCGCAAAATAAAAAAAAATATTTTGATATTTAAAAAAAAATTAGGTTAAAGGCACCAAAAAGGTTTATTGGTGTACGATTTAAGCTTTAATATAAGTATTTATAAAAGTCTCCAGCACGTCAGATTAATGCAAAAAAAACTGAAAACCTTCAAAAACATGGATTTTTGAGTATTTATATATACTGTCCTCAAAATCCTGAAGTGATACGCACTTTTGGAACCCGGGATCGTGTTCAGCACACAAAAACACATTGGAAACCACTCCGATATCTAAAAAAAAGTCTTATTTTGTAGACATGTGTAATTTAGGTTCATACAGCAATATTATATATTAATTATAGATTTTTTTAAATATATTGAAAAAAGTGAATGAATTGGAAGCTTTTTCCATTCATGTAAATGAATTTTAAGAACATTGAATGAAAATTAAGTTATAATAACTGAAAATTCATGCACGCGCATTCGTTAACGGCAATAACGCATGAATTTTCAGTTATTATAAATTAATTTTCATTAAATGTTCTTAAAATTCTTTTACATAAATGGAAAAAGCTTCCAATTCATTCCCTTTTTTAGCAGTGTAATAAAGCAACCCGAACTACATGATTTTTTCTGAAGTGAATTAAATATAATAGGTACATACACTTTATTTCACAATTTATCTGTAATTTTAAATAATGAAGAAATTTAAAAGACTTAAATTAAATCTTAATTTAATGAAAGAAATTAAATAAATTTAAGTCCATAAACTTAAATTAAAATAATTCATTTATAATTTATAAAAACTTACGATGTTTACAGCTGCTTTTCATTTAGTATTGCATTCAAGAGAGAGTTTACAACAAATAACTTAAATAAATATAATCGATTATATATTCGTTCAACTGTAAAAATATTATTGTTAGGTATCGTCACATTTTGATAAATTTTTGTTTAAACGCCATCGATAACAAAACTTTTTTTCAATTTATATTATCTCGTCATAGTGATGTGTTTCTCATATTTCCGTCTTTATTGTTTATAACTAATTTACGAACTGCATGCATTTTAAACAGGTTACATCCCTAAGATATTATCTAACAGACTGAGAAAACGATATTTTTGGTTCTAACATATTATATGTGACGCGTTATGAAAAAAGGGACCTTAGAAGCAAATGAATTATAGGTTATGTTTACGACAGTTTTACTCAAACTAAAATTTTATTTTTGTTTTTGTAAAAGTGAAATCAGTTTTTATTGAATATTTTGGATGTAATGAAAACCTAAATATCATTAGTTTGCATTACAAGTTAAACGTCTTTGTATAATTTCACTTTAAAATTTCAAAACGTAACCTATAATTTTTTGCTTCTAAGGTCCCTTTCTTCAGATCGTGTCACATATGTTTAAGGAGAGGTTCTCATTGCGGAGGTTTAAAAAATCCATTTTTTTTTTATTGCATTTTTTGAAAGCTATATATATGTGTAGAGTAGTAAAGTGAGTTTGCGGTCTTTAATCGCGAAAAAATATAATTGGTATTGGTATTGGTACCTAAAAATTATGTTACATAAAATATCGTTTACAAAGAAAGTCACTCAAATGCTAATTCGAAAAATAAAAAATTCGTTTAAAAAGAAATTCTGTCATATGAAATTCATGCAAATGAAAATTCTAGTTAATGATTTTTATGGGATATTCATGCCCTACATTTTTATTACATATTGAGTATTACATTTTACAAACATGTGTAATAAATAATAAATGAAAATGAAGAATACTGTTGTTAATTATATCGATTGGGATACGAACTTGCGCGCATTGTTTTTTTTGCAAGTAAACTATGTTTTTAAAAAAGGAAGAAACAAATATGTAATACATTTATAAACAGTTTATATTTATCAAGATAAAAATCAAGAAACGATTCTAATCATCAAAAAGACGATTCGAGGCATAAAGATCGATTTGATAAAAAAAACCTCGGAATGTCATGCATAATAAAAAAAGAAGAGGATACATTAACTTGATAATTTAAATTTTTGCTCTGAAATTCTCAAGCTATAATAGGGAGAAAAAAATTGCACCCGCTCTTCACTCAATGTAAGCCAGAGGAAGTACAATTTCAATATATAATTGAGCGAGAAAGAGAGAGATTACAAGAGAAGCGTTCGTGAAGAGTTTCATATTCTTGATCCCCTTTACAATCTATAAAGATACGGCGAGAATTATTATTGATCGTCTCATACAACATATGCTCTAAATTATGGTTTTTATATATACTTGCTTCTATTCCCTCAGGAACATGATTTCCATCATATATCCCCGGGAGTCAAAAAATCATCGTTTGCCCCAAGTTTAAATAGATTCATTAAAAATTTTATTCAATCATTTGAGAGGATAGATTTTTTTATTAATATTTTTTCATATTAAATACAACTAAAAACAAAGTGATATAAATATTTTTTAAAATTATTTTGTAATAAAAACATTTTTAGAATCTATATGAGTGCTTGTAGATACATATACATTAACTACACGGAGAAAAATGGGATTGTGGTGCAAACAATTTTTGGATTGTTGTCAGTAGATTTGTTGATATTACAATTCGGATTGTTGTCAATACAAATGTATGTTGTTTTAACAACAATACGAATTTTTTGTTGTCAGTTTTGTTCAGTTTGCAATTCCGTACAGTTGCAGAAGCAAACTCTCTATCGATTGCTGATGGAACAATCCGGATTTGTTCAGTTGACAGGTTTATTGTTCCATGTCACGTGGTCATCTTGAATTCTCGCAAACTGGCGTGCAGATCGTCGCGTCGTTTGCTTCTGCACATGTGCCACTTTTGCTTTTATTATTAGTTTTTTTTTAAATAACAAAGTGCTGTTAAATAATGAATCCGGTTAAAGTGAGAAATCTATTGCAAGTGTAGTGTATGGATGAAGAGACAATTTCATCGTTTATCGGTAAGTTATACTCGGTTACTATTGAACATAACGTCACCTTAAAAAATACAAAATGTATATTAAATATTATTTAACAACAAATTTGAACTCAAAATAATTTTTTTGGTTTCAAGTCAAAGAATTTGATTCAGAAGCTGCATATTCCAAAGATTTTAATGCACATGAAACTGGTGATATGACCTACGGAAATCTGCTATCAATTATTTTCAAAGGCGAAGAAAGTGAAAAAATTGTATTAGACGGATCAAAGCTTTGTTAATACAACAAATTGTATTGCCGATTTAACAATTTAGATTTGTTATTTCAACTGTTCCATAATAATTTTCTTTCTTCATTAAACAATTTTGTTTGTTCATCATACAATCCGAATAGTTTTAATAACAATCCCAATTTAACAATTTTTTTTGTTCCAAAAACAAATAGAACTGCTGCTTCTATATTGACAATCTGGAATTGTTGTGTGGACTTAATTTTTAGTAACCACAACAATTCTTTTTTCTCCGTGTATAGGAGAATAGATTGAAGTTTATATTGATTAAAAGTCTACATAACAATTCCATATTGTCAATATAGAACCAGCAGTTCTGTTTGTTTTTGGGACAAAAAAATTGTTAAAATAGGATTGTTATTAAAACTATTCAGATTGTTCGTTGAAAAAACAGAATTGTTTGATGAACAAAGAAAATTGTTATGGAACAGTTGAAATAACAAAACTAAATTGTTAAATCGGCAATACAATTTGTTGTATTAACAATGCTTTGATCCCTAATACAATTTCTTCAGTTATACTTCTCCTTCTAAAATAATCAATAGCAGATTTCCGTAGGTCATGTCACCAGTTTCATTTGCATTAAAATCTTTGGAACATGCAGCTTCTGAAACAAATTCTTTGACTTGAAACCAAAAAATTATTTTGAGTTGAAATTTGTTGTTAAATAATATTTAATATAAATTTTGTATTTTTTAAGATGAGGTTATGTACAATAGTAACCGAGTATAACTTACCGATAAACGATGAAATTGTCTCTTCATCCATTCATTGCACTTGCAATAGATTTCTCACTTTAACCGGATTCATTATTTAACAGCACTTTGTTATTTAAAAAAAAAAACTAATAATAAAAGCAAAAGTGGCACATGTGCAGAAGCAAACGACGCGACGATCTGCACGCCAGTTTGCGAGAATTCAAGATGACCACGTGACATGGAACAATAAACCTGTCAGCTGAACAAATCCGGATTGTTCCATCAGCAATCGACAGAGAGTTTGCTTCTGCAGCTGTACGGAATTGCAAACTGAACAAAACTGACAACAAAATATTTGTATTGTTGTTAAAACAACATACATTTGTATTGAAAACAATCCGAATTGTAATATTTACATTTCGAATTGTAATATCAACAAATCTACTAAAAACAATCCAAAAATTGTTTGTACCACAATCCCATTTTTCTCCGTGTTGTTCAGACTTCTTGTCCGATTCCTCCTTAAGGTCACCGTGGCAATTGAAAAGCGAAAACATTCGCACTTTTTGAGAATGAAACTACATGTATAATTTCTATCTTTCAAGTGTAAAATTTAGTCTCATTTTTTATAGGCTATCACAAAAAAGCAATTTCATTTAGTACTTATGAGAGTTTCGTGCTTAAGTGTTATTTAATTCGAATTTACCTGAGAAACTCTAAATTTCCCGTGACATTGTGTATAAATATATGAAAAAGCGAAAGTCGTCACGCAGGGCGCATACATAAGAGGTAAAAATGCAGAATCCTGCGTGCACGTTGTCCTCATCTACTTCGATATATATCTATATGGGTGATTCTACGATAAGAGTGTATATATCAATACGTCAGATTTGTGGCAAAACAAAATTTTCATAATTAATGGAAGGCTCTCATTGTGGGGGTGCAAAAAGTAGATTTTTTTATTCCATTTTTTGAAAGTGTAGAATACTATATTGTTAATTTAATTTTTGTTTGTTTATTGTTGTTATTGTATTAATATATAACAATATATATGTTACTTACTAATTTGTAAAACTTATTAATTTATAATGTAAGATTTTTTGTAGGCCCATCAAAGATATCTCTTATCGTAGAATTACCCATATTTTATATATATATATATATATATATATTATGTGTTCTTCAAGGAGTCGTTAAATATTATGCGACGGATTAAAACGTAATAAAAATCTTGCTAAAAATGTCGATCGATAAATCAAGGAGGGCGCACTATATCGTTAAACTTCAGAGGCAAATTTTCTTGCTGATGCGCATACATCGAATAAAACCATTGGCTCCCTCAAGGGATTTTATAGGGTGGTGGGAGCTCAGGGGCGTAACAACAGTGGTCTCGCATTAATCTCACACCAAAAATGCTCCTGAAACTTGCAATATATATATATTTTTTCTTTTTATTTTCAAGCACAGTACGCCTTTGTGAAAATCACCCACAGCGTCTCAACATTCCCACACGTATATAAGTGAACGCTTCCTCAGCTTTTGCTGTGCACCGCGGTTCATTTTATATATATATATATATATATATATATAAAATTCTCCTCGTTTCTTTCTTTTCCTTCACTTCCTTAAGGGCATCTACCACTTGTGACGTCACAAATTACCGATCAATATTGTAATATTTCTCAGTCTTTATGTTTTTTCATAACAATAATGACAAAAGACATATTTCAAATAAAAGTTTACAAATTATATTTTAACAAATAAATATTTTAGGTATATGAATATATAATAAAAATTATTTCATTTAATCTGGTATGAAAAGCTGATTCTAAGATCATTTACTTTTGAAATCATTGGCAACATTGATTTTTATAAAAATTAATAATTAAATCTCATTAAACTCATTTTGAGCTCCGATTTTTTCTGTAAGATTATTTATTAATTATATTTATTGATACAAATATAATTTTTTTCTATTTAACAATACTATTCAGAATTTAATATTTTAAGGTGATTCTAAATGAAACTAAATCATGGAAATAAATTTAAGAGAATTAACTCATTCTTATTCTAAAGGGCATACTGAATGATTGTAAATTTATAAAACTATAATCAGAAATTGATCGTGAATTGAAATTTTTTACATATATGTTCCTCTGTTCCTCAAAACAATTCTAAAATAAATCTTAAAAAGAAATTTGATTTGATCTTGTAATAATATTGTAGTTCCATATAGGTCTTTAGATCTAGAAAGAAATTCGTAAAATCGATTCAGAAAAACATTTTTATCATCAATCCAGAAAGAGATTCTGCAGCTAATACAAAATAAAATTTGTAACATTGATCTTTAAAGGAAATTTCGGCATTGATGATACAAGAGTTCTGAATTGTATTCAAACAAATATTGTGAAATTAATTCTGAAACTGATCTTAATATTAATTTCCAGGAGCATCATATAGAGAAATTCTAAAATTTTTATTTAAAAGGATTTTTGGTTGAATGCTGAAAAGGAAGATAGAAATTCATCTCCAAAGAAATTATATTTCTTATGAAATAAGCTTCATTAATCATTTTAAAATTGGATTCGAAATTAATAAATGTTTAAATGCAATTATAGATATTTAATTTAAGAGTGATAATTAATAATATTAATTAATATAGAAGAAGTATTAATAAATTAATATTTCTTTTAGAAAGATTCCAAGCATAATTCTCAAATTTCAGAATATAGTACAAATGCTCTTGAATATTTCGCATAGCTTTAAAATATTATGTGTGCATTTAAATTAAATCTTGAGCAGCGGAGTTCCTTCGTGTGTATGCAGATTAGAGAGTAAACTGTATTCTTAGTCAACAATACAAGATATAAACTAAGCAAGACGAAGGGAGGAGAATAGGTCTTTAATGTTACGTTATTTACTGAAGTATATATATATACATATAGTAGGGTAAAACGCAACGGTATAATGAAAATATACGGTAAAGAGCCCGTTTTCTCACACAACGGTTTCGATATCATATAGATGCACTACAAATTTACGAACATGATTATTAAATAACTGGAATTAACCCTTGTAATTTATCAAATTAGCCTTAGAGGATCAACTACTCACGTTACCATTTTATGGCGCAAGATGAGGAGTTACCAGACTAATATGGAAAATCGTGATGTCATATAACGGATTTTTGCTTTGTTTTCGTCCATTCTAAGGTTCTTTATTATGATAATAATAAACAACAAAATTTGTTCGCTTTTTAAATATAAAAAAAATTAAACATAAAAAGGTTAAGAATGAACAAATAAAATCGTAAAATTTAGCACTAATTTAAATATCATTTTAAAATATTAAGTTGTAGTTTATTTAAAATATTTTAAATAAATAAATGCCTTTGTTTGATGAATCTTATTAAATTTAAATACATAAGTTTTTAACAATTAAAACTAAAATTATTAATTAAAACTATTATCAAATATCAGCTCCATTAAGCATTAAATTTGATGCTCTGGCGTATTAAACAAGTAGATTATTAGATTATTATTAGATTATTTATTAGATTAATTTACTCGTTCAATACGCCTGAGCATCACATTTAATGCTTCTGGTTGGCTCTCGGTGTAGCCTGACTTTTAGTCCTCTAAATTTTCAATTAATATAATTTTCATTAAAAAGAATACTAAAATTTAATTGAATTTTCATTTGTCAGATTTCTCATATAATAGAAGTAAACAGTTAAATGAAAATTCTAACTTATTACATCCAGGAGACTAAAAAAATAAATTACTTTAAATAATATAATATATAGAATAATTAAAAAGTTTTCTAGAGCATTAATTGTAATTGTGTGGCATTTTTATTTTTTATTATATGGATTTTACGTTTTTACGATGCGCACAGGCGGTTGACCTCGACTCTGATTTTTCGATGTCAAGAACTGTAGCGCGCTTTATGAGATTGTATACGGGGAATTATTTCTCAAACATTAAAAGTTGTTATATATTGACTTGATACTTTGGTAAATTATTGTTCGCAAAGTAAAAAAAAATCCTTAAAATATTAGTTAGATAGTAGTAAGAAATTGTTTTTTATGAATTTTTAATTTTTTAATATAGTTTTTGAAGGACTTTTCATGTACTTTTCAATGTTAAAAAAATTCTCTTTTTTTAAATTTTCAATCCCTTTTTTCTTAAAATTAATTTCAGGTTGTGTCACTATGTTCGTAAAAAAATATTTCACTTGCCAATCGCGGATTTCCTTGACGGAGCGATGGCAGCATCGCCTCTTTTGGACCAGTCTCCCAGTGGCCCCTCTTCTATGTGGGGAGATCGGAGAACTATGCAGGGGCCATGCTTTCTCTGCAACCTCCTTCCTGTCCTTCAGTCTGAAAAATTTAAAAGAAAAAATTATTTTTAAATTAGAAAAAAATAATTTTAAAGTCACACTAAAAGGTCAGTTAAAAAATTCTATGAACCGTGGACACCCTTCGCCAATGCCCGATCTCCATCCCGGAGCAAAAAAAAAACTCACTCGCGATTTTAAAAATTTCGAGCACTTCCGAACCACGTGTTAACTATCAAAGAATCAAATTTTTTCAATTTCTACATATACGATCGCGGTTTTAAATATTACGAACACTCCCGATATTTAAAATTTTTTTTTTCAATTCACAGAAATGTAAATTAAAATAATTAAAATCCCAATACATATCACTCGATTGTGGGTTTAACAAAATATATGAGCACTCCCAAAAGCTAAAAATTTACTTGTAAAAATTAAAATTTTGTAATTATTAACCATTATTATTATTAACATTTTGTAATTAATCACAAACACGTGGTCTTTAGGCCGAACGCGACCCACCCCTGAAAAGTTGATACAGGATAAAATGAATTTAAAACAACGTGGTCTTATGAAAATTAGACGCGCTAGTATAATTTTAAATTTTGCATCAATAGCAATCACGTAAAGACAAAGATGGTAGAAACGCATCTTTATTATATTCTCACCCACTCTTTTATTTTTTCTCTACATTTTCAGTTTAAATATTATAATATTTATCTTATAGATATATATATATATACTAGGGGGCTAAGCCCCCTGCGCGCTTCGCGCGCCAACCCCCACCCCCTCCTCTCTTCCCCTCCTTGTCCCCTCCCCCCACCCCAAATTTAAAGGTTAAGATCGTTTCAAGACTCTGAATATAGCCGTAAGTCCCCCCTCCCTTTTCTTCTACCCCCCTTCTCTTGACTTGTGGCTATATTCAGAGTCGTGGAACAGCGGCGGCAGTGGCTTCGCGCCCCAACCCTCATCCCGCCTCCTCTCTTCCCCTCCTTTTCCCCTCCCTCACCCTAAATTTAAAGGTTAAGATCGTTTCAAGACTCTGAATATAGCCGCAGTTCCCCCCCCCCCCTTCTCTTGACTTGCGGCTATATTCAGAGTCTTGGAACAGCGGCGGTGGCGGCGATATCTTTTTGTAATATAGGTAGATATATATATATATATATATATATATATATATATATATGTATATAAATATAAAATTCTTTAAAAAAATACTTTTTCTATTTTGAAATGTATTATAAATATAAATAAAATACAAATATGCAAACATTTTATCCTCACCATTTAAAACATAAAGTCGAGGGGCTGTTTACTGAAAATCCAATTAAAAAATATTTAAGAATTCATTAAAGATTTATAAGGATTGCTACATTGAGAGAAATGGATAGTAAGAATTTGATAGTAAAAAGAAAGATTGTACAAGGTACTATCATTGTGTTACTGACAAGAATCTACTATCAACATTTTACTATCCAAGATGTTACCCAAAGACGTAAAATATGTTAGCTTTTGGATTGTAGTCACTACTATCAAATATTGTAAAAATTAAATGTGAGCGCATGCGCTGATTGTGGTGTATACTTCGCCTATTCAATTGCGTTCCTTGTGTTTTCACGCACGTGTTTATATATAGTGAAAAAAGTTGTGAATAAAAAAATGGACGAGTTTGTTAAAAATTTATTAATGTCGTGGAATATGGAATCTTTGATTCCATCTTTTGGAGGTAGATTTATTATTTTGATTGAATTAGCGAAGACTGAAGTGTGAACGTGTTTATAACCTCAAAACAATTTTGCGTTGTTTAGACGGTGAAATTGATGAAGAATCGTTTTACTTACTGGACAATGATACAATATCACTCATTATACCAAAACCAGAACCTCGCTTAAAATTTTTTAAAAAATTTCAAGATTACAAAAATCAAGTAAGTTTTTTTTCGTTTATATAAATGTACATGTGTTTATTGAAATTTTTTTTTGGAAAAAAAACTTTTTCATATTTTTTCTTACTTTTTTTTAACTTAAAAATTAGTAAAATAATACAAATTCAATTGACTCTGTGAAAAAAATATACCGTTTGATAAATATATTTATGTTTAAGCAAATCCTTTTTATAGACGGAGTGAAAAAATAAACATACTCTTTTTTATGTAAAAAGTTTAAAGTTTAAATTCTTATCGAAATGTCTTATTAAAATAAAATGAAATTATTTAAGTTTACAAAAAAAGCGAGGTTAGGTTCGTGTATATTTGCCACTCGAGAACGTAAAGAGATCGTATAAAATTTTTAACATCAAAGATTGTAAATTGTACAATCAAATTTCTATAATAATCTGATAGTAAATACTACAATATATATCGCTGTCTGTATATTTAGCACTAAATATGGTTGCCCTGAACATCATTATGTTACCCAGTAGCATAAATTTCTCTCCGTGTAGTCATTTTCGTAATTCTTATTTTGAAATTAAGGGAAATAGTGCTTTCATTTTATTTGATGTAATTGAGAGTTACTTGCAAGAACAATAGATTAATTGTATAATTCGCTGCCGAATTCGCTCGTATGTCTCCGTAATCATTCGTGACTCGCAACAATTCTTACTGCATGACTTAGGATTTTACTGGAATCGACGAGATTCGTTCGGATTCGCATAGTATTCGACAAATTCGAACGTACTTTTCTTGGAGCGTCACATATTCAGAATCAAGAAATTAACATTTTCTTATGTTAATTGATGAATATTCGGAAGATACCTAGTATATTCTCTACATTACAAATCGGGTATTCGAGAGTGAACGCAGCTCCTCGCATAAAGTTGAAAAGCGATTCTAAGAGTGAGAGAGACAAAGGAAATGAGTGTGTCTAATTTTCGTGTGACCACGTGATTTTAAAATCAACGCAATTTGAATTAAATAAACTTTGAATAATAACCCAGATGGAAAAGTTTCCGGTAGTGGCTACCGGTAATAACTACCGGTACTAGTAGACTAGTAGGGGAGACCGAGGAGGAAAGTAACAGAGGAGGAAAGTAACAAAGCTTATAACTTTTAAACAAATTATCGGATAGACATGGTTCAAACATATTTTTAGTCGGCACTGTTCCCCCTTCCTCCTCCATAGTGTGTCCGAGCCTGACAGGAAAGGTTAGGTCTGATTCCGGTGTGACGTGCAGAAAAAACGTCAAAAGTAAGTTTTCGTTGAAATTTTCAAAGTCTCGTATTTCTTTAATTTTATTGTTTTTCAAAATGTGCCTTTCGTTATTTTTTAGCCTTATTATCTGTCTTTAAGTTGTGCTTAAACAAACAATTTAACATTTGTGTAGTTTTAACTTTTTTGTTGACATACAAGAAAAAAGCGACCGAGGAGGAAAGTAACACGCTACTTTTCTCCTGTTGTCGATATTGTCCATGTTTTAACTAATGATTGAAGCAAATCGTATTTAATTTTACGAATAACAGAGATTTATTTAAGAAAAACCTGTGATCTAGGTAAGCATAAAATATCTTTAAGAAAAAAAATGAGCTAAATTCATAAAATGTTCGAAATATGTGCCAAATAAGTATAAAGTGTACTTAAACTTTTATGTGTTCCTAATAAAAATATTTCTAATTAATAATAGTCATTAGTCTAAAGAATTTTACATAATTTTATACTATTACTTTCCTCCTAGGAGCTTGTTACTTTCCTCCTCGGGGGTGAGGAGGAAAGTAACAGATGAAGAGCTTGCGTAAAAGTTATACTGTGAACTGTCAATTTATTATAAATGTTTAATTCAAATTTTATTTAAAAGGTGAATGTCCAAGCTTTCATTTAATATATTGGACAAATTTATCCGACAAATATTTTTAATGCTAGCATAAAAAAACTGATTTTTGTTACTTTCCTCCTCGGTCTCCCCTAGTGCCACTACCGGTAGTCATACTGCCGGGAACTTTTCCACCTGGGAATGCATCATCAAAAATTAATTACGTTACAATAACTTTTTCTACTATATAAGCTTATTTATATTATTACTATTGTCTTCACATTTTCTTTTAAAAAAATTATTTGTTTTATTAAAAAGAGAATTTTTCATTTCAATATACTATCGACATAATCTAATTTATTTTTTCAAGGTTGTCTTGATTTTCGAGTTTATTTACATTTTATATTTATTTCGTTTATGGATAGGACTGTAAAATCACATGTAATGCAAAGTTGTCAAATTTTCGAGTACTATATAAAGTAGAAAAAAATTCTGAAAGAGTTTTTTAAAGGAATTTTAAATAGGAGAATATACTCAGGGTTGGACACTTCGCTTTTCTTAAAATAAGAACACTAGCGCCGTCTATGCACGAACTGGCGAAGCTTCTCGTAGTGAAACCTAACTTCTTGTGCCATTACATTTTTGAAGGATCAAAAGTAGCGTCTGCTGTGACGTCGGTGCATTTGTAGGAACGAAAATAGTTTTTTGAGCAATGTGATTAAACATAAAAAATAAATAAAGAAAACAAGAAATCGGCAAGGTAAATATATTGTATGTATTGTGAGGTTCATAATTGAAGAAAAAATAAAGTGTAAAATTGAATCGCGAAACATGTCTGGTTATGGTTAGCACAATTCGAAAATGTTACTTTTACTTAGGGTTGGACACTTTTTTTAATTATGAATTTGACACAATTTATAAAAAAATATACAAATAAACATTGACACACACACAACATATATTCTACCAAAGATAAAAAATAATAATAATGGTAAACATGAAACTAAAAATCGTTTTCAGTACCGTTATAAATAATATTAATTGTCAATTATAAATA
This sequence comes from Leptopilina boulardi, assembly GCF_019393585.1. Classification (NCBI taxonomy): domain Eukaryota; kingdom Metazoa; phylum Arthropoda; class Insecta; order Hymenoptera; family Figitidae; genus Leptopilina; species Leptopilina boulardi. The sequence continues at coordinate 530,451 of NW_026137701.1, read as the reverse complement.
ATAATAATGTAAAAGTGAAAAAATAAACATAAAAAACGTTTACAGTAACGTTATAAATGTTATTTTATTTTTTTACCCATAATTCGCATCAATTTTCACAAAGTGTTCAACCCTGACATCTTTCTAACAATATAACTTAATTGACTAAATTAATTTTTTTAAAAAAGATTATAAACAAAGTCCAAAACGGTGTCCAACCCCGAGTATATTCCCCTATTTTTCAATGTTAAAAAATGTTTTAAAAAAAAATTTAATCTCTCTTTTTTCAAAATTAAACAAACCCGCATTGGTCAAAATTGAAAAATAAGAGTTATTTTTGAAAAAAAATTTGGTTAAAAGAATTTGTTTTTTAATTTTTTGGCATTAAAAAGTGCATGAGAATTGCTTTAAAATACTTTTTGTAAGATTTGTTTGCCTACATGTAGTTACAAGTTCCAAACTGAGTGTTTTTAGAATATTCACAAAATTAAATAAACGAAAACACCGCTATCTCGAAAAAAGAAGCAGCTAGGATTTTGATCTCAACGGATTTTTACTTCTGATATGATGTAGAATGATCCCAAAAATCCGATTTTGGATCCATTTTAGTCAAACTTTTTTTTGGTTTAGGCATGGTGTGAAGAAACATTAAAAATTCAACCCCCACCACTTTCTACTAATATTTTCTAAATGATTTAATATTTTGGTGATTTTTTACTTTCATAAAGAGCAACAATTTACCAAAGTTACAAGCCGATTCAAGAAATTTAATTTTTTAACTTGGAACGTTCGAGAAATAATCCCCCATATATGCATATGCATATAGATACATATAATATAAGAATATGAAAAGATAAGTTGATGAGTATGTTGGCATAACTTTGTATAAACATCATAATACGTGAAGTTGAGTGAATCTATGTCCATATAGCAGTATAAAGAAAACAAAAGCTTTCCTTGAGAACTGACTTGGATCAGAGGCCTATGGTTCAAAAGATGGTTTTTCCCACACCTCTCTTGCCCATCACAATCACAACGAAGCACCTCGAGCTCGCTCTACAATCGCAACATCATTAAAATCATTATTCAGCAGATTTTGTTCCTTTTTCTTCAATTAAATCTGCATAAAACGAGCATTGTCGCTTATGCGATAAATTAATACTGCTATCTAACATTTATCTTTTGTCTTCTCTAATATATTTATATTAATTGTATAACAGGGAATTATTTTTTTTCTAACGACAAAATTGTTTCATATTTATATTACTCAATATATTTTGTCACATTTATTTTTAATATATTTTTTTTTATTAGTGTTCAATTAGGAAATTCTATTTTATTTTGACTTTTATTTCAATTTTTAATGTTTTTTTTTTATTTTCTTTTTTTCCTTTCTTCTTCATTTTTATTGCGGTCTATTTTCTGCACTACTTTCTTTCAGTCAGAAAAAAAGTATACACCGTTACAGTAGCGAATTCATCTCATGTTCTTCTTTACTTTCTTCTTTATTCTCTTATTAAAATTGTTAATTTCTTCTTTTTCTTTTATAAATTTTCCATTTATTTTATTGTTCATCTTCATAGGTATGTTTTTTAATATATATTTTCTCTCCTTAATAATTTTCTTTTTTCTACATTCTTATTTACCGTGGATGTACCAGTTACTGTCCATGTCCCAGTTTCCGTCCATTTTACAAATATCTCGTATAGTAATTTAAATTATTTTTTAACAATAATATATTCCTTTTGGCACACAATCGACTTATTAGTTTAAGTAAACAAATAAAAGAAAATAATTTTTTTATAAATGTTATTTTGAAAATTAAACTGGACGGAAACTAGGTCTTAGGTGGACAGTAACTGGGACATCCACGGTATTTTCTTTTTTTTTTAATAAGCTTTTTCTGGGTCAGAATTTCTTGAAAGGATCATTTCAATTAACAAATTTAATTTTTCATTATTAAATGATTTTTTACTACCACTGTAATTTAAAATAAGTTTCTAAAAATATTAACATTTTATAGATAAAAAAATTAAAGAAACAATTTTGAAAAAGAATTATTTTTAAATAATTTAAATTTTAATTGTTTATTATTTATTTATTTAAGTACACGGGTTTTAAAAGAACCCTTGAAGTATAAAAATATAAAAGATATAATGAAAAAATTAAAAAATTAACGCACCAAAGCACTCTCTTACAACAAATTGTCATTCTTTTGTGCGGTGAATAGTAAAATTTTTAAATTTGTTTTGAAGGAAATCAAAGAGATTCCAAAAAAATCTATACATTCACTATATGAATTGGCTTCTTTCATAATTCTATCAAAAATAGAATGTATAGGGGAGACCGAGGAGGAAAGTAACAAAAATCAGTTTTTTTATGCTAGCATTAAAAATATTTGTCGGATAAATTTGTCCAATATATTAAATGAAAGCTTGGACATTCACCTTTTAAATAAAATTTGAATTAAACATTTATAATAAATTGACAGTTCACAGTATAACTTTTACGCAAGCTCTTCATCTGTTACTTTCCTCCTCACCCCCGAGGAGGAAAGTAACAAGCTCCTAGGAGGAAAGTAATAGTATAAAATTATGTAAAATTCTTTAGACTAATGACTATTATTAATTAGAAATATTTTTATTAGGAACACATAAAAGTTTAAGTACACTTTATACTTATTTGGCACATATTTCGAACATTTTATGAATTTAGCTCATTTTTTTTCTTAAAGATATTTTATGCTTACCTAGATCACAGGTTTTTCTTAAATAAATCTCTGTTATTCGTAAAATTAAATACGATTTGCTTCAATCATTAGTTAAAACATGGACAATATCGACAACAGGAGAAAAGTAGCGTGTTACTTTCCTCCTCGGTCGCTTTTTTCTTGTATGTCAACAAAAAAGTTAAAACTACACAAATGTTAAATTGTTTGTTTAAGCACAACTTAAAGACAGATAATAAGGCTAAAAAATAACGAAAGGCACATTTTGAAAAACAATAAAATTAAAGAAATACGAGACTTTGAAAATTTCAACGAAAACTTACTTTTGACGTTTTTTCTGCACGTCACACCGGAATCAGACCTAACCTTTCCTGTCAGGCTCGGACACACTATGGAGGAGGAAGGGGGAACAGTGCCGACTAAAAATATGTTTGAACCATGTCTATCCGATAATTTGTTTAAAAGTTATAAGCTTTGTTACTTTCCTCCTCTGTTACTTTCCTCCTCGGTCTCCCCTACCATAATTTGTACGATAGAAGTCAACGACAAATGGTGAATGATATCTTAAAGATCTTGAGGGAGCCGAAAAATTGATACACTCTAATACAGCAGGACATTGAATAATGTTATTAATAATTTTAAATAAAAATAAAAGGTCGTTAAACAAAAAACGTGTCTCAATTTTTGGCAATCTCAGCTGTGCACGTAGTGTAGATCATAATCATGCAGATGATAATCGAAATGTAAATTTAATTGCCTAGCTGCAAAACGCAAAAAACGATTTTGTACACGCTCAAGTCTTAAAACGTAAACGCTGTAATAAGGCGACCAAATTTGTGAAGCAAACATGATGGGTGACATAACAAACGCATAGTAGAGGCACTTTAAACTACTTGGATTTTTAAAATCATGCGAATTCCGTTTAATAAAATGAAGAGCCCCAATAGCCTTATTAACAACATTAGCTATGTGCTCATTAAAAGAGAGATTACTAGATTACTACTATTATTTTCAAAAAACTTATTTTAATTATAGTAAAAATAATAAAAACAATTTCATATTGAAAATTAATTTTTTTTTGAAAATTTTAGGTGATCTTTTTGAGAAATGCTGACTCTTCTTTTTAGGGTTTTGTGGCCCATGGCTGAAAGCCTTATAGTTTCACTTTGGCGTCCGTCTGTCCGTAGTATATTTTGGGGCACCACAGCTCCCAAAATCAAATTTTAGGGCACAGATCCCAAATTAAAATTTTGGGGCACCACAGATCCCAAATTCGAATTTTGGGCATACATAGCTTCCAAATTCGAATTTTGGGGCACCACAGATCCCAAATTAAAATTTTGGGGCACCATAGCTCCCAAATTCAAATTTTGGGGCCCCACAGATCTAAAATCTCCATTTACTGAATGGACATTTTCCCGAATGGACATTACATGAATGGACATTACATGTCCCATTAGTTAACATGCCCCTACAATTGACATGTCCCAGTAGTTGACCTGTCTCAGTAATTGACATGTCCCAATAGTTGACATGTCGCAATAGTTGACATGTCCATATAGTTGACATGTCCAAGAGTTGACATGTCTTAATAGTGGACATTATCGAATGGACATTTTACCTAATGTTTTAGGTAAATTTATAAAATAAATTTTATTATTTATTTTTAAATTATTTATTTTTGATTTATTTTTTTTTTAATTAAAATTTAAAGCGCCACGAAACCCTAGATGTAGGCGCAATTGCGCCTAGTTCTTTTCCTATTTTTTTTTTTGTTAAAAAATAATAATTAAAGTATCTTTGAAAAGCAAGACAATTTTTGTATATGCAACTGGAAAAAGATCTTGATTTTTTGCTTTTAAAAGATATTTCCTAGATTTAAAAAAATAATTTTTCTTTACAATTTTTTTTAAAAAACTTTTTTCCCATAAAATAGAAAATATAAACTAACTTATTTATAAGAAAAAAAAATTAATGAAATTTTTCAGATTTATTTTAAATATATAAAATTAATTATCATTTTCTCCCCCCCCCACTATTAATTTCAAAAAGATTAATTATTGAGATGAATAAAATATGTTATTTCTTTCATTAATAATGAGAAAATAATTTTTTAAGAATAAAAAAAAGTTTATTCTGTAAAATTTTAAAAGCATTTCTCACTTGCAATGTGTATACCGTATATATACTTTATATATAGGTATATAATAAAAGTTTATACTATCCAGAAGATTAAAGGCGTTCCTTTAACAAGATTGCGTGACAAATGTTAAAAAATGCAATAGGTATTACATTTTTGAGGATAAGAATATATTCTTGCGGATAAGAAGCATAGAACTAGTATATTTACAGTGAATTGCATTTATCTTGAAAAACGGGAGGGAATCGAAGAAAAGAGAAAGAGAGAGAGAGAGAGAGAGAGAATTATGTAAGAAAAAGGGAGAATGGAACACGCGGAAATATAATCATGAGATGGTATAATTGTGTCTGTGTTCAGCAATGTGCACGTAACACGTGCGGACGTTGAAATCTCCAGACGAAGGCAAAGGTCCAATGCACTATTCAAGAATTAATATCCCTAGTCGTGCATCATATCTTTTGAATTTTTCTACTATATCGAATGCGATACAAATAACCTTTTTTTTACCCCGATGACAGAATTATATATACACGCTGAGACAAAAAAAAACTTATTTGCTTTAAATATCACTATTTTTATTTATAATAGAATTTATATTTAACATAATTTCTATATATGCGTGAGTCAACACGAAAAAAGGTACCTAACGTCAAAAAATTTTTAGGTTATGTTTGTGATTTTTGAAGTAAAAATATTCATAGAGAATCAACTCTTAATACAAAATATTTATGTTTAAGGTCTCCATTACATTAAAAAAAATTCAATAAAAACTAATTTTAATTTTACATAGTTAAAAAAAACTTTTTCGTAAAACTATCATTAAACATTAACCTAAAACTTTTTTGGCGTAAGGTCCCTTCTCTCGTTGAATTTTTATTTAGCAGTGACTTTTTATTTAAAATAGAATTTTAATTTAATTTAATTTTTATTAAGCAGAATTAGATCATAGAATAAAAATAATAAATAACATTTTAAAAACCACTGTAAAATCTTAAGAAAAAAAAATTAAATTAATTTCCTTATATTTTTTATAATTTTTTATTTTTATAATTACTCAATTATGTTAAAGTACACGCATATAAGAGAACAATCTTTTTTATATTATTATTACTATTAAATATTGTTAATATAAATATTCAAATATTGTATAATATTTAATTATTATTTTTATAAAAATTTTGATTGTTATATTAATTGTATTATTGCTTTAACATTTAATTGTTGTACATTATTTTGACATTTTTAATTGTTATTTAATTTTAAAAAAATTTAATTGTTTTTTTTTTAGTTCACATTTTATTTTTTATATATCTTATTAATATTTAATTTAATTGTTATTAAAAATTATTTTAAACAATATTGTTACACATTATAATGTTATTTAATTATTATAAACATTTAACAATTATTAATTATTTATTATAAGGTTCTAAAATATTTATTACCTAATTATTTAATTGTAATCATTATATTGTTAATAAGCTAAAAAGAAAATAGCTTAAATTATTTATAAATATAAAATATAAATTATATAATCTCGTGTATTGGAATTCGAAAAATATAAAATAATATGTGATCTCGTTGAGGAAAATAAATGACACACGGAAGAAATAAAGGAAAATGAATATAAATATATACCTATATATGTATATGGGAAGATATTCGATCAATGCGTGAATAATGAAGAAACTCATCCCAAAGCAAAAGGGATTCACAGGAGGGAGTAAAGTGGGAACAAGCAGGAAAGATGGTGTGTAGGAAAAGAAGGGAAAGAAGGAATGAAGATGAAGAATGGAGGTGCGTGAAGATCTCGGTTGTCAGTCGGTGGTCAACCGTCACGGAGGAAGGGCGTATGCCAGTTCGTTCTTTAAATTGAAAAAAACGTGATCCAACAAACAATTTTTCCACTAAAAAATTTACAAAAAATTAAAATAAAAAAAAACTACTTCAACAATTTAAATAAAAATTTTCAAAAATAAACCAATAAATATTTAATTACAATAAAATATTTTTAAATAAATATATAAAAATTTATTAAAAACATTTAAAAGTCAGGGAATAAAAAATTAATTTAATGTTAATTTTTTTTTTTTTTTTAAATTGTGAAGATTGACAACAAAAACAATTGACGAACAAAAAAAGGGTTTAAACAAAAAAAAAAATTAATAAAAAAGTCATTAAGTGAAGTGCAAAAAAAATGGCCTAAAATGGATTTTTAAAAATTGTTTTAATAGTTATTATATATATATGCAAATTTTGAGTGTGAGATAAGAGTAAATTATTCAAGATTATGAAGAATATAAAATGATTGTGTTAGATAAAAGATTTATATAGTTGGGAGGAAGGAAAAAAAAAGTAATCACAGCGCGCAGTGAAGGAATTCGTATTTCATGTTCAGTGTTGTAATGACGATTAGGATAATAGTCGGTGGGCAATTTCTAGCGTCATTCGCTCGCATCCGCAGCGTTACAAAGGAGCATTTTGAAGCGAGCTTCTTTATTGCAAGACGAGGAGGTTATGCATTTTGCTATGCGTGCTTTTAAGTTGAATGTTACGAGAGAAGAAAGAATCACGTAAAACAATCTAAGCTGTTTTGTGTGATATAAGAGGTGGACATTTCGAAACATGGCTTCTATGTGCGGAAGTAGCAAGAGTCATCCAACATTAACGACCAACAGCTTCTATCGGCCTGGCGCTTATCCTTATCAGGTAAGTTCATCGACATCACACATTCAAACATATATATATATATAAATTTCTTCTTTTTTTCCCAATGTCAAACCACTAATCAAATTTTATTTTCATATTACATGATTGTAATCATATAATCCAGTGAAGACATGAGACAACTTCATATTAGCTTCTTTTTCGCAAATATCTTCATCACAATAATATATGAGTCAACTTTTATTCTCAATCATTAATATTTTATACTTTAAATATCTATATTTCTTTTTTTTTTCATAAAAAAGCATTTTTTGCTCTAAATTTACATTTGAAAAAATTTTATTTTTCTCAAATAATAAAATAAAATTAATAAATATAATATAAGAAATAATTATCAAATAAATATTTATTTAAATTAAATTATTATTTGCGTCAATTAAATGTTATTTGTTTGAAATAGAAAAATTATTGGTTCAAAAGAATTTGTTTAATTTAAATAAAAATTATTTAGTTCAAGTAAATATTATAAAAGCTATATAACACTGAAGCTAATTGAAAAATATTTATTTGGTTCAAATATTTTTTATTTGGATTCAAATAATATTATGTATTTGCTTCAAATAACTTGAATCACACTTATTTGAATCTAATAAATCGTATTTGGTTCAAGTAAATAATTAATTGAATTTAATAAATGAATTTAATTATTACAAATAATGAGTTACTTGAAACTATTCATTTCTTTATTTCTCTCAAATATTTCGTTTTATTGAAACAAATAAAAAGTATTTGATACAATAATTTTATTTAATGGATTTAAGTCAACTAAATTATTTAATACTAATACACTATTTAATGAAAACAATTTCAATCAATTAAATATTTAACTAAATTTTTATTTGAATTAAATAAATTGTATTTGAACCAATAATTTATTTGATTCTAATGAATATTTATTTAATCTAAATAAACGTTTGGTTTAGTTTAATAAATTTTTCGAACGAAGAAAGAATTTTCATTGAACTATAAATAAAATTTTGGTTGATTCAATAAAAAGTTTGGTTAACTGTGTAGCAATGTATTTATTTAGTTAATTTAACTAAAATTTGGTTACGTCAATTTATTTATATATTTATTATTATAATAATAATAAATAATATCATAAAAGATTAAAATAATCTATTTTTTTGATTATTTTTTTTCAATTTTTATAAAAGTTGAAATTATCTTCAATTAAAATTCTTATTATTATTATTATTATTTAATTATTAATATTGAAAACTCTGATAGGAAAATTTTTCCAATAATAAATATTTAACTTATCAGTTGTTTTAAAAGTGATTATTAAAAATATAATTATAGCTAAATTAATTTATTTAACTAAACAAGTTTTTTTATCAATTAAAAAAATTTGAATTAACAGTTAAATAATCATAAGTTATACATGCACATAATTAAACATAAAAAAGAAGTTTTAATATAAATTAACATTGAAATTTGTGTTTTGATCGAAATATAAAGTATTATCAATTTTTGTGGACTAAAAATAATATGTAACACCTTTATAGTAAAACTTCGTTATACATTTAATTATTTCTCAAATTTTTTATTATAAAATTCGAGTCTCCTATTTTTAAATATATTTGTTTATTTAATGAGAATTTTGCAACAAAAAATTTCTTTTTATAATTTAATTAATTCATCAATGAAATATATTATTAAATAATTTAAATAGTCAACAATAATTAGATAATAATAATAATGAAATAATAATTAAATATTACAAGAATTTTAATTATTAAATTTAAAGTATAAATCTTTTTAACTTTTTATATAAATATATATTCGTTTTATGTATTTTTATATATAAGAAAAATTTGTAAAGACATAAAATTTATTACTCGGACAAAAATTAAATTTGTTATTCGTGATATTCAGTGAATACATTTTCCCGTCTCTCAGCAAAGCGGGAGGGAATAAAGATGAAAAACTTGTGTAATTGAAGTTAGCAATAATTCGCTCGAAATTGCTTTAATCAGTAATTTATGATTTAATTATGAGAGCAATGAAACGGTATACGATATATTTCTATATGTGTGTATGGGAAACTTGTATTATATATACATTCAATGTCTAATTTAACGAATTTATAATTAACCACCTAATTGTTACATATCTATAAGGTATAATATATGTAAAATTAATATAAACATTAAATTCATTGAATGTAGATAAGGAGGTTGATGGTAATGAAGAAAAGAGACTTGATGCTGTTATTCAATAATGGAAAGCAAGGCTCTCTCTCGCGCGCGCAGGTTATACGCTGAAAACCTTGGCCTTGTCTTGCATGAAAGCATTATGTAAGCCTGCGCCTCCACTCGACATTGCGTGAAGATGATCTTGATTCTGCTTTCATTCTTTCTTTCTTTTTTATATATATATTTATTATATTTTCTTTTTTCCCCCTCTTTTACTGACAACAACTTAAGGAAGATGGAAGCCCGAACATAACCTCAAAACTGAAAAATCTTTTTTAATGCAAACAAAAATTTAATAAAAAATAATTTCATAGAATTTTTTGTAAAATTCAGTTTAAAAAATTTAGGGAGTTAACGGCACTAGGAGTTGAAAGTTCAATTTTTTGAGTTAAAAATCAACTCGAAAAAGAGTGGAAGGGAGTTCAGTATACGGAGAAAAAAGAATTGTTGTGGTTACTAAAAATTAAGTCCACACAACAATTCCAGATTGTCAATATAGAACCAGCAGTTCTATTTGTTTTTGGGACAAAAAAAATTGTTAAAATGGCATTGTTATTAAAACTATTCGAATTGTTCGGTGAACAAACAGAATTGTTTGATGAACAAAGAAAAGTGTTATGGAACAGTTGAAATAACAAAATTAAATTGTTAAATCGGCAATACAATTTGTTGTATTAACAAAGCTTTGATCCGTCTAATACAATTTGTTCAGTTTCTTCGCCTTCTAAAATAATAGATAGCAGATTTCCGTAGGTCATGTCACCAGTTTCATTTGCATTAAAATGTGTGGAACATGCAGCTTCTGAATCAAATTCTTTGACTTGAAACCAAAAAATTATTTTGAGTTGAAATTTGTTGTTAAATAATATTTAATATACATTTTGTATTTTTTAAGGTGAGGTTATGTTCAACAGTAACCGAGTATAACTTACCGATAAACGATGAAATTGTCTCTTCATCCATTCATTGCACTTGCAATAGATTTCTCACTTTAACCGGATTCATTATTTAATAGCACTTTGTCATTTTTAAAAAAAGCTAATAATAAAAGCAAAAGTGGCACATGTGCCAGAAGCAAACGACGCGACGATCTGCACGCCAGTTTGCGAGAATTCAAGATGACCACGTGACATGGAACAATAAACCTGTCAGCTGAACAAATCCGGATTGTTCCATCAGCAATCGACAGAGAGTTTGCTTCTGCAACTGTACGGAATTGCAAACTGAACAAAACTGACAACAAAAAATTCGTATTGTTGTTAAAACAACATACATTTGTATTGACAACAATCCGAATTGTAATATCAACAAATCTACTGACAACAATCCAAAAATTGTTTGCACCACAATCCCATTTTTCTCCGTGATATCAACTCCCTTTTGAGTTATTTTATAATGGAAGATCATACTCTTCAACTCGTGTAAGTAGTTAAAGTTGAACTCCCTTTGTTTTAACTCCCTAATGGGTGGGACTTTTATAGCATCCCCTGAGGAGTCGAAATTCAACTCCTTTTTTTTTACAGTGTACACTTTTTGGAAAATTTTTTTTGGTTAAATAATTATTTTTTAAAATTATTCTTTTAATTTTAAATTATTTTAAAAAAGTTAAAATAAATTTTTTTCCATATAGTGTATAAGTAGATTTTTTAAAATTGTTTGAAATTAATTTTTTTTGAAGTTTATTTGATTGCAAAAACGATTTTTCAGTTTTGAGGTTATGTTGGGGCCCCTATCTTCCTTAACGTCAAATCTTTTACACACACTCCCTTTTTACAATTATATATGATTCTATCTTCGCTATAGTATAATAAACATTATTATATAGGTATACACGAAATAAGTTCAAGTTATGTAGTTTTCTAAATCTACTTTTTACTTCTTCGTTATACTATTGCTTCTATATGTACCGTTATACAGTCAACGCCTATTTTCATGTAAAAGTAATGAAAACAACAATTTCATTATACCTGTGTGTGTCTGCAATTATCGAAATTACAACGAAAGGAGAGTAATTGCCAATTGCATGATAAGAAAGTAGGTTCGAAATTCACGGTTTATTTTTACTAAATTCTTTCTTTTGTTTTCCTTTTTTATTATGTGAAATAGTTTTTATATGACAAAAAAAAGGGTGTAAAAATATTTGACAAAAAACGCGTAAATAACCGTTAGTAACGCTGTTGTAATTCTATATTATTTATTAAATAACTGCGAGGCTACCAACGAGTATAAGTTCAATTATAATAATTATATAATAATTATTTAATATATTAATAATTATAATTAATTAGCAATATTTAAAATTAAGAATAATTTAAATAATACACTTGATCCAGATAGCACGTAAGCTTGCAGCATCCTTGCGGCAAGCTTCAAATGTCCCACCTGACCCAAGCTTGCATGGTAAGCTTACCGAAAAATTGCAGTGTAAGGTTACTGCAAGATTGCACAATAAGATTATCGCAAGATTGGTGCAAGGTTGTCAAATAACCTTGCTTTGAACCTAAAAATATATTTTTTGAATTGTTTCGTCTAATTTTAGATTCAAAGCAAAGTTATTTGACAACCTTGCACCAATCTTGCTACAAGCTTACCGTGCAAGCTTACTGAGAAATCTTCCGATAATCTTATTGTGCAATCTTGCAGTAACCTTATACTGCAATCTTTTAGTAAGCTTACCATGCAAGCTTGAGTCAGGTGGGACATTTGACGCTTACGTGCTATCTGAGGACTAAATTGCACATTTAATCATTGAATAATAATTTTTTTTCTCATTTTTTATTCTTTTTTCTTGTAATAATAATATTTTTAATCATTTTAATTAAATTTTGTACCTAACAGTATAAGTATTTTCACATGTTGATATTCAATAATATTCGAAATATATGTGTAATAAAAGAATAATTTAAAAAATAATTAGATCCTCTCCAGTGGCACATATATTATATGTTTGATTAATCATCATCTGGAAGAATATACTAACAAACTCAAGGTTTTTCCTAATTCCCATTGTGTGGCACAACAATCTCTAATTAGTCATTCCATCATGACTTGAGGAATCAATTTTGAAAAAATATATATATATGTATATAATTAAAGTTGAAAAAACAGAAAAATAATAATCCGGAAGGTGTTCTTTGATTTTTTTTTAATTCATTTGTTTGAATCAAAAGCAAATAAAGCGTATATTATGAATGTGTGTTTGAAGAAAATGAAACTAAAGATACAAGTCATGCATCAGTGCGCTATATAAAACCATTAAATTCAGTGAGGTCATTTTATCTTTCTGAAATGGAAATATATATTATTGTGGCGCGAATTGCAAATTGTTGGAAGTATATATGTATATATGTACAATAATCTCTGACAAAGAGATGAGATTTATCTATACTGAATTTTTGTTGTATAAGAAACTTGCGCCATCAGCGACGTGTATAAATGTTATAAATAATTATTAAACATTTAATCGGTTTCGTATATATATATATATATATATATATATTGTACACTATGAGCATCTCTCGCACGATGATCTCAGTTGTCGATAAAGAAATACCTTTGCGCACTTCTTGAATTGGAACGTATATATAATGAAAATTCTATTTCATTATCGTTTTTATTATATTTATTATTAGATTATTATTACTTCTATTGATGTAATGATTCTGTAAAAAAATACCGGATACTATAATACAAAAAAATTTAATTTATAAGTCTCTCTCTGTAATAATTACAAAAAAAAATATATTGACGATCGTTAAATGTGACGAAGAGAGAAGAATAAAAAAAAAATGACTGATGTCATTGATTTTCTTTAAGTACATAGTCAATGACCTAGAGATGAATATATATATACTTATACACGGAGAAAAAGAAAAAGTAATTTTTACTACTTTCAGAGTAAAACTGGACCAACTCGAAGTTTCTGCGCATCTCTGGCAATTTTTACTCCAAAAATAGTAAAATTTATTATTTCTGTAGTAAATTTTACTGTTTCCGTAGTAAGTTTTACTATTTCTAGAGTAAATTTTACTATTTTTGGAGTAAAAATTGCCAGAGATGCGCAGAAACTTCGAGTTGGTCCAGTTTTACTCTGAAAGTAGTAAAAGTTACTTTATAAAAGAAATCTTTTTTCTCCGTGTACGATTAAAGATAATTTCTAACCGATTTTCACATTTGAACTTCCTCTTCAGTGGCTATTTTGCTAGCCAAACACAACCTTTGCCACGAAATTCAATTTCAATTTGAAAATTGAATAAGAAAATGACTTTAAATTACATAGACATTATTGAAGCATATTATTTCAGTTATGCCTGTGAAGGAGACAAAAAGATATAGAATATTCCAAGTCAACGACCTGTAAAAAGTACGAATCACAAAAGATCGAACTTTTTATTCATTGTATTTAGAGAAGGTATATTATTTTTACTTTTATCTTCCAATTTTAAGGCTAAAGTATTATATAGTACCTATATATATATATAGTTCTTTGACTTGTTTTCTTTCATTCAAAATATAATTTTCTTTGAAACAAAAAAAGCTTTCTTAGTTTCTTTGATTAAAAAAAAAATTTCTTTGAATGAAAGAAATTTGTGCATTAAATCGAAGAAATTCTAACATTGATATATAGGGTCAAAGAAACATTTATTTGAATTAAATAACAAATTTCTTTAAAATGAAGATAATTTTTTTTGAATTAAAAATTTGTTTGAAATAAATAAATTTTCTTTGAATCAAATAAATCTTTTTTCTCGGTGTATATTAACAAAATCAAAGTTTAAAACACTCTAACAAACGAGTTTATAGTAAAACAAAAAAAAATTAATTTAAACAGAAAAAGACATGAAATAATATAAGAATATAAATACTAGAAATGAAAAACAAATTTTTTGTATTAAAAAAATACATACAAAGAAGATTGTTTTAATTGAATTCTATTGTAATTGTCAGTAATTCATGTTACCTAACGAATCAAAAATTCAAAAACAGCATTCAGTAAATAGAATAAATGAATAAAATGTTCGATGTAACCGTCAATCATCTCTATTATTGAATTTATTCATGAAAATAATTTTTCAGTATTTTATATTGTGAGTCTATAAGAAAAGACTCGATTAAATATAACGAAACAAGAATATGTGTACACTGAAAAAAAATTTTATTCGATTCAAATAATTGTTTACTATTATAAATATACAGTTTATTCAATAATTCAATTCAAATAAAAATTATTTGAATTGAAGAAAATATTTATTTGATAATACACCCAGAGAAATATTATATTTGCATAATTATTTGAGACGAATAAAATTTATTTGAAACAAATAAAATTTTTATTAAAATCAAATAAAATTTATTTGAAATACATATTTATTTGGCTTTGAGACAAATATATAATTTCTCTGGGTGTATTCAAGTAACCGATTATTTTAATTAAATACATTTTTTTTTTCAATGTACCAAAGATAAAACTAAAATTTGCAACATTTATATTTAAAAAAAAACAAAAAATAAAGAAAAGAAGTAAACATATGATATAAGATACTGCGTTACAGACAAAGCTATAGAATCATATTAATGGAATATTAGAACAATGGTATAAGCATCATTATTAAAAATTAATTTCAATTACAACGGTAACATATTATCTAATATAGAGTAGTTACAAATAATTAGTATTTCCCATTTACATATATAGATATTGAAGACAATAGTAGCTTCAAATTAAAATTAAAATATACTATAGAATTAAATAACGGTATAATATACATAGTAAATAAATTTTTTTATAGCAAAGAATTTAGCTGTAGTTACTAATTTTGATAGATCTGATAGCAAACATCAGTTAGCATCTGTAAGCAATTCCTTTTTTTCCGTGTAGCAATTTTAATCTTTAAATGGATTATTTTAATCCTTAATGGATTAATTGCACCAAAACTTTTTACCATATGCTTTTAAATAAATCAAAAAAAGATTTAAAAATTCTAGTATTAATTATAATTTCATTTTTTTTTTAAAGATGAATTTTCAAGGAAATAAATTTGCGTTAACCACGTGTATAATAAATTAAATGCAATTAGTGAATCAGAAAAGATAATTTGTGATTATATAAACGATTACGAAATGCATTTTGACGTATGTATAATAAATAATATCTTGGCATTATATGTAAGGTCTAGTATATATAAAGAGAAAACAGGTTATGGTTTAAAGAAGAAGAAGAACAACAACAAAAAAAGAAGTTTATAGTGCTTGCGTGGATTAGTTAAAAGAGAGATAGGATAATACATCAAAGAGCCGTTGTAAAGATGTTTGAATTGAAGCTATATGGATATATTAAAACTATATATATATATATATATATATATATATGCAATTATTGCGACGACTATAGGTCGATTAATTATGTACTTTATATGTATACCAAAATGGTCGAGCCTCGTTAAAAGAAGGCTGGGTCGGTAGCCTTGGTCGTTTTCTAGTTCAAGTTGAAATTCCTGATGCATTATCGTATCTGGAGTTGTTTGGTATTCTGAGCGAAGTGTGTCAGCTGAATAACAGTACAACGCAGGAGTGTTGAGGAACGGTCCACCAAACGTGGTCCTGAAGCTGCCAGCTAGGTCAGTGCCATCGCAATTTCGTGTCACCTCAACCTGCACCGGATCAATGACCAAGACCTCCGAAATATCATGATACACCCAAAAAAAAGTAATCTTATACTTAGAGGAAAATTCCTCTTCTAATATCCTCTAAATATTTCCTCTTAAAACAAGATTATTCAATTGAAATGTAGAATATTTTTATTCTTCATTTTAATGGAAGAATGACAAAAGGATTCCTTTTGTATTTTCCTCTTTCATTAAGATTTTCCGTTTTAAATTTAGAAGATTTAAAAAAAGGAAACGGAAAAAAATAATGTAATCGTTTGATCCCTTTCCCTGGATATGATAGTTGTGAAGTTGTTTTTTAACCTTTCAGTTTTAATATTTCTGGTAAAATGTCAACAAAAAGGACAAAAAAATGGATTTGCTTTATTAAAAATACAGAAAATATAGTTAAATTCAAATTAAATGAATATTTTTAACGCTATTTTTAGATTTAAAAAAATTTGGATATTTCTTGTGAAATTTTACTACTCAGGTAAATAGAAATACTATAACCCCATTTTTGAATCTTTCGAATTTTTTAAATCTTTTTATTTACTTTTTTAAAAAAGTTTTAAAACGTTAAATAATTTCATATAAGAAATTTTTTTCTGTCCTATAAAAAATGTTAACTTTTAAACATATCATCATGTTTTAAAATTATTTTTGCGCTGAAAATCTCGTTGATCATTACAACTGATTAATGAAAACTTATTTTTTGTATTTTAATTATCAATATAAAATGTTGATAATTAACCAAAAACATGACATTGTTAATGTTATATTAAAAAACAATTTTTATTATTATATTGAAATGAACTATTATAATTTTACTTAATTTTAATTTAAAAATGTATTTTCTGCAAAGATTTTATTATTTGATTGAAATTATAAATATTTTATTGATGGCTTTGACATTAAAAACAATTTTACGAGGTTTGGATGTCGACATTTAATTTAAGAGGAAAATCCTCTTAAATGAAGAATAATAATTTTGATACCAAAATTAAGAGGAAAATATGCATTTATTTTAGAGGAATCCTCTAGATTGAAAATTACTTTTTTTAGGGTGTAGTCTTAAATTTCATATTTTTCACTTAAAATTCCATTTATCTTTGGTTTGCAAAATTTGTTTCATTTTTTATTCATTTTTAAAATGCCCATTTAAATTAAAACTATTGTTGATAAATTTTTTAATTAGATTAATTAACTTTTTGTTTATAAGAAACTTTTCTGGTTTAACCTTTTCAAAAGTAATTTTCTGACCGCATGGTGCAATATTTTCTTCCGGTTCTCCTCATGAGAACTCATTTTAAAATAGAGAAAAAGAAATTTGTCTTGCGCGCAAGCAATAATTTAATCAGTCAATTGTTACAAGACGTTACAAAACTAATGCACGAATACATTGATATGAATGAATGAATGAAATTTCAACTTGAAGAAACTAAATTAAGCTTAATGGTAATCTTAAAATATGAAAAATTATTGTAAAACGCAGTTTAAAAATATTTCGAAAAAAATCGGTTCTGATTTCAGGCAAAGTCGTTTTAGCGTCTATAAAGAGTAATCTAATGAGCTATTATACAAGCTTTTGTATCTACTTTACTATAAGTCAAATATACTAATGCTTAGTGAGTACTTAATGTACACTAAAATGGTTTACCAATGAACATTACAGATATAATTGTTGATTATTGAACAGTATATAATACAATGTTGAAAATACATTTCGTAAAACGTAATTTTGAGTTTTTTCGAGAAAACAATTAGCTAGGATTTTATGAAAACTAGTTTTACGAATTTTTAGATTTTATTGGATTCGATTGAAAATTGTTATTCTTGGGTTTTTGGGGTTGTTGATTTCAATTACGAATCAATTGAAATTGTATGTTAAAATAAAATTCAATATTACATCAAAATTCGATATGAAAATTCAGTTAAATAGAAATTCGAACTAATAAATTATGTGGAATTTTTATGGGTTTATTAAATTTACAATTAATTGATAAATTATACTGTCAGTTGTGCTTTACAAATGCCAAATTAATTAACAGCAATAGTTAAAATATTAAACATTTTATTTAAAGCATTTATTATATATATATATATATATATATATATAATCTTGATAAAATTTCCATGTCAATAAAATGTCGAGTTACATCTCTGCTGAGACCTGTTTTTTGTACGCATATAAAAAATAAAGTACGCTCACTGAAGCGAGAAAAGAATATCTTTGAACGAGGTACATCATCCATTTTCTTGTGGTATCAATTTGTCTCGAGTTGAAATTCTTGTGGCTTAACCGTGAAAAAAAGGAAGATGAGCGTTTTACAGTATACGTTCCAGAGAATAAGATCTTACGTTATTATGCTTCGTAACTTCTCATGTGTCATACAAAGAGTAATGTACGCAACGGATCTCTTTTATAATAATAAGTATTATTATTATTTAATAATCTTTAACTTATAGTTTAGTTCAATTATTTGCAAATTAACTTCAATGAAAAAAATAATATTCATGATATAATTATTGTAAACAACAGAAAATATGATAACTTCAATAAATTGTAGTTTCAATAATTAATTATAGTTGCAAATGGTTGACAGTGTGAGTAATAACTTTAATTTCACGTTTTTCTAAGCGATGGTAATAATTATATATATATATATATATATATATATTTCAAATAAAGATAATAGCTTTAATTTATCGTTCACTGAAAAAAGGGTTTGGTATTGACAATCAAACGTTTGATTGGTATTTAAGTAACCAATTTTTTTTTTTTGCTGAATCAACAAAATTTTAATTGTCTCAACCAAAATTTGTTTGACACAACCAAAATTAGAAAAAAAGGATTTTTGTTGTCCTAACTAAAGTTTGATTGGGACAACCAAAATTTTGTTGATTCAAAAAAAAAAAATTTTGGTTGCTTAAATACCAACCAAACGTTTGGTTGTGAATACCAAACCCTTTTTTCAGTGTTCTTATTTAATAATTATAATTTCAATTTTATTTTCAAACAATAGTATCATTGATGCATTGAAAAAAGAATTACATATTTGATTCAAAATCGGTTACTTGACTATTATCAAATAAATATTTACTTGAACTAAATACCATTTAATTGAATAATAATTATTTTATGCAAATAAATATTTATTTGATAATAGTCAAGTAACCGATTATTTGAAACAAATAATTTTTTTTCAGTTTGGTAGTTAATTAAAGTCCTAAGCAATATACATTCAATAAAATCTCTAGTAGTTCCAATAATCATTTTTTTAACCAAAACAAGTCAAATTAATTTTTCATTTTTTTTTTGGTCAAAAACAAATATTATTCTTCTAATTTATATAATTATTTCTCAAGTTTACAATTATTTGATAAATTAATTATATATTTTTCTACATACATATATAATATTTTACCCTCTTCTCTAAACGCATAATGTTATTCTCACATTCTAATTAACATCAAAACAAATACATAATTATGTATTTGAAAAATAATTCTTTCTCAGAGTGCATTCCTTTATTGAATCTAGATAAATGAAGAAGAAAAAAAAAGTTAATCTCTTAATAACACTTGTGAGCTTTCGATATAAGTGTTGATTACCTCGCAGTATATAATAAAAGTGAGTAAAATATATTCTGCGTATTAAACGCCCACGATTACGTTGTATATATTATAATTTCAATGTTAGCAATGCTCTACTTTATTTTTAATTTTTTTTATTTTCTACATTTTTTTATTGTTGTGAAATTTCAATAAATATATAATAAATATAGAAGTTGCCTTGGAAATATAAAGGGGATCAAGTGTGTTCTGATGTTACTGGGAATATATAAAACAGACCTCGTATTTATTATAAATGAATCAAAACACGCAAGTTTCTTCGTCAAAGTGCTGCGGGTCTAATTATTATTCAAATGGGATCCTATAACTATTTTTTTTTTTTCATTCAATGTCGACTTCGAGATGCAAACATTACATTGATGGATCAAATGGATATAAAAGAAGAGAACGTCTGATATTTTGATTTTCAGATGCACGCAATCTTAAAATTATATACTAATATAATATAACAAAAAAAGTTTCTACATTTATAGATTCAAATAATGATTATACGCTTTAAAAAATTATTATCAATTTTCTTTTCTTTTCAGTCGTTTATTTTATACACCTGAATCATATCAAAATTAATAGATGTTTTTTTTTATATTTTTATATATATAGAGGAATGTAGTCATGAGTGGACCATGTTTTGTTTTTGAACTTCTCAACATTCATTAAATACCTAGGTACGAATTTTTAGTTAGCCCAAAATTTGGCCAACTTATTGCAAAGTCGGTCCACCTTCTCGTGCCAATGGTTGGGTCAACTATACAAAACTTTTTCGCTACTTCACATTAGGTTATTTTTTCAATCACCTGTTCTAAATACAAATATGCGTTCTTTCAGTTCGGATTTTCACTAAAAATTACTCACCTATTACAATAAACATTTTTATGCAAAGACTTATTTTACATAAAAAACCAAAAAGAGGTACACTCATGACTATATCTTCCCATAATAAACCAAATTTATTTGAAACAAATAAATATTTATTTAGTTTTGAGAAAAATAAATTTTATCTCTAGAGGGTATAATATTTGAAAATTCATCCTATTCCAAAAAGAAAAACTTGCTAGATTCCTTTTTTTTTATGATCATATAATATATGAAAAGGAATGTGATATTTTTAGTAATTAACACGTGGTGCGTCTTTAGAATAATAAATAAATTCAGATATTAATATTATCATTTTCTTTAGCAATTTTTCACTCGTCAAGTTAAATGCATTTCTTGAGAAATGCCAGTTGGAAGGTGGTGATAATTACTGTTTAGACTTCAATCTCCCTTTCGAAAAAATGTAGTTGAACCACTGTTTGCCTGTTGTAGGAACTATATAATATAAAAGAAGAAAAGAACACGAATAAGGAATAGACATATATACGCAGGTGTGGATAAGTCAACATATGTGTTTTTATATTCCACGTGTGCACTCCTCTCTTATACTATAGTAGTAACAGCAGCAGTCATGGGAATCTCTTTCTTGTTGTTGTCAGTTACGTATAGTCCTAGGGCAACTTTACAATTGACTTTCACGTTTAGAAAAAATTACATTTTCACACGTTCGCTCTTCATGTCTCAATCAATTTTTATTTTTATGTCAATACCCTCTTGTATCAAATCGAATTCGTATTTGTCATTTTATAATCTCTATTTACCAAATATTCCATTAAATTATTATACATTAAAAAAAAAACTATTTTTATTCAAATAATTATATTAATAATCGATTATTTGAGTATTATCAAATAAATATTATATTTATTTGAACCAAAATAATTTTTATTTAAATCAAATAAAATTATTTCGAAGCAATAATTACTCTATATTTAAAAATAAATACCATTTAATTGGCTCAAATAATAATTATATGATATACATATACAAATAAATTTTTATTTATTCTAGAATAATAATTTTAATAATTTATTTATACCTCGTTGAAAAACATCCCGAGGTCTTAATATTATAATGTGATTTAAAAAATAAAATATAAAAATGCTTCTATGGCTATTTTAAATATAAATGATTACTTAATAAATAAATAGTTACGAATTTCTTGTGAAAAAAAAAAAATTATGATAACGGAACATTGAAAAACGTGATTCTGTACCGTAATATATCGGTAATTCAATGTCTTGTTCTGAAAAATTGATTTTAATGTTACGCGTGAACAACTGTAGCGTGACAAACCCCGATAACGTCAATAACGTTATGCAATTTGTGCACAGATGAAGCACCAAATTTTCCGTTATACATTTCTCAAACTAGATTTCTAAAAAAATAATAATAATCACGAATATTACTTTCCTTTGAATCCAATGATGGAGAAAATGGAACTTCCAACGTAATTCCGTCGGAATTCCATCGGAGTGCCAAAGAATTTCCGATGGGATTCCGACGGAATTCCGATTAATTTTTTTTTCAATATTTTTAGAGTTCTAATTCCGTCGGAATTCCATCGGAAATTCTTTGGAACTCCGATGGAATTCCGACGGAATTACGTTGGAAATTCCGGCGGAATTCTGATAGAACCTCCAGGGGGCACTTTCCGGGGAATCTTTCCAAGTGGAAAGGGCCTAGTTCGATTAAAAAAATACAAAAAAAAGGGGGCGCATAATTATTCCATAAAAATCATTGGTTAGAATTTTGATTTGAAAGAATTTTATTAGATATGTGACAGTCCCCGAGAGAAGGGACCTTAGCTCACCAAAACGAATTTCACAGGGCAAGCGTTTGAAGAAGAAGCAGAAACGCTGAACTCGAAGAGTAGGGCGGAACTTCTGAAAAGTCCCCCCACCACACTAACACAACGTTGTGTTTCTGTATACGTGAGCTTCGTCTACTTCGTGTATCTTCGGGTCTCACGTACGCGAAGCTCACGTACGAGAGTATAGTTGTGTAAGTAAAGTAGTGGGGCTGATTTCTTGAGTGCCACAATCCGCCTCGAAATGCGCTTGACATACCCATCTTCAAAATGTTATTGTGTCAAAAGCAATTATCCTAATCAGTTTTTGACTTTTGCATGTGAAAAAGCAATTCAAAATCTATCATTTACCATATAAAACTCAATATTGACCTCTGGTGAGCTAAGGTCCCTTCTCTCGGGGACTGTCACATATAATTATTTTTTAGACGAATTTTCATTTTTCGAATTGGAATTTCAATTTCTCTTTAAACGAATTTTTATTGTACAAAATTCTTAAAACACCGAATTTTTATTTGTTTTATTTTAAAAAACGCGACGAAATTTTTCTGTTGATTGTTTGTTCGGCCATTTGTAATTTAGGACAAATAAAAATTCTGTACAATAAAAATTCGTTTAAAGAGAAATTGTGTCAAATTTCAATTCAAAAAATAAAAATTCGTCTAAAAAATAATTATATCTAATAAAATTCTTTCAAATTAAAATTCTAACCAAAGATTTTTATGGAATAATTATGCTGGAATTAATATATTATATTGAAGCGTTTTCAAAAAATTAATAGAATTAGAAAATTCACATTTTAGCTAAAAAAATTTTGTGTTTAATTAAATTCAAGTTTATATATAAAATAATTGTATTCATTGCATCTGAATTTACAACTTTTTATTCTTATTGGCATTTATTTATAATTTAATTATTTTATAATTATTTATCTTAATTTTTTTTTATTAAAAAAAAAATTGATTTGGAGAAACAAAAAGTAAAATATCAGTTTCAATTAATAAATAGGTATTTTAATTAATTTTTCAAAATTAAAAAACAAATTTCAATAGAATAATTTTACACATTATTTAAATGAAGAACAATAATGCTCTATTATTAAGTATTAATATTCGGTAATAAACTAATAAATCATTACTGACTAATATACAATAACTAAATTATGATATCCATTTGTGTATTATACAATTATTTAAATGAGTATATTTACAAACTCATATTTCATTTTAAAAGGAATAAAATTTTTAAATTGCCCTATTAGAATACAAAATAAAATTGATATTATAAAACAGTAAATTTCGACTATGAAAAAAAAGAAACCTTCAGAAAAATTGAAGATTTTAAAAGGGCCCAGACAAATTTTTATACACATTTTAAAATTTAATTAATTTTTTTTTTCTGTTATTGGATTAATTGGAATAAATAATATAGGAACCGTGCAGTCCAATCTTATTTCGATGGGTTCCTCTTTTTTTTCGTCCAACGACGGACACTACAATGGCTGACAGTTAGGTTCAACGGACCCGGATTATTATTATAGCTCTACTCTGTGGCTAGTCATTTTATTCACTGTATATAAAGTGCTGAGCCCATGACCACGTAATACAATTTAAAATCTACCAAGAGCTTGTTACTTTAATTACCCACCAAACAACGCGTGTATATAAAGAAGATAATCACGTTAATGAAGAGGGTAATAATGGAACAACAATATTATAGCATAAAATTTCTCGCGAAAATGAAATTTAAGTGCAAAAATTAAAATTTACATACTTATATAGTTTCATAGTACAGTGAAAATTCCATTCTGTTTCAAGATGGAAAACAACATCATATATATTATATATATATATGTTTTACGACAAAAACTGTTATTAGAATGAATTTCAATTTTCTGATTGTAAGAACAAAGTGTTTTGTAATTACATAATTAATTAAAACTATTATAATCATGTCATTATGGCAAAACCGGGCACCTTTTTGTTATTTTGTTATTAATAATATGCAAAGTACCCGATTAGTACTATCAAGAAAATATATAAATTATGGAATATTCTTTAATTAATTATTCAATTATTACTATATATCACTTACATTATATATAGAAATCAATTAATATTCAATAAATTTAGTCATTCTTGATATTTAAAAAAGTGTTTTAGGTAAAAAGATTTGTAAGTCAATGTGGCTGCGTGGTTAGAGTATACATGGCTCGTGTCCCAAGGGTCCTGGGTTCGTTCCCCCCTGCGTGCGAGATTTTTCAAAATTATTCATAAATGTTTCATATACTATATATATATGTTATAATCTAAAATAGAATATCAGTTAGAAATAAAAAATTGTCCAAAGGTTTAATTTATTTAACTATATACACTTACAAAAATAGGACCACATTTCAATTTTTTCTCCGGTTTGTTTATACTGATAAAATGATTATTTTCAAAGAAAATATATATATAGTAATTATATGTTGCAAGGAAGACAATATTATTGGTAGTAAAACGCGAATGGCAAGGTCTAATTACACCTTGGAGACGCATCGGCGCTCGGGATATTACCCTTTCGCAGCATTGCATTCATACCAGTTCATATTCAAGGTCAATGTTGCTTACTCTCTGTTCTAAAAGCCATAGGTATATAGTGAGTTAAGATGAATATAACAATGCCCTGGCTTGGGCCATCTTTAAATAGTGATAAATCACAGTATCGCATCTTGTTATCTAACCAGGTGCTCAGTCGCGGTACTTGAGAGATTAGAAGACTATATATATATATAGCAAAAGCAGGCAAGCAAGATCGGATAAAATACGCATGCGACTTTGTCTATATCCATTCACGGATCAGTAGATGTGATGCATGGTCAAAAGTTACTTTCTAACGGTTTCCCTTGGGTTTAACTGCGATTCCTTGAGAACCCGTGAGTCTTATT
Organism: Leptopilina boulardi; assembly: GCF_019393585.1. NCBI lineage: Eukaryota > Metazoa > Arthropoda > Insecta > Hymenoptera > Figitidae > Leptopilina > Leptopilina boulardi. The sequence goes on along the minus strand of NW_026137701.1, from coordinate 504,787 downwards.
TAAATTTATTATATCAAGACGCGAACACCAGAAACATTCTTCACGCAAGAATAGCTTCCTTAGGGGTTTATATCTATAAACGTGGACCGATCAGTCATGATTTACAACTCGAATTAAAGCATCTCACCTAATCAGAAACCATATATATATATACAGTCAGAATATATATATATATACACGTTGATCAGGAATTTTATCTTTATCATATATATATATAAATGTAGCTCATTAAAAAAAACCAGAAGTATCTTCTCTTATATAAATACATAGTTTCGTTCTGATCTTTAAATTTTTTTTGTCATGCTAACATAATTGGAAAAATATTTTACTTATATATAATGTTCAATTCTGCTGCTGTAGAAATGAGTTATTTGTATCTTTGATCAGATTAAACAAAAGTATCGGTTTGTGAAGTAACATAAATGAATTAAGTTTGTATCAAAATATAAAAATATTTACTAATTTAAAGTAGGTGTTTAAGAAAGTTTAAAATTTTAATCAATGGTATAGGTACCTTCAGCTAATGGTAGTTTTAATAAATGTGGATTTTACCTACAACAACATAATATTTCACTACTATAAAAAAATTAAAGTACTTAAACACACTGAAAAAAAATGTATTTGATTTAAATACTTGATTATACTTGACTATTATCAAATAAATATATACTTGAACCAAATAATTTTTATTTGAATTAAATAAATTGTATTTGAACCAATAATTTTGTGATTTAAAACAAATATGAGCGCCAAATTTTCTGACTGACTCCCTAGAACTTGGAGTAAGACGTTTTCACGTCAAAAAATACAACTAAATTTTTTGTAATAAAATTTTTTCAATAAACTAAAATATTTACCTTAATAACGAATTTTTAGCTTCAAGGAGATTCTTTTAAACTAAATAGCCCTCGGAGATTCCTACTTTCAAGTTAAATTTCCATTCAGAAAATGTGAACAATAATCGTAAAAATAGACGGAGTTCTAAAAAGTCTGTGTGAATTCTGTGTCCTTATCCTTTTGCCCTTATCTTTGAAGTACGTGACACCAAAAGCCATCAAGGATAGAATTTACAAAAAGAAAAATTAAAATACTGTCAGCGCTGTACTAACATGCTCGAGACTAAACCTAAAATAATCGAATAACACAAAAATCTTGAAAATATGACTTATAGTTTTCAATATGAACGCCAAATTTTCTGACTGACTCCCTAGACCTCGGAGTAAGACGTTGTCATGTCAAAATCTAAAAAAATTCCAACGTCTTTACTTATATATATATATATTTAATATAAAAATATCGGTAATAGAGGTCTTATACAAATATTTACCATTGTATAATAAACCGACTTATAAAATTCTTGATTATCGATGAATAATCAATTATTAAAATTAATGATAATTGCAATTAATGATAGCTTCAAAGAATGTTGCATTATCGATAGTGATTAAATAAATTGTAGCATTTTTCCACAGTTATCAAATTGTTATACTTTTTTTATAAACTGTTACTAATTTAATTTACCTCCATGAAGTTGGCGTCGACGCTCAGCGTCAAAAATTATTTTATTTCACGGAACCAAAAATTTTAAATTACTTTTAAAAAGGTTTCGGATTTACATAATACCTTGAAAAATATTATTATTTTTTTGTGGATTCTCGATTCCGATTTTGAATTTGCGTATTTCCAAATTCAAAATGAAGGAACTAATATGGCGCAGGTATAATCATGCGATGCTATATAATACAAAGACCTATTGTTGATAGTTTTTTCCCCTAATTGCAATTCATGAGATCTATATATGTGGTGTATGATACCATTTTTTAAAATGATAATTATTATGTTTTGAGATTTATCAAACAGTCATTGTTTAACTTGCTTAGATGCATTATAAAATGCTGCAGGACAGCGAATGCTGCATTTACGATTGTGATCTCAGCTATGCAGATGTAATTGCTATAACTGTTACCAAGTTGCGTTCAGCAACAAGATCCCTACTCTCTTTGTCAGTTATTTTGCGTTTAAATCTCCCATTCCAAGAGGTTATTTCTCGAATTAATTTATATTATTAAAAAAAGAAGATGCAAACTTAAAAAGACAAACGTTAACTCTTAAAAGGGTATAATAAAAAAACAAATGAAAATAAAATGTAATAGTGAAAAATGTAAAAATACTTTTTTTTTTTGCAATATTTACAAAAATCACGTGCATTAGTGTGTTTAATTAGCTGTGTAATTTTCTTTTAATTGTAATTCGTTTTTCGACATATATATTTTTTATTTTTGCTTCGCGCGATGAAGAATCATTAAATTGAAGATCATACAAAAACATTGATGCATTTATCGTGATGTTACCTACCGGCCATGACAAGCTTGGGCTGTTTAAACTTAAATAGGCATGACGAGTAGAATCTTCTTGTCATTGGACGACTGGACACGAGAACCCATGACCAATTAACTCTTTACTGGGGCAGAAAGAATAGATTCTTCTCCGAAACGTTCACTTTTCAGTTTAACGCATTTAATCCCACACACATACTCGCTCTTGATAAACATCATATGGAATTTGTCAGAAAATCCTTTGAAGGAATGACATTTTTTCAATCAAAAAACTTTTACCCTTGACAAAATAACTCTTTAGCAAGAGGTCCAAAAAGTATCAAAATTAGGCAAAAAAAAGATTTTTTTAAATAATTGTGAATTTTATTTTTGATGAAATTTCATTTTCGAAATAAAAAGTGAAGAAAGACAACTTATATTTTGATGTGTGTATATATAATGCAAATATGTATCTATATTAATTCTATACACGAATCATTGAGAGATGGCAGGTTGAAAATAGATTCAGATTTTCGCAGAAGAGAAATATTAACTTGCAGTATGTATATTGCCTGCTGCCGAGAAAACAGGAAGTGGTTCTTGACTACCATAAGAACTGAGAAAAAATGATTTGCATGCAGACAACTTATCGTTGTACTTCTTGCTCTCTTGAGGTATATTTTTCATCGACCGAATACCAAAGATATATTACGATTTTCAAAAAAGATTCTAAAATTATTTGGTCATTTGCAAATTTCGGATAAATGAAAATTAAGAGTTTTAAAATTTTTTATCAAATACCTAATAATTCCTAAAAATAAAAAATTTGGACAAAAAAAGATTCGGTGAATTGAAAATTGTTTAGAATTTAGAAATTCAAATCTGCTAAATTAATATTCGGTTAAATTAGAAAAAATTACAGAAAAAACCTAGTCTTATTTTTGTTTGCAACTTAAAATGAGTCAATGCTAAACGACATAGAAAGTGGCGCCACCAACCTGGTTCATTTTTGTTGCATATCAAAATGAACCGCCTAATACACAACTCATTCTAAGTTCAGTTTTTTCTGTGTAGGGTAAAAGGTACAGTGACCGACACCCAGACAGTGAACGACACCTGCTATTAAAAACGATAATAACTATAAAAATAATAATATTGAATTAAATATCACTAGTAAATTAATTAATAAACAATATTTAAAAACTTATACAGTTTATACAAAATTTTATATGTTTATATTTTCCTCAATATTTAATACTTTCTAGAAAACTAACCTCAAAAAATTTGCTTTATTGATTACAAATTTTATAAATATGAAAAAATTGTTAAATAATTATATTTTAAAAGCAACTTTTTTTGTACATTAAGTCTGAATAATAAAATTTATGATAATACTAATAAATATCATGTTACTTAAATAGAAGTTTAAATATTTTTTATTTTATTAAAGGGTGTCGTTCACTGTTTTCATACCATACATTTTTAAATTAATATTATAAACTCTTATCAAGGTGTTTTTTAATTTTAAACTTGTGTACTATAAATTTTAACCCAAATCTTTTATTTAAAATTTATTTTATAACTAAATCTTTAATAAATTACGATAAAATGTCATTTAAAGTTGAAAGTATGCCCAGGGTGTCGGTCACTGTACCCCTTACCCTATACAAAATACAAAAAAAATGACTTTGCGAAACAATGATTTACTATAACTTAAATAATACCAAATATATTTCAGTACCTAGATTGCTTATAAATATACTCAAAAAAATATCATAGAAATCAATGTTATTATGGTACTCATTGGCTTCTCTTGTTAACCTATTCATATAACAGAGTTATTTCCATAATTTGTTCTTTGTAATAACTATCTGAACAGTCGGATTTCTGGTTATTGGTCTTGTAGAAACAGCAAAATTAAGCAAAAACAAGAGTGGCGGGCAGTTTTTAATGCCATTAATAATTTTAAACAAAAAAAGTAAATTTATAAATAAAAATCTGTTTCTTAATAATAAGGAATACCCAAAATCCGTCTCAATTCAGTATAGTCATGACTAAATCTATCGAATGGTATTTCCGTCTGTCTAGCAACAAAATGCATAAATTTATTTTGAACCCGTTCTAGAGCTATCATTAAGTATTCTTGATACACGCTAAATCTGAATCAGTGGCTCAGTTTTCTTTAATTCAACAGTGGAATTAAAGAAAACTGAGCCACTGTTTTGAAGTTAGTAAAATTTTCACTGATTCAGATTTAGAGTATAAGGTGACCAAATCAACGAAGTAAATTCAATTATTGGTCTAACTAATAAAAAATATAAGACCTTTTTAGCGCTAAAATATTTTTAAACCGCGATGCATTTCTATTAACAAAGCCCAAAACTCTAGTCGCGTTATTGACAACATTTAGAATATGTTTTCCAAGATCCAATTCTGAGTCTAGTGTAACTCCCATACGTATCATGGAAACTCTCGAAAGAATGTCACTACCAATAATGTAATTATACTGCATTTTTTTATATTAAGAAAAAGTTTATTATTTGATGACCATTTATTTAGTTGATTAAGATCTGATTGAAGATCAAGAGCATCCTGATCATAGGTTATTGTTTTGCATAATTTAAGGTCATCAGCAAACAAAAGAAATAAGCTGCGCTTATAAATAGAGTGTTAGTGTCGTTTATAAAAATATTGTATGTATCTAATTTCCTTTTCGAGCTATTTAAATAGTAATATTATAATGAAATATAAATATTTGGTCGTTGTACGCGGAAGTGCGGTTAATTTGAATTTTCTCCTCTCCTTAAAGCAGCTTTTATAATCTCGACAAATGTCGATATAACTTGTGGACTATCTCTCATCCCTTCTGGGCTGCGAACAACTGACGCTAATTAAAGTTGTAGCGGAAATGAGAAGATTGGAATGCAATGTAAAACCTCGTTAAGGCCCATCGAAGCATGGATTCCACGTGCGATATGTCACGATGTGCCGGACGAGTTGCGAGCGAGCATCGCAATAACCGGCAGGTGTATAAGACTTTTGTCAGTTTTATTGGAGAATGGTCGTTATCATCAGAGTTGAAATAACGTTCAGCGGTAGGCCGCCGCCGTCGTCGCGCCGAGAACGCCTTTTATACATTTTATATATATATATATATATCGATGCGATGAATAAGGATGTTGATCTCGTATAGATGTAAATTGTTAAGTTATGTACAGGTTTGCCAGTAGATATAGCTATAGGGTTCCTGCCAACTAGAGCCTCATTAGCGAGACAAGGATAAGAGCATCGAGAGTCTACGGCCTTGAGAGATCTTTGCACTCCACGTCGCGCATCTCAGTGCGCTTCTTTAGAGTTTTCTCTCGTTTTATTGCGACTTCCGAAGGCCGTCCTACCACCTCCCAGGTCATGGTCCACGCAATACCTATGTTTGTACCTGCCATTATCTTACACCTTCAACTTCACGCAGATAAAGAAATATACTTATAGAAATTCCAATTGTAATTAGATTTTTAAGTAGCACCATTTCACTGATATATACACCCCAGAGAAAAGATTCCTTTGATTTAAAGAAACCAATTTCTTTGACTTGTTTTCTTTCATTCAAAATAAAATTTTCTTTAAAACAAAAAAAGCTTGGAAATTTCTTTTCATTGAAGAAAGAAATTTTTGTGTCAATTCAGAAGTTTTTTTTAAGTTTTACAATTTGGAGTAAGCTATACCTAACAAATTTAAATAAAACTTGGTAGTATGATACCAGGAGGCCAAAAAATAGACATTTTTTAAGAATTTTTTGTCAAATAAATTTGTTAATTTATTAGAATGAAATTTTCTCCATCGGATTATGTAAATTTTAAAGTAAAAACAAAAAATTTAATTTTATAAAAATATCGATTTTTGTGACTGCTGCAACAATTTACCCATGACTTCTCCAAAAAAAAGGTGTTTTACGTTGAGCAAGATGGGGTAAATGTCCCAACTACTGGTGATGTACAACCCAAGACCGACTTTAATGATAAAATAATAAAAGTGTAAATGAAATAATGATTTAATTCTTTTTGTTAAATCACTATTAGTGTCTATTGAAATAGAAACGATACTTTAAACTTGAAAAAAACAAATATATTATTAAAAATATTAACTTTTTTAAAAATGGCACACAGAAAAAACTTGGACTCATTTTTGTTGCAACTCATTTTCTTTTGGGTATCGAAATGAGTATGGGACAAACTTCATGTTATTCAAAATGATATTGGCTGGAATTTCAGATTTCTAAGTTGGCATCATAAGCAGAGTAATTTTGTATTTCAATTATTGTTTCTAATATTTCAACAACACCAGAAAGATTATTTTGACCAGTACGAATATTTAGAAGTTTTTAAATAAAAATTATTTATTATTATTTACGTAGATAATAATTAATTTCATAAGTTTTTAAATTTACCGCTATTATTTAAGTTGGCAGTACCGTTCCTGTTGTCAAAACACATGTTTTCATTTTTCTAACCTAAAAACATATTTCCTTTATTATTTTATTACGCGATTACAAGCAATTTTTAATCAAATATATTAAGTCTAGCGTGTTATTTACTTCTTTGTAATTATTATATTTCATGTTTTTGTGCAAAATTATTCGTTATTTCACAATATTTTTCCATTTTTCTTTTTCTCAAAATGAAACTTGCCTGTTTCATTTTGATACTTTTACCTTAGAACTCGAAATGAAACAACCAGTTTCATTTTTGTTGCGAATCAAATTGAGTATAGAATCTATACTCAATTTGAATTCAGGTTTTTTCTGTGCATATGCCGGTATTACTGCAAGTTTTCATGAATTACTGCAACGCTAAAAGCGTTGATTTAGATATTAGGTTGACTGGATATAGACCACAGTAATAGAAACATGAGAAAAATATACGCATGCTCCAATTATTGTGATAGGTTCAATTGAAACTTGAATAACTAATTTGATAATAATCGAAATATGCATCTTTAGTGGATATATAATATCAAATATCATTTGGAATAATTTCACAGGCACACAAAAAATAAAAAGCTGTTTGGCCGAGACACTACACTAGTCTATTTCCATGTATTTTTTCACGTTGAATCCGAATCCGAAGTCAGAATTATCAGATTGGCTTTTATTTTTGAGAAAAACTCAAAAAACTGCTCAGAAAGAAAAATAAAATCAAAAAGTTAAAAAAATTTTGTAATGTCACTGCGATAGTGTAATTCCATGTATTTTTTGTCGCTGAATCCGAATCCAAAGTCAAAATTGTTAGATTCGCTCAAATTTTTGAGATAATTGCAAAAAAACTCAAAATACTCAAAATCAGTTTTTTGGAATTATCTTCAAAATTTGAGCCAATCTGTCAATTCTGACTTCGAATTCGGATTCAGCGTGAAAAAATACATGAAAATGCACTATCGTAGTGTTTCGGCAAAAAAAAATTTCTTTGAGCTAAAATCGCCAAAAACTGATAAAAATTCTGAATTAGGGGCACAGATAATTTTTTTTGCCGAAACACTACCATAGTGCATTTTCATGTATTTTTTTACGCTGAATCCGAATTCGAAGTCAGAATTGACAGATTGGCTCAAATTTTGAAGATAATTCCAAAAAACTGATTTTGAGTATTTTGAGTTTTTTGTTACTTGCGTTTTTTTGCAATTATCTCAAAAATTTGAGCGAATCTAACAATTCTGACTTTGGATTCGGATTCAGTGACAAAAAATACATGGAATTACACTATCGCAGTGACATTACAAAATTTTTTAACTTTTTGATTTTATTTTTCTTTCTGAGCAGTTTTTTGAGTTTATCTCAAAAATAAAAGCCAATCTGATAATTCTGACTTCGGATTCGGATTCAGCGTGAAAAAATACATGGAAATAGACTAGTGTAGTGTCTCGGCCAAACAGCTTTTTATTTTTTGTGTGCCTGTGTTTTTAAAGTTATTTTGAAACAGTTTTATCACAGAAAAAAACTGAACTCAAAATGATAGCGTATGCTACTCATTTTGATATGCAGCAAAAATGAGTCAGGTTGGTGGCGCCACTGTCTATGTCGTTTAGCATTGACTCATTTTTGCTGCATATCAAAATGAGACTAAGTTTTTTCTGTGATGTTCTCAATTACTAAGTTTTACTAATTTTATAGAAATCGCAGTAATTGATACATTTATCTACCCTATTTTCTAACTGGATCATCTAAAATCAAAAAATGAAAAATATTTAGTTCATATGGTATAAGATCAAATCTTGTCATTTATCGAAGGAATGAAAAAAATATTACATTTATAAAAAGTAGCAGCTTCTAAAAAAACTTTTTAATTTCTTTTTTAAAGCTGCTATTTTGTATAAATCTAATTTTTTTTCATTCCTTCGATTAAAGACAAGATTTGATCTTATATTAACTAAATATTTGTCATTTTTTGATTTCAGATGATCCAGTAAGAAAATATCTTGTTCATCGTAAACCAATTTTTTGAAAGAAGCCGTGGGAAAATCGTTGCAGCAGTCACGAAAATTGATATTTTTGCAAAATTAAAAATATTACTATTACTTCAAAAGTTACATAATTGCAAAAAATTCCATTTTAATAAATTAAAAACTTTCTTAAAAAAAAAAATTTCAAAAAAAGGCTTTTTTTTGCCTCTTGATTAGGTATAACCCTTTAATGTAGACCTCAAAACAAAATGACCTAAACTTCAAAATATTCTTTATTTTTTCAGTTTTCATGCACTCGCCGAGTTAACTTACTCAATATTTTTGAAATATTGTTTCTCGTTATTTATTGAAATAAAAAATAATTTTTTTAAGACAAATTAATATATTATTAAAATAATACTAATATTTATTTAAAACAAATAAAAATGTATTGAAAATAAATAATAACTTATTTAGCACTGAGATAAAAATATATTTTTACACTGGACATGTAATAATTATGAAGAAAAATAATTGTAATGTGTTTTTGATGAGACTCGCATGTGGTGGAAGAAAGATTTTTTTTTTTACAATTGATCCTTATAATATGGTCAGTAAAGTGTGAAAATTATGAAGTATGAAGGGCTTAATCGCGGCGGCTAGTGTCACTTCCGGTGGTTATTACAAGACATTTGTGCTCGGTGAGTTAATGATGTTTCTGGAATCGCACCTAGCTGTTACCACGCTTTGTGATCCACATAGTTGGATATGCTCGGTATCGTGCCTTAAGTGGACAAGCAATAAATGGTGGAGGCGAGAAGAGTAAAAAATTGCAAGGAGAAAAATAAAAAAAAGCCTCCTTTATAGGGAGCAAAAATCTTTGACCACTTCCTCTAATTTTAAACTTATTTGTAATTATACAAATGTATATAACGACATTAAAAATGTAAATGAGACACATATTTTTTGTCTTAAAGCATCAGGAAACAAATAAATAATAATCTAATTAAACAATAATAAAAAAGCTAATTGATCTATTAACTTAATTTGATGATAAATTTAAGTACTTGATTACATATTTATTTGATGTTAACTTCATACTAAACTCGTTTTAATCGTCATAATTATGATGATAATTAATTAAATATTTTTAATTTGATTCAAAGAACTAATAAAAAATATTATTTTACGGAAAACAGTGAAAATATTGAATATACATAGTTATTTAAAAAAAAATATATATATATATATAAATATGCCGAAAAAAATGCCTGCAGCATAAAATACCGTTATAATAATATTTTAGCTAACTGTTACATACTTATATTGATATTACCTGAGCGTTTTAAGATAAATCTTGTGGCCGCATATAAATCTGTAACATCGATGAGACATCTTTCTGACTTACGGACTCGTTTGGCTGACCGGTCTATTCTCGTTTTAGAAAAAGAAAGAGAAAAACAACAACAACAACTATATAGTTATACGAATAAGCAAGAAGACAAAGTAGAAAAAGAAGCTCTATAGGTATAGTAGTGGTATAGTAGTGGTATAGTAGTAGTAGTATTGAGTATAAAGCGAGCAGAGCGAATCGAAACTCTCCCTGAATTGACGACTTCAACCTGCTTCACAGTAGTGGCCCCAATCATCTATCATTGACTATATACATATAATGGAATTCTTTCATTTTCATAAATTGATTTTTTCTCATTCTTATATTTATGACCGCACAGTTGCGAGAATGAATCATAAATAAACAAAGGAAAAATCTATATTAATAAAATCAGACTTTTGTCTGTACATTGCTCCAAATTAATTTTTTCTTGCATAGTTTATCATTTTAAGTAGTAAAGATAACAAATATGCCATAAATAAAAATTCTGTCTGTCTGTCTATCTGTCTGTCTGTCGTCAATATTTTGTACCGGCAAAACTTTAAAACGGCTCAACCGATTGAGGTGAAACTTGGCAGTGTATTCAGTCTTAACGTAACTTAAAATCTTAGCCATATTTGATTAAAAAATATTAACATGAACGAAAGTTATGACATTTTTTCAAAAAATTTTAAAAAATCAAAAAAATGCAAATTTTTTATTTTTTGTAAGATTGATTTGAAACTATTTGTACCTAATTTTTTCACATAAATACAATCAATTTTTTTATTAAATTAATAAATAGTCTGAATTTAAAAGTCTAAATCAAATTTTTGAATTTCCAATTTTTTTAATAACATTGTAATATAAGAATTCGTTATGTTCAACTTTTTATAAGTAAAACAATAATGTTTTTAGTCTGTTGGGTATTAAACGCAATCTTAGCTGCACACCAATGAAAAATATTAATTTAAACAAAAATATGACACTTTCAAAAAATTTTTAAAATTTAACATTTTTTATTTTTTGATAATTCTTTACTAAACGTTCTTTTTTTTAAATTTTGTGACCAATTAAGTATGCTTTTAACAAGAAATTTTAAGAATTTTAATTTAAGAATTTTATCAGAATTTTAAAATTAATAATTGCAAATCTGAATATGAAATCAGATATTGTAAAAATAAAAAATCGAAAATTACTTTTTTACTCTTTGAAATTAACAATTATTATATTTAAATTATTATTATTATTATTGAATATTATTATTATTATTATTATTATAGATACAAATTATTTTTAAATATAATAAAACTAAATAAACTAAATAAACTTAAATATAATATAATAGATATAATAAAATTAAATTATTTTCATAATTACATCCAACTATACGTGTTCTCCTGTATTAAAATATCTTTTTATAAATTTTTAATTATTATTTATTCAATTCAATTTAATTTTTTCACTGCTTTTAATAAAATTAAAATAATTTAAAATTGTATTTAATTTTATAGTATTGAAAATAAAAATTATTTTAATCAATACAATTTAAATTAAAGTTTTTTAAAATTTTAATTTAAATTGTATTGATTAAAATAATTTTTATTTTCAATACTATAAAATTAAATACAATTTTAAATTATTTTAATTTTATTAAAAGCAGTGAAAAAATTAAATTGAATTGAATAAATAATAATTAAAAATTTATAAAAAGATATTTTAATACAGGAGAACACGTATAGTTGGATGTAATTATAAATTTCAAAATTTATTAAATCTAAATATTATAACCGTCGAAGACGGGTGCGACAGCTAGTAAATATATATAATTATAATATATATTATATATAGTATAACATTTATGATACGGTATTGTAGATGACAAAAATGATGAAAAATCGAGTGAAAAATGATCAAACCGTTAAAATAGTTTGAAATTTAAACTCAGGGATTTTTTTTAAACTGGAAAATTGGTTCTGTTCAAATATAATATATAAGGGCCATAAAGATGTTAGAAAAATCCTTGCCCCTACGAAAATTTTTTTTTTTTTTTTTTTGTATTTAACCGAAAGACGATTTTCATTCATTCACAGGGACTCACTAATTAAAGTGTGAATTTCCACATCTTGAATAAATATATATGAGATTTTCATTTTCTACATTAAAAATACAATATCTTATCTGAATTTTGAGAATTTACAGTTCCGGTATATTATACACTCTTTATAGTTTTCATTTTATTATAATTACATTGTAAATTTAAAATTTTGTTTGTTTCCCTATATCTAATAGCATTTACATTTATCAACATTTTTATTGAACAAAAATCGCCTTATTTTGAATTTGGTCAATTAATCTCAAAAATTCGAATTATCAAAAAATCGAATTCCATAAATTCGAACAACCATTTTACCGAATTATTTAATGTTCGAATCATCAAATTATTGAATTTTGAAAAATTTGAATTACCAAAGGATCGAATTGTTAAAAGTTCGAAAATTTATTTCATCGAATATCCAAAAGTTCGAATTTTTATTTTATTAAAAAGCCAAAAAGGTCGAATATCTACTTTGTTGAATTTTTAAAAGTTCGTAACTTTTTACTCATGTTTACTTTTTATGTTTTATAAAGACACAGTACACTATGAATACTAATTTTGAGAAAAAAAATTTATTTGATTTAAATAATCGGTCACTTGACTATATTGTCAAATAAATATTTATTCGTATTAAATAATTTTTATTTGAGCTAATTAAAAAAAAATTTGGTTCAAATAAATATTTATTTGAAAATAAAAATAGTCAAGTAAATGCGATTATTTGAATCAAAAAAATTTTGTTTTCAGTGTAGATTCTATATAAACTGACATGATTAAAAAGTTTCGGTGTTTTGATAATTCAAACTTTTAGAAATTCATTCAAATAGATATTCAACCTTTTGGTTTTTCGAATAAATAAGAATTCGATCTTTTGAAAATTCACAACTCGATATTTTGGAAATTCTATATTAAGGACGTTCATCCACGGAAATGCAGACCTCTTGAAAAAAATAATTAATTAACATTTAAATAATTAAAATAATATTATTAATTGTACTTTCTGAAAGATGAGATATTAATTTTCAAGAAAAAAATTTAAAACTTGCAAAATTTATTTATTTATACAATTTGCATAGGATAACATTTTTTTGTTGTATCGCTTCTACAGAATTTTTTAAAAATGATTCGATTTCAATGAAATATGGCTTATTTTCTTCGGAAAATGATTCTCTACAACTTCACCGTGGGATTTTTTAAACAAGCAAGCCGTTTGGAAAATATGGCTATTTGTTTAAAAGAAAAATTTGAATTTTTTAAACAAATAGCCATATTTTCCAAACGGCTTGCTTGTTTAAAAAATCCCACGGTGAAGTTGTAGAGAATCATTTTCCGAAGAAAATAAGCCATATTTCATTGAAATCGAATCATTTTTAAAAAATTCTGTAGAAGCGATACAACAAAAAAATGTTGTCCTATGCAAATTGTATAAATAAATAAATTTTGCAGGTTTAAAATTTTTTTTCTTGAAAATTAATATCTCAACATTCGAATTTTTAAAAATTCAATCCTTTTATATAAATTTAGATCTTTTGGTAATTCGACTTTTTTAAAATTTAATCAAATGGTTATTTGAACTTTTAATAATTCGATGTTTTAATAATTCAAACATCTGAGATTTAGTCCCAAATATGGCGCCTCAAATTTTTAAGTAATTACGAGTTCGGTTAAATTGAAATTTGTTTCAATGAAAATTTGGTGAAATAAATTATAACTTGGAAAATATTTATGCGCCCCATTAATAAAACAAGTAACATCCATATTATTTTAAAATAAATGTACGCAATTGTGAATAGAAAAATGACCAACCCTTTTTCTAGATTTATTCCCAGGGTCATGAAAAAGAGTGTCAATCGTATTGCCAATGGAACTGCAAATGCTCGCGTCTATAATATTGTCAGTTTTTTTCGCGTGACTCTTTCTCTCTCTCTCTCTCTCTCTCTCTCTCTCTCTCTCTCTCTCTCTCTCTCTCTCTCTCTCTCTTTGAGAATGAACTCAAAGCCTGAATATGTTCGTCCTTCATGTGCAAAACATTGTGAATTAACTTTTGTCCTTTACGTGATCAGAGTCGAGGACTACAAGAGTCTTCATTTACAACATTACAGAGTACGCGAAGAATTCCTCGAAGTCGCTTATAGTCGCATGTCTTCACAAGTGTATATCAGGTCATTTGCGGCTAGAACTGGTTGCTCCATTGAATACAAAATACCTCATCAACTATAATATACTTTCAATCTAATCTCGAGCACGATTTTATTTATTTTGTTCCGATTATATAAATATGTTGGTACTTTTAAATATTTTCACAAGATTCGCATTTAGATAAGATATACAAAATTAATAATTTAATGGATCACATGTTGGATTGGAATTTTTGTTTTTCAATCGTGTTAAAAGGAATTTTTAAATATCAATATAGCTTCCTGCTTTGAATTGCTATTCTTAATTTCAAAAAATACATATATAATTATAGTCAACAAAACCATTCAAAAATAAAGTTATTTAAAATTACTATTGCAGCTGAATCTATCGTCGCAATATTAATGTTGAGTTTTATTGAATTCATCATTTGATCAAAGTTACTACATAGAAAATAATTTTATTTATTCATATATAATCGGTTACTTGACTATTATCAAATAGACTGTATTTGAACTAATTATTTTTGTATTTGAAACAAATACCATTTAATTGATACAAATAATAATTACACAGCCACACAAAAAAAAGTACCCGGGCCGGGGAATGGGACCACCATTTCTTGATGTATTTTGATGCGCTGAACACGAATCTGAAGTCCGTTTAGCTCCATCACGTCAGGATTTTGACATAACCTCAAAAAACATAGCTGATTTTAAATAACAGGACAAATTTTTTAAATAATGGCAGATTTGCTTGAATCTTGTTACTCGGGGGTTTTTGGGGTCGTTGATTACGAATTTAACGTCAGATTTATAAAATTCACAATGGCGGATCCAATATGGCGGACGAATTTTTAAAAAGTAGTTGGATTTTTACGAAAATTGGTATCTAGGGGTTTTGGGAGTCGCTGATTACAAATTTATCGTCAGATTATTCAAATTCAAAATGGCGGATCCAATATGGCGGACGAGTTTTTAAAAAATAGTTGAATTTTTATGTTGTGCCTGGGTGCAGACACATGTAGAAACTTAAAGATATTTGACCACCGTACTATATCCGCCATATTGAATTTGAATAATCTGACGTTAAATTCGTAATCAGCGACTCCAAAAAAACCCCATGATACCAATTTTTGTAAAAATCCAACTACTTTTTAAAAATTTATCCGCCATATTGAATTTGAATAATCTGACGTTAAATTCGTAATCAGCGACTCCAAAAAAACCCTATGATACCAATTTTTGTAAAAATCCAACTACTTTTTAAAAATTTATCCGCCATATTGAATTTGAATAATCTGACGTTAAATTCGTAATCAGCGACTCCAAAAAAACCGCATGATACCAATTTTTGTAAAAATCCAACTACTTTTTAAAAATTTGTCCGCCATATTGAATTTGAATAATCTGACGATAAATTTATAATCAGCAACTCCCAAAACCCCTAGATACCAATTTTCGTAAAAATCCAACTACTTTTTAAAAAATCGTCCGCCATATTGGATCCGCCATTTTGAATTTTATAAATCTGACGTTAAATTTGTAATCAGCGACCCCAAAAACCCCCGAGTAACATGAATTGAGAATGAGACCACCATTTCTTGATGTATTTTGATGCGCTGAACACGAATCTGAAGTCCGTTTAGCTCCATCACGACAGGATTTTGACATAACTTCAAAAAACATAGCTGATTTTAAATGACAGGTGAAATTTTTTAAATAATGGCAGATTTGCTTGAATCTTGTTACTCGGGGGTTTTTGGGGTCGCTGATTACAAATTTAACGTCAGATTTATAAAATTCAAAATGGCGGATCCAATATGGCGGACGATTTTTTAAAAAGTAGTTGGATTTTTACGAAAATTGGTATCTAGGGGTTTTGGGAGTTGCTGATTATAAATTTATCGTCAGATTATTCAAATTCAATATGGCGGACAAATTTTTAAAAAGTAGTTGGATTTTTACAAAAATTGGTATCATGCGGTTTTTTTGGAGTCGCTGATTACGAATTTAACGTCAGATTATTCAAATTCAATATGGCGGATAAATTTTTAAAAAGTAGTTGGATTTTTACAAAAATTGGTATCATAGGGTTTTTTTGGAGTCGCTGATTACGAATTTAACGTCAGATTATTCAAATTCAATATGGCGGATAAATTTTTAAAAAGTAGTTGGATTTTTACAAAAATTGGTATCATGGGGTTTTTTTGGAGTCGCTGATTACGAATTTAACGTCAGATTATTCAAATTCAATATGGCGGATATAGTACGGTGGTCAAATATCTTTAAGTTTCTACATGTGTCTGCACCCAGGCACAACATAAAAATTCAACTATTTTTTAAAAACTCGTCCGCCATATTGGATCCGCCATTTTGAATTTGAATAATCTGACGATAAATTTGTAATCAGCGACTCCCAAAACCCCTAGATACCAATTTTCGTAAAAATCCAACTACTTTTTAAAAATTCGTCCGCCATATTGGATCCGCCATTGTGAATTTTATAAATCTGACGTTAAATTCGTAATCAACGACCCCAAAAACCCCCGAGTAACAAGATTCAAGCAAATCTGCCATTATTTAAAAAATTTGTCCTGTTATTTAAAATCAGCTATGTTTTTTGAGGTTATGTCAAAATCCTGACGTGATGGAGCTAAACGGACTTCAGATTCGTGTTCAGCGCATCAAAATACATCAAGAAATGGTGGTCTCATTCCCCGGCCCGGGTACTTTTTTTTGTGTGGCTGTGTTATTTAATAATAGTTAAGTACAGGGAGAAAACGGAATTGTTGTGGTTACTAAAAATTAAGTTCACACAACAATTCCAGATTGTCAATATAGAACCAGCAGTTCTATTAATTTTGGGACAAAAAAAAATTGTTAAAATGGGATTTTTATTAAAACTATTCGGATTGTTCGGTGAACAAACAGAATTGTTTGATGAACAAAGAAAATTGTTATGGAACAGTTGAAATAACAAAACTAAATTGTTAAATCGGCAATACAATTTGTTGTATTAACAAAGCTTTGATCCGTCTAATACAATTTGTTCAGTTTCTTCGCCTTCTAAAATAATAGATAGAATATTTCCGTAGGTCATGTCACCAGTTTCATTTGCATTAAAATCTTTGGAACATGCAGCTTCTGAAACAAATTCTTTGACTTGAAACCAAAAAATTATTTTGAGTTGAAATTTGTTGTTAAATAATATTTAATATAAATTTTGTATTTTTTAAGATGAGGTTATGTACAATAGTAACCGAGTATAACTTACCGATAAACGATGAAATTGTCTCTTCATCCATTCATTGCACTTGCAATAGATTTCTCACTTTAACCGGATTCATTATTTAACAGCACTTTGTCATTTTAAAAAAAAACTAATAATAAAAGCAAAAGTGGCACATGTGCCAGCAGCAAACGACGCGACGATCTGCACGCCAGTTTGCGAGAATTCAAGATGACCACGTGACATGGAACAATAAACCTGTCAGCTGAACAAATCCGGATTGTTCCATCAGCAATCGACAGAAACAACAATCCGAATTGTAATATTAACATTTCGAATTGTAATATCAACAAACCTACTGACAACAATGCAAAAATTGTTTGCAACACAATCCCATTTTTCTCCGTGTAAATGATTATTTGAATCCAATAAATTTTTTTTTCGTGTAGTAATGAACATTTTTATTGAATGCACCTGATGCAAATATATACCTATATATACAAATTCATTTTCAAAAAAAATTTATTTTACCATAATTAATTTGAAATGAAAAAAATCAATTCATATATTGAACTGTCTTAAACAGAGAAAGAAGTTAAATGAAAAACCACTCACCGATCGCTGAATCCCAGATTAGAACGATTGCTGCATATTGGATTACTCCCGACATGAACTAAAAAAAAAAATTGTAAATATTATATTGTGCAATTTTTTCTAACTTTTTCATATTTTTCAAAGAACATATAATAATAACCCAGCAAAAGTTATTACGCATCGAAAGAGAAAATTTCGCATTGATCGCTTAAAACCGGCGATATAACTAAAATTACAGTGGATTGAAAATATTTTTGAAAAAATACTGTTATATTGTATCACATTTTTTCCATCGCTTCTTTTAAATTTTATAGCATAAAAAAAAAGTTGAACAATAAAACCCGACAGTGACTTACTTTGTTGTTACATTCATGTCTACATACAGATACTTAAAATTCTTTCTTCTTAAGTCGTAAAAACAATCAAGGAACACATTCAATACTTAGAGTTTTATTCTTTTGAATTTTTTTTTTTTTGTTCTTGAAAAGCTTTTTTTTAAACTCTTTGCATATTTGCGCTTCACGAGTGATAGTTTGGCTTTTGTTACGAGAACTATTATCGTTCATTACTCAATCATAAAATTTGTGCTTGATTTTTAATGTAACTCTGTGGAATTTGCAAATTCTTCTTTTTACAGTAGCGCAATTCAAAGCGTTTCAATAATTATAAGGATGAAAATTATTTATACATAATTAAATACTTTTCGATTGAGAAAAAAAATGGATTGTTGGAATCTAGAGAAGAATGGCAAATATAATACAAAAATATACAACTATTGTTATATTCTCTACTTATATATTGTTTCTTTGCCTTTATATAAGTGTATTATAAAGGTTCATGACTAGTCGCAAGAGAGCAACTCTTATATTGCATGTCAGTTGGTTAAATGTACCGCTAAGCGAAATTTTATAAAATTTCTGTGAGGTCGTTCAGAACGAGTATTCACAGCTGACCCAACACTTTGAAAATTCTTGTTCTTTTATAATACATTCCTTGTGTGGTACCGTTATCAATATTACCATACACCCTACCCATCAGAGACCACCGAAAAGTACACGCATGTTCATTAGAAACGCTCGCGTAATTAAAAAAACTACAATTTTCAATCATCTTCCTTTCAAAAATCTATTCGTTTAGTCACGTTAAAATGTTTCTGAGCAGGTACTAATAGACAAACGTATATAATGAGTATATTTTTGTAATTACTACTTTTTATAGTTGGTTCTTCATGTTTTGATAAATAAAACAAAAATTTTAATAATTATTTCAAAATTTATAAAATATAAATTTAGATTAAATTAAATTTAAAAAAAAAACAAAATTTTTCTGATTGCAGAGCGATTATTTTCTTCCGCCCCGTTCAGCATGGTCGAGAGTACCCCCACAAACTTCAAAGAAGAAACAAGCCGATTCTTCATGGAAATTTGGCAGTACTATGCTAATTATTATAGCTATGCTAGTTTTAATGGCAGTCTTAGCAATAGGAGGTTTAGCTTTATGGATGGGAGGTTCGTTATACTACTAATCTTAATCAAATCAAAATTTCACAATTTATAAAATATTTTCAAAAAACTTTTGTTTGCTCTACTTTATTATCAGAAAAATAGTAAAAACTTTTTTTGGCAATAAATTCTCTATAGAATAAAATTAAAAATAAAATTTTCTCAAATTATTTTATTTTTCTGCTCTAGAAACAAACAAAAAAATTTAAATAAAATATTTGTTTCAGCTCTTAGAACAGATTCAAAAACAGGTATGTATTTATTGTTCATTTAATTAAAATTTATTTTTTTCTTAATTTAAAATGAGAATTTCAAAATAATTCAAAATTCTCTTATTTCTTTTTACAGCCATCATAGGTTTTTTCTGTAGCTTCAGGATAGTAAAGGGGGAAAAATATAATCCAATGTTAAAGCTTAATACCAGTATGGTATTCAGAGATAAGGAACGTAAATATAAAAATATTGTAAGTTCATCATCGACTCATAACAGAATCGGAAAAAAATTCTTAATTAAAATAAAATATGAATTAAATGCGAATATCTTGTTTTTTTTCGTTTAAGGTTGAACATCTCTTTAGAAGAAGTATCTTGGGCCCCTCCTACAAACAGGCATTTATCGACAGATTCGAAAATGAAACCTTGAAAGTCTTCTTTAGACTCTATCTTGATAGAAGGAAGGTACCAAGGTCTATTGCAAATTTAGAAGATACTATAGAGGAAATTATTGTTAAAGAAACTTATTCAATTACATCAGTTTTCAAAGACATGGAACTCGATTTAACCAGTGTTTCCGTGAAGAGTACGTAATAATTTTTTTTACTCCTACTTTTATTGTTTAAAATTAAAAAATTAATTTTTAACACTTAATAGTTTCTAAAGATTAATTTAATTATTCAGGAATAAATTCAGATACAACTTCCGGTCAAAGATCAAGTCTAACAAGTCAGCAGAGAAACGCCATGATCACCAAGAATGGAATTTTGCGACCCAATAAAAATAGTTCCCTTCTCACTAATTCCAAACTTAAAACAAGACCAACCAAATTTGAATCAAGTGAACCGGAAATTGATTTCAATAATGTTCCAACAATTCAGGGAACCTATAAAGCCACTAAACTCAATCCATTTCAAAATAGTTCAACAGTCAAAATAACTACTACCAAAGAAACAGAAACTTCTTTCACAACTCCAAAAACAACATCAGAAACAACAAAATCCGATCAAACAACTTCTGAAAGTTCAATAACAAAAACGGAAATTTCAACAAAATCCACAATTTCAAGTACGACAAAAATTAATGACGAGCTACATAAAGATTTTGTGAAACCTGATTTTGAAACATCACCCTGGAAACCAATAATTCCAACTTTTATCAATACCGATTTGAAACCTTTAACCGAACGCAATGAAGCGCATTTTAATCCAAATCCAACAAAAATCACACATCCTTTTGTTCAACCTGTCAGAGATAAAGAATTAATACGCGACGAAGAATTAATATTGGGTACTCCAATATCCGAAGTAAAGCCACCAGATTTATTTTTAAATCAATCACAAATCACACGACCAGTTAATCCACCTGGAATGAATACATTTGACGCAGAGGAAACAGATTTTCCACACGATCGAATTGTTCCCGATGAGGAATCAAAAGTCAAAAATAATTTTACCCACAACTCCGAAGATCATGTTCGGCGGCCTGATATTGAAATTTCCGGTCAATTACCTCCCGATACATTTGAATTAAGATTGAAAACATCACCGGAATCATCAAAGGATATTGAAAAAAGTCATTTGGACATAATAACTCAAATAAATTCTCAAACATCAACAGTGTCATTTGACCGTAAACCAGTGAGTCGATTGGATGATTCTAATTTTTCGAGTACCAGACCTGCTACAACAATTGATTTTGAAACATCTGAATTGCCAACACTTCTCACAAATGAAAAACCCTATTTCGATGAAATGCCCCTACAAATTTCCGGTATTGGTGTTGCCGAACCAGTATCTGATTTAGAAATTGATCTAGAGAGTAGAAATCGATTTTCCGAAATATCAGCAATCACTGATGACACAAGTCTCAAGAGACCCGATCATATTATTCAGCAACCAATTTACACGAGTTATCGAACACCCGATTTAAACGGTGGTGCTAGACCCAGTTTGGTTGAACATTCAGGAACTCTTAAACCTTTTAGACACACAATTCCAGTTGATAAAATTGCCTCCGTTTGGGAAGATGATGAAATTATTCCACATCCCATAATTGATAATCCAAAGAAGCACGATACGGAAAAACATCTTCAAACCGGAGTCGCCACAATAACTGCCGTTCAATTTGAGAGAAACGATGATAAAACCGATTCCAAACATATTGTCAATGGCAATCCTCGTGTTCCCAGTTCTTCACAAAAAAAGCAAAATCAATCTCCATCTAATTTAGAAAGAATCGTCGAATTTGAAACCCACGTTAAGGACACTGATACTGACAACAGTAGTCACTTCCATTTGTCAAATTCCTCCAAAATTGAATTATCATTAGAATCCGAAGAAATTGAAAAATCAACAGAAACCATGAATCTAACTGAAGAAATCACAAAAGTTGAAACTCCTATTTCAAAAGAGTCTCTCAATACCAGTACTGATTTTCCACAATTGGAAATTTCATCAGAATCATTGAGATCAAATTTTTCACCTTCAAAAACTGATCATGATTCAACAACAAAAAAATGGTTAAATTCAAGAAATTCAACCTTCGTCGAAATAAATACAATGAAACATGTTCCTGGAAAATTATCATCAACATCATCATCAGTGGGAACTATTGAAGAGCCATCATTATGGTTCGCTGCTGTTAATGAAAGTTCAACAACAACATTGGATGCAAAGAGAAAAGTTTATAATGCCACATTAAAAGCAAATGTTGTGGAAAATAATCTTGTAACATTAGCACCAGTCAAAAGTAACACTGGTGTTAGGCCAATTCGGCCAAGACCAAAAATTGACAAAGAAAAATCAACAAGACTTTTGGAAAAATCATCATCAACTACTACCACCACTACTGATACGCCATTTCAAGCTCTCAATGAAGCTGCACTTCTAAATAGACTATTCAATTTACAATTATTGGCAAGGGAACCACCACCATTACCACCCATTGGAAAAGGTAATATAACAAAAGTCGTTAAACCATTGAATCATGAAAATGGAAGTGTCGAGCAAATTATCGAAGTTGTCACATCCATTAGCACTAAAGTGTCATCAAGTATTCAGGGAAATCCAGTTACTCTCAAGCTCATTGTCACAAATTCCTCCACAACAACGGCACCTGAAGCAACACGAAAAATGGATATCACAACCGAACATAAAACAACAGCAAATAAACATTTAGGAATCACTAATTTAGGTAATGTAAATTTACGACAATCCACAACTAATAAGAATTCACAAAATTTTGGCAAAGTCGAAATTATCGAAACTCGATCATTTCAAAATGATGATGATGATGATGATAATAATAAATCCAGGGATAAATTATTTGCATGGTCAGGTGATGATTCTTCCACAATGCAAACATCAGATAGAAAAACATCAAATGGACAACAAAATCAATTTCTTATTGATCAATTGAAACAATTTGCTGATGTAAGAACTGTTGACGATTCAGGTACATCTAAACCAAAAATTATTAAAAATAATTACAATACACAAATTAAAGATTCACAACAACCTGCGACGTCGACAAATGTTGATGAATTGAAAAAAATTGCCGACATTACAACTGGTAATGAGACAACAATTTTCAAGAATAGTTCATCGAGTTTCACTGTCAGTCGCGATGGAGTTGAAGTGATGATGAAAGTCCTCACAAAGAAAGATGAGCGAATTGATAAAAAAATATCGACAACTGAAGAAAATATTCTTCAAAGTACAGGTAAGAATTCATTTCCGAAAAAAAACAACTCGTCAATAAATAACATAGAGAAATGTAATTAATTTAATTACTTTAAGTACTTTTTGAAAAAACATAATTTAATTAGTTCATCATTAATTAAAAAAAAAGAGTAATTAATATAATTAGTCCTTTGTTCAAGAAAAATTCATGCTTGTTAATTTTTACTAATCTTTTATTTTATATTTCGTTTTTTTTTTATTTTAAACAAAAAATTTCCTTCAGTTTATACGAACAATTGGTTTGAAAATCTAAATTCTATAATGAAGTTTTTTTTCCACAATACTCAGTGAGATTATTACCAAACGGTCTTGAAACCTAGTTCTGAAGTCTACAATTAGATGATTATAATTTTCTGTTTCATATTTTTGCATAAAAGACTTGTTTCAAGTCAAACTGTTATTTACCATTATTCTTTGTGGGAAATATTACAAAGGCAGGCCAGTGTTACGAATTTTTATTGAAATTAAAAAAAAAATATATTATACTCTTCTAACAGTTTTGTGACCTTGTTTCAAAAATTGTGTCATTCTGTATAGAATCGTCATTTTCAAAAATAATGAGCCAAAAGTTTTGAACGTTCAAATGAACGAAATATTTTTTTTTCAATCTATAAATTATTAAAAATTATGATGTCAATGTAAAATAAAACAATAAATTAAACAATTATTAAATTATATAACTTTTATTTGGATTTTTAAAACAATATTTTGTAATAAAATTTGTACTTAAAGAAGTTGAAAAAAAATTTCGTTCATTTGAACGTTCAAAACATTTAGCTCATCAAAAATAACGTACATAATGTTAAAAACTACAATTATGACAATAAACAATTACATTTTTAAATTAAATTGAAAAATAAAAACTATTTGTTATTATTCAATTTTTTGGCATCTAATTATTATTTATCAATATTCAATTATTTAAAAAAAACAATCATTACTAATTTAAATCTTAATTAATTGACTTTAAATAAAAAATTGCAAAAATAAAATTATTGGAAGTATTTTTAATGCAATTTTCAATTTTTAAGAATTTATTTTTGTTAAAAAATCAGTTCTAAGATTTGTTTTCACAATTCTTGGTCAAATTTTGATTTTATAAAAAAAAACTCTATCGTAAATAAATTTTTTTTTACATAATTCACCACAATTTTTAATTTCAAAAAAAAAGTCGAAACGTCATGTTTGAAAAAAAAAAATTTTATGAGCGAAAAGTTTTGAACGTTCAAATGAACAAAATTTTTTTTGTAACTTCTTTAAGTATGAATTTTATTACAAAATATTGTTTTAAATATCTAAAACGAAGTTATTAATTTAATATTTGTTTAATTTACTGTTTTATTTTACATTAACATTATAATTTTTAATATTTATTATACAATGAAAAAAATATTTTGTTCATTTGAACGTTCAGAACTTTTGGCTCATAAGATTTTGAAAAATTCAAATTTTAAGAGAAAAAATTAAAGATGAATTTATGTATAGTTTTTCAAGGCATAACTAAAAATTCATCGTTATTTTCCCGGTTTTCAAGGTTTCAAGGTTGGGTAGCCACCCTAATCTAATATAATAATTAAAATTCATGATCAGTAAAGCCAATTTTTCTTTCATCATTATAAAGAATTTAAAACTATTTTATAAACTATAAATATTTTTTAAAAATAATTTTTGACCTTTTTGAGATTTTGTATTTATTTAATTTTTTTTTAATTCCAAATTTTTTTGAAAAATCTATCGTGTAAAATTGATTTCCTTTAGAAATAATATAAGAAAAAAAAATGAAATAAAAGAAATTGTAAATGAAAAATAATAAAAATTTACGTTTATTATTTTAATTATTTCTCAAGAAATAATATTAATAAAAAAAGTAAAATGTTTAAAAATAATTTTTATCTTACCAGCAGAAAAATGTACTGGTTTCCGGTGTAGCGATGGAAAATGTTTGCCATTTGGTGCTCGATGCAATATGTTAAGTGAATGTACAAATTCCGAAGATGAGGCTAATTGCACCTGTGCAGATTTCCTTAAGGCACAGCTCTTTCATCAAAAAATCTGCGACGGTGTTCCCGATTGCTGGGATTATTCCGACGAAACAAATTGCGGTAAGCAATTAATAATTTTAAAAAAAATTTAAAAAACCTGCAAAAAAAAAATGTAAAAATATTTTCCAATTTAATTTCCATTCAAAATTGTCTCTATATTTAATTTTCAATAAAAAAAATTATTTATACAAAAAAAATGAAATTTCTTATATAAAAAATAAACACTAAAGATTAAAAATTATTATGAGCCAAAAGTTTTGAACGTTCAAATAAACGAAATTATTTTTGCAACTTCTTTAAGTACGAATTTTATTACAAAATATTGTTTTAAATATATCTAAAACGAAGTTATTAATTTAATATTTGTTTAATTTATTGTTTTATTTTACATTTACATTATAATTTTTAATAATTTATTGATTGAAAAAAATATTTTGTTCATTTGAACACGAAGTACGCAACGTTTATGATAAACGATTTTAAAGAATTAAATTTTTAAAATGAAAAATTCTATAATTTTTCGCCTAAAAAATATTTCTTGTAGTTTTCATTAATCAAATTATTAAAAAAATATTTTTTAGGCAAAAAATTATAGAATTTTACATTTTAAAAAATTATTTCTTTAAAAATCGTTTATCATAAACGTTGCGTACTTCAGCTTCGTATTTGAACGTTCAGAATTTTTGGCTCATAAATTATTAACAATAATTAATTAAAATAACAATAAAAAATGTTTCATTTTTCTCATAAAGTTTGGTGCAAGGAAGGACAATTCGTTTGTGGAAACAATAGATTTTGCATCGATCAAAATAAAGTTTGTGATGGCATTAGAGATTGTCCAGATGGTGAGGACGAGAAAAAATGTGCTGCTCTAATAGATGATAAAATAGAAGATGAAAATTCTTTCAATATTCCAAGTATCAATTCTGAAAAATCAGCTAAAGATGAACAAATTTTTGAAACACCCTTTGATTATGATCAACTAGCAGTTGAATCTCTTGTTCTTGAAAGTACAACTTTTCAAAATGAGGGAAATGATGAAGAAAAATTGACTAATAATTCAACTGAAGCTGATTATATTTCATTTTCCCATGATAAAAATGTCACTGATGTTGCTTCAGGTAGAGAAATTGATTCAAATTCAAAAACTAGTTTAAATTCTCAAAATTCCTTTCAGACAAATGCCAAAGATGGAATTTCTTTTATGAAAAATAGTAATCAACGTGAAGTGTATAATTATAATGACAGGGGTTTCTTGCATGTGAGAAAAAATGGAAAATGGGGCAAACTTTGTCTGGAAAATATTAATAATTTAATGCTTGAAAAACAAACGTCTTGGACTGTTGAAGATTTAGGAAGAGCCGTCTGTAAAGCCATTACCTATCAGTGAGTCTCATTTTAAGTCCCAAGATTTTTATCTAAATTATAGAAAATTGACAAATTAATTATATATGGGCGATTCCACGTAAGATTTACATATGACATTTTAAATTCTGTAAATATATTTTTTTTCGATCTTTATAGAAAAAAAAGGTTTACGTATTTTTATATTTTTTTATAAGTTATAAACAAATTAAATTTTTTTTTAATTTAGGGGTGATTTTTTTTAATTTTTTTTTTTTTATTTTTACACACATGAAAATAAGAGGAAAATTTTGTAATAAGTTTTGGAGTGGGCCTGATGATCCTTTTATTTATATAATTTGTTTAAAAAAAAAATTTATTTTTTTTCGTTTTTTTTTTATTTTTCAAAATAAAATGTATTTTCAATGAGTTTACTAAAAGATCCTAGTGCTCAAAACACTTTTCATTTCGAAAAATAAAAAAAAAACCGAAAAAAATTTTTTTAAACAAATTATATAAACAAAAGGATCATCAGGCCCACTCCAAAACTTATTATAAAATTTTGCTTTTATTTTCATGTGTGTAAAAATAAAAAAAAAAATCGCCCATAATTAAAAAAAATTTAATTTATTTATAAAAAATTGCTGTTTTTTATAAACAAATTCAAAAATTTTTTTTTCCGTTAACATATTTTGAAAGTCGATGAAAAACTGAAACTTTTTTGTATGTTGGTCATAATTCGTAAATTCAATGCTTTTAGAGTTAGATGTCATTGAAATTAGGTGTATTTTAAAAAAACTCGAAAAAATTAAATTTTTAAAAATTCATAACTCAAAAATTTGAGCACTTATAAAAAAAAGAAAAAAAATACGTAAATCTTTTTTTCTATAAAGATCGAAAAAAAAATATATTTACCGAATTTAAAATTTCATATGTAAATCTCACGTGGAATCGCCCATAATATATTCTTTCATACCACGGGAAAATTAATTTTTGAATTCATTATAATTTTCTAACATTAATTTACAAAATTTTATACTAATTCTATCCTATATGATGATCATTATCTTATATTAATTAAAATTTAACGACAAACTTAAAAAAAAAAATTCTTTTTAATTACAGAGATTATGAGAGGGTGGAAAAAGTTAAGGAAGACTTGACTTTGATCGATCGCCATTATTATAGTTTATCACTTAACGACAAAATATCAGATAAGCCGAGTTTAACTTTTAAACCCACAACATGTCCCAGTAGAGAAGTTCTCAAAGTGAAATGCAAAAATCTCGAGTGTGGAATCAGAACACAAGTTTTGTCCCAAGCAAGGTACTAAACCAATTTCATTGTAATGGAAAAAAAAAATTTAAATTTAAAACAAATTTCTTACACTGAAAGAAAATGAAATTTATTTAAAAAATTTATAATTGTACGCAGTAAGTACGAAAAGAAGCAGTTTTCTGCAAATGACAGTTTATTTTGCTTTGTTCACCCAGCAATCAAACTAGTCGGAGAATACTTCTTTTGTACAAAATGCACACTGTACTTTATGTATAATATACCTGTTTAGAAAAACGCTAATTTTAAATTTATTCCAAAAAAACTAATTTAAATTACCTTTAAATATTTTGAGGTTATGTCGTCCGATGTTTGATTCGTTTATGACACTCACATATAATTTATATTCTCCATTTACTTCCTTAATCAAATATCAAGATCAGATCAAATAATTTTAAAGATTAGAAACATTAAAATATAATTTAAAATGATATTAAAACACAAATATGTAGCCACTGGAAGTCATCTTCGTCAAACTATCTGCAAACTATATTCGTGATTGTAAAACTTTAATGTAACTACGCTAGATGGAGCTACTTTACTCTTTAAAGAAAAGCTTATTTGGATTAGTTTGAAGTGTAGAAAAAAGAAGTTCTGCTTTTGACGTTTTTCTTTTTAATATTTGACAAAACAATTTATTAAGAAAATTCTTTCAGTGTAATAAATAATTCGATTTCATATTTCCTGTGAATCTTTTTGCCAAAAAAAAAAAAAAAGAGATCACTGTATAAAGTGAGAGGAATTCTTTTAAAGGATCTTTCTTGAGTAACAAAAATATTTAAGTAGATCGTTATCTCGACATTACAGAATCGTCGGTGGCGGTAGTTCTTCAGCAGGTAGTTGGCCCTGGCAGGTTGCGCTTTACAAAGAGGGCGATTATCAGTGCGGAGGTGCTCTTATCAATGACAGATGGGTTCTTTCAGCCGGGCACTGTTTTTATCAGTAAGTTTTCGAGACTGTTTCTTAAGTAGGTGGTAGTCCTTAAAATTTAGCATTCCAATTCTTTGCTCTAATACTTTTTATTTTTATTTAAAATAAATCGAAAAATTTTAAATCATTTTCAATTAAATTTTAAGATAAAAATTGTAAAATATCAAAAATTTATAAATTTGGGCAAAAATTTTTTCAGTGCTCAAAATGAACATTGGGTGGCGAGAATTGGAGCGACTCGTAAAGGCAATTTTCCTAGTCCTCATGAACAACTTTTGAGATTGGATTACATTTCATTGCATCCTGATTACATTGATAATGGATTTATTAATGATATAGCTCTCTTGAGACTTGAGGCTCCTGTAACATTCAGCGATTATGTTCGACCTGTTTGTCTACCAGAATCCGAGCCAAAAAGTGGAACAATGTGTACCGTCACCGGATGGGGACAGTTATTTGAAATTGGACGAATATTTCGTAAGCTGTTTTTTTTTCCTCGCGTAATTTTATAGATTTTCTTAGCCTTTTAATTATTACACATTTCCAATTTTTTTTTTTTTTTTTTTTGTTTTTATAAGTAAAATTCTTATTGTAAAAATAATAATTTAAATAAAAATGTTAGGTAACTTAGTAGTTGAAAGAATTAAAAAATAATCTCTGATAAAAGTTTTATTAGAAAAAAATTTTTTTAATCATTGTTTTATATTTTTGAATATGAATTTTTAAAATTGGAAAATTTTTTGGAATTAACGTTTAGCAAGAGACAAATCTTGAATTATTCATCTAATATATATGTATATTTACCTTTTTTTTCCCCCCAGCTGACACTCTTCAAGAAGCGGAACTTCCTTTAATCTCCACGGAGGATTGTCGAAGAAAGACACTATTTCTGCCTCTTTATAGAATCACGTCCGGAATGCTTTGTGCTGGCTTGAAAGATGGTGGGAAAGATGCTTGCCTAGGAGACAGTGGAGGTCCACTCGTTTGTTCAGAATCTGATAACAGATTCACTCTTCATGGTAAAATAACTTTTCTATTGAAAATAAAATTGCAATTTCCTGAAATAATTTAATAGTTATCTCATATCAATATTAAACGACAAGCATATTAGTAACTGTTTATTTTTTTTAGTAAAAAAAAGACATAAAATCAAATTAAACAAAAAAAATATAATTTCCATTGTGTAAAAAATTATTTAAAAAAAAACCAAATATATTAATATAGTTGTTGAATTTTAAAAGTAATGATTTTTCCATCACAGGTTTGACTTCCAATGGTTATGGATGCGCAAGACCAGGAAGACCGGGAGTTTATACAAAAGTTTATCACTATTTGCCATGGATGGAACGAACGATAAGTCGAAAGGAAATTCCGCCAATGATGACTTCTTGCAAAGGTCACAGATGTCCCTTGGGAGAATGCCTACCAAAATCGAGAATATGTAATGGATTTCTCGAATGTTCCGATGGCAGTGATGAGCGCAATTGTACGACAAATCAATCTTGAAAAGACTGATCTTCCATATTTTTTTTTCATAATTTATCGAGACAATTAAAACGCACAAAATCGTTTTTAATAATTAAACACACAATGATTTGCGACAATCAATTCTGTGTTACTTAAAAAATTTGTCACATTATTCTTCTATAATTAACACTGTAATGTTGAAGAAGAAAAAAATCCATTTCTCAAAACGAGAAAAAAATGTACAAAAAAAAAGTGACATTTAATCGAAAACAATTATTTTCATTCACAAATATTCTGAAAAATAATAGTTGATCACTGTTACTTAATTTAAAAAATTAAATTAAAATCAAATGGAATTAATTATACAATTAAATTATCCATTGTTAATTAATTTTTAATTGAATTAATAATTAAAGAATTAATTTAAAATTTAGAAAATATTCTACTCTGCCTTTTATATTGTAATAAGAGACAAACTAATGACAAACTTATTTTTTTTTAAGAGTTCATAGACTGTTTGTGATATTTGTAAAATCTCGTTGAGATATAATATTTTGACTTCTCAGTTGAGATATATAAATATATAAATATAGAAATTGTTAGACTTTTATAATTTGGACAAAGAGATATTTTATAACTCAGTCTTACTTGTACATATTTAAAAAATAATAATTATAATTTACTGTTTAAGTGTAAAATAATCTATTTTAAAATAATACGTTTTAATAAAAAAAAAAAAAAGAAATTTTAAAACTAATTTTAATTCCTTATTTCATATTATTTAAATTTAGAGTTCAAAATTATAATTTTTTTTAAAAAATATGATTAAAATATAAAAAAAAAATTTTTTTATTTTACTAAAAACTTGTTTTTATTTAAATTTTAATTTTTCAAATTGTTTCAAACTGATAAAAAGTCAGGATTAGTAAGAACAAAACACATAGCATAATTTTCGTTTTATTAAGAGAGAAGAGATTTTAAATGGATGACATTATGAAGAAATGAATCTCTTCACAAAAACAAAGGCTGAACAGTTTATTAGGAGATTTTACTGGAATTAAAAAGGATATTTAAAATTATTTCCTTAAAAACTCTTTAAATTTTAAATATTAGAGTCGAAACCCTCTCTTCTTTTTTCTTTTCTTTTCTTTTTTTTTTGATCTGTTACGTCATTCCTTCATCGCTAATCTAATCTTCATTTCTAGGAAATTCGTATGTGCGAAAAAACCACTTTACAGCAATTGTTTCGTTGGATTAAATATGATTTCGATCAATAATAATCGATATTTCCTGCACATTATTTATTTATTTTTGTTTTTGACCTTTGCTCGCACCGAAACAGGAATTCAAAGATGGTAGTGTTCTATCTAGACACGACTTTAAAAAAAAAAACTTTCAAAGCTCAAATTAAATTTAAACTTAAATTAAAAGTGCTTCGACAAAAACTCGTCAATTTGAAAAGACTATTTTTTAAAACAAAATTAGAAAGACATTACAATATATTGCAATGTATTTCCTTTTTTTTTTATTTTGCTTTTAAGCAATATAAATTCCCACTATCTAATAATATTAAACAAAAAAATTGGAAAATATTTTAATTCTGATGCGAGATATTCTATTAATTACAATTTTATCAATGTTTTTAGTATACAGTGTTTCGATTTTAAAATCGAATATGATTCACAAAGTAAATTGTATGTGGAACAAAAGTTCCGTGATTATCGAACTCTAAAAATTACTAGAATATCAATAAGAAAAAAAAGTGTGACACACGATATTGTAAGTAACAA
Source organism: Leptopilina boulardi (assembly GCF_019393585.1). NCBI lineage: Eukaryota > Metazoa > Arthropoda > Insecta > Hymenoptera > Figitidae > Leptopilina > Leptopilina boulardi. The sequence goes on along the minus strand of NW_026137701.1, from coordinate 472,243 downwards.
TATTAACAATCATTATTGTTTTTTTAATTAATAAACTCTATTAACAATAATATTCTTATTATAATTATTATTGTTGTTATAATTAAGTATTATTATAATTTACTGCTTATTATTGTTAATTATTTCTATTATTGTTATCGTTATTTATTATTTTTACAATATCGTGCGTTAGTTTACAATTTGTTTTTATTTTTTTTTTTTATGTCGATCTATTTCGACAATTGTACAAATACAGTATTCAATTCAATTATTTTCTTAAAAGCCACTTGGTGTGCATTCTATTCAACTTCTTTTTTCTAAAAAAACAAAATGAAATTTTTTTTGTTAAACAATTCCAGGGCGAAAAGGTCTTCAATTTGAAAAATCGCGAGTCTAGACAAAAGTTTGAATTACGATTATATAGAAAAATTGTGTAAATGTATAAAAGTGCGGGAAGAGAATTATTTTCACTTTTGTCAGACTGCTTTGAACACCTTTTATCGTACTATAAAAGTATAGTATCTTTTTGCTCCTTTGAGCAAAATATTAGGCGAAATATCTCGCTTACAATTTTGAGGAAAAAAAAAAGTCCTTGATTGCGAGCAGTCAAACTTAAAGTCGTGTTCTAAAAATGTTTATTGATCGAGTCGTTAAAAATTCTCATTTGTTTAAAATTTTTTAATTTAGAACATAAAATTTTATTTTATTCAATTCTCATAAAATAAATATTATTTATTTATAAAAATTTTTCACAAAATAAATAATAGAAAGGTTTTTGTTGAATTAAAATCAATATAATTGTATTATACTGTTAGTGTAAAAATTAAAAGATATGGTTTTGGATAAAAAAAATTCCATACTATTAAAAAACATGCACTAAAGATTATTTATTTTTTTGTTACTATAAATATTAAGAAGTTTTAACGCCTCGAGCAATAATACACGACCTCAAATATCCACATAATTTTCATTCTATTTTTTTTTCTGAAAACAAATCTATTATTTCTCTCACACTATAGTCATAATTAAAAGTGATTTTCGAAAAAAATGCTATACTTGCTAGAAAAAAATTGTCTAGTTTTAGTTGTACGTTTTTAGAAAATTTTTTTTGTAACCCAGCAATTTATGTAAAAAGACAATTTCTATAATTACTATTTAATTTATCTCAAATTCATTTTACTAAACTGACAAAATCCTTTGAAAAAGCTAATAAATAGCAATGAAATAATAATAAAAAAAATTTATAATAGAATGATAAATTTCATTTTAAAAAGACCAAAAGTCAGTCCTTTGTTTTATATAAATCTATTTACGAGTTTTTTTTTTTTTTTTTTTTGCTCGTAAGCCTTAATTGAAAATGAAAATAAATTACATATCATGCTATGGTGATATCGAAAAATCGTATCGCTTATTAATTTTTAAATTATAGAGTCAGATTTTTAGACTACAAAGCAGCGAAATACCAATAATTTAGCCGAGAGAATCAACAGCGACAGTGGTGAGACCCTTGGGACTTAAAGTCGTTTTAAATTGTTCCGGCACTGCCAATTCAGTCTGTAATTAAATTAATTTTACATTTAAACAATGTTTAATTAATTGTTAAATGGAAAAAAGTAAAACACAATAAGCAATAATGGTAAGAATGAAAAAATTACTTACATAATCTCCATTTCCCTTCGGGACCATGACATTCATTTCACTTGATTTACTAGAAATTATTTCTACATTCATCGACTCTTGATTTAAATACATTTGACAACCGTCTGTCTTATCAACAGAAATTGTTGGAACTTTTCCAAGTACCTAAAAAAAAAAAATTTTAATTACAAAATAATTACACTAATATTAATAATATAATAATTATTGATAAATTATCATTAAAGGAAATAAATTCACAATACTTTTCTTTTTTTTTGAATAAGAAAAATTAATGTCAAACTTGAACTTATTATATTTTTAAATTTTAAAATCAAAAATAAATAATCGACATGCAATTGTCATCAACTTCAAGAATAATAAATATGTAATGTGATTATGAAGAATAAACCGTCAAAGATGACAAGTTCCCAACTAATTTAATGATAAAGTATAATATCCAAAAACGAATTTCATTTTTATTTATCAATCTGTATGAAAATTGTTGATATGCGTTGGCAATTTGGTTAGTGAAATTTGTTTATCTCGTTGATAAAATAATTTTTGCAAAATTTCCAATAAAATCTTTAACCTAAATTTTTGTTGAAATTAAAATAGGTGGCAATTTTCAATCTGTTCGTGTGATATGTACGGAAAATTGGAGAAAATGTATAATGGCAACTTCGAAATATTTATGGTCCGAAATTGTAACCGAAGTTGTGGATTATTTAACAGACGACGTTTTTATTTGGAAGGTGTGTATGTGTGTAATTAAATTTAGTTGTTTCTCATCAAAAAAATCTTATAAATTTGACAATTTTTTCATAATAGTACATTTTTAAGGTACTAATGGCTTTAGTAGTTCTTATAATTTTAATACACACTATGTATTACAAAATTCGTTGGGTGGATGAAAAATCGAGTAATAAAGAAAATTTAAACAAAGTTGGTTTTAAAGTTCAAGATCTGGAATTAAAGGTAAACATATTAACGTACAAAATGCAATATGGCACGTGGCCATTGCCCCACTATATCTGCAAATCTGATGGAAAAAGTGAATTGCAAAACATTAGATTAACATTAACAAATTCGGAGGATAGAAATTCTTGGATCAAGCATTTGTTATTAAGGTAAGAATTCTCATTAAAAATAACAAATAAATTGTCGAAATTAAAATTAAATAAATTACAAACCGTTTGAATATTCAGTTCAAGAAAAATTAAAGACTACAATTTAGCCAATAGAAATTTAGTACCCTCTGTAACGAATTTAAGTCGATTAGTCGATTTAGAAACAAAATATATATCTTCAAAATTTCAAAATCAAATCCCATCAATCGAATCTGGGGATATGACCGACAAAAGCAGCGGTGACAATTCACTAAGGTTTATAATAATTTAATACAAAAATTTAAAAAAAGAAAATAAATTTGTCAAATAATTGCATAAAAAAATTAATATATTTATAAATTTGATTTTTTTTTGTCAATAGCGAATGGGAAAGGTGTAAAAGATATTTCAGTTCTAATAATAAAATACAAATTCCTGAACGAGAAAATCAAAGTCATCGAAATATAGAATTTACTACAATCTCGAAAAACAATTCGTCAATACTAAATAGTAGAACTAATTCAAATTTGAACTGTACTTTTCAAGTATCACAAGTTAATAAACAAAGAAAAAAACGTTCACGAAATTTAGACAATTATAATCAAATTCGAGAATTAGATAAAAGTTTATCCGAGTTTCCAGAAAATAATTGTTCAGCAAAACGTTTATGCAAGAATAATCGGGTAAATTAAAAACTATACAATAATTATTAAATCAAAATATAAATTAAATTAAATTAAAATAAAAAAAGTAAAAAATAAAAATAATAGAATAATTTATATGTTTTAGTTGAAAAGAGACGACAGTGATCAGAAAGAGGAAAGTGACATAAATTGCAGGACAAAAATAGCTGATGAAGGACATTTAGAAAAACTGGAGCCTCTTAAAATGGAGAAATCAAATAAAACAGAAAACAGTCGAGAATTGCGAATAAATGAAATGAACTCAACAAATAAGATACAATTATTAACAGATGACACATTAAAAAAAGACTCCAATTTGTCTAATTCAAAAATTATTTTCCTTGCAAAAACCGAATCAAGACCATCAAATGACAAATCCAATTTAACAACCACTCAAGAAACACTCGATCAAGTCAAAGAAAAATTGAAAAATTTACACGACATTTTACTCACTTACGAATCAAGTGATTGTGAACAAGATTGCCCTTTAAATAAAAGTGGCATTTTGAATAATGATAAAAAATTAAATAAATCAAATTTAAAAACAAAAAAAAAAGAAAATAAAATATTTGAAGAAATTCCAAACAGTAATGAATCCGAACAATTTGAAAGTTTAGTTGATAGTTGTTCTTCATCAATTGTCGAAATTAATTCAAAATTGTTTAATAAATCAAACAAAATAATTACAGATTCTAATTATAATCGAACTGAATTTTCAGAATTCGAAAGTGATGAAGAAGAAACAGAGAAAATTTTAGAAACCGAGAGTAAAATTTCTAGTAATACTTTTACAAAAATTAAATCAAAAACCAACATTTTAGAAGTTAAATCCGATTTATTAGTTGAGTCATTCGATAAAAATTTAAATATCAATCAAAAAACAATGTCTCAAATAGAAAACAATACAAATCAAGAGGTCATTCCAATGGACACAAGTGACGATCAATTTTCACAATCTTCCAGTCAAACAGAATTATCGAATAATGAAATTTTAGATAATCAATTACCATCTTTACAAAACAAAAATAATCCTTTCCCTCAAGGAAAATTAGAAATAAATAAGGAAAAAATTTCCAAAAATTTGAAAATAAACAAAATTTTAAAAAGCTTAGAGACAAATAACAAGAATATAATAGAAACAAATAATGAAAATATTCAAAATCTAGAAGAAGTAAATAACAAAAATATTTCAAATAGTGGAGAAACTAATAAAAATAATCCACAAATTTCCGATACTAATGATTCTGACAGTTTGAATAGAAAAAATGTATTTCAAACAAAATTTCTTGATATTCTTCCCGAGGAACAATCAGCAAGTAGCCTAACTGAATCAACAAGTAAAAAATCTGACGAAGAAAATGAAAATTTGTGTGAAAATTCAAAAACTCTACTTAGTTCCGCTTCGTCAGAATATTTTAGTTTTGTCAATTTATCTCATAAAGAAAAAATCACGAAAAATTTAAAACCCGAATTATGGGAAAATAATAATGAATTTCAAATTGATAATCAATCGCTAATAATTAATAAAACAGTCGATAATTTGAGTCAAGAGAAGAAAAATGTAAACGATTGTAAACATTATCCAAACAGTAAACAAATTACATTTCTAAAAAAGGAAAAAAGTAATCAAGATAAAACAGAAATAAAAGAAGAACAATTAAAAGAAAAACTGTACGAAGAAAAATATAAGGAATTGACAAAAGAAATGGAAGAAAAACAAATTGAATGCAAAAATTATAAAATTGATTCTGAAATTAAACGAATAAATCGAAATTTCACATCAACAAATGATTCATCAAGTGACGAAAGTATAGTACAATTTATCAGAGAATTAACAAGTGATAAAGTGAAAACAGCTCATGTATTCAAAGAGACAAAATTTAATAATAATTTTACAAAATCAAATGAAAAATTATTCAACATTGAAGAAGCACAAGAACAAGAAAGTGTTTTATCACTTCAAAGACGTCCAGGATCATTTTCTCTAACAAACAATGAATCAAAAGAAAATATATTCAAATCCTTAAACACCAATACACCTTCAAATTCGGAAATTACGTCGAATTTTCAAAATGAAAAAAATGAAACGAGAAATATTAATATTAGTAAAACGAATGAGCAAATTTATATTCAAGAAAATAGTGAAAATAAATTGGCATTCGATTCTCAATTATTAATAAAAACAGATAAAGAAGAATTAAAAAATGAACAACAAATTTTGAAGAATAACAATGATAAATCAATAAATGAAATTTTAAAAATGAAAAAAGATCCTATTAAAAATCTAAAAAGTCAAAATCAAAATGATAATTTCCAAACTTCGAATCCAAGTACTTCTTCCGAATCGAAAGAAAATTTATCAATTATTAAACTTTCAAAAATGAATCCAGAAGCACAGGAGGTAATTTTGAAAAATAATAATAAATCCCTAGAAAACAATGAGGAAACTAAACGAAAAACAAAACGTCACGAAAAAGAAGCTAAAATTCACGAGAAAGAAATTCAAGAACAAAAAGAAGTAATGTTAATTGATTTATTTAACGACACATCAAAACCTGTGACAAAAACCCAAATTCCCGATAATGAAAAACTCAATATTCTCGATGAAATTCTCGAAGAGAAAAATAATGAAAATAAATGTTGTCTAATTCCAAATAAAATTCCATCAATTCATGAATTAAATTTAAACAATAATCAAAGTGATTCCGAGTCTTTCGCATTAACAAATAGTCAAAATTATCTAAGTACAAGTGGAAATAGTCTCTATGAAAAATCAACAAACAATTCACAAACAATTAAGACAAAATGTTCGGAAAATAAATTTTCCCAATGCACTAGTGCTCCTGCTCTACAAGATAATACCAAAAAAAGTTCCACCATAAATAATTTAAACAATGAAAAAATGAAAAAAACACCAGAAAATTTGACAAAATCACAAAAAAATTCAATCACAAGGGATAAATTAATGGAAAAATTTGTCAACAACGAAAAAATAATAAATTCATCTATTAAACAATTAAGAGCAAAAAGTTATTTAAATTTAAATTTAAATAAGGAAAAATCAGAGAATCCACTACAACGAAGATCTCGATCATTTGCATCACCAAGAATGATTCAACGTGATTTTAATGGAGACAGTAAAGATAAATATTGTAAAGATTTGAAAAATCCAATAGAAAGACAATTAACTTCGAGAAGTTCATTAAAATCAATGGAATTGCAAAAATCATCAAAATCATATATTCCAATTTTAAAAAGTCGATTAGAAAATATTCGAAAAGAACCAAAACCACGATATCGAAGTCCAACGCGTGGTCCATTGACAATAAATCCTGCACCCGATGAATTAGATTACAAAGTCACGAGATATTTGAATGACGGAATAAATCTTTCCGAGCAGAACAATAATAATAATAATAATAATGAAAAAAGTTATGGCGATAATACTGGAACATATTTACAAAATGAAGAACATTCAAAACCAGATGAGAAAACCTATATTTACATTAATATAATGACAGGACATGATCAAAGTACAAGAAAAGTTGTGAATCCAAAAAAATTCCTTGAATTCATGAAAGATCGTGAAATGAAAATTACTAATAAGGAAAAAAATTCAAATTTTGATGAAGAATTAAAGAAAAATCATCTCAATCGTGTTTTATTTCACGTTGAACAAAAAGAACGTGAAGTTTCCGTGAAACCATCAGTAATGGATAATAGTACATCAATTTCTGATTTTCCACAATTATGCAACAATGAAAATCGCGATGGTAATAGATTTAAAATTTTCGACGTCCCAGAAGAATTAACTAAAGATGAATATATACATCTTCTCGATTTATTAAATCAAGATTCAAATCTCGAGCAATTGAAAAAAATGCATTCACTTTGCAGTAAACTTGGTTTAGGTTTTCAAGAATAGCATCTTGCCATCAAGTCCATTAATATTTCTCATCAGTGAAATTAGTTGGTTGAACACTTGTAACGATGATCGTTTATTTTAATTTTCGATTTCAGGTATTTCTTTTTTTTAATATTGGATTTTTTTTTTTGTGTATCAAGAAAATTATTAAGAATGCATATGTTACTAACCTGCATTTGTACACTTTGGCAATTAACAAACTCAATACTTGATACGAGTGAGTCGAAAACAACGGAAGATTTTCTGCAGGAATCCATTACGACCGAATTTACTTTTCCTTTAACAACTAACGTACTTTCTTGACAGCGGAACATGTAGATGACATTATTCATTTCCGCATTTTCCACTACTAAATTCTTATTACCCTTGTGATATTCCTAGAAAAAAAATTGTTAATTTAATAGCAAAAATTAATCAAAAAATTGATAGAAATGATAAGAAATGATTTTTTTTTTTTAAATTACCACAAGCCATTTTTTTCCATCGCGAGTAAAAACTGGAGGTTTATCGATGGGTGCATTAGCGGGTAAAGTGGTTTTCATTGGAGATCCAGAATTGGCCGTCGCTGGTGCTTTAAATGGTGCTGGTCCAGTCCTCAGATTGTGATTCTTGTGTGTCTGCATATCGGATGTAACTTTCTTCAAATCTGAAAAAAAAAAATTGTAAATATAGAAAAGTTTTCACATTTGTTTATCAATGTATTTTTATATAACATATAATTTCCTATTTTATAAAGTGAATTTAATTTTGATTATTTTTAAATAAATCAAATCTAGTATTTTTTAAATTAAAAATAATAATTTGTTATTATGATAACTTACTTCTAGTGATATTTTCTCCTTGATTGATTTGGGCAAATAGTGCACTACGATCGTCATTTAAAACTGGTGCAACATCACCAAGTGGCATCGACGGTGGTGGAGGAGGAACACCTGCAGGAGGTGGAGGAACTGCGCCACCTTTTGCCCACACCAATCCCGTTGTATGATGTTTTCTCACATATTGCTGCAACTCCGCCAATGTCTGTATCCATGCTTTACACCAGTCAACATGTGTTTTGTCTCTAAAATTATTTTAATAAAAAAAAATTAATAATCGACATTTGTTAAAAAAAAAAACACACAAATTAACAATAATCCTAATATTTTAATGAATATACAATTTGAATTAAAAAAATTATTATGGGCATTTCAATTGTTAATTTAAAAAAGAAAACACTTTTCTCGAGTCTAGAAACTTTAGATTTCTTTATATTCTTTTTTAAAAAGCAAAAAGTAAGCTGAACAAATTTCAGGTTTAAGGGTATGTGGGAACTCCCACGTAACCTAGTATGGGAAAATGTGTTTGGTAGTATACATTTCACTCTAAAATGAGAAAAGATTTATTAACGATATTTAGATGCAATAACAACAAATTTAATTATATTTAATATTTAAAACAAAAACACCAAATTATAAATCGAAATAAATAAATTCAATTTATGAATCAAAATTATAATTAAATAATTTTTTAATTCTAATTAAATTAGAAAAAATTTAAATAACAAAAATGTCAAGCTAATGAAACCTTGAAACTCTGGATAATTTCTCACAAAAACTGAAATAAAAATCGAATTATAAATTAACGACAAATTCAAAATAAATAAGAAATGAATTATTACACCTTAATTAAATTCTAGAAATACAAACGTTTATCAAATAATATAGAACATTAAATCGATTATTGTTGCAACATTAATTGTGGCTTTTTTTGAATTTGATGTCCTTGATGTTCGTTAATTCGATTAAATACATAAAATAATGATGAAGAACGTTAATGAAATTTTAATACTATCTATAATTCCTTTTTACAGATTTTTTAAAAAATATTGAAAATTTTGCAATTCAAAAATAAAAATTGAGAAGGTAAATTTTTAAAAAATTGAGTTTTTCAAACTTAATTACTTCCCAAGATATAAAAATTTCTCTCTTTTTTTCATAAAAAAGATGAATACTTCAAAAAGTTCAACTACGAAAAAATTAACAATTTTGAAATTAAATTTTTTTCAAATTATTAATAATTTAATAATTTTAACTTCTATTTAATTTTTGTACTTTTCATGAACAAAAATTTTCTTAAAGAATTAAAGTGATGTAAACAATATCTTAACACAAAGTTTTTTTTTTTTTTTTTTGAGTAAGTTAAAAGAAATTGAAGCAAGAATTTTTCACTAAGATTTACGAAAATAGTGTTAAAAAACCAAAATTTGACCAAATTCAAAAAATTTTTTTTTAGGGCCATGAAAATCATTTTATTTAAAATTAAATTCAACATAAATGTTCTTATCTTTTTTTATAAAAACAAAAGAATTAACACTTAGGATGTATTGTGAAAAACTTTTAATCTACTGTGACGTTAACAAATTTAAAAAAAAAATTATAATTTTACCTAACATTGCAAAAACAAATTTTGGGAATGATTTTAAAAAATACAAATTATTTTCTGATAAAAATTTATCATAGATAAAAAATTATTAATATTTCAGAAAAATATTATTAGGGAAATTTTTGTACTTTTCTGTTACTGTTCAGCATAACTTTTAATTTTTGAGAATTTGTTTCAGATTTTTTTTTTTTTGAAATACCCATATCTAAATTAATTGAATTTTAACTATTCAGTTACTATTTTCTATTTCAAAAATAAGAGTCAATAATTCTCACTTTTCCTTCCAATCTTTTAGAACACGATTCGTGTAAAATTGTCCAGCATCATTCATCTCTTTAACATAGGGCGCCGGCGTTGGAGATACTGCGACCCATCCTAATGCAGGGATACTTTCGCTAATTGCTGACAAATGATTAAAAAATGGCGATGCTCTGTGTTTGTCCCGAAATTCCTGAATCTGTTGAATTTGCGTTGACGTTGGTCCAAGAAGTGACACTTGTTCGGTCTGATTTGCAGGTGCTGGCCGAGTTGATGTTGTTCTTATAAAGGCAAGTTGAATTCTATAATAAAATGATAAATATATTCTTTATTCAAATATCAATATCTACTTTGGAAAATCAATCTTGCAAATTACAGAAATAATAAAATTATGTTTTAATTTAAAATAAATAATTAAACTCACTGAAAAACTTTTTCCACCAGTTGACTGTGAGCGGTAACATCACCCCCAATTTTTTGACTCAAGGCCAAGTATTCCTGAACTGGACCGCCGACAAGCTCTTCATATCCAGCAACTGACATGTTGTTGATTTCAACAATTGACGACGCAGCGGAAGATATTGAAGATGTTGAACCCTGTGAGCACTGATCCTCAGATGAGATACTGTCCTTCGATGACTTTTTTGGAGATGGTGATTTTTCCGGTGAGGGAGTTTTCGTTTGTACTGCAATCTCTTGAGTCTCAGGTGTTCCCTGTGGTACTCTTTCGAGGCGTCTTGTTACTTTTTCTAGTCGTGTCACCAATTCCTCCAAGTGCTCGTCTCTCTCATCACTCTCGCAACCTGTTGATATTTGACAAAGAAAAACATTAATTTCGTATTAATTAAAATAAAGTTTTCATGTTAAATAATAAAATAAATAAATTTGCAATATCTAAAAAAAAAAGCATTTTTTAAAATTACTATTTTTTTTTATAAACTGCAAAAATGTGAAATAAAATAATTTAAATAAGGAATAATTTGGAAAATTCAATTAAAAAATACAAAAATTATAAAAGGAATATTTTTCTGAAAATTGAAATTCCGAGCGAATTAAATATAGATGCGCACACAAATAGTTATGTCAACATCTACAGCCACTAGGTCACTAATGTGTTGCAATCAACTCATAATAACTTCGAAAAAAACTATTTTATTAAAATATTCTAAACGTGATGGAACAAAACAAAAAAAATTTAATATTACAATTAAATGCCAAAAAGGAACTGAAAATGTTGAAATTAGAAAAAAGCAATAATGAAGTTGTTTATTTAAAATAAAAATAGAATTCTTTCGAAAATGATGGAATATGTTAGAGCATGGAAGAGAATAAATTTGCATTTGCATTATTTATATTAAGCAAAAAATTTTTTTGTTTCAAAAATAAACAAACAAGAAGCTAATGCTCTTTCCTTTGAAGAAACACTTTCTAATTTTCTTTTTATTAAAAAATAAAAAATGTCGTGCTTGTTGACTTTCCAGAAACTGTTGGAGGACTAAAAGACAAAGTCGAGTGATGCGAGAAGTTGGAATATATAAGATTCTATTCTTAGAGAAGCCGCGAAAATTGTGTATATTCTCCTTATGTTATTTGTGTGGGCGTCAATTTGCGCGAAGAATTAATCTAAATTTAATTAATAAATATAATTTTATTTTCTTTTTTTTTTAAATCTGGTATATAGTAACTTTTTTTTTTTTAAAAAAAAGTATGAATTCGATTGAAAGATTTCAATAACAAAAAATTTAAATTAATTTAGTATAAATTTTATTTTAATAAAATTGAAAATTAATGAAATTTAGTATGTATTTTAAATAATATAAATTTTGATTCAATCAGTTTTCATTGGAGTATTATTCTGAGATATGACAAAGTTCATTAACGAACCAATCTATTTCGATTCGAATCTTTTTTATTCGCCTTCAGCAGAATTTCATTTTGAATCAAATTGTTACCAATTTGAAATAGAATTTTAATCTTTCTGAATCGATGTTTCTATTTTAATCAATCAATCACTTTCCGAAGCTTAATTTTTGAATTCGTTACTTTATTTCGAGGCAAATATTTTTCTCAACAATTTTATTGAGACAAAATTAGAAAAAAAATTGAAATTCATTTTTCATTCGAGAACGATTGAATTCGAAATAAAATATAATTTCATAAATGAAACAAAATTTCTCCGAATAATACTAAATAAAACAGAATTTTTTTTTTTTTTTTTTTAAAGCCTACAGACAAAAATCTGATTTTATTTAAATACAGATTTATTTTACTGTAGCATTTCTAGTAATTGATTTGTAATTTCTCCCATTTTTTTTTTATTACTCATTGTATTGAGAAAATTGTTATTGTGAATAAATAAATTTAATTAATTAATAAAATTTTCTCTTTTTAAAATTTTGCTTGAAGGTGATACTAATTTTTCATGCTGGTGTGAAGATATAAATATATATATAAGGGTGGTGAAGAAGAAAAAAAACATTGATGGGATGAAGTTTGATGATCCCTAACCGAGATGAACTGTGGGTCCCAGAGGGTCGAAGCTCACTCTATGTTCAGCAGAATTTCTCGTTGCTTGTAACAAGTCTGAGAAAAACCTGTGCCGCCTCAAGGCCAACTCGTCACGTGCGACTGGAGTTGCAGGGGGTTCTTGCATCCCTCCATATCCCTCTGAGATGTTTTCATCGTCGTCCTCTTGAGACAGCCATTGGGGAATAGGTGGTGGCACTGTTCCCAAATTGGAAAATTCAATATTCATCACTCATCCTTTTTTTTTCTTTTCTTTCAATCCCTCTTTTTTTTTTTTTTTTATTACACATTATTTCACAATGTATCAAAATTTAACATAATTTAATTAAAATCTGTTTTTTTTTCTCATTATATTTATATCATATACCGAAAAATTTATCGTATTTTAATAAAATCTGATTTTTTTTTATTTCCATTATAAAGGAAAATTTTAGTAAAAATTAACTTTAAAAATTTTTTAAAACACGTTTTTTTGATTGGTTTTTTAAAAAAAATTTTTTTTTTCAAATTTTTAAGAAAATTATATAAAAATACAACATTTTTGAGAAAATTGTCAAAAAAATATATAATATAATAATTTGCCGATGATTTTGAAAAATTGCAAAACAAAAGTGAAATAAAAAAATTGTTAAAATTAAAAAAAAAATACCTGATTTTCTACTACTGCTATCGAAATCAATTTCTGGAGGTGGGGGTGGTGTGGGATATGACTCAAATACCGAATCATCTCCCTCGTCTTCTGGACCATCATCTATCGTTCTCTCGATATATGCAGGAGCGTGATGTAAGGGAGATTTGTCACGTTTTAGATTGCCAGCAATTCCAATGAATTCGGTAATTTCGATTGCACGTTTTTCATCGTCTGTTGAACTTGATGTCCATGTATTTTGTGGACTTGGAACATCACTATCGAATGATGGACTTTTTTGTAAACTCAACACTAAATTCTCCGGTGATGGTGATGTCATAATATCATTAATTGGAGGTGGAAGAAATTCTTCATTTTCCGGTGGTGGTGAAAGAAAACCATCATTTTGTGGAGGTGGAATAAAATCCTCATAATCTTGTGGTGGAATTAAATCCTCAGTGATTATTTGTTGTGGTGGAAGAAGAAAATTGTCATCGTCATCAATATTTTGGTGATGATTTTCATCATTAATTTTAGGGAGAAAATTTTCAATTTCCGGTGGTGGAATAAAATAGCCACTGTCTGAGAGTATAATATTGTCATCAGTCTCGGGAATTGGAATATTTTCTACTGGTGGTGGTGGTGATGAAAAATTCTCATCATCGGGAGGTTGAATAATTTCCATGTTTTCATCGAATCCTTCAATATTGGGAGGTTGACCAAAATCTTCTTCTTTTTCTTCCTCCTCAACTTCCGATGGTGGAATGAAAATTTGATTCTCGAGTGGTGGAGTAACACTACTAATTTCCTGAGCTTCGTTGTCTGTGATTTTAATTGATCTATTTTCGGGACTGGAAATATTTTCATCGGAAGTTGAATTCTTTTTGAAATTAGAAACATCTTTTTCCGGACTTGGAGTATCGATTTTGATGATTGAAAGTTTTTTTGGACTAATAATCACTTCGTTGTCTGGAATTGAACTTGGTATGTGAACAACTGAGCCTGTATTTGACGAATTTTCCGGACTTGGATCCTCGTCATCGAAACTTTGGCTCATTTCTCGTTGAAAAATTTGTTCCTTTATTTTTTTTGACTCTGAAAATTGTTTAACTGGCTCGGGTAAATTAATAAGTGATTTATTCGATGTTTCCTCTGGACTTGGCAATTTATTATCTTCCATTTTTTCCAATATTGGAAATTTCTCATCAACAATTGAATCTTCGCTACTTTTCTCCACTATATTTGAAACTTCATCATTGTTACTTGTTGTATCGATTTCTTGCGAATCATCTTTCGCGGATATTAAATTCCTGGGTAAAATTTCCGCATATTCAACTTCATTTTGACTGTCTGTTGGACTAGAAGCAATTTCCTGACCACATGAAATTTGTTCAAAATCATTTTTTGTTTGATTTTCGATCGAAATTTCCTGTGAAAGAATTTCAGTGGATGTTGAACTATTTTGTGGACTGGAATTAAATATTTTTGTTGAACTTCCATTTTTAATAATATTTGTCTTTGGTGAATTATGAGCATTGTCTTTGACTTTTTTTGTTATTGTACCATCATTGTTTTCATTAGACATTTCATCATCGGAACTTTCATCACCATCATCATCGTCATCGTTATCTGATTTTTCATCTTCCTCGAGGCTCTCGTCATCCTCGTCTGAATCAGATGTTTCGTCTGATTTTACCTCCTCTGTATCTAATTTTGAAGGTCTCGTACAAGCACAACAGCTAAACATTGTCTTCTAATTATTTCTTTCTTTCTTTCTTTTTTTTTATTCAACGAGAATTCAAGATAGTACTTTAAAGAAACAATTTATGGGGCATAAAACTTTAATTAGGTAATTACTCTGCATGTTTCAGTTAACAAATTCTTAAAATTAATTTCAGTCTAATGTTACAATAAAGTCTTTTTCAATATCAATAAAACTTTACAGTTGATAACAATATATTTTAATACTCAGAGATCTTTTTAATGTTTCATGATTAATTCTGTTTACAGTTTTTAGAAATTATTTCTTTTTATTTTAAGATATCTTTCTAATATATTTATATATATATATATATATAGTATTTGGAGATTTAAAGAGGAAATAAAGACCTCAATAGATAATTTAAATTCACACCAAGTATCATAACAGATTCAAATATACTGAATTTGATAGAATAATTTTTCGATAAATTTGTTCCACTTAAAATTTTTTCACATAAATATTATTATTATTTTTTTTCTTCTTCAACAAACGATAACGAATAAATATTTGACTAAATGCGTCACTAAATTTCTCATAAATAATTAATTTATACAATCACTTTTTTTTTATATAATATACTTTCTTAAAATTACAAGTAGATGAAATTTTTCTCCGGATGAACTTGAATTGTGCACGCACGGTTGATGCACTGAACAACGTCTGAATCGATGCAATCAAAAATCACTTGAGCATTCATCCCCGCGTAAATTTATTGTCAGATGAATAAAATGCGTGTTTTTCTCGGCGAAATGAATAAATATATTTATTATAAATTCAGGTGTAATATATTTATTTTTTTTTTTGGCACTTTTATGTATTCCGCGTAACAACAGCAAAACGGAAGACGAAAGATTTCGTGAGAGTTGATCAGCGATAAGAAAATTGCAGCTTCCGTGAAACGAATGTGAATTTTTCATCAAGCGCACAAATTATTATATGAAAATGAATTGCGTGAATTGTTGAAATTTCTTTTGCGAATAATGAATAAAAGCGGGGATTTTTCTTGTGTCAACGACCTAAAACTTAAATTCGCCACACCTGAAAAGTCACGGTCACACGCCTTAAAACGACATAACGAAACGACACATTTGCGGCTGCGTGCGCGACTGCGTCCACCCTTCTGGGATCCTGCAAAAGTATATTATCCCGGATGCTCCAGCCCTCCATGAAGTTTCTTATAATATATACTTATATATAGTCTGGACCAAATATATTTCTGAAAATCATCTTTGTATCTAATTTTTTTAATGAAAATTTACACTAAATTTTTCAATATATCATTGATTAACAATTTTTTATTTAAAAATAAATTCAACTTTTTCTTATTTGTTAAAGAAGACATTTTCATATTAAAAAAAAATTACTATTGCAAAAAAAAAATCAAATTCAATTTCCTATTAATTTTTAATAATTAAAATTATTCGAAACAATTATCAATTAAAATAATTAGTAAACTTCAATTTTGAAATTAAATATTGACTGTTGCAAAAATACCTATTTTTCATTTAATAAATTTTTTTTTGTATTTTTTTAAAGTATTTTTCATATTATTTTTGTAAATGTATTTTGTTTGTGTCTTTTTTCGTCTATATATAAAAAAAAGTCTAGTTCGTTTGTTGAAAGGCGAATTGTAGACAGTATGTAATTATTTTCTGCATGCGAGACGAGCGATTATGTCTGCAGCTTGTCTAAGAATCACATCATATACGAAACGAATTTTCTCAACTGGAAACTACTTCGTTAAAATTGTTTCTCCATTTTTGACATATATACGTGGGTAGAAATATATCCAAAGTGTCAAGTCAATGTTTCACTTTTTATCCGTCCAACCGAAAAGATAAAAAAATATATATATATATAGATTATATGCATAAACGTAACTTGAAGATTAGAGAAATTTTTTTTGTTTCGCCTAAAAATGAAAAAGTAATAAGAAATCTCCAAGATAAATAATAATATTTATCATTTAATGTAAAAAATAAATGTAAATTTTTGTAAAAAAATTATACGTAACAGTATTAAATATAATACTTTATCTATTTAATTTCTCAAATATTTCATTAATTAAAAATAGCATTATTTGGAAATACTTTTAATAGAATACAAAATTTATTTAAGATCTGTAACATTAAAAAATTTAATTCCAAATTTTAATTTATTATTTTTCAAATAAATAAACAGTTCAAAAGAAATTTTTTACAGCCGAACATGACTTAAAATTTTCTATTTGAAATTCAATTAAATCCCATTAAGAACACGAGCCATTTTACAAATTCTTGGGGACAAGAAACCTTACAATATTGACTAAGTCTTTTAGAATTTTCCACTAAGTAAAATGAAATCGTTTGTAATTAAAAAAAAAAAAAAAAAAAAAAAAAAAAAAAAAAAAAAAAAAATTATAATAATTTAAATAAAATAAACGCTTTTAATTTAATTTAATTAAAAATAAATATTTCATCTTAAAAATATTTAAGAACATTGTGGCATTTAGTAATAATTTAAATAAACTAATAATTAATTAATGTTTCTTAAATATTTAATATATTGCATTATTGAATATTGTTGACGAAAAAGAATGACGCGTTCAATGAATATGATAATAAATTATCGTCTAAATGTAGAACAATATAAAATTAAATTTGTTTACCTTACATATTTTATCATTAAGCAAACTTTTGAAATTTAAAAATTTATTATATTATATACTCACGATTTTTCCATTTTTTTAATAGACTTTTGTAATCATCAGATGACATTCGTGGCTCACAATAATTTTCATTAAATCCCGGCATTTTTAAAAAATAATTATTAGAATGTTGTGCGACAATACCTATATATACCTATTATAAATCGTTGAAAATAAACTCTTTAAGAAATCTTCGACTCGTCATTACATAGCAAAAGGTGATGGACGATTAAACGAGTTTGATGAATCTAGAGTCATACTTGGAGTTGTGACTAATAAGTAGTAGAAAGATACGATCAAAGAATTAATTATCTTCTTTTTCGAAAACCTGTAAATACTCTTTCTTCAAAGAGAAAATATTTCCAATGCTATATCGTTTAGTGACAATTTTTTCATAATTATTTACAATTTTTTTTTAAATTATGCAAATTTTGAAGGAATTTTCATTTTACATTAATAAATATCATGTAAATTTATCATTATTAGATTATTATTAAAGTGTTTTATTTATAATTATAAATTATAAAAATCTTGAATCAAAATTAAGATTTTTATTTTCAATTGTATGCAGAAAAGAGAGTTCATTTAAGCAATTCATATCAATTGTTTAAAATTTAAGAGTTAAAAAGTGTAATAATTTAGAATTCATGTCAGAAAAACTAAAAAGTAAAATATTAAATTTGTAAAAGTGCTTCTATATTTAAAAAAAATTTAAACACTGTTTACAGTAAAATAATCAAACTAACAATGATAATTAAAATATTTGTTTAAAATAACCTAAAATAATTGGGAAAATTATGAAACAAAGTAATAAAGGATTTCAACAATATTATATCAATTTCTTTTCTAAAAAAAAAAAAGAATAAATAAAACGTTAATTGTTGACCTACCACACTATTATTGACAATTCATTGCATATGTCAAAAGTAAAGCATGACTCAATCTCTGCTCGGTGGGGGGGATAAATACTCTCACGATTTGTAATCAAATGGAAAAAAATAGTATTCTTCATTTGTTTAGTACAATTAAAAATAAACCGGTGTTCTTTGTAAAATAAAAGAAAATTTACTCTGTCAGCTATGAAACAAATGTCAAAAGAAGAAAATTATTTGTAACAGGTATAAGTTTTTGAAATAGACTGTACAAGCAACCTAGCGGCTGTGATACCTTTAATTTTTTTTAAACGTAAAATACAATTATTTACTCACCGAAAGTGTGTCAAAACTTTGCAGAAGCTGTAAAACAATTATTCACAATGATTACAAGTGTAGGACAATAATAACGATATGAAAATTCTTTAAATTTATAATATAAAACTGATTTGTGACATTAGCTCATACACCGACACAAACTAGGGCGTCTGCCGGATACCGGAAGTAAAACATAGGAGAAAAATATTGCGCATGCGTGCTTACTCATAATTTCAAAAAAAAAAGTGAATAATGATTTTTAAAAACCTCACAAGAATAATTTTATAATGATTTTTTTTTTAATTTTGTAAATAAGTTTTTAAATATATTATATACATTGTAATTATTTTTTTAAACTGTATGTTTGCAGTATTATTTTTTAAATTGTAGAAAATTTAAATTTTTCATATGCGCAGTTGGCAGTACGAAATGCAACCTAACCTTTTCAATAAGTGACTAACTTCAACTTCCTCACGATATTATTTATTAATTTATAAAGTGAAAAAGTCAAGGTTAAAATAAATTTAAAAAACTTTTATCTATAATTGTTATCATTCTGAAAAAAAATGTTTTTACATATGTTAAAAAAAATTACTAGTCAAGTTTGATAATTATCTAAGAACCTCAAGTATTAAGTGCCTGTAATATAACCTCAAACTTACGTGAAACACACCTGCAAGTATTTGATTATAAAATATTTTAAAATAAATTCCTTGTAAATTGAAATTAAAAATGAGTACAAAGTTCATTCAGCTTGAATCAATAGATATTTTATCTAAAATACCATCTTATCATATCATTTTGCAAGGATTTATCTTTCTATGGGTCGCATGGTTTATTTCTAAGAGACGACAAAGAGAGAATCGACAACAACCCTCCGAAGAAGAGGTTCAAAGAAAATTGACAGAATGGCGACCTGAACCATTGGTTCCTCAAAATTCAAAAGATCATCCTTCATTAACACCAAGAAGTGTCACATCACTCGTTGGCAAAAGAGTGACAATTGATGGCAATAATTGTCTAAATCTTGCGACTCACAATTATTTAGGTTTAGTTGGTAATAATGAAATTCAAGAGAAGGCAATGGCTACAATTCAAAAATATGGAGTTGGTTCCTGTGGACCACGAGGATTTTATGGAACAGTGGACGTTCATCTTGAATTGGAAGAACGTTTAGCAAAATTCATGAATATGGAGGAGGCCGTTGTTTATTCTTATGGATTTAGTACAATTGCTTCAGCAATTCCTGCATTTTGTAAACGAAAAGATTTAGTTTTTGTCGATGAAATGGTGAATTTTTCAATTCAAAAAGGCCTCGATGCTTCACGATCAAATGTCAAATATTTTAAGCACAATGACGTGAATGATTTGAAGAATCTTTTATTGGAACAGGAAAAAATTGATAAGAAAAATCCTAAAAAAGCGGCAAATACTCGTCGATTTTTAATTGTTGAAGGAATTTACATGAATACAGGATGCATTTGTCCCTTGCCAGAATTTGTTGCTCTTTGTAAAAAATATAAATTGAGGATTTTTATCGATGAATCAATTTCGTTTGGCACTCTTGGAATTCATGGGAGAGGAGTCACGGAATATTTTAATGTTCCCAAGGAGGATATTGATATGATAATGGGTGAGATTTTAAAATCAATTTTAATTAGATAATTCAATTTCATAGATAACATAATTTTTATTTGTGTTAATTAAATGGTATTTATTTCAAATAAAAAAATTATTAGTTCGAATATAGTTTATTTAATTTTAATGAAAATTTTTTAGTTCAATTAACAATTTAATAAGAGTTAAATAATCGGTTACTTGAACTAAATACATTTTTTTTTCTCACTATACTATTTGAAATACTTTTTTGTACTTTTCTCTAAAATAACTCAAAAATTGCAAATAATTGAGGATAATTTTTTAAAAATTCCATTATAAATATTTAAATATGTCAATAATTTTATTAATCTTTTTAGAAATAATTTAAATTATTTTATTGAATAATATTGAAGATATTTTCAATTATTTGACTTAATATTGGAAGATAATTAAAATTTTTTTGATTAAATAATTGAAGAAAAATTTTGATATTTTTATAAAGGAATAATTTGATTTTTTTTTTAATTTTATTAATTGAAATCTTGAGAATAATTCAAGCTGAAAAATTGTATTAAATATTTGCTAGTTTTATTTATGATAATAGTGATTATTCTCTCAAAATATATTGACTTTAATTAATATTATTTAGTTTGAGATTATATTCCTGGTATTGAACCTCTTTATAGGCCTCAAAAGAATTTAAAATGAAATTTGAAATCCAAAGTTTTTATATTAAATTCTTTTTTAGGTTTAAAATATAAATGAAGAAGGAGACTCTCTGTCTGAGTTGTAAATAGAAAAAATTAAAAATTTATATAATGATTTTGTAAAAAAAAAAATTACAGCTTCCCTGGAATGGTCAATTGGTTCAATAGGTGGATTTTGCGTGGGTTCATCGTTTGTAATCGAACATCATAGATTATCAGGACTTGGTTACTGTTTCTCAGCATCACTTCCACCACTTTTAACAACGGCAGCTATTACCTCTCTCGATATAATGGAAAGAAATTTGGAAATTTTTAAGCAATTAAAACGAAATTGTTTGTCACTCGTCGATGGTCTCAATGAAATTGAATATTTTGATTGTACAAGTTTCAAAGAATCACCAGTAAAACATCTTTATTTAAAGGAGAAACGAAATCTCGCTGACGAAATGAAAATTCTCAATGAAATATCCAAGAAATGTATTGACAGTAATTTGGCAATTATTATGCCAGCGTACCTTGAAGCTGAGATAAAAATGCCAAGACCCAGCTTGAGAATTTGCGTTTCTTCAACTTTAAATCAGGAAGATATTCAATTCACCTTGAAGACCTTGAAGAATTGCTCTGCACAAGTTTTAGGTTTTTATAATTAATTCTTTTTATTATTTTTATTCTTAGTAATAAAATGATGTCTATAATATTATTATATTTAATAATAACTATGGTAATATTATGGTAGCTATACTATTGCTATGGTAACAATTCTTACTAACGAGTACTACATTATTATCAGTATTTGGTATTGTAGTATCATTGTTGCCATAGTAACCATTTTATATATATATATCATTTTACTACAATATAGAGAAAGAAATTTTTATTTTCAAACTAGTTTCAATTACATTTGATTAAATAGTTCATTAATTTATTTAATTAATTTTTTTTCATTTGATAAATTTTGAATAAATTAAAAAAAAATTATTTTGAACCAAATAAATATTTTACAATTCAAAGAAATATTTATTTGACAATAGTCAATTCAATTTGATTCAATTATATTCCTTTTTCAGTAATATCTAAAAAAAAAAATTTATGAAAATTGTAATTTAAACTATATAAACACAAATTTGAATATTATCTTTATTCTGTTTTAAAAAGGCTATATTTCAGTATTAATAGTACAGATTACATTATGCAGATTAATTAACAATCTCGACTGTTGCTATATATTTTTATTTACAATCTATATATGTATACACGGCTATGAATTTAATTGTAAATAGAATTAGAATAAACGCTGTTAATATTTTTTAATTAATTGAATTAATATATCATTTAAATACAACATTACAAAGTTAGTTCACCTGCGGAAATTTTATTTCTTGATAATTAAAATTTTATGAAATAAATACAATTAATAAATTATTATAAAAAGTAAATAGATCGAAATCTTTGGTTTAAAAAAAAATTGTAAATACCTTATAAGATAAAATATTCTTTAAAATAATTCCAATATTGGTACTTTTTTCAACTTCAGATAGAGTCTGCCGCAGGTGATCCACTTTGACAATATTAGATGACGAGAAATATGAGAAAATATTAATTTAGAAGATTTAGTAAATCTTGAAAAGTCATATTACTTAAGTATTTATTAGCATTAATCATTATAAAGCTATTGACAACGTTAACCAAATTTTTCTGATTGTCACGAAATATTTGTTTTACAAATTCCGTTACGAAGACACTCATTGTTTTTGAAACATCTTCATCGTAATACAATCCCGTGATAGTAAACTGTCAATAGAAACAAATATTAACAAATTTTTCACATTAACAAATATTGTCAATTTCTTGACATTTTAGAATATTTTTAAATATTTTTTTTTTAAATTAAATTCATTAAATATATTCAATTTTTGAACAATTAAGAATAAAAATGGTTTATTTTAATATATTTATTTTTAAAAAAAAATTTGAAATATATTTAAACAAACCTTAAAAGTTGTAAAGGAGATTCGTGTATCCATATTTTTAATGTAGACTTTTCCATTTTTCAAACCGAAATAGGCGTCAGTTTCGAATATTAAATTTTCAGTCACTGTTCTAAAAATTATAAGACATGAATTTAATAATTTGATTAATTAAATTTTAAGTATTCCTTTTTTTTTTTTTTTTTTTGTCAATGAAAAAATTAAAATCACTACTTACTGGAAGTCTCCTCCTCCGTAAATTTGAATCATTTTATTTTTTATGAACGCATTTATAATGTAAAATGAAATTCCCTCCAAACGAGGCCATTTCAGTTTCAGACTCATTGCCCTCTTGATTATTGAAATATCACCTTTCATTACTTTATAGCCCGAAAGTCCAGTAAATAATAAATTATCAATGGATCCCGAACCTCTGAAAAATTCCCTTCTCAATAATACCGGAAAAATATATAAAGGAATACATATACCTACTATTTTTAATTCTAAAAATTATTAATTTATTTTGTAAAAAAATTGTATTAGAAAAAAACTTTAATTTCTAAAGTAAAAAGAAAAAAAAAATTTATTTACTCAATTGAGCCGTTAAAAAGATTAAGTTTTTCTTCCATGTGTTCTAGTTTAAAAGGATCACAAACTGGAATTCCCAAAGATTCATTTCCATTTTTTAACATTTCTCTAATTTGCTCGAGTTTTGAGTTTAAACTCAATCCCAGGAATTTTACTGTAGAATTATTTGAATCTTCTAAAATAAAAATTGATTTTTTTAAATTAATTAATCAAGTTGAAATAAATAATTTCATATTATATTTTTTCGAAAATTCTATTATTTTAATATTTTTTTTTCATTTATTACCTTTTGTTGACAAATATTCATTGGTTGGATTGTAAATTTCCAAAATTGATTTTGCCTGACTGTTCATTAAGACAGTCACAAGAATAATAATCAGTAACTTCATTTTGTTTTCTGCGGAAAAAAATATTTTTTTTAACCACATAAGAATATACTTACATTACACAAAAAGTATTTTACAGTTAGAGTAAACAATGAAATTGCTTGTCAAAAAAGAATTTTTAAAAAGAGTAAATTTTTTATTTTTGGTTTAGAAACTTGAATATTTATTATTAATTGATTTATTTAATTTTTATTATTCATTACAATTAAGTAATAATTGTTAATTATATTAATCATTATTTTTATTTTTTGTGATTTTCATTTAAAAATGACTTTTTTCTTTATTAAAACGTACTTACCTAATGTCAATTAAAGGAAAGACTAAATATTTGCTTCAATGGTGTAATGGCTTATATAGAAATCTCATTATCTGATTGAAGTTTATTGGCTTTGAATTGTTGTCTAACAATCTATTCCTTAAAATACTAGAATTTTACCCAATTTAAATCAGATGAAGATCACACCATTATGTTAACGATAACAAATTTGCGCAAGCGATTTTTTTATCAGTTTAACTGATATTGAAAAATTAAATAATATTGTTTTTGTTAAACGCATTTGAAAAAAAAATTTAAGAATAAAATTATATAACAATTAAATTTTATTATTAATAAAAAATTACAAATAATAACAACAATAATCATATCAATAATTTATTTTTTATAATTATACTTAAATTTTTTTTGCTATTTATTTCAAAATTAAATTTTTCATAATAGTTACATATATCTAGAGAAATTATTTATAAATAAATATTTATTTGTATCAAATATAGTAATTATTATTTTAAATTTACACTTTATTTGATTTAAATAAAAATTATTTGTTTCAAATAAATATTTATTTAATAATAATAATAATAAAAGAACGGATTATAAAACAATTTTTTTTCCCAATGTACTCGGGAATTTATAGAAATTTTTTAATTTCAATTATAGGAGAAAATTTTGATTTTGATGTGAAGAGTTTATGAGACCCAAAATATCTTTCAGTGTCATCGTACGCAATATTTCATTGGCTCTAGTTATGACCAAATTATTTATTGTGCTAGTCAATTTTTTCTGATAAGTTTTAATTATTGATGGTACTAAATCAGAAACAATAGCATTGGTCATATCAGACAGATCCTTATCATTGAAAAGTCCATCAATTAAGAACTGAAAAATTTACGTAACATATTGTTTCAAATAAATTAATATTATACGAATAATGTTTATAAAACAATATTAATATTTGAATTTAAAAATTATAATTAAAATAAGGTAATCAACTAGTTATATAAATGATAATCAATTAATTCAATAGTTGATTACTTAATTTTTATATTTAATTATATAATAAATATTAACGAATATAATTATCGTTTTATAAATATATTTAATTATTTATAAATATTCTTCTATAAAGAAACAATATAAGGGTCGGTAATTTTTTTTGCTTTTTTAAAAAAAACCACCTATATATGACCTTGTTCTTTTTTTTATTTTAATTAAAAAAAAAATTACCTGAAAGTCTTCCAAAGAAACTTCACTGTTCATTTCTTTAATAAATAAAGTTTTATTTGATTTATTTGTACTAACGCTGACAGTCGTAGTAAAATTCAAACTATTTAGGTTCATTCTGCAAAAAAAAATTGAGTTTAATAATTTATATTAATACATTATACAGGTATGCAAAGAATAATTAATTAATAATAATGAATAATAGTGTTAAAAAAATTATTATAAATTTTTAATTAAATATCGAAAAAAGAAAATTTTTTAATTTTATTTGCTAATTTTATTAATTAATAAAATTTAAATTATGATAGTTGTTTTTATAATTTTTTAAATTCTTGAACTTACTTCAAAGATCCTTTTCCATAAACATCAATAAATTTAAGTGCTACACCATCTATTTCATAATTATTGATAATTAAATTTAATCCTGGCCAGTGAAGTGCCAACATGAGTTTGAGGCCAACTATTTTCAAATCTGCTTTCACAACATTATAATTTGACAATCCCAATAGTTGTAAATTGTTAATTTTTACCTCACCACTAAAAGAATTTATAAATAATATTATACCTATTGTGTTTTTAAACAGCCATTTTTTTTTACTAATTAAATGAATTGATTGATAAAAAATGAAAATCACCTAAATAGTTCTGATTTCATTGGCAATTCTTGATGTTTGATTGTGAAAGGATCCATCACAGGAAGTCCAAAAGACTCATTTCCTTTTCTCAAATAATCTTTAAATTTCTCAATTAGCTTAATCAATTTTTCATTTAATCCTTTATCTATAAATATATCTTATTTTTTAAAATGTTTTTTAAATTTAATTTAAAAAATTTTTTAAATGTTTTAATAAATTATATTAATTTTTTTAATTTATCATTACCATTTCCCAGTAAGTTCGTTGATTCAAATGCTTCTAATTTATTCTCAAATAAAACAGCAATCAAAATAAAAATCGATAGAAGTTTCATTTTGATAGCTTGTTGATAGCTGAATAGAATATTAGAGAATTAAACAAATATTAAACTATTATTTATAAATAATCAATGATAATACACTTACTCTCTGAGGATATTAACACCTAATGAAAATGTGCAAAAAAAAGAAACATAAATTCTTGAGTAGATTATCAGCATTTATATAAATATCATTTTATCAAAGTCCAGATTCATATCGCATTTTTGCTTATTTTAGAATATTTAATTATAGAAAATGAAAATTATGCAAAATAAATTTCACAAGAATAATTAATGATTTAAAAATTAACATTTTTGTTCAATGTATTTCAATTAATTGAATAAAAAAATACTGTCAAATTTTTTATTAAAAGATTTTTTTTTTTTTTAGTAAATATAACAATAATAAAAAACTGAAAATACTTTTAAAATATTTATTTATAAAACTTACATTTTTAAATTAAATATATAGAAAATCTAAATGTTTTTAAGGAATTTCGTTTGTTTCAATTGAATTAATTTTATATATATTTCGTTTTAATAACTTTCTTAAATGAGATATTAATTTTTTCAATGATATTTCGCTAAGAATTTCATTGACATTCTTCATTATATAGTTATTTATTAAATTTGTAATTGTCTCTTGTAAAGATTCAACATATTTCGGAGCCTGTTCAGGCAAAGACTCTTTGATCATTTCTGTGAATTCTTCATCATTCAGAACATCCATTGATATGACCTAAATGCAGAAAAATAAAGTATCATTTATTTTAAATATAAATCAATATAATAATTATTATTAATATAAATATATAATAATATTATAATTAAGTCTAAACAATAAATCCCAATTTTATGAGAAATATTTCATTTTCATTTATGAAAAATTCCATTGGAACTTTGTGAATATTTCAATATTTGAAAATTATTTAATTTTCTCATATTCCTGGGATATTTAAGTTTTCAAAAATGTTTGATTATGGAATATTCTTTTTTATTAAAAAACTATATAAAAGTATACAAACCTCAAAATTTGTTAAAGAAATATTTGATTTCATATTGTCTATAAATAATATTCTTTTTCTAACATCCACATTCAATGAAAATTCACTTGAAAATGTTAAATTTCTAATGACCAATCTAGAAAAATTAAAATAATATTTACTTATACCTAATTAATTTTTTAAAGAAACGAATAATACTTTAATTTATTTTGAAAAATATTAAATTATATTTCACAGAATTTAGTAAATTTTATTATTAATTAAATTAAATTTTATTTTTTTCAAGTATATTCATTAAATTTAAAAATGTGTGTGTGTGAGTGTTTGTGTTTTTAACTCACTCAGCATCTCCAGTTCCGTTGACATCAGCCATGTCAGGTAACTCTCCATTTATATTATAAGAATTCAAATTTACTTTTAACATTGGCCAGTGTAAAGTGATATTCATTTTTGATTTTCTTAAATTCAGATGAAATACATCAACTTTGAAGTCGGAGATATTGTTTACATTTACACTTTTTACATCAATTTGACCTCTGCAAGATTAATTAATAATAATTTGAAATTAACACTGGATATAACAATAAAAAGATCTTTTATATTTTATTATTAAAATAAAAAATTTCTTTTTTTTTTAAATAAAAATTTAAAGCTAATACAAATTTTAACATTTAGACATTAAGTTTTGATGTATATAATAAACATATTATGTGATGAAATTACTTAAAAATCTCTGATGACAAATTTTTAGATATTTCAGATATTGTGAAAGGATCAAGAACTGGAATTTCCATCTTATCACTTCCATTTTTTATAATTTGCCTGATATTCTCAATTATAAATGTCGATTTTAAACTAATCAAATCTTCAGCTACTCCATTTACTGTGAAAAAAGGTAAAATTTATATTTTACATTACACTTTTAAATTTTCATTTTATTGTTAATTATTTTTATATTTTTATAAACAATTTTTTAAACATAATATTTTATTTTTACTATACCTCTTGTTAATAAATTCGTCAAATTTCTTGCATTAGTCTGATGAATTACTAAGACAATTAAAAGAATTAGTGAAAAAGTCTTCATTATTTTATTTTATTCTTGCAAAATATACAAGTAAAAAAAATTGCAATAATATATATGATAAGAATGATAAAATTTTTATTTAAAAAAAAATCAACTATATTTGAAATGAGCGATTGAGTAGAATGTTAGAAAACAACTGCTCAGAAAACTTGATAAATTTTGAATTTATAATGATTTTTATATCCACGAAAATGTGTGTTTTTCTCAAATTTTGTCCTAAATTTTGTAACGTAATTAGGACATTAAATAAAAATAATCAGTTAATATGACGACGATTTATTTAATGAAACACTTTTCTATATTTAATTATGGGTATGGGATTGTTACTTTTCGTTATGTATATAAGATAATATATTTTATCAAAAACAAAAAATATAAAAACTACAAAATTTTTCTTATCAATCTATGTCAAACGTTGGTAGGATTAGGCACAAAACTATATTTCAAAGTAAATCCTGATAAAAAAAAAAAATTAATTAAACACTAATTTTAAATATTTCTATTTTATTGTTCTTAATTTCTTTATTTATATTTTTTACAGTATTCTAATTTTTTTTCTTATTATTAAATATTTTTTATTAATTACTGATTGTTATACCTAATTCGCGTTCATTTTAAATAAATTTATCTCATTTTCTTTTAATTAAATATTATATTTATAAGAATTTTTTTTTGGGAATTTCATTAAAATTATAAACATTTATATAGCCAATGATTTTCTCCACTATTTTCGTTATTTTTTCATCAATTGCAGTTGTCAATGTTTTTTGATAGTTTTGAACGAAATCAGGTCCCATTTTAGAAATCACAGAACTCATCTCTTTAGATAAATAACTATCATTATATAAACCCTCGGTGTAGAACTAAAAAAAAGAAACAATTTTTTTTTAAAATTTTTTATTCTTTTTAAATATCTATTTATTTAAAAAAAGACTTGCAAAAAATTGCATATATGAAACATATCTTACAAAAAATACCTCGAAATCTCTTAGAAAAATTTGTGACTCTACGGTTTTTATAAATATTTTAATATTTTTGAATCCAAGAGTGATACTTGTAGTAAAACTCAAATCTTTAACAGTAAACCTGTAAATATTTATAATTAAATTTAATTAATGTATTTTTTCTCTTATTTTTATTCAACTTTTTCACATCATTTATCAAATTTATTTCTAATTTGGTTTTTATGTTATTTTAATTATTTTATATTTTAGTTTTTAGTGAAATTTAGAATCTGAATTTTATTTATTTTTCTATTATTTCTCAGTATTTAATTAAAAAAATTTTTTTTCTCTATTTATTATGAATGTAAAATCAACACTAATAGGTAAAAATTGCAAATACTTTGAAATGCGAAATATATATTTGATTTTCAATTTTCGTATAATAATAAAGCTTTAGAATCTCGTCGAGTTAATAATTATTATTTTAAAATACTTAAATGAATAATTACACTGCATCTCCAAATCCAAAAATCTTAATAAAATTCATGAAACTACAATTTGTAATATTATATGAAGTCATATTTCCATCTATATTAAACCATTGAAAACCCATTCTTATTATTAACCCCTCAATTTCAGCTCTGGTAACTAGATAATTTGATAACTCAGAAATAGCAACACTATCAATTGAAATATTGCCTCTAAAATTTTCAAATGAAAATAAACGGTTAATAAATAATTTTCCATGAAATATCAACATAAATTGAATGTTTATTAAAAATTTATTTAATTTCAGAAATTTTGAATTTCTAATAAATTTTTAAAAATAAATTGGAAAAGTAATTCAGTTATTTATAAGCAAATAATTAAATTACATTTGTAATGAGTAAGTAATTATACTTAATAATTGACTATTAATTCAAAAGGTAAATCAATAAATCATTAAAAAATTAATTTATTAATAAACATGAACTATTTATGTTATGTATTATTTTATTAGAAATTAATAATAAATTTATATATATAATACTGTCATGTAATTAATTTAAAAAATTACTTTATATCTTCCAAGTTTAAGAATTTATTTACTGGACCTGATTTGTAAGGATCAATAGAAGGGATACCTAAAAATTTATTTCCATTTTTCAAATATTGTTTAAAATGCTCTAGAAATTTTTTAAACAAATAGTTTATTCTTGAATTGGACGTATCATTAACGAACAAATCTAAAAAAAAATAATTATTTATAATATTTATACATTATAATTATATGCATTTAACATTTTTTTTAACTGCTTTAACTGCAGTATAATGTTTATTAATAAATAAATGTTTATAATCACCTCTTTTTAAATAATTATTATCAGCCACCACTGTTTTGTAATCGATTAAACTCATCATCAACAACATAATTGAAAATTTCCATATTTTCATTGTAAAATTTTTTTATTATTATTAATAATAATAATAATAATAATAATAATAATAAAAATAATAATAAAATATTTGAAATCTAATTCATTAGTTTTATTTTTTTTTTATTTGTCTTAAACTGCAAATTTCTATTTTTACTAATATTATTAATTTTTTTTTTTTCGTTAATAATATTGGCAAAATTTTATTTTAAACTGCATTCTGAATTCTATATTCACCTATACATTAAAATTTACGCATTTAATTTAAATGAATAAAATCTAAAATTAAACAATTTACGATTAAAAGTGTACTTACATGTAACTATGTTTGCACAAATTGATAAGCAGATGCAAAAACTATACTGTTTGTTAAATACATTTCATTCAGCTTTAGTATTAAGATCACTTTATCAATGTACAGTTGATACTAAAAATTTTATCACTTAAAATGTAAACACTTCTTTAGATGCATATTTCTGGATTACTTTTGTGAATCATAAATAAAAATACTTTGGAAATATAATAATTGCATAAAAACAAATAAATTTTATATATATTAATATTTAATTTATATTTGATATTTATAATTCATTATTAATATATATATATCTTATTTATTAATGATTCTGAAGTCCACAATATTTATGATCAATGATTAGAAAACAAATTTGTTTTAAAACGAAAAATTATAAAATTTTTGATCCAAAAAACTGTTTTTTTTTATAATTTATTGTAAAAAATATCTTTTAGACAATTCATATAGAATTTTTCATTCAAAAAAATATTTCTTTAAACATTGTTTATATTTTTCATTTTTTTATTAAAATAATTTTCTACATATTATAATACAAATTTAAATTTACAGCATTCTAATTTAAAAAATAACAGTTTACTATTAATGAATCGTTATAAATTTATCTTCACATTATAATATATTTCAGGTAAAAATTCGCATTCAGAAAAATGTAATTTTACTCAAAGAGAAGCTTTTTTTTTTTAAAATAACAATTTTTTAAAGTTTAATAATTTTTCTTTTTATAAAATATTAAGATTCTTAATAAAATTTAAAAATTACTTTGTATTAAAAATTTTTTTGTTTTGATTTAAAATAAATTTTTGTTCTTAAAATTTTTTAAATAATTTAATAAATAAAAAATTTTAAATATAAATTTTTTCTAAATATATTATACATTTTTTGAAATACAATTAGACCTTGATAATTTATTCCTTTGCTCTTTTTTAATAGCAATATGGAATAATTAAACTTTTTTCTAAAACTTATAAAGTTTTACTAGGTCCGCAAGAGTTTTCTTCTGTAAAAATTCATTTAATGACGGTTTTATTATTTTTTTTAGATTGTCTTCGATTAATTTACTATTGTCATTGAAAATTTTAGTTGCTTTATTATTGATAAGTTTATTAACCATACCAGAGAACAATTTTAATTTTTTTGGACCTAATTTTTTTATCTGGAAAAGTAAATGTTTTTTTTTATATATAGATAACTGTTACTGTGTTATGTATTTATACAATCATTTATATTTAAAAGTATACTATAAACCTGAATTGAGTTTTTGTCTCCTTTTTCACCAACAGAAAGAAAATTGTTAAAATCCTTAATGGATAGGGTCGAATTTTTTTCATTAACGCCTATTGATGCTGTAATGGAATATATAACATTCTTTGCAATAACACTAAAAGAAAAGAGAAAATCTACATTAAATATTATTATGTTTTTTATTCTAAACAATAATATTTTTTAAAACTTTATTATATGATCATTATAGAGAAATTCATCTATTGATTTATGATTGCTCGATTATAGAAAATTTTTTTTTATTAATATTCAATATATTCTTTGTATAGAATTTAGTATTATCATAATTTTGAAGATTTTAAATAAATTAGTAACATTTAATAGAGGTTCCATGAAAATTTCACTTGAAATTTGTTTATAATTTTAATAAAAATTAAACTCAAAAGGATTTTAAAGTTTAAAAAAAAAATAATAATAATCCAACAATCCTGTTTGAATGATTTCCTCTGTAAATAACCTTCTATGTATTGTAAAGATAAGTGTAAAAATAATAATATAATAAATAAATTTATTTAAATTACATTGCATTTCCACTTGCTGAAGCTTTAAAAATCTTCATAAATTTACCATTAGCTAAATTATAATTTAAAATAAGTCCCTCAAGTTTGGGCCATTTCATAGTAAATGCAAGAAGGAAATCTTTTGGTTCGAATGAAATATTGTCTACGTTATAAATAGATAAACCTGTGATATTTATAGCACCAAAAGAAACGTTACCTCTGAAAAAGCGAAATTTTAATTGTTTTTTTTTTTTATTGAAAATATTCTTATTTGAAAATAAATAAATTTTTAAAAAAATCTTTAATCATATTTAATTAAATTCTAAAAATTTGAATTTATATTTATAATAAATAAAAATTCAATGAAATATTTCTTTTATATTTAAAGAAAAGTTTTTTTTTTCTACTGAATAAATAAAAAATTTTAAATTATTTAACATAATTATATAATAAAACCAAATTACCGAAATTGAGGTGTGTTTAAGTTTAAATTTTGCGAATTTATTTGTAATGGATCAATTATAGGCAATTGTAATGATTTATATCCTTCTCTCATTATTTTTTTTAATCCAGTAATTATCTCCTTCGTTTTATAAACAACAGCCGTTTCATTTTTTGCATAATTTTGAACTAAAATTAAATTTTCAATACTTCAATTTGAATAAAAAAAATTAATATACAATAAAAATGACAATATTAATTTTACCATCTTCAACGCTGATTATTGAATTACATTCTAAAATAATTGCCATTGTCAAAAATACCAAAAAATATATCTTCATGTTTTTGAACATTTTTTTATTTTATTTAATTTCCACTTAAACTGAAAAAATTTGAATATTTTCATATATTTAAAAAATAGAAAACTATATTCTTTTAATTCTAGTAAAAATTGAAAAATTCAAAATTAAAAATAATGAATTTTAATTAAATTAAAAATGGGAAATTTTTGTAATTTGTTTAAAATTAAAAATAATACCTATTAATGAAATTTTTTACAATTACTAAAGTTTAATAGAAAATTTATTTATTGCAAAGTAAGTGATATTAGAAGAAGTAAAAAAATAAAAAAGAAATACGATTATATTTTCTTCTCATTTGACGTGCGATGGCACTAAATAAATCTATATTTTATGTTCCTGAAAGTACATACAGTCATATATTTTGCTTGAAAAATTGCTTTGTATTATTTCAAAACCATATTTATGATTCATACACTATATAACGTAAAAGACGTAAATTTTATCAAAAGCATTAAAAGTCAAACAACCGAGACGTATTTCATGTTTAAAATATTATACCTATATCTCTTTTTAATTTTTTCTTTAATATAATTTTTCATCAATTGTATAATAATTTATATAAAAGTGAAAAAATAACTTTTATTATTTCGAAAGAAATATAATTGAATAGAAAAACAAGTTTTATGGCGCACTCACACCTTTTTTGGCTGCCTGCCTGCCTGCAGGTTACCATGGCAACGCACGAGTGTGAGTGAGACAGAAAATTTGAATATTCAAATTTTTAAATTTTCTGTCGCACTCACTCTTATGCGTTGCCATGGTAACCTGCAGGCAGCCAAAAAGGTGTGAGAGCGCCTTTATACTCAAATAAACAGAGTATAAAATTTAAATTTTAAATTTCGAAATTGGTAAATTTTATTTCAACTAATCACGTTAGTTACATAGAATAGTTAGAATTGCCATTGGAGGATATATGTGAGTTTTAAAAATTGCGCGCAGTTGGACACAGTCACGTGATTATTTTAGGCGGAATTTACGTAAACGAATATAACCCCAAATATTGTTGTCTCCGTCAACACGCGTTAAACATGAATTCCAAGTTTTCTTGTTTGATAATTAAAAGGATTTTTCATAATTATTATTATTACAATAGTTATATTGGTTCATTTTAAATATCTAAATTAAATTATTAATTGTGAAATCATAAAACAGTTTCTTTGAGCGATGAGAAATAAAAGTTTATGCACGTTATACTTCACATTTTCTATTCTTCTTGACTTTTACGACTTGACTTATTTTGATAGAAATTTTAAAAAGGTAAGTTTTGGAGTTAATTTGAAAAATGTTTTGCAGTCTAAGAATGATTTATCACTTGAAATATTCATATCTCATTTTTTTTTTTTTTTGTATAACCTACAAAAGTTCAGTTTGCAGTCTTAATTTTTTGTCAAGGGTCAAAAATATTTTGTGAAAAGTAGGTAGGTACTTTTTTAGAGACAAAACATTTCATAAAATTTTACCAGAAGATAATAAGGATTTAAAAATAGAAGTATTGTTTTAGAAATAGTTTTATGTGTTATTAAATCTTGGTACATAATTAAGTATATAATTGACAGTAATAAAAAAAAAATTACACGTCTTATAGTTTTTATGAGCCAAAAGTTTTGAACGTTCAAATGAACGAAATAATTTTTTCAATCTATAAATTATTAAAAATTATAATATCGTGTAAAATAAAACAATAAATTAAACAATTATTAAATTAAATAACTTTTTTTAAATATTTAAAACAATAATTTGTACTAAAATTCGTACTTAAAGAAGTTGCACAAAAAAATTTCGTTCATTTGAACATTCAAAACTTTTGGCTCATTAGTTTTTAAAAAATATATAAAAAAAATTAAATTAAAAACCTAGTTGCAGTAAAAAAATTCTGTATTCAAAACAAAATTTATTTGTCACTATGTTATTTTAATATTTCCTGATTTGAATTTGAAACTCGGAAAATAATTAAAATCACGCAATTTTGCATTCAGTCTAATTATTTTTTAAAATTACTAAATAAAAATAAATTAATAATTTATTCTTTGATATGTAAAATATTCTTTAAAAAATATATATATATCGAAAAGGAAATTTTCTCATAAAAAAATATCGATAAACAAACAATAAACAAATTTTTAATTCAAAATACAGAATTTCTTATTATGAAAATTTGTTATTTTAACACACTTTTTATGAATATAAAACGCAGAAGAATCGTTGAGTAAAATTTATTAAAAATTAAATAATTTTAACTAATAAATATAACAAAAAAAAAAAATTAAATATTAAAATAATTATATAGTTGTTGACATATATAATTTTTTTAGGTAACGATTTACATACAGCGATAATGAAGGAAATATAATAGAGGAGTTTTTACAATTGTGACGCAAAACGACGGGAAAGTTATATATTGGGGGAATCTCAAACTACTCCACACTCATTTCTGCTTTATTTGTCATTTATTCATTTTGATGGGACTTATTAAGGTAGGATTTTAACTTACATTATTAACACGTACAAAAATTTACCAATCGATATTTTCTTATCATATAGAAAAACATAATCATATTGAATTTATAATATTTAATTAATAATCTATTATTATTGTTGAAACAATTCATTTTATTTAATGTTTAAAATTTTCTAAAAATGTTAAAATAAAGAATTTTTATTTTTGAAAATTAAACTTATCCCAAAAGATATATTTTTAAATAAATTTTTATAAATTTGAAAAAAAAATTTAAACCATTAATTCAATTATAGTTTGAAAATTGCCAGGATTTATTTCAAGATTTTAATTTTTACTATCTCATATCTTATTTGGAGGAAACGGAAAAAATATAACATTTCTTTTACTGTTGAAAAAAGTCATGAATTATTTTTTTAAAAAATGACATATGGGTCTCAAGATTATATTTTCAAATAAATATTTTGAAACAGGTATACTTGTATTTTTAATAAATTTTTGCATAAAGATCAATATTTTCATTTGCTTTCAAATTGAAGTTTACTTCTAATATTTGATATTTCAAAATGTTCAAAATTTATTAACAGTACAAGTTTATTTTAAAAAATAGTCTCGCGAGCAACGTGACATTTTTAACAATAAGTAAATTTAAGAATTTATTTAAACAGTGAAATAAAGCCCATATATATTTTTTCCTTTCTTTTTTTTTCTTTCTAAAAAAGATGTGCGGCTATAAAAATATGGAAAACCTCGCCATATGAATGAATGAATTTTTAAAACACAATTTTTACTCTTTTGCTTGATTAATGGCATGAAAAGAACTTTAAATCTATAAAACTTCATTAAAAATAAAAAAAAAAAAAAATGAACGTAAGATTCATTTTTCAAAAATTAAAAATTTTGTTGAATACTTTAAAAAAATTTATATAAATTTTATTCTTCACGAATTTTTTAAAACAATAGCAATAGACGCAATAAGCAAAAAAAAAAAAAATTGGATTGATTCTATTAATATTAATATATTGGAAAATATGTTCTTTTATGTCGATAAAGAAAAATTTATAAAAACATGATATTCTGTGTGTGTGTTAGCCTTAATGAAAAACATTTCTTATATTACAAAAAAAGAAAAACAACTTTTAAAAAACTCATATAAATGGAAATCAAATATATTTTTTAATGAGATTTTTGATATAAAAACAAAATGCTTCAGACACAAACGTACACGGAGAGAAATTTTTTATCAAATATAAATTTGATTTTAAATTAAATAAAAATATATTTGTCTCAGAGAGGAAAATAATTATTTATAAAAAAAAAAAATAAATTTTCTTTTGACACAAATAAAATTTTTTTTTTATTTGCAACAAATAAATATTTACTTAGCTCTGTGACAAATATTTATATATATATATATTTTTTTCTCTGCGTTTATTAATGTCTTTTGGCAAAGATCGATGAAACACCTCCGCGAAAGAGAGAGGGAGATCGTGACCGTCGAATTGATTCTATAATCAAGCATAGCACAAAATATATTTTTCGAGGGTAGTAGGCCGATATCAGAAATCGTGCGATATAGGGGAATTATGATTTGCTCCATTTGTTAAACGATCTTCAGAAAGAGAGAAAGAGATTCCCTTTTTGCAGAGAGAGAGAGAGAGAGAGAGAGAGAGAGAAATCATCTCGAATGCTCTCCCAGTGTAGAGTATATAAAAAAAAAAAAAAAAAATCCCCTCACGCACTTGGTTCTTTAACCCTCCTCCCAGGGAGGCACGCATTGCTTCTTTCCTTTCCCTTCAATGCAAATAAAACCCTCTAGCCCATATTCTCGGGGGGTTATTCTCGTGATCTTTTCATCCCTCACGTAACATCGTCGACTCTTGGCAGCACGTGCACGGATTCTGTGAAGTTCGAATCACCCCGTATATATATATGTATATGTATCACACAAGTGAGAGGGAAAATTTGGTTGTGAGCGAGATGAGAAAACTCGTACCGGCAGGGGGTTTGGTTGGATGTTGAGGGGGTGGGAAAACCAGAGGGGTAGCTCGCTCACCCTTAACCGAAGTCTCTCTCTCTCGGCCAAGCTCAGTGCGGCCTGAACGCTTAGCCGGCCTACGTCGTTGCATGTTATCGTGTTTCTTTGATAACGTGGAATTTAGAAGAAAAAAGAGAAAAAAAAATTAAATAATAATATAAATAAAAATTTGCATTTCTATACTAAATTGTATGTTTCGTGAGGTCTATATTTTAATTGGCCTTTCATTAGCGTGACGGTGAAGGATTTTTTTTTTTCTTGTTACTATATACTTTATACCGGGAGAATATACAAGAATTGACAGTGAACTCTGATCGCTGCAGCGACCCCATGACGAGATAGAGACAAAGCAGACTGGACGTTGGTTATATAGCGGAAGTCATTTGTCAAGAAGTTTTGGATTATAAGGACAAGAGAGAGAAAATAAAGCTCGAGTTCGTAAGTTCTCATTCTAACCAGAGCTGGATTTTGAGGGGGGATTCAAAAAGTTTTTCTATTGACTATACATAACGGGGATCGAGAAAAATAATCAAGACTCGCGACTTAGTGAGGATTACTGTGCGTGATTGGTTTATTACATTTTTTTTTTTAAAAAAAAAAAGGGTAGAAAAGAGTTTTCAATTTTTTTTTTCTTCAAATTTTATAATTATATATGTTTTGAAGAATTTGGAATTTTGAGATGAGTGCTGGTTTTTTCAAAGGGTTATAAGAGGATTTTTTCTGATTATGTGCATGTAGGAAACGTTTCTTGGATTATTATATGAAATTAGTTTGTTTAAAAAAATCTCTATTTGAATGAAACATAAAAATAATTATACAAATATTTATTTTCAAAATTATTAAATAATTATTATTGTGATTTTTTAAAAATTAAAAATGTCAAATAATTTTTCATTTCAATTTTTTAAAATAAATATTTGAATATTATTTTTTATTTATTTAATATTAAAAATATTTTTTCTATAAATAAAAAAAAATAATAATTTTTATAATATTATGAAAAAATTTATTTATGGTTTTCCAATATTTTTTTATATTTTTTATTCTCTTTTTTGATGCAAGAAATTTTAGATTTAACATTAAATAATAATTGTTTAAAACAAAGCTGAAGTACGCAACGTTTATGATAAACGATTTTTAAAGAAATAATTTTTTAAAATGAAAAATTCTATAATTTTTTGCCTAAAAAATATTTTTTTAATAATTTGATTAATGAAAACTACAAGAAATATTTTTTAGGCAAAAAATTATAGAATTTTTCATTTTAGAAAATTATTTCTTTAAAAATCGTTTATCATAAACGTTGCGTACTTCAGCTTCGTTGTTTAAAAGGAAAAAAATTATTTTCTTACATTAAATATAGTCGATCTAATTAAACAAATGTTTATTCGAGTAAAATATCATCTATTCAATGAAATAATAAGTTTTTTTTAATTAAAAAAAAAAAAAAAACAGTTTCGCTTATTCGATTCAAGTTGTTACATTTTTGTCGTCTTCATTTTATTTTTCAAGCACACAAAGTCAGTGAAGTTAAAAAAAAAAAGTTTTTTTTTCTACTCTGGGAAATTAAAAGATAACGAAATTTATTAATAATTAATATATTCTCAAAAGAATATGTTTTTAAGGTACAAATACTTTTTTTTTGTATTTTATATAAATAAATAATAAAAATTCCACTAATATATTGATACTATATATATATGTGTGTATATATGGATGATTTCAAAGAGAATTTTTCTGCAGTTTTACATATATTTGACATAGTCACTTTTCTCGATTCTGGATACATATCTAGTTTATTGAGCTGAAATTGCTCTTTCACTGTGCGACAGATTCGATCATTGAGATGAATAAGAGGCTTTGACCTATACTTTGAATTATTCGAAAATTTCTAAATTGAGCTCACTTTATTGCAAAAGATTATTTTTTTTTCTTTATTTGAAAAAAATAATAAATAAACTGAATATTAAATCACAAAGACCAAAAAATAAATATAAAATATTCAAATAATTAACAAATTTGTTATTATTCAACAATTGGGATTTTGTATTTATTTAAATAATTTTAAAAAATTTATTTTCTAGCAATTGGAAAATAAAAATAAAAAAAAAATAATTAAATTAGCATTCAAATTCTCAGTAATTTAAACCAGTCAAGAAGGGTTACTATGATTGCGGTCTTGCATTTTATGCAAATAGAGAAGAGACATTATTTCATTTAAATGCATTTACTGTGTCATGTTGAGGCTTAAATAATGGCATGCAAAATAAAAGTATCTTATAATGAGGCATTTTAGGAAATTATTATCAAATATTACTATCAATCAATATACACTTTTTACTTACGCTTGTCTATCGCAGAAAACTATTTTTTTTTTTAAGATTTTCTCATTGACAGTGAAAGTGAGAGTGTAAATAAAAGTAAAAACTACATAAAATTAAATGACAACTTTTTTTTTTACTGTTAAGCCGACTAATATTTTACTTATTAATATATAATATTAATAACATTACTATTAGGGTCAGTTGGGGTAAATGGGGATAAAATCGCTATTTTTCACAAATTATGTAAGTTTCTTTCTTTAAAAGGTAATATTTGCGGGTTTATATTTTTTTAAGTTGTTATTTATATTCCCAGGATTAATTTTATGCAGCAGAAAAAAATTTAGATAAGCTATAAACGCATGAAACTGACTGTCCCCATTTACCCCAAAATTTAGAAAATTTCTTAAAATTCGGGGTAAATGGAGACAACATAGTTTCTAAGAAAGTTTTAAGAAAAAAGTTTCCTTAAGTATATTACTGTATTAAGGGATGAAAAAACTTGAAAAAAATTTGTAGTAGATATATAATAGTTGAACCAATTGAATTTTATTTATTTAAAAATTTTTTTTTTCATTTCAGTATTTTGTCTTGCATTTGAAAAAAAACAGACTTAAAAATTATACCAAATTTTTATCTTATTCCTTATAACTCACATAATAGAAATTCACTTGAATTTTTGATTTTTGTTAATTTGGTTAATAATGACAAGCTGTCCCCATTTACCCCAAAAATTTGAAAACTCAGAGTAAATAGGGGACAGCTTGCCATTATTAACCAAATTAACAAAAATCAAAAATTCAAGTGAATTTCTTTTATGGGAGTCATAAGGAATAAGAAAAAAATTTGGTATGATTTTGAAGTCTGTTTTCTTTGAAATACGAGACAAAATACTGAAACAGTTTGACTTTGATTTTCAAGTTTTTATGCATTGAGCGATAACTTTTTTTTATCTTGCTGCCAATTGTCAAGATAAAAGCTTGGCAATACTCTATATCTCTTGCAGGTGATCTGAGGTTAAAATATTGACGTTGAACTTAATTTTAAAATTGTAAATTAAGCTCCAAAACCTCTTGTCCCCATATACCCCCTGTCCCCATTTACCCTAACTGACCCTATATTATTTATAATTCTAATTTAATAAATTTGATCATTACTTTTTATAAGAGAAAAAGCCATTATTTATAATTAGTTTGGTTTGCCATAATATATTGATACTAATAGATGTCAAACATTGTTTTTATC
This sequence comes from Leptopilina boulardi, assembly GCF_019393585.1. Taxonomy (NCBI): domain Eukaryota; kingdom Metazoa; phylum Arthropoda; class Insecta; order Hymenoptera; family Figitidae; genus Leptopilina; species Leptopilina boulardi. Next base: position 430,327 of record NW_026137701.1, on the reverse strand, counting down.
CATATTTATTTGACCCTAATTCAGTGGGTAATTTGTGTGTGTTTTTTTTTTTACAAAATAATGTCTATTTCGTATTTTAATTAAATATAGTTTGACATCCTTGTTTTAGAGATCTATTTCAATTTTTTTTTATATGGGGCAAATTCAATTGAACATTGTGTTTTTAAAATGGCTGACATAATTTACAAAAAAATATAAATAAATAATTCAAATAATAATTATTCGTTATTCAATGATCGAAAATTGGGGATATTTTTTTTTTTAAATTATCTAATTTGCGAAAAAATTGACCGTGGCAAAAAAATGATTTCTTTCTCTTTGCACCTAATTGAAATATTGAAATATAAATTATTAGGCATGATATTAAAATTTATTTTATTCATAATTTATAATATTGACGCATAATTTTCAACACAGCATATTAAATTTAACTTTATATTGTCTATGGGAGAAGTAATTTATTATTTTATTTATTTAAATTTCTTTTTTTTTTTTTTATTACAATGTTTTATTGATTCAGATAATATAATCTTTTTACATGAGGTTATTCGTTCATACGAGGGTATTTATCATTTTAAATTAGTTGAAATATATATATATATATACATTTTTCATTTCGTATTTTTGTGTGCGGGATGAACTAAAAACAAATTTATATATATATTTATATTTATATTAATAAAAGTGACCCAGATACTAAAAAGCTATTCCATCATTCATTTCAGCAAGATAGACTTTTCGTATTTTGAACTTTGACCTTAAAATGACGTACTGCTAAATTTTATTGGATTGAACCCCCTTTTTTTCTAAAAGCTTTCAACATTTTCATCTGATAAAGTTTTTTTTTTTTTTTATTTGAAGTTTAAACTCACCACTATAAAACACTTCACATAAAATAGGTTATGACAAAAGCGTGTGCATCTATATACGAAAAATATTAAAAGATAATCAATAACATTAAAATAAAGAAGAGGTTTTTTTTATCATTTTTGTTTCTGTTTCAAAAATGGTCGTTTTTTTATTTGAAAAATTATTGAATTATTTAATAGAAAAATTTGTTTCCCGATAAAAACTTTAATTAATATTAAGTCAGTTAATTAATTTTTATTGAAATTTACGATTATTTTTAATTTATCATAACAATAATTATAAATAATATTATTTTTATTATTTATCTTTTTTATAATATTATTTTTTCACATAATAATTCTTCATTAAATTTTATTATATGAAGCATTTGACTTTAATTTCTTGATGAAACTTTTCTTTTCTGAGTGTAAAAGCATGAATGTCACAATTCCAGAAATACTCGTGACCTTTTCTTTCCATTTGTAAAAATTGGTTTTGTTGTGTTAACATTACACCTATTTGATTCTATATCACGTGTATCCAATTTTCTTCTAATTAAAAAAAAAAAATCGTAACAATAACGATATTTATGTGCGTGGGATAATAAAAATTTTCTTTGAAAAACACACACAAATAGAGATTCGTCTTTTAGAAAAAGAAAAAAAAATTGATTCTAATGAGTCTGTAAATAATGGAATTTCCCTTGAAAACTCTATAACTTCATTGGACTAATTTCGTTCGTTATGCGCTTTCAATCAAGTTCGTTAGTTGGACCATTCGTTATTTCAGACCTAAAAAGAATATTTAGAATCACTTGATTGACACTTTTCTGAACTAATACGCTTTTCATATCGAAATTTCAATAAAAGATTTTTGATATCGTATGTCTGTCTATATACATATATGCGTGTTCTAAATTAATCTATCGTGCAATTGATGATGAGTTGAATTAATTATTTTCATTGTCAAGAATGACGAATTGTATATATATATATATAAATATAAAAGATTTTATTTATTTTATTCATTAAAAATTGATGCGATGGGTATAATAGCCCTTGGGAGGGTATAATTACCTCGGTTGACGGTAATTTTATATTTTCAAATAATTCATTTTTTATCGGACAATTATTTTTTTTTTAAATTTGTTAAATGAAAAATTATTATTTTTTCTTCAATTAATATAGAAATTTTTTTACGCGTCTCTCATTTGATAGAGTCGCATAATTATCCCATAAAAATTATTAGTTAGACTTTTCATTTTCAACAGTTTTATTAGATATATGTAATTATTTTTTAAATGAGTTTTTATTTTTCGAATTATTACGGAATTTCTTTTTAAATGAATTTTTAATTAACAGAATTTTAATTCAACTGAATTTTAAGTGATTCAAATTTTTAAATGTCAAAATTTCTAATTTACTAAATCTTCAATTGTCTGAATTTTTGTTTGCATATTGAAAAAATGTTCAATTAACTTGACTAATGAAAACTTATGATAAATATTAAGTATGAAGTTAATTGAATATAGTAATTTTTCGTTTGGGCAAATGCTGCACCAAAATTTTTTCAGTGCACGAATTTGTTATTTGAAAGAATTTTTAACTTGTCGAAGCTTCATTTTTTCCGAATTTGCAAATAACCAAATAAAAAAATAGAGAGAAAGATTTTGGCTCGATTTTTAAAATTAACCAATGAGAAATTATTTAGAATTCAGTTGAATGAGAATTATGCTAAATTAAAATTCGGTTAAATTAGAATTATTTTAAATAAAAAAAAGAGAATTTATATAAGATAAAAATTTTGCCAAATAAAAATTCGTTACCTAAATATTCTATAAAGTAAACAGTTTTTTAAAAAAAAATTCTGCCAAATGCCAACTGAAAAAATGAAAATTCCTCTAAAAAATAATTACAATCTAATAAAATATTCTTGATAATGAAAATTCTAACTAATGATTTTTATGAAATAATTGTGCGCAACCTCTGGTAATGTCATAATATACAGAAGACACAAGGTATGTGGTTCAGAAAAAAATGAGGAAGTTTTTTTTTTTTGTGTAAGCACAAAATCGTATAGGACGCACTGAAAAAAAACTTTATTTGATTCAAATAATTAGTTACTTGACTATATTATCAAATAAATATTTAATTGAACCAAATAATTTTTATTTGATTTAACCCCTTCGCAGTCTAGTAGAAAAATCGTTTATGGATCCAAAACGGTCCAAAAAAAAACAGTTTCCCAACAAATATCATATCATTGTATTAAAAGTTTTTGGGGTCGCTGAATTCAAATTTAAGGTCAGACATAAAAAATTCAAAATGGCGGACCCAATATGGCGGAAAAATTTATAATTGATTCAATTCGTTCAAAATTCGGTACTTGGGGGTTTTTCGGTCGCTGAATCCGAATTTGAGGTCAAATTGGGATTCAGCGACCCCAAAAACACCCGAAAACCAAAAATTTTGAACGAATTGAATCAAATTAAAATTTTTCCGTCATTTTGGGTCCGCCGTTTTTAATTTTTTAAATCTGACCTCAAATTTGAATTCAGCGACCTCAAAAACCCCCAAAAACCAAATTTTGAACGAATCAAATCAATTTTAATTTTTCCGTCATATTGAGTCCGCCATTTTGAATTTTTAGGGTTTCGTGGCCCAGGTCCGAAAGCCTTATAGTGTCGCTTTGGCGTCCGTCCGTCCGTCCGTCGTACACTCGTGTGGTTTCCATGGCAACCGTTTCCATAGCAACTATTACCATGGCAACCGTTACCATGGAAACCGTTTCCATAGCAACCGTTACCATGGCAACCGTTTCGTTGACAACCATTATTATAGCAACCATAGCAATTCACAAATAATGTAATTATAAATTATTTATTATGTACAAATAACTTTTGATCTGAATTTAAAAAGCCACGAAACCCTAGATGTAAGCCTTTAAGGAACTATTTTTATACAAATCTAGTTAATTTTTAAATTTTTTGGACGCCATATTATGTCCGCCATTATGAATTTTTTAAATCTGACCTCAAATTCGAATTCAGCGACCCCGAAAACCTTAGTATATTCAATATTATTCAATATTATTATATAATAATATTATAATAATATTATTTCCGTTGGATGGATTGTTCATTTGTCAGTAGGGCAATTTAAAAACGTAATTGCATAGTGAAGCATTATATTACACTCCTATTGATTTCACTCGAGTTTCATTATAATATGCTGCGTATGGCTACCAATCAGTCCGAAACAATAGAATTTGTCTAAAGAATGAATTAATACTAATTAAATTATCCACAATATCCATTTAAACGTGGATTCGTTGGTAGTTGAAACAATTGAATAGAATCAAGCAGCAACCTGTCGCACAATACCTTGCAATCCCTGTGTCTCTTTTCATCAATTTCAATGTACTTTTAATGAAAGGTCTATTTCATCAAAATACTTTAACTCTTTATTTCAAGAACATGTGATATACGTTATAACGTTGCCCCATTCAATTTAAATTGTCGGCTTTTTGTTTTTTTTTTTTTAAACTAAAACAAAAGTACAGTAAGAACCCGTTTATCCGGACTAATAGATGCAGGCAGTTGTCCGGATATGCGAAAATCTGAATAATCGAAATTACAAATCACACAAATTTTCTTTATATAAACTTTGGTATGTATTTATTTACAAACATTGAAAAAAAGAAATTTTTCAATACTATATAAATAAATTAAATATTTAGTTAAAATTATTTTAGAAAAGTTTGCATAAATATTTTTTAAAAATTTTTAAATAAAAACGAAACGGTTCGTGTGAAAATATAAAATTTACATATATACATATTAGGACAATTATAGGCATACATTAAAATGCCTATAATCATTGAGGAAAAAAAATGAAATGAAAATTTGTCCAGATAATCGAAAATTCGGTTGATTGAGGTCCGGATAAACGAGTTTCTACTGTATAGTCAAAGGACCCCGCACTAAATACACAGAAAATGGCTTACGGTTAAATTTGGCTATATTTTGAGAATTTTTAGTTGAAAGTGTGTCCTGATTGAAAAAAAATTGTCCGAAGGTCACTGAATAAATAGTTTAGCTAAAAAAAATGTCGAAACAACGCTACGCCTAATGAAATTACGTATCTAAGTGGGCAAATTACTTGTTCGAAAGTGAATATTATAAAAAACTATTATTAAAAAAATTAATTCATTGACCTCTGGACAATTTGTTTTTCATCAGAACACTTTCAACTAAAAATTCTCAAAATATAGCAAAATTTAACCTAAGCCATTTTCTATGTATTTAGTGCGGGGTCCTTTTTTTGGAAATGACGTGAAAAATGTAATTAATTGATTATTAATTTATTTCGGGTTTTAAAGCAATTTTGTTTAAATTAAAAATTTTTATTTTAATAGTTTTAAAGGAATTTAAAGGACCCCGCAGAAAATGCATTGATTTTGGTTCTCGGTCAAAATGGCTGGTTTTTGGATATGTTGTAGTTTTAGTAATTCTGAATAAATATTTCCTCTAGCAAAATTAAAAAAAAAATGATAACTTTTAATGTTATCAGCCATAAAAGGTTGAAAACTCGTGCGGTATGGTTCATATAAAAACATACAACAAAAACGAAAAAAACAGATACAAGTTCTTTTTGTTATTATCGTTGGATGGATGGATGAATGGATGAATGAATGAATTATTCATTTAATTAATGAGTGAATCACGGAATGAATAGATGGATTGATGAATGGATGGATGGATGGATGGATGGATGGGTGGATGGAAGACTACATGGTTTCAGACTACCTTGCATGATTGTATGATGATTGTAAATCAGATCTGCAGCTAGAGAGATCAGATAGGCAATTAGACAAATAGGCAATACAGTGATAGATAAGTAGTTTATCAAACAAAATAGAAACCAAAGCATGTAGCCAAATGGATAGATAGATTCGCAGGCAGGAAGATAATCAGTTAAAAAATAAACAGAAAAACCGATTATCCATCCATCCATCTATTTATTCTGTGATTCACTCATTAATTAAATGAATAATTCATTTATTTATTTATTCATCCATCCATCTTTTCATTCATTCCGTGATTCACTCATTAATTAAGTGAATAATTAATTGATTAATTCATTCATTCATTCATTCATTTATTCATTCATTCATCCATCGAACCATCCACCCATTCATCCATCCATCCAACGATAATAACAAAAAGAACTTGTATCTGTTTTTTTTTCGTTCTTGTTGCATGTTTTTATATGAACCATACCGCACGAGTTTTCAACCATTTATGGCTGATAACATTAAAAGTTATCATTTTTTTGAATTTTGATAGAGGAAACATTTATTCAGAATTACTAAAACTACAACATATCCAAAAACCAGCCATTTTGACCGAGAACCAACATCAATGCATTTTGTGCGGGGTCCTTTGAGGAATTAAAGGCATTTTTTTAATATGAGACTTAAGAGTGATTAAAATAAATTAAATATTATAATTACAATGATTAGGGGAGACCGGGGGCTATTTGGCGCAAGGGTTGCTTGGCGCACTTGAGTTTATTCAAAAGTGTTAAGTTACAATTATTTTTCTCTTTATTCTGCTTAAAGTACTTGATGAACTGTAAGTTTGTACAAAATTTCATTAATATTCATTAATTATTGTGGAGTATAGATTAAAATAACTGATTTTGGCACTCAAAAGTAATTTTTTAACCTCTTCATTTTTTTGTGATATCTTTTTAAAAAATTAATTTTAGAAGAGCTCAAATATTAAGTTTTGAGCTCTATACATTTGTTATTAAGAAACAAAAAAATTTTTTTCATTTATATTAACAGTTTTTATAAAAAATTAATAAATATTTTAAAAGTACATTCGGGGTTAGGTGGCGCGGTTATCTGAAAATTTCGTTAAATATTAATAAAATGAAGTTGATTATATGAAATTTACACATTAATAAGCACCAATAATAATCCTATTCAAAAAATATAACCGAATAATGGTTTTTAAATATTCACAGCGTTATTATAAAAAAAATATATATATTTTATGGTAATTTTACGATTTCATTTAATTTAAATGAAATTTTCTAATTTTTAAATTTAAAATAATTTTATTGTAAAATTACAGTACAAGACTTATTTTGTTAAGTTTTATATTATTTAAACTTTAAATCATATAATTTAATTTTAATTTCACTCCTGAAATTCGCTTTGCACAGCTTCAAATAAAGTGGTATAAAAATAAAAGTATTAAATATATTTCAACTTTCTTTTTTTTAAATTAAAGCTGATATGTTACAAATAGTTTTCTATACATTAACTTTTTAAAAAAAGCAAAAATGAGTGAGTTACACAACAAAAAGTAAAAAGTGCGCCAAGTAACCCCGGTCTCCCCTAATTATGTATACTTCATCAAGTATTTATTTTATTTATAGAAGATGCATTATATTATTTATTTTTGCTGTGTTGATAATTTTAATAGATTAATTATACAGTTTAACATGGTAGTTATGTAGCAAGTGTTAGAGTGACATTTATGATTCATATACTGTGAATGCTATCACAGAACGCAATCTTCTAAATAATGATTGATTACCTTCTTTAAACAATATAAACTTTCATAATTTTCAATGTTCTGCATTTTTATTATAAAATACTGCTTCACGTATCAAAAAAAAAAGAAAATTAATATCATAAAAAATATTTCATTCACTTGTATGTATTTATTTTTTATTGCATTAATAATTTTTAACATTTTATGGACCAAAAAAAAAAGAATTTGTTCATTTGAACGTTCAGAACTTTAGAAAACTCTACCAAATTCTAAATATATAAATAAGGTTTACATATATCGAAAAAATATGATTTTTGATGTAACAAACTTAAATAAAAATTTTGTTTTTGTTGACTAAATGAATTTTATGCATTTGGACTTTAAATGAACCAAGTTTTTATTTGAATTAACTAAACTTTTTAATTGTGTTAAACAAAATAGGTTAATTATACTAAAAAAAAAAAAATTTATTTGATTCAAATACTCGATTACTTGACTATTGTCAAATAAATATTTACTTGAACCAAATCATTTTTATTCCAATCAAATAAATTGTATTTAAAACAATAATTTATGTATTTAAAATAAATTCCATTTAATTGATTCAAATAATAATTATTTGATACAAATAAATGTTTATTTGATAATATAGTTAAATAATCGAGTATTTGAATCAAATAACTGTTTTCATTTTTCAGTATTAATATGAAAATATAGTCAAAATTGTACTGAAAATACTTTAATAGAATTTTCACTGGAAACCAGTGGAATTATTACTAATTTAACCGATTAAATCTGTTTTACCGATTGCTGATATATGAATATGAAAAATATTATTAATTTTTTAAATTATTTTCAAACAATTGAATGAATATGTGAAAAATATTTGCGTGTTTTATTATATTGTTTTAATATATAAAAGTAAAAGAATTATTAATTGGAATTATAAAAATATAAATGTTTAAATAGAAAATGCAACGAAATTGCATTGAATAGAAGTTTAATAAAAAATCACGTGATTCTCACTCATCGCGAGCACGACTGGTACGAGTGGCGGATGAATATAATAATAGTAATAATACGATGAAATTCTATAAATGGATTTATTGGCAAACTAAGATGGAGCTTTATTTCTGGACTGACCCACGAATATACAATCGACTGGTTCATTTGCCAGTAACTTATGTAGAGATTCGTGCATATTCAGTCTGACTCTTTTTCCAATATTCTAAATTCTCTGATTTTTCGGTTGAATTTTTTATATTACTTATAATATTTTCATTGCTCTATTCTCATCGAAATCAAGATAATGAAAATGTGATACTTTCACTTTGTTATTTTCATTTCAAATAAAATATTTCATATTTCTATGTGAGTGCAAAATAATTTGCATATATATACCCAGTTTAAAATCATGAGCATTTTTTTTTATATATATATATATATTGAAATTTTATTTTAATATTGCTTTTACATAATTTAATATTATATTATTGCATTGTGTTGGTTAGAATGTTCGACTGTATTTTTTTTTATTATATTTCAATGTTATCTGACCCCAAAAATTCAAAAATAATAAAGCAATGAATAGGTACAGAAAGCAATATTTTATAATAAAAATTTGAAGTTAAAAAAGTAGTCAATAAATTTTTCATTTATTTTAACTTTCAGAACTTCAGGCATTTGTGTAAAAAATAAAAAACATGATTTTTTTTAAAAATAATTTTACTGTTTTACTTTATATTTTATATATAACGAAAATTACATGATCATGAAATACACTTCATATAATTTTTTTTTCTTTGCTCATCACTGAATTAATTAATGATATTTATGACCTATATTTCTTTGAGTTCGAATTACCTTTTTATAAACAGTCATTCGATAGTGAAACCATACAAAAATATAATTAATTATCTTTTTAGAATACGTTATTTTACGTTATAAAAGTATTCCTTTTTATGACAATCAATTTAGATTACAAATTCAATTAATTAATTAATTTCATTCTAGTTAAATGAGAACTCGATACATTATAAAACTTTTAATTAATTTATTTTGTTTATATATGATAATTGTTTATTACAATTGTAATATTATATTCAATCTTACATGATATAGTAAACAGTTTGTTTTACACTAATTAATAATAAATACAATTAATAATAATAATAATCAACTTTTACTTTCTAAATCTGAATTAGTAAAAATGTTTACCAATTTGAATTAGTGACTCACTTTTTGCTTCTCAATTAGTAAAATTCTACTAATTATTAGTAACTTTTACTAACAATTAGTAAAAATTTTCCTTACTCAGAAGCAAAAAGTGAGTCACTAATTCAAATTAGTAAACATTTTTACTAATTCAGATTTAGAGAGTAAATAAAATTCAAAAATAACAAAAATTCAGATAGAATTTTAAATAGGTACTTTACTAATTTAATAATTTTTTTTTTTAATAAATTTAAATGAAAAACATCAGAACGAGCAAACTGTTATTAATTAAAAATGTTATAAACATTTATTTATTATTTTTTTTATAAGAATATACGGGCTGAGAATGCCCAATCATACATAAGTACTAGAGAAATATGAAAAAATGAACGTAAAGAACATTTTATATTGAAAATGAAAAAAGAAAAAATAAAATACAAAAGTTCTTAAGGTGAGAGAGAGAGAGAGAGAGAGAGATGGTTAATCAATAAAATTACAATCCTTTAAAAATAAACGTTTGTCAAAAAATCTTATTTATTTTTTTGACATTTATAATTGAAATTTAAAAAAAAAATTCAAAATAAAAAATAAATTTATATAATTTCTTAAAAATTGAACAATTGTTTTGCCTTAATAATTTATTTTAAAAGTTCATTTCGAATAATCAAACATTAACTCGTATGGATTTTATAAATATTTTTCACAAAACTAGAATTTTAAATTTGATACAAACTTTGATAACAAAGAATAAATTTGCAATTCAAAATACTACAAAAAAAATTGCAAAAAAGTTTTAATGTATTCAAAAAGAAATCTAAAAGAAAAGTATTAAAAAAATAGACAAAATATAAAAAAATGTCAAATATTTTTTTACTCACTTTTGACAATGGTTCCTTAATGATTAGTGGTCGACTTATGATTCGTGTAAACTTTGCTTCTGTATTTATATCTCAATAGCGATAAAATAGAAATCGTTAAAAAAAAATTAATAATCTTTGCACTAGAAATTTCAAGGTTCCACATGTCCTCAGAAATGTTAAAATTTAGCGGTAATAAAAAATATCTAAAAAACACTATCACAGCTATATAATATTGAAGACCATCGGAACTAAAAGTTGAAGCGCATTTTCTTTATGTCCTGATAGCCGTGAAAATAAACAATTACATTGACATAGTTTTTTTTTTTACTACTAACACACGTTTTTTCATATTTATTCGCTAATAAACATTTATACATTTTTTTCAGATAAATTTTCATTTTTTTGCTTACGTCTTTTGGGAAAAAAATATATATATCAAGCGTATTTTTATTATTATATGTTGTACTATTTTTTCTAAATTTTATAATTTATAATATTCCTAATTTCTAAATTTCTATAATTATAGTGAAATAACTAAATTATTTTAAACTAAACTATAATTAACTTATTAACTAACGATATAATGTTTATTGAAACAATTTGTATAATTTTTAAATTTCATTAAACATTTAATATAAAATTTTTTGTTTAGACAAAAAAATTTATATGAATCTTTTATTCAGCCTCTCTGGGCACTTGCTCATGATTACCATCTTCAATTTAATTTTGTTCGCTGACACATGAAGGTCGCGAAAAACCGTGAGATGCTATTGCGAACTGGCTACAAAGAAATTCATAGCTTCATAAAAGTTTTATACTTTTTTTTTCTTTTTTTTATACTACTTCTTTTCTAAATGAAAATTTGTCAAGTTTTGTTCTTAAAGAATTCGTAGAAAATTTTAAATTTCCAATTAAGGGGACTTTCTGGTTTAGAATTGACAAAAAAGGAAGGTTTTAAAACTTTTATTGTAAGAACAGTATTAAAGAAATGGGGACCATTATATGTAAAGCTGAGCCCAGAGGGCAGCACCATAGCAAGATCGTGGAGCGCCAAATTTTTGATTTCGGTTAAAATGACATTTGATTTTCTTCTTGTTTTGATAAAATAAAAACATGAGTAACGAGATAAATAAATATTTTTCTTGGTCGTGTGTACAATTGAAAAACGAATTACGTAAGCGAGGACTTCGTCTTACAGGAAAAAAGAAAGTTTTACAAGAAAGGTATGTATAAAATAAAATAATACATCTAAGAAAATGTGTAAATATATGCAAGTGTAATCATAAATAGAAATCTTTCTCACATAAAGTTTCAATAAATTGTGTTTAATTTGTCTTAAAATATTAATATTGTTGTTTAAATACATTTAAAAGTATTATAAAAACTCCGAGTCTTGTAAAAACAAAATAAAAAAATTGAGGTTATGTTGTCTAATGAAATAAAAACAATTACTTATTTGCATATTGAATATTAGAAATATTGTAATTATATTGTAATTTTTAAATGATTAATAAGTAAATTTTGTTTGTTTTTTATATTTTTCACAATATAGTAATGATTGAAAAAGAATAAAATCAAATTAAATAAATATTTCATAAAATACAAATAAAATTTGAATATATACGACAAACATATTACTGTCCATTAAAAAGTAAGTAAGTAAATAAGTAAGTAAGTAAGTAAGTAAATAAGTAAGTAAGTAAGTAAGTAACTAACTAATTACAACGCTGTCTGAAAATTGACGATAATGACTGGCAATAACAGACAACAGCTGACCGTATCAGTTTGTCTCCTAAAATCTTTAAACAGTTACCCACACTTTATTATAACCACAATTTCTTATTAAATGATTTTATTCGTCTTTTAAGTGAACAAAAACATTTTATAATATGTTTATTAAATATCATGGAATAAACTCGATTTGAAATTTAGCGCTCTACGATCTTGCAGTGATGCTGCCCTCTGCTGGCCAAGTTTGGCCGTGAGGATCCCCATTGTAAAAACTATTTTTGGACATTGTAGCACATTGCGTAGAGAAAATTTAAAAAATATGTTTGAGTGTATTTAGTTCAATTTCATAGCTGTAGGTGGTGTCTTCCAAAAGATACCTTTTTTTGGTACGTTAGATTCCGGGCAACCTGTAATACATAAATTCAAGTTCCAAACGGGAATCTCTTTATAAGGATTTATTCTTGTGCCTAAACCTCAAAAATGATTTTTTTTAAAGGTTTTTTTATTTTTTATGTACATTTTTCTCAAAAACTCGCAAAAACGCCGTGTTTTTGGGTCAATTTACCTCCATATAAAAACACAGGGGGTAGAAATATGAGTTTTTAGAGGTTTAGTCACTAGTTTTTTAAATAAAGAATCGAAAAATTTTTGGGATTTCAAAATCGGTTCGGTAGATTTCGAGAAAAGCTCTGTACCAGTTTGAAAAATGAGTTTTCGAGAAAAACGCGTTCAAAGTTTTCATAACATAATTCATTGAGTCATGAATATCAAACAACTTTTTATTACAACAGAACTTCGTATCCCGCTGTTTTTGGGGTCGCTGATTACGAATTTGATGTCCGTTTTGGAAAATACAAAATGGCGAATCCAATATGGCGGACGAAAAAAAATTCAACCGGATTTGCTTAAAACTTGTTACTCGGGGGTTTTTGGGATCGCTGATTACGAATTTAATGTCCGTTTTTGAAAATTCAAACTGGCGGATCCAATATGGCGGACGAAAAAATAAAAATTCAACCGGATTTGATTAAAACTTGATACATATTGAAGAAACATCCATAAAACTCAGAAACACTCTTACTCCATTAAATCAAAATCCAATTAGAATTTAGGATATATACACTAAAAAAATGCTATTGAATTTAAAGCATATGCTATTGCGAGCTATCAAAAGAAGATAATGTTAAATTAATAGCATATATGAACAATTCGACAGTATTACTTTCAAAATTGATAATGAAGTATTTGATTCAAACGCAATGCTTTAAAATTTTGAACATATGCTATTCATTCAACAATATCTGCTTTTGGCAGCCCGCAATAGCATATCTTTAGATTCTATAGCATTTTTTTTTCAGTGTATATGTATTTAAAACGTTCCCAGAACGTTAATGTTTTGTGCCTATATTCATAACTAGCAATCTCAAAAGGCCACAAGTAACCATTTTCAACTAAATCTAATTAATTTCTTAATCTTTGTCCGCCATATTGGATCCGCCATTTTGTATTTTAAAAAACTGACATCAAATTCGTAATCAGCGACCTCAAAAACCCTCGAGTAACATGTTTCAAGCTAATATCAATAAAAGAGGAACACCAAATATGTAAATAAGATAACTGTAGATTGTTGTTGAAATACATACCGTCATAAATATTGTTATAACTTTTGTTTTTGTACATATTTTTTAAAAAACGATTTGGGACAGTAATTCTATGATACTATGGAACATTTTTAAGCAAAAAAAAAATCGATTTTTTTGAAATTCTAAACCAGAAAGTCCCCTTAAAATTACATTTATATTTTTTTTTCTCAGTAAAAATCACTAATTTTTTACAATTTAAAACTCTAATTATTGAATACCTGTATTCAATCTATAGTTGTCTCGATTAGAGTTCCGCTTTGTAATTTAGGTACATACATTACACTGGTCGACAAAATTTAGGTTTTTTTTTGCCACAAGAGTAAACGATGGTGATTCTTATAGGATTTTTGACGTAGATTTCGAATCTGTAAATGAAATTGTCCCATCACGTCTCAATTTTGAGAAAAACGGGCTCAAAGTGTCAAAAAATCGCATTTTTGGCACTTTTTGAAGCACTATAAAAAAAGAACGCGACGTGATAAACGGCTCAAATATGGCTTAAATAAGAACTAGTACCCTCAACTTTAACCTCCAGAAGCAAAAAACCATGTACCAATAACTCAAAATTGTGGGCAACATTTTTTTACCGCGTGCGCGTCCAGCAGATATTGTTCCCACGATAAAATGAAATAAATTGCTGAAAACGTCGTCAAAGACACAAGATCGATTTAAATTAACTTCAAATTGGTTACTCGGGGGTTTTCGGGGTCGCTGATTACGAATCTGATGTTAGTTTTTAAAAATCCAATATGGCGGACGATTTTTGGAATAACTTAACATATTAGTCTGAAAATCGTTACGCGGGGGTTTTCGGGGTTGTTGATTACGAATCTGATGCTTAAAGATTTTATGGTTTTTTATTAAATTGAGTATATAAAAAGTTTTGAGATTGCAAATTATGAATTTGACTTAAAAATTTTTAAATACAAGATAGCGAATCGAATTTGGCGAGCGAATTTTTAAATAGTTCTTGATTTTCGCAGACTTTAGTAATTTTAGTAATTATTTTCATGCCTCCACGTCATTTATAAGAGGAAACAGTTTTTTTTAATAAAAAATGGTTACTAGGTTTAAAATAAATTTAATTAATTTTTGTTATATTGTCAAACAGATTTAATTAATACGGCGTGAAAATGAAAACAACAGAAAACATCAAGCTTCATTTTTAACGTCTACTTTTTTCGTCCACAAAAAATTAGAAACAAACTGACAGCGAGCTCATCAATTGAACTCCTTGAAAATGTAAAAGAAATAAAATTAAAATCCTTAATGGTGCAAAATAAACGAAACGTCACATTTTTATCTCAATAAAGTTTTTTTTATATTGGATTAGTAAAAAGAAGGTTCATGTAACTGCGTAAAAAAGAAAAAATTAAATTATTCATTAAATAACTCCTTTCAAAAAAATTTGTAGTAATTTAATAGTCAAGCCATGTTAGTTCCGCCATATTGGATTCTGAAAAACTAACATCGGATTCCTATTCAGCGACCCCGAAAACCCCCAAGTAACGATTTTCAGACTAATATGTTAAGTTAATCCAAAAATCGTCCGCCATATTGGATTTTTTAAAACTAACATCAGATTCGTAATCAGCGACCCCGAAAACCCCCAAGTAACGATTTTCAGACTAATATGTTAAGTTATTCCAAAAATCGTCCGCCATATTGGATCCGCCATATTGGATTTTTAAAAACTAACATCAGATTCGTAATCAGCGACCCCGAAAACCCCCGAGTAACCAGTTTGAAGTTAATTTAAATCGATCTTGTGTCTTTGACGACGTTTTCAGCAATTTATTTCATTTTATCGTGGGAACAATATCTGTTGGACGCGCACGCGGTAAAAAAATGTTGCCCACAATTTTGAGTTCTTGGTACATGGTTTTTTGCTTTTGGAGGTTAAAGTTGAGGGTACTAGCTCTTATTTAAGCCATATTTGAGCCGTTTATCACGTCGCGTTCTTTTTTTATAGTGCTTCAAAAAGTGCCAAAAATGCGATTTTTTGACACTTTCAGACAGTTTTTCTCAAAATTGAGACGTGATGGGACAATTTCATTTACAGATTCGTAATCTACGTCAAAAATCCTATAAGAATCACCATCGTTTAATCTTGTGGCAAAATTTTGTCGAACTGTGTTATTTTATCTGTGTTTAATAATTTTCAACATTTTCAAGTATTATTGACCATTTTTTAGAAAAAAAAATTGTTTTTTTGTTTCCTTTTGCTATTTTGTATTACCTCTTTCTCTCTAATAGTTATACTAGTGAACTTTCTCAAGGAAAATGTTTTTGCAGCCAAGAAAATTAAAAAAAAAAGTCTTGATTACTTTCTGTGTTTTGTTTCTTCTTATTATAATTTATATTTTTCTCTATTCACGTAAAAATGGTTAATTTCTAAATCTTCTCAAGTAAACTCTGATATGTAGATATAACCACCAAAAATATTATCAAAAATTTTATTTAAAAAATACGAAAATTATTCTTAAGTATTAAAGGAATGATACCTATATATCATTTTATTGCATCCTACAAATCTAAAGACAAGAAGTGAAATTGGCGTGATGAAGAATAAAGAAACGATGATGCCAGAGACAAAAAAAAGAGAGAAATAGAGAGGAAGTTATAGTAGCCCCAACGGTGATTATTCTTCTTTAGTTTCCGGCATTCGCCCTACACTGCATTGCGGCTGCGGCAATGTACTGCCAAGAAGTTGTTACAGACTTTTTAGCAGTGCAAAAAAATATTCCTCTAATTAAACCTACCATCCAATACCTTATGATGAAATTCTGTCACAAAGTTTAATATTAAATTCAACTTAAGAGGCATTGTCTCCTTTTGTTGCGTCGACGTTTCGCAACTGTATAGAATTAAGCATATTGTCTAAAAACTATATATATATATATATATTTATATTGTAACATTAAATTTATTTTATTTATTGATTTTTTTTAGTATCATATTTTTAAGATAATCAACGTTAGCTCCATTTTTTAATTATTATTAATTATGCCAAGACACCAAGTTATTTTATGGAAAATAACTAAACTAAAAAAATTAGTTCAATAACCCGAAAAGTAATTTTATAATTCTAATTAGGAAAAACTAAACCAGCTCAAGAATTCCATTTTTACTTAACAGCAACAATAGACCGCTGAGAGAGGGGGGATAAGGAGAAACACCATTAATAAGACAAAATTTAACAATAACACTATTTATTAATATTTACTTTAATTTTGAAAGGTTAAATTATTAAAAGTAGAAAAAGGCCTATTTAACAAGATTTTATATTTATTTGGTTAATTTGTAATAAATAATGAGATCGACTCGTTATTAATTTTACATTTTTAAATTTAGTTTCACAAAAATAAAAAAAAGTAGAGGAAAAACACAACCACACTGTACTGACACCAGGATGAGAATGAAAGTAAAAAATGGCTGACGAGTAAAATTCGAAAGCGTTGCTAAACAGCAGCCTCTCTTCTCGGTGTCATTCAGATTTGTAATTAATTTCAATATAGTATTTGATCCACGATCGATAACCGATATGCGACCATCGGTAACGTAGATTTCTACACTATCCGATGTTAAATGATTTATGCGAGAAGTCCATTGGAAATTGACTGCCAGTATTGATTTGACAGATCGTCAACAAAACAGCAATTTCGTCTTCCTAGTGTTCTTGAATATTCGGGACTCTCATCCAAATATATACACCAGGAAGCTCTTCCCTTGGTGACTTCTTATTTCAATGATAATAGTGATGTCCTTAACGCATTAGTGACCCGGCGAAAATCAAATTTATATTTTACAAGTCGACTATTAATTTGACAACTTTGGCAAGTTGGTTTAAATTGAATGAATTTATTAATTGAACAAAATAAAGTAGGCATCAAAAGAAAACAATTTATATAATTTAACATTTTACAGTCATTATGGCTGGATTACCATCCTGGTGTCGTTTATTATATAATAATATAAGAAATACTAATCTTTAAAAAAAATTATATGTACAATAGTAAATGGTAAAAATTGAATATTAAAATTTGATAAAACGAATTTAATTTATTACTAATTTAGTAATGAAAATGATAATAAACTTTTTTAAATTCTTTATTAAGTTTATAAATTAATAAAATATTTAACGTTCGAGAATTATATTAATAAGAAGGTTTCGTATGAATAAAAACGATAACATTCGGACTATTGTTGTTTAATAAAAGTTTACTTCAACGTTTCGAAATCTAAATGATTTCTAAATCTGTCATTTTATTTAAACTATTGTTTCCTTCTTTTTTAATAAAACACATTAAGTTTATAAAAATTTTTCTATAAAGTTTAGAATTTCTTATAAGAAAATTTTGCTTTTTAGCATATTTCCCACGACTTGAAAATAATTTTATAAAATTTATTTTATATATTTATTTTATTTCTGTGTAAAATAAAACAATTTTTTTTTAAATTATTAAAATAGTTGTTCTGCAATGTGAATTGTTGATATTTCTTATAGAACGTGGAATTCATTAATAATTTAATTCCCCTTTTATTTTAACATACAAATTGTTGCATAATTAATGCAAAAGTCATTTAGTAAAGTATATGCAAAAATGTTTGACTATGTCGTTTTATACAAATTGCATTTTTTAAAAAAGTGAACAAAAAATTTGTTTTTCCCATTCTTGATATATAAAGTTCTTGACTTCTTACTTTGCTATGTTAGAATTGTAAACGGAATTTCTTCTGATAAAACTTTTGCACGTGTCGCAACTGGACTTTTAAAGTTACTTTCACAATCATTCGTTATTTCACATAAATTTTCTTTTAAGAAATAAAATAGCAATTTTATGTAAAAAAAATAACACTTTTTTCATCCAAAAATTTTTTTTAAACTAAAAAAAGAATTTTACATATAGGGCAAATTGTGTATAGATAAGTTTTATGAAATAAAATCATTTGAAAATATTTAGGAAAACAAAGCAATACAACATTTGTTGATTTTATACTTTTTCACATGAAATCTTAAAAAATAATTGTTTAGTTTAAATTTTTTTAATTATTAGAGTAGAAAGTAATCAATTCTTTCCATATAGAATACTTTTGGAAAAAAATTTACATCATTAAGTTATTTTTGTGTAGTGTAAAGGGTGTAAAGGGTCCTTGAAGACTTGTAAATTCATACTATTGTAAAGATTACCCTATATTTTTCATCAGAAAAAATCTGTACACCTTTAAAGTCAAAATAATAAATTTAGTAGGCTTAATTGATCCACCACTGGTGCAGTTACCCTAGTACCAGGTACCATATTTGATCTTACATATACGGACAGCTATCTAGATTCTATCAGTTACTATCCAGATTGTACGGAGTAACATCTTAATTGTAGTAGGTAACATAACCATACTTTTTGTAACATCTTTGATAGTACCGAGTAGCATAATGATAGTACCGGATAATATCTACTTTTTACCATCTTAAGATCATATAAGTTCTTACCATCTATTTCTCTCCGTATGATGATAATTTTTTTCGATTATAACTTTAGTTAACGACAGTGTTCATCGACAGTAAATATCTTTCAATAGTTATCGATGTGAAATTCAAAATTTAAGTAGTTTCAAGAAACTACAGTTTCAAACATTGATAGCTTCTGCACTTGGTAGTTTTAATTATACCTAGTATAGTTTCAATCGTTGATAATGCTTCAAGCGTTAAAATATAGCTTTAATCAATACTAAAATTTATATACGAAGAGGTCATATAATTTCGTTATTTGATATAGGTATACAATTTCGGATAAAGCTTCAATAATTGATGGTAGAACTATAAAACAAACGATTATTTCAATTGAAAGTGATCTCTGGAATTTTTTTGTTTTATTTTTTCAACTTATTTATCGAAATTAAGATAAGTTCTCATCTGTAATCCTCTTTGTGAAATGGGAATGTGGGATTTAATTTTTTTTTCACTCTCCCGTTTAAAAGAGAATATAGGGTGGATGAAGGAGTAAATTGCGGAAGGATTTTCGTTTCGAAGTTTAAATCCCGTGCTGTTCTAGATATATATATATATATATATATCCATGCTCTTTGGTAAATCCGCCTGCATGCGGTGTACCGGCAAGGAAACGGACACAATTTCCTGTATCTCTCTTCCTTCGTATATATGGAGTTGTGTCTTGGATCGACCATGCCTTCTGGCATATAAAAGGAGAAATTCTAAGGTTGTTTCCCTTTTCTACATTCAATGTAACTTGAAGTCTACAATAAAGATCGAGTTGAAATTATACACTTTTTCGATTAAGATTAAAAAACCGTTGATACTTTTAAAGAAATTTTAGTTAAAAAGTTTCCTTTTTAATTTTCTAAAAATAACACAGTTTCACAAAAAAAAGTGTCGCGGTTTGGTGATCAGCGTACTCTATCTCCATGTCAGGCCTCCGACTCACATCACTATTGCCAGTTTTTTCAGTTGATGCCACTATTTAGCTACTATTTTAAAAAAAAAGACACTAATGACACATTTTTGTAAAAAAAAGTCCTCTAAAGACACTATTTTCTACTAAGTTGTTCAATAAGTCAGTAAATGTATGCTTTCTGCAGATTTGTAAAGAGATAATACTAAGTCAGGTAATAGAACTTAAACTTAAATTATTAAATATTTAAGTAAATAACATATTTTATTTTAATCATTTAAATAAAAAAATTAAATTAAAATTAAAAAATAGTTCTTTATATAATTTAGTCCTGTAAATCAACCTTATTCAGTTATTATATTTTTATAAGGGGAAATTCCAGTTCAAAATAAGGAAAAAGAAGGCTTTTTTTAGGATGTATTTCTAAAAAAAACCATGATATTTATTTAGAAATTTTTGTTTACATAAAAAAATTTTTTTCAATTGTATTATAAGATGGCGGCGATGTACAACATTTTCAAAAATATTCATTTTTCATGGTGGGATATAATTTGTGAGAGATATGGATATGCGTATGACAGCTATATTTGAATTGAATTTGAGGATTTATGAAGCACTATTCTGAAAAGTTTTTTTTTTTTTTTAGAAAAAAAATGCAGAAAAGGGTAATGTTACTAATCGTGCTACTTGTCTTGCCTCTCGACTTATACTCACTTCTTATTCAACTGCACTCTCGCTCCGAGAGTCTTTGAAAAGCGACCTAGCTTTATTTCTTTAGACAAGTGCAACTCCACCTGATGTATCATAACACTTCTTTTTATGCAAACTTATAAATTTATGGATATGCCTTTAACATGGAAAAAAAGAGACTGCTTATTTAATAAAAATTTCATACTTTTTTCCATTTTTTATTATACTATACATGTAAAAATAAGAAACATTTTTAACTTTAACGTAATTTATATCATTGATTGTCACTTCCCGTTTAAATGTAGATTTCATATCTAATTTTCAGATTAGTTCGATAATTAAGTAATTATAATTTATGAATAATTGGCATCTGTTTTAGAAAATTTTAATACTTTTAGGGTTCCGTACTCGGTTTGGAACCCTATTAATATCGGTTTTTTTTAAATCGTGTGGCCCCCCGTAGCGGCCACACGAATTTATCTGGAGGGCTGAAATTTGGTACACATATGTATTTTCGCATGTAGATTACAGGAAAAATATATCGAACCTGATTGGAATTGATTATCATAGCGTTGTCAAGGAAAAACCATGAATTTTTACGAAAAATACTTAAAAATGACTATGTACCCCTCCCCCCCCCCTAACAGCCACATTTTTTGACATAAAGAGCTCAAATTTGGTACACTATTATGTATTTTTACGTGAAAATTACAGGAAAAATATAGCGAATTTGATTGGGATCAATTTACATAGCATTGTCAAGGAACAATAAAAAATTTCGAAAAAAAATGGTTTAATCTCCCTAGCGCACACAAAATATAGCGAGGATGATTGGAGTTGAATTTTCAGGTGCTGTCAAGAAAAAACTGATAATTTTAGAAAAAATCATGAATTTTCTCTCAATAACAAAACAAATTTTATCTGAAGGGCTTCAAATTTATTATTTTCACGTATTTTTATGTGTAGATTATAGAAATAATTTAATAAACATGATAAGAAGTGGAAAAAGTGGATTTTTTCCTTGAGTTTATTTCTTCAGTCGTTACAACTCTAAAATAAAAAAAATCGGACAAGTGCGAGTTACACTCGCACTGAAATCGAGGGTTCCGTACTCGAAGCGAACTTATTTGGCATAAAAACAAATGTTTAAAAAATATGTGTTGTATGTCAAATAAAATAAGTGATACAAAAAGGAACAATTTTGTATAAAATTCAAGAAAATTGTTCCTCTTCGTATCACTTATATTATTTGTCATACAACACATATTTTTTAAACATTTGTTTTTATACAAAATAAGTTCGCTTCGAGTACGGAACCCTCGATTTCAGTCCGATTTTTTTTTATGGATATAAGGAATATAGATACCTATTTAGTTTTTAAAACAATATTCTGAAATATATATTATATTTTAAAATGTAGAATATAATATATGTAGGTATAGAAATAAATTGTATTAGAATATTTTAAAGTGGGTGCCAATTTTAGAAACTTTTTTATACGTTTTAATATGGGAGTAAAATTTCATTATATTTGAAATAGAAGAAGAAAGAAAAGAAATAAAGGGCTAGAAGTGCGGTTGAGATATATAGGTAGTAGTCGACAATAGGAAGATAATAAAATGGTTATTGCGATGAATAACAGTGTTGTAGTGAATCGATAAAAGGGAAAAAGATAAGACAAATAAAAATTTAAGAGCAGAAATAAGTTTGTTTTGGGGCTAACAGAAATACATCAGACAATTATAGTCAACAGGAAAATAAAACTACATTTAAATTATGAGTCAAGAAATTTAATTCTTGTTAAATATATTTGAAGTGAATCTTTTTTGTAAAATAATAAAAGTTATTATTCAAAAATGATTCTGAACTTTATTAGCTTTTAGAAAATAAAAACGAAGAAATTTTTGTTTTAATATTTTTGAAGATTTAATCTGTTTTATGGTCATTGAAAAAGCAGAGGTCGCACAATTTCTAACGGCATATAGTGTATGTCAATTCACAAGAATTTGGTGAATTGTATCAATTTTGTTGCAACTCAAAATCAGTACATACATCGAAAAAAAACATTCTGAAATTTAGAATATATACTTGACATCTATTTTAGAATATTTTATACTTAAATTCAGTATGTAATATTCTTGAAATTAGAATATAATATACTGAATGTAAGTATAAAATATTCTAAAATAGATGCCAAGTATATATTCTAAATTTCAGAATGTTTTTTTTCAATGTATAAATGACAGTAGTAGCTTTAGTACGTTGTCTTTAATAATTTATAGTAGCTTCATTCAATGGTATAATAATAATCACTATAATAGTTTACAACTCGTAATAATTGAATTAATGGTAGCTTTAAAACAATCTTACTTTTAATCGATGGTACTTTTAATCGATAGTTACTTTGTTCAATCATGCAATGCATTTTACTCTCTAAATCTAATTTAGTTAAAATTCTAATCAGTAGCTAACTTTGGACAATAAATTAGTTATATTTTGACTAGAAATTTTTAAATTTTAATTAAACTAATTCATACACGTAAAAATTGTTTACAGATTTTAAATTAATTAAAATTTCAACTAATTTAGATTTAGAGAGTAAAATCAGTAAAATTAATATTTTAATTAATACTAGTTTTTAATATGATTCTTTATTATCATTATTATTTTATATTACAAATAATAATATAATTTTAGTGTGACAATAAATAATAATAATAAATCTGTAGAAAAAAGAAAAATGAATATAAAGAAAGAAAATAAAAAAAAAGAAGAGATGAAAAAAAAGTTATGGATGTGTTATATATAAGAGTAAAGTAATCAGTCAATGGAGTGATGAATTAGAAATTAGGAAAGGAGAGAAAAGGAGGAAAAAAAAACTTTTTTTGTTTAGTGGGGAAATGGAACTCAGTGTCTGGCTCGAGTCGGCACTTCACCCCCCCCCCCTTTCTCTTCCCCCTTTTAACCATCTTCAGTCGCAGTTGGTGTGTTGATTCGAACAAGTTTGCAACATACTCCTTTTCACGTATACACATTAGACACATGCGCGCTACACCGCAGGAAACAAGAAGCTCTTCTCATATGCATATATGTACAGTAAATTTAGCAGAACAATTAGGTCGATTTGTGCGACATACGATATTTCAATTCAAATCCTTTATCTTTCTAAAACAAACCATTTTGCCAAACAATGCACAGAAAAAACTTGGACTCATTTTTGTTGCAACTCATTTTCTTTTGGGTATCGAAATGAGTATGGGACAAACTTCATGTTATTCAAAATGATATTGGCTGGAATTTCAGATTTCTAAGTTGGCATCATAAGCAGAGTAATTTTGTATTTCAATTATTGTTTCTAATATTTCAACAACACCAGAAAGATTATTTTGACCAGTACGAATATTTAGAAGTTTTTAAATAAAAATTATTTATTATTATTTACGTAGATAATAATTAATTTCATAAGTTTTTAAATTTACCGCTATTATTTAAGTTGGCAGTACCGTTCCTGTTGTCAAAACACATGTTTTCATTTTTCTAACCTAAAAACATATTTCCTTTATTATTTTATTACGCGATTACAAGCAATTTTTAATCAAATATATTAAGTCTAGCGTGTTATTTACTTCTTTGTAATTATTATATTTCATGTTTTTGTGCAAAATTATTCGTTATTTCACAATATTTTTCCATTTTTCTTTTTCTCAAAATGAAACTTGCCTGTTTCATTTTGATACTTTTACCTTAGAACTCGAAATGAGACAACCAGTTTCATTTTTGTTGCGAATCAAATTGAGTATAGAATCTATACTCAATTTGAATTCAGGTTTTTTCTGTGTGTGTGCTTTCTGAATTTACCAAAATATATCTAGGTACCCGACTAAAAAAAGAAACACAATACGATAAAACATTTTACCTTACCTATCATATTATTTTTGTTATTGTATTGTTTCATTTATTTATTAAACTAAATGTTGTTTTGTAAATTATAAAAAAAAGTTTTTTTTTATAAATAAGAGTTTCTTGTATTTAAAAAATTATAAATATTATTGAAATTGAATATTAAGCGCATGGTAAAAATTTAGGTTTGGGAATCGATGATACAGTCTACGGTTGGTTTAAATTTTTAATGATTGTTTTTCAATGCATGCTTGCTTTAATTGATAGTAATTTTCTTTTTCAAAATTTACTAACCAGACACGTTTATTGTAGATTATATATAATCAAGTATTTATTTTAATATACTAACAGGATTGATCTACTGAATGATTCTAAATTTAGTTGTACGAAATTCCGTGTAGGGTTTAATAATTGATCAACTATTGGCATGACAAGGAACCAAACATATCAGAGCAGCTCTATACCTCGTATATCGATGATGTTGAAGTCCGCAACATTTTTATAAACGAAAACGAAAAAATAATTAGACAATATCTATTACTCTGGGTTTAAATAAAAATTATTCGGGGGTAACTGGTTTTTATAAAAGTATTAATTTCTTGAAAGTTTGTGGAAATCAAAATTAGAGATAAATTGCCATGAAAAAATAATTCTATATTAATTTTTCGTTTTTGAAAATGTTGCGGACTTCAGCATCATGTATATCGTACAATGAGTTTCTTTATACATTTGCAATTTTTGTTCACTGAATTAAATTACAACAAACAATTTTGTTGTTTTAATTCAATTTTTATAAATAATAGCTTATTTTACTATAAGTGAAACATTCTCTACACGGAAAGAAATCATGTTAGAATATTTAATAAATCTGAATAGAAATTTTGATATTTTTGTTTTACAATTGCGAAACATTCTGGTTTGATAATAAAAGTTGGTATAGTTTTACGAATTCCTTTAACTGGAAACATTTTACGAAAACTGAAATTATAACTAAATTTATACGAAAAATCAGAACCAACATTTCGTAATTTGCTAAAACTATACGAAAAAGCAGAAGCCGTGAAAAAAAGAAGAACGTCGGAACCACCAATGGCTCTTTTCTAAGATTTTCTCACCTTTTCTATTCGAGGGTAGTGGAAGTCTTTCTTAATACACACATATAACTGGTACGCTTTGATTGGCTTAAAGTTATTCCTAACACATCCTAACTACAATACGCATACATAAACGCAGAATAACGCAACGCATATAGATACATAATTCACGCTGAATTGAGAAATTCTGAACTTCTGTATATATTAAATAGACAGATTTTTCTGCACTTGTGAGAAACTTAATATTACATTGTTAAATATTTAAAAATAAAAATAAAAATAATTATTTATTAAGAAATAATAAAATATTTTATTACCTTTCAAAGAACAATTTTTATCATAAAATCATTTAATTTAATTATAAAAGCAAACTTATAACAAATATTCTATAATTATATTTAGAAAAAGAAATATAGAGTAATTAAAAACAATTATTTATCAAAACTTTTTCTAGTCTATATTGCAGAAATAAAAATTATGAGCAAACAAATGAAGTATTTTATTATTAAATATTAATTAAAATTATTTTTAATTCATATTGCAGTATTAAAAATTATTTTAAAATCAGGATGTCCTGCAAGGCTTATCGACTATAAAAATGTAAAATGATATCAGTTAACGGAATTCTAAATACAGAAAATGAAACATTTTATTCTAATACTTTGTTACAGGGCGTATTAGAATTTAACATTTGGAGTTTTCATAATACAATTATGAATTTCGCGAAAACTAATCTAATTTTTGTTTCTAAATATATTAAACTTTATTATTTTTATTTTAGTCATTCTTAAAAAAATAGTAATGAAATCTATTACCACCCCAAAATCTGCAAAAACCTTCCGCAATTGTAACTTAATATACTAAATATGAGTGTCAAAATATTAAATATTCTAACAAAATTTCTTTCCGTGTAAAATTGTAAATCTTTTTCAATTGTTAAAAATAATGTTGTTAAAAAATTATAAACAATACAAATTATATTTATTATATAATTTTTTAACAACATATTTTTACAATTTAAAAAAGTTTACAATTGTAAAGAATGTTTCATTGAGTAAAATAAGCCATTGTTTATAAAATTTGGGTAAAAATTATGATTTTTGTCTGCTTTGAAAGAAAAAAGTCAAAATGTTAAAAAAATTATTATTTAACAAGAGATTCAAATTCAACATATTTTTTTCCGAAAAGTATATAACTATAATTGTTTGAAATTAATTTTTATTAAAGCTTTGTTTGTGTTAAAAACCATTTTTTAGTTTTGAGGTTATGTTAGGGCATCCATTCTCCTTAATAATTACTATTTATATTGGGATGTTCCTTACTGTGAAGCGCTCTCTGTTGAAAACTTTTTAACTATTGAAAGTAGGATGTTTGTCAATTTTTCTCCAGTTTACACCAATTAGAGTAACTTTCAAACATAGTGGCGAAAAATGGTGTTACTGAACATAGGATAAAATGCTAAGCCACGCCCCCAGCGGACATCCTTAATTTAACAATATGTTTGCAAACAATCTAAAATTTTATATATATATATTTGCTATAGAAAAATAAAATGAAATCTTTACTGCGAGAGTAGGAAATAATTGCAAACTAGGTGTATTACAATTTGTGTGATGAAAAAAACTAATTGGAAAAAATAATTCAAAAAAAAAAAAACTATTGCAATTTATATACATAGAGGCCAGATAGTTTGATTATGGATTGAATATAATCGAGCTGAAAGTAAATTTGAAGAGATATGACAATGCCTGAAAAGCTTCTGGTTTTAATATACGATAGACCGAGACTAGGTATCACGGATCGTTAAGTGTGCGCAATAGTTACAACCACAAAACGGTTCGTGGTTTTAAGAAGATAAGACCTTTCGTTTTAACGACTTCGTAAAGACTGGCTTCACCGGGTACGGGTTAGGTCAATATTTGGGTCGCTCGAGGTAACCGGGTCAAGGACCACGTGTCTGAATTGCACCTATCGTTAAAATTCTGATACGCCTATTGTCAGCGGGCACCTTCCTCGTGTCATTTTATGCCTTCGTTATGTATGTACATATATATTACGTTGATTTAAAAAAAAAACTGTAATTGTTAGGTTACGTGATCAGTTAACTTTACACTCTTAATTTGAATCAGTGAAATTTGACTGGTGAAATAGCTAGAAGTCGATTACTGAATGATTTAGTGAAATTTTCACTGGAAATCAATGATTTTCAGTGAAAATTTCATTAAATGATTCAGTAACCGACTTTTAGCTATTTCACCAGTCAAATTTCATTGATTTAAATTAAAAGTGTAAAACTACTGGGTGCTAAAAATTTACGCACAGTGCTTTTCCCAGTCTGTCAGACCGCTATTTTTCTACTGATTTTAAATTATCTAATGACAACTGCCGTATATATATATTTTACTTGGTATTTAGAATTTTGAAAATCTTACATCAGCGACCCCAAAAAATCTCAGATACCAAGTTTTATAAAATATCAATAAATTTTAAAGGATATCTTGTCACTTTTCATTTAGGGATTGCTCTCACCCCTTAAAACTACAAACGATTTGATCTATAGTAAAACGGCCAGAAACGTGTATTTTGTTTCCGAAAATGTTACTCTTATTATCTTATTAACGTAATATAATTGTATAGTATCTTTTTAAAGGATGTAAGTGACAAATTGCAAAGAGAAATATTTTTTGCATATAGTTCGGGACGTTAAAGTCACCCAAAACAATTATATTTTGTAAACAAATTTGTGTTTGAGATTTTAGAGTTAAAAGTCACATAAAAATCGTGAGCTGATATGTTAGGA
The DNA here is from genome assembly GCF_019393585.1 of Leptopilina boulardi. Classification (NCBI taxonomy): domain Eukaryota; kingdom Metazoa; phylum Arthropoda; class Insecta; order Hymenoptera; family Figitidae; genus Leptopilina; species Leptopilina boulardi. Next base: position 401,568 of record NW_026137701.1, on the reverse strand, counting down.
GGTATATATTCAAAAGAAACTTTTAATCAAGGTAAAACTATCTGAAGCATAATCTAGAATTTCTTTGCTTCTTAGATTTTAGGTCTCATTTTTTTAGAGCGTGTCACATTTATTGTTGACAAAATAACTGGATAACATAATTAGAACGCGAAGATTAATTAAATTAAAAATTATACCTAAAATTAAGATAAATAATGATGAATTTTGTTTTAATAAGCGCGAGGAAAGGTTAAACATTGTTTTAGATCCAACGTAATGTCAATTTGTAAAGTAAAATCGCTTGATCGTCAGTATATATTTGAACACTTTGTCCTTATTTTCACGTTTCTCATCGGTACACATAGTCTAAGCTTTTTTTTTCCAAATGTGTGAGTAAATTTACCTATATATGAACTATCATGTGTGCGTGTTTAAACACGATAGAACCATGCCATACTACAATGTGGCATGTACTGCAGATAACATTGCGGTTCTACCCTCCTACCTAACCACTAGACAAACGTGATACGACGCATTGCCAAATTCGTGCAACGACCGGAAATTCGATCTGCTACGAAACTTCCTAAATTGTCACGTGACTCAAATTTCACGAACAAAATCTCATTTTCTCTATTTCATTCTCAAATATATATTATATAGGTATATATCTATATATATATGTTCAAAGAACATCTGGTTATAAACACGCGCGCAAGATGTCTATAGAAAATAGCGCTGTTTTAATAGATTTTTTTTAAATTTAATATTTAAAAATATGTCCAGAGAAAATTGATAATAAATTATTAGTTTTCCAATAATAAATTGAATGACTTAAATAAAAATTATTGTTAATTTAGTTATTAAAATATAATATATAAATAATTATACAAGTTAATTGTTAATTAAGGGTTATGAACGAAAGTTATGCAGAGAGTGAGTTTTCTTTATAAGCCACGCTTGGCTCTCGTGATTGTTTCATTAAAATTTAATCATTTAACTTTTAACTAATGATGTTTGTAAAACCGACTCTTTAGCATAGTAATTAATTACTTAACAAGTTTAGTAAAAAAAAAATTTGTTTGCTAATAAATTTTTACAGGACCTGAATCGATAAATGAAAGTTATTTAAAAATTTTTGAATTACTGAAAACCAAAGTATTTTATTCAAACTTAACATTAAGATCATAAATATATTTTTTCTCTAGGTGTATGAAGATTATAAGAGATTAAAAAAAAGAGAGAGAGAGAGAGAGAGAGAGCATATGAACATTTTATCGACACAATATATAACAGTATAATCAAGGGAGCAATTTCCCTAGAATCTTGAGACGCTTAGAGTAGCACATTAACTCTCAGTTGATCATTAATAGTCCGGTGCATAGTTTGCCAATGCTTGGCTAACCGAAATGACCTAAAACTATTAACCGTCGTATTATGCATGAGCAGGGACCGTTTAAGTGTTGAGTATATAACATGTAATATCCACTCCTCATTAAAAACTTCCTAGAGGCAACGACCGATAAATCAAGTGCCAAATTTGCACTTCTTGGCACTCTTTCCTTGCCCTATTGTGCCAAAAAAATTAGCAGATTTACATTCATATTGCTGTCGTTCCATATGCATGAAAGCTTTTTTTTTTTCTTTGAAAGAAAAATTATTCTCTTATCACAAAGAAAAAAAAAGTGGGGAAAAATATCTGAAAATCAAAATTAAAACTTTCATTTTATTAACATTCAAACATTTATTTAAATCAAAATTTAGTCAAATAGAAATTCTTCAATATGAAAATTATGAGGTGCATGATTTTTCTCCAAATTCTGAAAAGTCGACATTTTAAATGATCGAAAATTCAAATATGGTAGAAACTTCAACTGACCATTTTTGGCATGTCGAGCATTTGGAATTTTTATTACTTGGAGTTTCTATCTTATCGAATGTTGCAATTATTTAAAAGGTGGTTCATTAAAAATATATCGACTATTTAGAATTTCGACCATTTCAATTTTCGATCATTTAAAATGTCGACCATTTGGAGTTTCTACTGTTAAAAATTTTGAATATTTAGAGTATCGATCATTTGCAGCTTCAAGCATTTTAAATGTCGATCATTTAATATTGACTTAATAAATTTCGATCATTTGGAATGTCGCGAAATTTTAGAATTTCAGGAAAAATCATGCACCTCAAAATTAGCTTAATTATAAAATCTAGTAGTTAAAATTCCGTTAAATGAAAAATCGATAATATTTAATTCGACATCACAAAAATTTCGATATAGATCGAATGTGGAGAATATTTATCCATCCAAAAGTTTTACAATCAGAACTTTGAAAATTTCTCAAAATATTGTGTTAATGATAAAAAAAAATAAAAGAAACAGTATATTGTTTCCTCTTTACTGTCTATATATAAAAAGCAATTCACCGTAATCAGTGTAACCTGAGGCGATACTTTTTGGGTGTAAAAGTTGTGTGGTGTGAAGGGTGAAAGAGGGTGACCTAGAGTTGTCACTAGGTTAGCGTGCCCGTGGGCCATCCATAACCCGAGTACAAACACATGCCCTGTAGTAGGTTCAGTTTGGTTTAGTTGTAGCGTGTCACATGAGGATGGTGTTTGCAGATTGTGTATACACATATACCTTACACTTACTTGTATGTGTGTATAGATATGTATACATAAATGATCGTCCCGTTCATAATCACGCGTGTGTACTATACATATTCTCACATTATTATGTATACACATAGATATAGATATACGTATATTTATTTGTAGTTCTATTTGCATATACATATATATACATATATATATATATGTATGTGCATTGTCTACAAGCTCCTAGATTGGCCGGGGTTTTGCGCACCACGTTCGTTCCTCTTGGTTTCTTCGACGATTAAACTGGTCAGCACTTCCCTTTCAACTGCAAACTTAAGCTTAATCCACCTGATTTTCTACAGAAATTCTACTTTTGTTTGCTCCACTTTTTTTTTTATTTCAAGTATACTTTTTTTGAGAACATCATTTATATTTTTCTATTCGCATTTATAATGTTAAACATTAATATATTATCTATAAATTTTGATCTATTATACACTAAATTAGCTTCAAATTCCTGTGGTAATGATTTTTAAAAATTCTTTTAATTTTATGGTAGTGTTTTTAAGGTTAAGGGTAGTTTTTTGGAAAATTATTTGTAATGTTATTTGAGAGCACTAAATTAGGTCTAAATTTCTACGGTAAGGATTTTTCAAAATATCCCAGATAGCACGTAACCTTGCAGCAACCTTGCGGCAAGCTCGCGGCGCAATATTGCCAATCTTGCACGGCAAACTTGCCGCAAGCTTAAAATTTCCCACCTGGCCCAAGCTTGCATGGTAAGCTTACCGAAAGATTGCAGTCTAAGGTTACTGCGAGATTGTACAATAAGATTATCACAAGATTGCTCAGTAAGCTTGCCGGGTAAGCTTGTAGCAAGGTTGGTGCAAGATTGCCAAATAACCTTGCTTTGAACTTAAAATTTTTTAATGTTTTGTCTAATTTATATAATTTTATTATATAAATTAGACGAAACATTTTAAAAAAATTTTAGGCTTAAAGCAAGGTTATTTGGCAACCTTTCGAGCATGTTTTTCTACAAGCCAGCAGCGAGGCGGCAAAAAGTGATGATCGACGGCTGAGTTGTAAAAAAACATTGCTCAGACCTTTTTTTAACATATTTCAGAAACCATAAAACATTTTTTAAGTTTCAAAAATGCAAATTAAAACTGAGATCTTAAAGATTATGTTGTAAAATTTTCAAATTTTTCCATACATTATTCTAGATTATACCGGAAGTCAAAAACATTAGTACGAAAGTACGAAAATTGGATAATTTTTTTTTTGAAATCTTTTCGGTGTTATAAATACAAAAAAAATTTCTTGATATATACATTCAGAAGCAGAATTTTATCAGCTTTTCAACCATCTAAGTTATGAAACTCTAACTTTTTTCTAACTTAAAATATCTTGCTTTAAAGTCCGCACCGAATTTCCACTCCTCGCACGTTAATCGTACCGACAATTTCCGACGGTAGTGTATATATATAGATTTATTAAAAGATGACATTTGAGTTTTTCTTTCTGATTTTTCAGTATATTTCATTTTATTAATATTTCTATTTTGTTCTATATAGTAAAATTTAAATTAAATGAAATGAAAAGCTTGCTGAAAAAATCAATCCTACATATAGCACTGTTCACCGAGAACAAAGTATAGTTTGTAAAAGTCAGTGAACTTTTCATTTGATTTGGGCGTCACGTTGAAGCAATTTCTTCTTTTTCTCTGTCTATCTAAAAAAAAACAGAAATAAAAGGTAAAAAAGCGAATACTTTTTCCAGTTCATCAATTCTACGAGGATTAGGTACACACAGTGTGAATTTTCAATATATACATATATTGTGAAAAGTTCGTTTGTTTATTTTTTCATCTGTTTTTCAATATTAAAGTTATATCCTCGTCGTCAATATATATGTATAGAATCAGAAACATCATTGATTTCTACTGTCATAATGTTAATTTACAGTTTACAACGTCAATATGCCCCTTGTGTCAAGTAGAATATTGCGTGAAGGGTCATTGAAATCCTGTAAACAGTCTGTATACAGTTACTCCCTTGATAGCAATTCCATCTAGTGTCAATAAAACTGATTTTCCAACTGTATGCAATTTGACATATCAGAATATAGCAGACCATCATCACTATTCCGGAAATGAAAATAGATATAGAATATATATGTTTGGTAACATTTATCAGTATTAAAAAGATATAAAAAATATGTGCGAGCTTTAATTCTCAGTATATAATATACTAGGGGGGTTTTGCGCGCCAACCACCTATTTAAATTTACTAAAAATTTTAAATATTATTTTGATTAAATTTATATTTAATAAAAAGTTTTTAAATTTTAACAGCAGAAATTTATTTATATTTTAATATGAACATAAACTAGATATATTTTAACTTGCATCACACCTATGACCTTTGACGTAAATTTGAGGCTATGTTCTCTCTTGACCTATGACCTTTGATATTTTAAGGGAGAGGGTTTATCTCTTGACTTCTGATAATAATTTTGAGGTTATGTCTGTCTTAACTCCTTCAAAAACTTTGGCTTTTGACATATGTCCATGATTTTTGAGGTTATGTTCGTTTTAAGCTATGATTCTGTCGTTTGACCTTGAGTATTGATGTTTTATTAATTTTTAACCTATGTTTTTGATATAGATAGTACAATCTCTGAAATTTTCGAGACAAATTCTGAACGGTACGCGATTTTGAACGCTTCGCGAGTTGAATGGTAGGCGAGTACAGCGAGTTCCCGCGTAGCGTCGAAATTCTCGCCTAGCGTTCATTCTTGAATCAGCGACGGCGGCGATATCTTTTTATAATATAGTAATGATATATATATGTATCAACCCCTTATTTTTTATTGGTTTTGTAGATGTTTGAGTTAATGTTTAAACAATTTCTGGCATTTAAAACTATTATTAATATTTTATTATTTATTTCTTTAAATGTCATTTACGATTTTTATTAACAATAATTTTTATTATTTTTAATTTTTAAAGCAAAATCTAACTAATTTTTTAAATTTTCCAGCTAAAATTTGACCTACATTTAAGGTTATGTTCGTTTTTTGGTCATTTTCCTTCAAAGTTTGACTTAAATTTTGAGGTTATGTTTGTTCCTTTGTCTTTTTGCGCCAAATTTTGGCCTAAATTTTGAGGTTATGTTTGTTTCTTGGTCGTTTCCCGACAAAATAACTTAACCTTAAAATTTAGTTCAATTTCGGCGGAAAATCCACCTCTCTTTCAACATAAGGAAGGAGGGGGGCCTTGCGACCATATTCACAGTCTTGAAACGAACATAACCTTTAAATTGAGGTCATTTTTGGCAGGTAATCTACCTCCACTTGCGGCTATATTGAAAGTCTTGAAATGAATAATTTATGTCATTTTTGACGGGAAATATGGAGAGAGATGAGGGAAGGGGGAACGACTTGCTGCTCTATTCAGAGTCTTGAAACAAACATAACCTCAGAATTTAGGTCACTTTTGGCGAGAAAAATACGGAGAGAGGGGAGGGGGAGGACTTTCGACCCTATTTAGTTTTGAAACGATCATAACCTTAAAATTTATGTCATTTTTGGCGGAAGACGGGGGACTTGCGGCTATATTGAAAGTCTTGAAATGAACATAACCTCAAAATTTATATCATTTTGGGGGGGAAATACGGAGAGAGGGTAAGGGAGGGGGGAGGACTTGCGGCCCTATTCAGAGTTTTGAAACGAACATAACCTTAAAATTTAGGTCATTTTATTTATATTCATATGGGTCATTCCATATCAAGTGTAACCAACTATTGTACTATCCATGTCGAAAACATGGGTTGGCTCACTCTTACCTAACCTTGTCAAAAACATGGGTTGGGTACACTTGACATAGAATGATCCATCCTTGTCAAAATTTCTAAAACAGCGGCGCGGTTGCGGCGAAATATTTTTATAATATAGAAAGATATATTTTATATAGCAAATAAATATTTATTTGTTTCGAATAAATTTTATTTTTTTCAAATAAACGCCAATAAAATATTTTTTTGGGGTGTACATTTCTAATTCACTTGAAACTCGTTACTCGAGAGTTATTGACTTCACTGATTACTAATCATTAATATTTTGAAAACATTGGGTTTTGTAAATGTAAATTGTCCGGCATTTTTTTTTTTTAATTTATTGAATACGCTTTATAAATTCAATTGCCACTTCTAAAAATTCTTGAGTAGTAATTTTTCAAAAGACGTTAAACTTGAGAATATATAGTTTTTTTTATTTGTAATAATTAATTTCATTGGGCATATTAATGGATAATTCCAAGTGTAATTTGTATCTTGAAATATATTTTAACTTTCAAGAATTTCCCTATTACTCTTGCCATAAATAATTGTCTTAATTTGCGTTTTTTCCCTACCATTTCTCGGAAACGTGACAAGTTGAAATGAATTTAGAAAGTGGAACATGCGCTTATTAGAAATTCCTGGATTATTTGAGTAATTTGTATTTGCGAGTATTATTCCAAGATGAGGTATAAGAATTCGCAAAGGGTAGAAGGGGGTATGTAAATTATATATAAGAATTACGAGAAGACAAAGCATGGAGAAGTAAAATGCAGTTTAGTGATAAAAAGCAAAAAGGGCACAAAATTAAAGTTTCATTATAAATCTTATAGCAAATTAATAATAGTAATTTAATAATTTTATAAATTATCAATTTATTATTATTAATATGGTTGTATAATTTAGTTTATAGATTTTACTTAAAATAACGATGAATTTATAAAATATTGTAAATTTTATATATAGAGTATAAATTTATTTAATTCTAACAAATAAACTTTTTATTTGCATAAAAAAAAATTATAAATAGAACCTTTACATCAAAAGTCAAATTTGTGCGTGAATACTTTGAAATTAAGTACTCGTAAATAGACTTTAGGCAATATTATCCTCGTGTTTGTGTGTAGTTGAATCATTCGCACTTCAAAGATACCGTCTGACCAAAACAAACTCTGTTCACTGAACAAATATGCCCGTCAAATTATACACAACTTTCAACCGTACTCTATCCCCAAAAGTAATTTATTTTTAAATGTTCTCTTTACAAATAAAATAATATACAAAATTTCTTTTTTAATTAAAAAAGTAAAAATTCCAAAAAATATTTAATATAGAGCATTTAATTAAATTATATAATAATTAAAATAAATTTAATTTAATATTTAATATTATAGAACAAGAAATTGAATGAGGCACAATATAAGAACACGTATTAAAAATTGAATAATAATAAGACATTGAAAAATGTTACAATTATATAAGATAGGAAAGAAAAAGAGTGGATTTCTTTTGAAGATTAACGAGTTGATGTTTTTTTTGCATTTCAGGCGAACGATGAACCGTAAATCGGGAATGTAGACGGAAAAAAAACGGATCTGCCCCTCGCAGGATCGAAGGAAGGTCCTTTCCTCCACCTTCTTCATCACTTCATCGTCACCTCATCCTTGACCACCAACCTCACATCCATTGCTTCGACTTGGAAACTGTGAGTATAATTTACTATGTCATTCTTTATATCTCACACATCGGAAAAAAAATTATAATCTCAATTATAGAATGGAAATATTTTTCTTTTAAATTTCTTTATATATTTTGTTTTTGTAGAATGAGAATAATTTTTTAATAAATAAAAAGAATTTTTTTTCTCATTTCAAAAGAATATAAACTAAAGTTTGACTTTTTACCTTTAAACTGCTGTAGCAGTCTTTTAGACCAATATCTAAACTTTTTTTTTTGATTATTTATTTTTCACATTTAAATTTAGCGACCCTTTAAATCTCTAAGTAACAAACTTTAGGTAAAGGCAATGAATTTCAAAAAAATCTTGCCTGCCATATTGGATCAGCCATTTTGAATTTTTAAAATCTAATTTCAAGTTCTTGTCATTTAACCATATTTGTCTCTAGTTTACTTTTCTTATAAATAGGAAATTTAAAATAAAATGTAGAAAATTATATTATACTCCAATTTATAAAAACTAAATTATATAAATACTAAAAAGAGAAAGTTTTATTTTTATTTGAAAACTTTTTCTCAATGCTAAAGAATAATTGTAAATATACGAATAAAATATTTATTTTTCAATTATAAGGGACCGAGAAATAAATATTTGCTGAGAATATGTAAACTTCCTCTTGAGTGAATTTTGCTTGTGCAAACTTTAGATCTCTTGGCCAAGGAGAAAAATGTCAAATTTAGCAACGAAAATGTAATCGTTCTAAAATCGAACAAAACAATATTTTTAAAGGAAGAAAAAAAATTGTTGACAAAATTTTATGCGAAAAATTTTTATTGATGTTGATTTTTTTTTTCTAAAGAAATAAAGTTGATATTTATCGTAGTGTCAGTAATTAAATTATTCGAATTTCTATTTTTGTTATTGAAGAAAACTCTCATCATGTTATAATAATTCTGTTTCTGAAGGTATATTTTATAATCCGTAGACAATGAATTGCTCATTCTGCGGACGTCCTGCAAAACTCATCCAGCTGGAATCTGGTTATATAATCGTATTATTAACTTTACTTACCTATATTCAATCACCGCAATTCAAATTGAATACTAAATGTATATTTCATACTTGCATTTGACAGTGCTATATTCAGCATGTTAATATGAGCATCTGGAAAGTAAAACAACACATAAAATTCTAAACGCCATATTCTAATGCAATGGGAGTCAGGAGTTTATGTGTTGTTTTACCTTCCAGCGGCTGATATATTTCTCTTCAAAATTTATTAATTTTCATAAAGTTATTGAATTTTTAAAAACTGGCATCCGATTTGTTATCAGGAACCTCTAAAATCTTTGAGTACTAAGTTTCATTTGATTCGATTCTTGCAATTAATTTTTACCTTTAAGTGTAGACTGTACGAGGGGGAATTTACTAGTTAAAAATGTGTACACTTGACTACCAGTAATACACCTCATATTACCCTTATTACTAAGCATTACACGTTATTACAGAGTATTACACATTATTACAGAGATATTACAGACTTTTTGCATTATTACAGTACCGTAATAACGCATTATTACACGGTATTACACAAGTATTACAGGAAGAGTGTACACTTGACTACCTGAGTAAATTCCTCCTCGAGACTGTAGCTTCTTCAGTGAGAATAGCATCAAATACTGAATTTTCACACAGTAAACTTGGTTGTATCTTTTTCTATTGCAACGTTTTGATGCACATAAGTTATATCAAAAAGAGATCGTTTTGTGTATAATTTTTAGAAATGATACATGAAACGGTTTCATTTTTTGATGCAAAAAATTTAATCAATTTATATCAATCATGGCCGAATTGAATCGACTCAAAATTAAACGAATTTTTTTCAGATATTTTGGTAATAGTACAATGGCGGAGACCATTTCACTATTTAATTTGAAAATGAAAATAACAGAAAATCAAAGACAATGTGCAATTCGATAATTAAAAAGTGACAGCTTATAAACATAACCTAAAATGCATGAGAAAAAATTTGTCGATAAAATCAATATAGCCGAGCTTTTTAGAAGGTAGATGGCAGCACTCGTCTATTTTCTTTCTTTAAATGTTTTCTGAATCGTTTTTATAAAAAGCAAAACTGCCATCTACCTTCTAAAAAGCTCGGCTATATTGATTTTATCGACAAATTTTTTCTCATGCATTTTAGGTTATGTTTATAAGCTGTCACTTTTTAATTATCGAATTGCACATTGTCTTTGATTTTCTGTTATTTTCATTTTCAAATTAAATAGTGAAATGGTCTCCGCCATTGTACTATTACCAAAATATCTGAAAAAAATTCGTTTAATTTTGAGTCGATTCAATTCGGCCATGATTGATAAAAATTGATTAAATTTTTTGCATCAAAAAATGAGACCGTTTCGTGTATCATTTCTAAAAATGATACACAAAACGATCTCTTTTTGATATAACTTATGTGCATCAAAACGTTGCAAAGATTTAATGCAATTTTTGGTCTCAATTTGATACTTTTAGGAAAACTGTGAGCATGTAATATTCTTAAATTCTTAAAATTCTTAAAAAATCGTCGTCGGATAAAATTAGGATAATAACGTGCTCTCTAAATCTGAATTCGTAGTTTTATACTGTAATGAAAGAGTGCGGATTCGTTTACCAATTGAATTAGTAACAGTTTTGACTCTTTTTTAGTAGAAAACTACTAATTCATGGAGTAAATCGTATTTTTTAATATTTTAAATTAGTAAGCCCATTTACTTCATGAATTACACAGGTTTACAGTGGAATTTTCAGTCGAACAAAACATTTTTTTTCGATTAATATGTGTTTTTTGAGTAAGAAAATCATATTTAAAATTTTTTTCCCTCGTGCAATTTTTTTGTAACAGCAAATAATCTCGATCGGATAAAAAATGACAATTCTACACTAGATTTATTGAACAAAGTACTTTTTCATTTTTAGTATATTTTCAAGTGATTTCGATCTGGTTTTTGGGGTCGATGATTACGAATTCGAGGTCAGTTTTTCAAAATTCATTTCTAATTACTAAAATTTTGTCCGCCATATTGGATCCGCCATTTTGAATTTTAAAAAACTAACCTCAAATTCGTAATCAACGACCCCGTAAACCCCCGAGTACACTGAAAGAAATGCTATCGAAATTTCAGCCATAAACTTATGGTTGAGATTTCTGGTTGAATTGGTTATACAGTCTGTCTAATTGGCAGGTAAGTTAGGTTATATTAGCCATGTGAAGTCTGATTCAGACATCTTGCTCTTTGGAAGTACTATTCGTTTGGTTGGATTACCCAAACTGTATAGCACTGACATATATCGAAATCACTTGAAAATATACTAAAAGTGAAAAAGTACTTTGTTCAATAAATCTAGTGTAGAATTGTCATTTTTTATCCGATCGAGGTCTATAAAGGCTTAAAAGTTTCGTAATTAAATATACTATTAATAAAAAAATTTAAAAGTTGCCTTTTTTTGATTGTTTGACTTTGAAAAAATTATCGAAAGTTAGACGAATGTCTAAAAATCATTAAAATATGCTTGAAATTTGAATTTTGATCGACTGTAACTCTGACAATTTTGATTGGATTTTATTGGTTGATCAATGGTTTGAAAGGTAATTTAATTATCTTTTAAATGCTGATTTATTTTTTACATTTGGATTAACTGCTTTCTCTACCGGTGACTTTAAATGACGTCACACCTGGAAAATGCATAATTTGCTGTTACAAAAAAATTGCACGAGGGAAAAAAATTTAAAATATGATTTTCTTACTCAAAAAACACACATTAATCGAAAAAAAAATGTTTTGTTCGAGTGACAAAAAAAAATTTGAAATTTGTAAACCTGTGTTAGTAGTTTTCTACTAGCAATTAGTAGTTTTCTACTAAAGAAGAGTCAAAACTGTTACTAATTCAATTGGTAAACGAATCCGCACTCTTTCATTAGTAGAAAACTACTATGTAATTCAGATTTAGAAAGTGTATGTTATAGTAACTAAAACTGTTAATTTTAAAATGTCCTAGTTTTTTTTTTATAAAAAAAATCGTAATGTAATTTTTTCAAAAATGGGGTTTAAAGCTGAAGAGTATAGTACTACACGATCCTTTTGTCGAAAATTGAAAAAAAAAATTTATCATAAATACTTCATTTACAAAAAATTCTGACGTGATGGAAGATTTTGAAGGTCAGATTCGTTTTCAGCATAAAAAAATCTAAAAGAATCACTCAAACTATCTTAGAAACTCACCCTCACAGGACTATGTTATCAATTGAAAATAAATAAAAATAAATTGTTACTTTTCATTGAATTATTGATTAGTATAATTTCACTAATTAAGATTTGTAGTCATGAAATATGTCACAGACAAAAAAGAATTATGATTTCTTGAAATTAAAAGTGTGGCATCAAGAAAAAATATTTACATAAAGTGATATGTTTGTATTGGATTTTACTGCGAGTAAAGAAAGAATATTTCAGGGTGTTTTCTTGAATTTTGGAAACGATTGCTTTCGGACAGCATCTTAAAGAGTATAAATAAAAGCAAAAGGTATGGCTTTATCGATCAGCTGGCGCAAGGATAACCCTCATCGTCTCCTTAGAGACTCCCCCTTTTATATTTCTCGTTCTATTTCGTTTCGAATATATACCCGCAGAGAGAAGAAAAAAAAAATGAAACGACAAAAACCACTGTACGAGTCTTGTCAAAGAGCCCTGCTCTCCACCCACCTATTCTAATTGAATCCAAGGGCTTCAATGCGCGCCACCACATTTCAAATAGTTCTATACTGTGTGCGTGCTTATTCAATGTTCTTTTCTATAGTATTTCAGAATTCCATATGGCTTTATCACCAAATCATAATTAATGTTCTTTATGAATAGTAATTAACGTTCATTTCTTTCATGTCGCTCTCAGCACCAACAAAACAGTTGTATAGTAACAAGCAAACAATTTTTTTTTTCAACCAACAATATTTCAGTTTTCTGATTCTTTTATTGCTATAATTAATTTTTATATCACTAATTAATTAACTTATATATAAATAATATACTTCATCACTAATTTTTCTATTTTGTTTTAACACCTGCATTGTTACACGGAAAAACTTTGTGCAAGAATCATTCCTAAATTTGTTCAGAAACTGAGGATATGAGAATAATTTAAGAAATCTTATTTATATTTTCTTTGAAAAATTCTAAGCAGTATTTCTATAAGAATTGTAGAGAAATTCAAGACAACTTCCTAAACTCACTACAGAAAGTCTTGAACTTGTTTTAGAATAAATTTTTACGTTTGCGATAAAAAAAATTTAATCTGGGAGGACTCGATCCCACGTCCTCGAGAGTCCAAAAACTGCGCTTTACATCTCTCAGCTACCTTAGCAGCTTATGGTATTATGCATTGGAAACATATTTGACGCAACCAATCCCTGCCTAGTGCTTGGTTACTGCACTGTGTCTTCTAAAACAGTTCAAGAAACTTTCAACGTCCAGTGACTGAGATATTCCGATCGCGGCATTAACAAGAAGTCTTCCAATGTCATAATAAAAATACAAGTATTTTCTTGAATGATTTTTGTATTTTTCTGTAAATTTTGCAGAATTTTTCTCGCGTCCTCAGTTCCTGAACAAATTTAGGAATGATTCTTGAACAAAGTTTTTCCGTGTAGAGAAAAAATTGATACTGACCACCAAAATGTCGAACATTTTTTTTTAATTTATGCGCGGAATTTCGTGAAACTTAGAATATAAGGGCTTTTGGGGTCGCTGAATTAAAATATGATCTGAAAAAAAGAATTCAAAATGCTATATCCAAAATGGCGGATATATATATTTTTTTAATTTATGCGGAATTTCATAAAACTTTTTATGTAAGGGTTTTTGGAGTCGCTGAAAATCCGTTAAAATTTTAAAAATTATGTCCGCCATTTTGAATTTGAAGGTCAAATTCGAACTCATCGACCCCAAAAACCCTTAAAAAACCTATAATGTGGATTAATTAAAAAAAATATATTTTCGTTGATTCAACAAAAATTTGGTTATTTCAAACAGATTTTTTTTAATATATTTCAATCTTTTTATAATTTAAAAATTTGTATAACATTTTTTAATTATTTTTTTAGTGAAGAAGTTAACTAATTAATTTGCTATTATTTGTCAAAAAAAAATTGATAGGTATTATATTCGTATATTTAGTTATAAAAATTGGCTGACAAAAGTGATTTAATAAGATAATATAATCAACAATAGAATACAAGAAATTAATTAAGTTTTAATGACTTAATTATCATTTTAATGACATTGTAATTACTCCGAAATAGTTAAAATTTAATTTTGCAAATGATTAATATCATCATATTATCATATTTAATAATGCTCTAATTCAATAAGACAATGAAATTTACGAGAAACGTTTCTTTGTTTGATTTAAATCGGTCTTTACTACTTACAGAACTTACTGTTTGAAATACATAGGAGAATATATAAATTCACCAGTCTTATGAATTTATACCAAAAAAAAAAGTTTAGAGTATTTTTAAAAATTAAATTTTTAATAAGGAAAATGAATTTTTAGTAAACATTTATTAATCTATTATATATATGAATGAGAAGTCAAAACTAATTTTACTTTTCATATAAAGGTCTTGGAAATCAATAATTACCTATAAATAATTTTCAGGATTAGTGCTGCCCACGAGACGAGACGAGATTTCTCGTCTCGGCCTGTATTAAAATTACGGGTATCGGTCTGGGTCTTGCACTATAAGAGAAAAATATTATTTGAACCAAAAATACAATTTTTTTTACTATTAATACAAATTTTTGTTTATTTGAAACAAAATTTGTTTGAATAAATCTAAATTAAAATTTGGTTTATTTTAATAAATTTGTTGATTGAAGTAAAGAATTTGATTGAACCAAATAAACATTCGATTGAATCAACCAAAAGTTACATACATTTATTTGGTTGATTTAACCAAAATTTGGTTGTTACAAACAAATTTTTTTTTTAGTGTGAACCAAATAATTTTTATTTGAATTAATTAAACTATTTTTGAACCAATAATTTCTGTATTTAAAAAAATACCATTTAAGTGATTCAAATTTAATATAAATGAATATTTATTTGATAATACATAGTCAAGTAACCAATTATATTTCAATCAAATACAGTTTATTTAATTAAATTCTAAAAAATATTTATATATAAATAATATTTATTTAAGTAAATATTTATTAGAATTGAATTTTTGATTAAATTTTACAAACGCATTTTAAATATATTATATATATATAGAGTTGGTTCTTTAACCCTAATGTCAGCAAAGTAGCTGAAGGGCTGTTTCTAAATGGTCACAGGCGAATTGCTCTGTGACGTATTGCACTGCAATGCACATATGTAAGCAATCCATGTAGATATACCGTTAAATTTGCCTTCCACTCAGTCCCCAGGCGAAGCATTTGTGATGTAGGTATACGCGCGGTAAATCGTTCTACTAACTAGTTACAAAGAGATAGTTCAAGCTTTCTCATATAACATAGAACTAATTTTAATTAAAACTGATTAAAATAATTTATATCCAATTTGCCAACAAGTTATTTCCACTAATTTCCCTCATTTATGAATGATAAATTTTCATTTCATTTTCGTTTTCTATATATATATATATATATATATATATATATATATATATTTATGATCAATTTTTTTCAAATTAAACTCTAAGAAATCTGAATTATTTAAATTAAAATATTTATATATGGGACAATCCATTATATTTCGAATGAAGTCGTCGCTGACTAATTTTTAAAAATTATAATACTTTGCAGGAATGATTTTGAAGTTATCAAAATCACGAAATGAAAAGAATTTTATTAAAATTTTAATTATTTATTGCAAAATATGAATTTAAAGTATATGAGGTGCTGAAAACTGTCAATTTTTTAGCCATTAGAAAATATGCAAAAATACGTAGAATTTACCATAAAAATAAAAAAATTTTTTTGTAATTTACTAAGAATGAATAAATTTATCATTATCAATTGATGTAATTATTTAAATATGTGAAATAATATATAAAATATGATTTTCAAGTTCGCCTGTCAAATAACCTAAATTTGCAAATTTCATCTATTAAATGTGAGAAAGAGAAGTCATTAAATTGAAAAAAACCTTACCAAATATAAAGTACCTGTGACTAACTTTTAGTTTTTCTTAGCACTTTTTTCCTTTTTTCTTCATAAATGTGAAATAAAAAGCAATAAAAATTTGCACTTTGCTTATTTTCACTATTTTCAAATGTAAATAACTTTCTTGGAGAAAACTGAAAAATTACAAAACTTGGGCAATATCTAATTGATCACTAACTACACACACTGGAAAAAAATTCGCTTTGGTCCCGAAGATACTTTTTGAGATAATTATGTTTAAATTTTTCACAATTTTTATAAGGTTAATGCATGTAGTTTTTTAAGGACGAAGTTAGGTTTTATTGGTTAAATATTTTGAACTACACGGAAAAAATTAATTCAGTATATTTTACAAAACTGTGACGGAGTAGCGGATACAGCTCTTTACGAAACTGAGTTTTGTAAAATGTGATGGATATTTTCGGATAAACTACAGAACTTTCGTTGTTTATGCTGAATATTTCTGGAGTTTATCCTGAATATTTCGTGACATTTTACAACACTCACAATCAGTTTCGTAAAGAGCTGTATCCGCTACTCCGTGATAGTTCTGTAAAATCTACTGAATTCATTTTTTCCGTGTAACTTCAATTTTATAAAAATCACATGCATTAACCTGATAAAAATTGTGAAAAGTTTAAACTTAATTATCTCAAAAAGTATCTTCGGGACCAAAGCGAATTTTTTTCCAGTGTGTGTAGTTAGTGATCAATTAGATATTGCCCAAGTTTTGTAATTTTTCCGTTTTCTCCAAGAAAGTTATTTACATTTGAAAATAGTGAAAATAAGCAAAGTGCAAATTTTTATTGCTTTTTATTTCACATTTATGAAGAAAAAAGGAAAAAAGTGCTAAGAAAAACTAAAAGTTAGTCACAGGTACTTTATATTTGGTAAGGTTTTTTTCAATTTAATGACTTCTCTTTCTCACATTTAATAGATGAAATTTGCAAATTTAGGTTATTTGACAGTCGAACTTGAAAATCATATTTTATATATTATTTCACATATTTAAATAATTACATCAATTGATAATGATAAATTTATTCATTCTTAGTAAATTACAAAAAAAATTTTTTATTTTTATGGTAAATTCTACGTATTTTTGCATATTTTCTAATGGCTAAAAAATTGACAGTTTTCAGCACCTCATATACTTTAAATTCATATTTTGCAATAAATAATTAAAATTTTAATAAAATTCTTTTCATTTCGTGATTTTGATAACTTCAAAATCATTCCTGCAAAGTATTATAATTTTTAAAAATTAGTCAGCGACGACTTCATTCGAAATATAATGGATTGTCCCATATTTAATAAAAGAATTCTAATAAATTATAAAAATATGTGAATCGATCAATTTTTCCGAGTTAAATCAATTCAACACTGAAAAAAAAAAATTTATTTGATTGAAATAATCGGTCACTTGACTATTATCAAATGAATATTTATCTGTATTCAATAATTATTATTTGAGTCAATTAAATAGTATTTGTTTCAAATTTGTTTAATTAAAAAATAAATTATTTGGTTCAAGTAAATATTTATTTGATAATAGTCAAGTAACGGATTATTAGAATCAAATAAATTTTTTTTTAGTGTAATAATAAATGTTCTCAGAATCTTTAAAATATATATTTTTTTTTAATTTTTTAATATTCCAAAGAAATTTTTTTATATTTGATAAATTTAAAGAAATAAAATTAATTTAAATCAATTTTGGAAAATCTAAATATATACGAATTTCAGAAAAAATTATGTTGAGTCAAAATCATCAAAAATTATGAACAATTCAAATTGTTTTTAATAAATAATTTTTTAACAACATTATTATTTATTTTGTTCTAAGCTGTAAGAAAAAAAATTATTATTTGATGAAATAAAGTCGTCAGATTAATAGTCGACTTATAAGATATAAATTTGATTCTGATTTGTCCTTTCGTTCTGTTATGAAAAATCTCGCGAGGCATTGAGAATATATAATTAGATTTTCCAAAATTAATTGAAATTAATTTTTTCTAATATTTTTGTTTGCGTTAAAATCCATTTTTTATAGTTTCAAGTTATGTTGCGGTCACTATCCTCCTTAAATATTACACAGTAAAAAATAATCTTATTTTAAAGATTGAAATGAGTATATAATAAGAGAGTTTATATTAGTAAAGCAAAAATTTGTTTAAAGAAATCGATATGAAATTGACTCTTTTTTATATTTTTTACAATTGGGAGTTTCAATTCTTCAAAAAAAAATTCTACAATTATTTTAAATTCCAAATCGAAAAATATTTTTAATTCCAATTCCAACAAAAAAAATGCACTAATAAAAAACGTATATCCAATAGATTTAATCAATAATTTAAGAAGCTATAATAATATAAAAATATTATAAAAAATAATAATAATAAAATATTAAAAAATAATAAAATTATCATTTCGTTAAAAAAAATAATTTCGTTTTATTTGTATAGTAAAATGAATAAAATATGAATATATAAACAGATTTTGTAGATTGATAAATAAAATTTGTAAAGAGATGTGAAAATATAAATGGTTATACATCAATAATAATATTCTGTTATATATCATATCGGTGTGGACCGAGTCAGAATTCCATTAAAGTTTGATTATATCATCTTTGCGGAGTAAATTCTTTGTGAAAGAAGTGACGATTTTTGATTATATACACGAATCGACAGACCCAAACGTGTTATCGACAGAGGAAAATTAAACTACTAGCTGCGCCAAAGCCGAATGACCTCGAACTCGATAGCAACCTGAATAAATCAGATGTCCAGTGTGAAAATCCACACGAGACCGAGAAAGATATTGTCACGAGGTGACGACCAAGTGAACAATAAATGTATTTGAATCAGAGCCAAATTAGTATTTCATTTGTATTCATTTGTCCACACAGAGATTCATGAAAACACATGAAAGACAAAATGTAATTCGCCTTGTTTATATAGCGCGAACTTGTCATTTATATGTGACAGTCCCCGAGAGAAGGGACCTTAGCTCACCAGAGGTCAATATTGAGTTTTATATGGTAAATGATAGATTTTGAATTGCTTTTTCACATGCAAAAGTCAAAAACTGATTAGGATAATTGCTTTTGACACAATAACATTTTGAAGATGGGTATGTCAAGCGCATTTCGAGGCGGATTGTGGCACTCAAGAAATCAGCCCCACTACTTTACTTACACAACTATACTCTCGTACGTGAGCTTCGCGTACGTGAGACCCGAAGATACACGAAGTAGACGAAGCTCACGTATACAGAAACACAACGTTGTGTTAGTGTGGTGGGGGGACTTTTCAGAAGTTCCGCCCTACTCTTCGAGTTCAGCGTTTCTGCTTCTTCTTCAAACGCTTGCCCTGTGAAATTCGTTTTGGTGAGCTAAGGTCCCTTCTCTCGGGGACTGTCACATATATTCTCATTTTTAAATTATTGATTTCTGTTTCACGTGAAAAAGTATAAAAACAAACATTGAAAAAAATCCATTTTTGTACGACTACGAAATAAAATGCTTGCAGCAACCTTGCGGCAATATTGCCAATCTTGCCGCAAGCTTAAAATTTTCCATCTGACCCAAGTTTGCATGGTAAGTTTACCGAAAGATTGCAGTGTAAGGTTACTGCAAGATTGCACAATAATATTATCGCAAGATTGCTCAATAAGCTTGCACGGTAAGCTTGTAGCAAGGTTAGTGCATGGTTGCCAAATAACTTTGCTTTGAACCTACAAATTTTTTTTTTTAATGTTTTGTCTAATTTATATAATAAAATTATAGAAATTAGACGAAACATTTTTAAAAAAAATTTTTAGGTTCAAAGCAAAGTTATTTGCAACCTTGCTACAAGCTTACCGTGACAGCTTACTGAGCAATCTTACGATAATCTTATTGTGCAATCTTGCAGTAACCTTACACTGAAATCTCTCGGTAAGCTCCCCCACAGCACCGAAAGTTTCGGTGCTGTGAGGCTTACCATGCAAGCTTGGGTTAGGTGGGATATTTGAAGCTTGCGGCAAGTTTGCCGTGCAAGGTTGGCAATATTTGCGCAGCAAGATTGCTGCAAGCTTATGTGCTATCTGGGCATGTGTACGCGATATTGCCGATTACTGAAACTTTGCACCGGAAAAAATGAAAACATAACCTCAATCATAGATAAAGAATTGTTTAAGAATTGTGGTGAACCAACAATTGTTGAACACTTCTTCACCTATGATTGAGGTTATGTTTTGATATTATTCCGGTGCAAAACTTCAGTAATTGTCAATACCGCGTTCACAGGCCATCACTACAATAAAAAAAACTCCTGAAATGGCATATAATAATTATTGACAAAAAAATTAAATTCAATTTTTTGTCAATTCTAATAGAAAAAAAGTACGCTGATTACGAATCCAATGTGAATTAAAAATTTTCAAAATTCAAGATAGTAGACTATTTTTTTTAATTTATTAGCACAGGTGGCTGGAAGGAAAAAGAAGTTTACCTACGATGCCCCTGCTGCTCAATGGTATCAGGTGATTCCATAGTATCCCCTAAGTATTTACAAATAAATAAAGTGAACTCAAAAAATATTTGCCACATTTATAATAAATATAATAAGATATACGGTTAAGGAAAAAATATATATTTAACACAATGAAATACCAATTATACCATTTTTTGTTATGGTCACAGAATTTTTAAATGTGCTTAGAAGAAAAGTCCACTACATGTAGTGACCATTCTGTGACCATAACAAAAAATGGTATAATTGGTATTTCATTGTGTTAAATATATATTTTTTCCTTAACCGTATATCTTATTATATTTATTATAAATGTGGCAAATATTTTTTGAGTTCACTTTATTTATTTGTAAATACTTAGGGGATACTATGGAATCACCTGATACCATTGAGCAGCAGGGGCATCGTAGGTAAACTTTTTTTTTCTTCCAGCCACCTGTGTTAGTTTTATTTAAAAATCGTTATTCGAAGGATGTTTGATGTGGTTAATTATATAAAAATCCAATATAATTTTTTGAAAATGAAAAATAATCGAAATTCAATGTGATTTATTGTATAGGCGAGGACACGATGCCGAATAATCAAAGAAAGATTGAACCAAGAGTGGAGACACTGTTGGTGGTGATGTTCCTGATAACGGTTGGCCTTGACCTTGCAAGGTGTTCGCCACCTCACAGAAGTAGACACCATGCGGATTTGTCGCACGAGGAACCGAAGAATATGAGATCGATAGAGGTCAACGAGGAGTTACCGCGAGCTGAGCCGCTTGGCTCGATCCCGGAGGACGATCATCTGATCGTTCAAACACGAACGGGTCGGGTGAAGGGTATGACCTTGACTGCTACAACTGGCAAAAAGGTCGATGCTTGGTTCGGCATCCCTTATGCACAAAAACCCATTGGTAAGTTTTTGTCTTATATATATATATAGGTATATATTTTACGTGTACACTCAGAGAAAAGATTTCTTTGATTTAAAGAAACCAGTTTCTTTAAATTGTTTTCTTTGATTCAAAATAAAATTTTCTTTGAAACAAAAAAAAGCTTCTTAGTTTCAAAGAAAATTTCTTTGATTCAAAAATCATTTTCTTTGAATAAAAGAAATTAGTGCATTAAATCGAAAAAATTATATGACCCATAATATTATACAATATATTTATAATTCCAGAAAAATACAAAAACTTATTTTTTAATCAAATAAACTTACTTTAACACATTTGTATAAAAAACTGTGAAGCTCCAAAATTGAAGTTACAGATCAAAGAACAATTTATAATTTTTTTTAAACTAGAAATCATTGGCCTGTAAATTTAAAATTATTACTATTAAAGTTTTGAAATTCATTTTTCTGGCAGGTATTTTTGTATATTTTTTATGAAAATTTTTACCTAAAGAAAACAAAACTTCAAAACATTTTTTTTTTATTCAGGATGCTGAAGATTTCGAGTTTTAAAAAGTTATAACCAGTTTTTTTTATCTGAAGACCCTCAATTTTCTTTTTAACAGAAAACTTACATAAATTAATTTTATTAAAATTTCTTAATTTTAAGAAATAGGTATAGAAAATTTGGATTTTTATTAAAAAAAAAAAAAATTTGATCCAATTTTTATGTATTTTATGTTAATAAATAAATTAATATATGATAATTTATTATTTTTAAGGTTCATTAAGGTTTCGACATCCAAGGCCAGCAGAATCTTGGCAAGGAGTTCTTAACGCGACTTCACTGCCGAACAGTTGTGTTCAAATTCTAGACACCGTCTTTGGGGATTTCGCCGGAGCAACAATGTGGAATCCTAATACAGCACTTAGTGAGGATTGTCTTTATGTAAATGTAGTAGTTCCGCGACCCAGGCCTACTAATGCCGCTGTCATGGTATGGATATTCGGTGGTGAGTTTCTTTAATAACTTTATTAACAATTCTATTAAATTTTAAAATTTTATTATTTATTCTAGAAACTTTAATTTTTGCATTTATTAATGATCGATTTCACGTCAAAAATTCGGTTAAAAACAATTTATTTTTTCGTTCTTTACAGAAAAGTTTTTTTTTTTTTATATATAAGTGCCCAAATTTTTGAGTTATAAATTTATGAAACTTTGATTTTTTCAATGATCCGAAAGCAAAAAAAAAATTAATTTGTTTATAAAAAATTGTTATTTTTCTTTAATAAAAATTGACAATTTTCTTTTCGTTAATATTATTTCAAAGTTCAAAAGTCAATCCATTATTATATCATTTAAAGTCGTTCTGACCTATTTTTAGAACCTTATAATTCGTAATAATCATTTTTCAAATCCGAATAATTAATTTTTGACAATTATTTAATAAAATTTTATATACCTATTTACATTGGAATTTTAATTTTAAATATAAGTTGCATGAAAAAAAAAAAGATTTATTTTCCAGCTGTAAAGATTTAATAAAAAAGCAAAGAAATAATATTGGTTATTAATTTCTTCATTGATAATTGTTCAAAATAGTCTAATTTATATATAATAATCTATTATTGTAATGTATAAAAAAGATGATAATATTCGATGAAAATTAATTTTTAAACAAAAATTTCCAAAATTTATAACTCGTTAATTCTTATAAAAACTTATAAAAAAAACATACGTATATTTTTTTTCTGTAAAGAACGAAAAAATGTGTTTAACCGAATTAAAAAGGTCGACTATAAATTTGATGAGGAATCACCCATTTATAATAATTTATAAAAAAATTAATTCTGAGTGTTCTTGTCAGGAATTCAAAAAACATTGCAATAATCAAATAAAGGAATATTCAATTTTAAAAAGTCAAGATGAAAATTCCCCCAAAAAAAAATTTTTTATTTAGAATTGTTTTGTTAGAAAAATTAATTTTTTTTGTATTAGTATAGGTACACTATAAATATGTAGATACAATGTGGTTTAAAATCCTTTAGTAATGTGAAGTTATTGCGAAACAGAAAGATATAAAAAAAAGTAAATTGTTCAGTGTTGGAAGGTGGTTGTTGGATCACCATAGATTACTTTCAGGTGGTTTCTACTCCGGGTCGGCAACCCTGGACGTCTATGATCATAGGACCCTTGTATCTGAGGAAAACATTATCTTAGTGTCAATGCAGTATCGAGTCGCTAGTCTCGGTTTTCTTTACTTTGGGACCTACGACGTGCCGGGCAATGCCGGCCTGTTCGATCAACTTATGGCACTTCAATGGGTACATGACAATATTGCATTTTTTGGAGGAAATCCAGACAACGTCACACTCTTTGGTGAAAGTGCCGGTGCTGTTTCTGTGTCAATGCACTTACTATCACCTTTATCTAGGTAAATCAATCCATACAATAAACCCCTTTTATAATTTATTATTAAAACACGTCATAAATGAGCAAAAAAAAAATGCAATACATTCTTTTTATAAAGTAATATACTTATATGATAAGAGTATATAATGATTTTAAGATAAAATTTATCTTATTTTATATAAAAAAATAAATTTTAAATATCAGTTATAATTTGTAGATGTACTGAAAATATCAATTTTTTTTATTAATTATATAATAATAAAATGCTTGGTCTGTCCTTCTGTCCTAACTTAAAATTGGTATTTTCTGATTTCACGTGTTTTTTAAATTGTAATTTTATGACGTGTCAAATTTTGACAATTCTTTTTCTCGTTTTTGCCAAAATTGTATAATTGTGTTTCGAAATTTCGGAATTAGTTCAATTCCATTCACGAAGCTGAAGTACACAACGTTTATCAACGAAATTTTTATTTAAAGTTATATATTGACCCTAAATTAGATATATTTATTGTAGGCGGAATATTTAAAGCATTTTTTAGATAAATATTCCCCCTATGTTAAATATGAGCCGCAGGATATTATAATTAAAATTTATACAGCGGTATTCGTTAGACCCTGGTACCTTAAAGATCAATTTTTAAAAATAAATTTTTAAAAATTACTATATATCTTGTAGGAAATTTTCTGGCGCATCTTTATTCTCATCATAAATTTTTTTTTTTTTTGTAACAGTTTTTGAGAATAAAGCAAAAATCTAAATTTTTCATAAAATCACTTTTAATTAAAATTTTTATTAACCTTAATAATAATTTTTCATTTTTTAATTAGAAAAAAAGTTATTAATTCCTCTGAATAAAATGTTTATTGATACACAATAAAGATTACTGTAAAGTTTTATTTTAATACATTTTTTTTTTTATTATCAATGAACATTTTATTCAAAGGAAGTTTATCCTCAGAGAAAATTCACTAGATAAACGAAGCTTTTGAATAATATTATAAGCCTTGCAGCACTGAACAACAAAAGATTAATAATTTTTTTAAAATTAAAAATGAATTATTATTAGGGATCATTCAAAGGATAGTTTAAACTATAAATCTTGTAAATTGTATGTAAAAGTATTCAGAACTTTACATTTTATAACGAATGAAAATGAAAATTTTAATTAAAAGTGATGTTTAGAAAAATTTAGTTTTTTGAATTTTTTTGTTACAAATACAAAAAAATTTATGAACAGAAAAAAGATGCGCCAGGAAATTTCGTACAAGATAGTAATTTAAAAAAAAAAAATGTTTTTGTTGATAAATGTTGCGTACTTCAGCTTCGTTTCAATTCTATTAAATATTAATTATATAAAAACATATAATTTTCATTATTATCATTTAATATGTAATAATTTTCTAATAAATTTAAATTATTATTAATAATATTAATTTTAATTTTTTTATAACAAACAATTACATACTCAATTTGGCGCGCTTGCGCGCGTTTAACTTTGCTAGTTTTAAATATTTCTTTTTAATATAATTTAGAAACCTATTAAATACAAGTTAAAACCACTCATCTAAAGTTCAAAATAATAATAATAATAATATTAATAAATATTATAATATTAAAAATAAATTTAAATTTTTTGAACTCATGAATATTTTTTCAAACTCTTTAGATATGTAGTTCAAATTTCCAGTGAATCGAATTTATATTTAAAGAAAATTTATAAAGTCAAATTAATATTAAACTGGGATTTTCAAGTTGTAGAATTTTTATTCAAACAAAGTTTTATTTGACAGAATTTCTTGTTAACAGAATTTTTAATGGCAAATTTAAAATTTAATTTCAGTTACACTCATTGAATTTTCATTTAACAAAATTTGTTTTCAATCAAATTTAATATTAATCAAAAATTTTATTTAACTGAATTTTTAATTAACAAAATTTTAAAATTTGAACAAATTAAAATTCGCTATGAAATAGAAATTCTATCTATCTTTAAAGTACCCACGTTTAAATGTGCTTAACAATTTTTGGTCCTTGGTATTCAAATTTAAAAAAAAAATTTAATATCAAATTCTAATGATAAGAATTAATTGTTAAAATTTTATATTGAACAATTTCAAAAATTTAACGGCAAGGTACAAATGTTGTATAACAAAAATTATTTAACAGAATTCCTATTGAATAAAATTTTTAAATGCCAGAATTTTCATTTCATTTTTTTCTAAAATTCTTAAAAATGCCAAATTGTGATCTTACAAATCTTTCTTTTGTCCGAATAAATATCAAGCAAAAATATTGCGGCTCTAATTTTAAAATTAATCAATTAAAAATTATTTAGAACAATTGGGTGTGATTAAATTTTAAATTTGCATCGATATCTTTCTGTCGTTTATTTATTCGCGAAGAAATAAAAGTTTTGTCATAAGTGAAAATTTAGTGTTTAAAGATTATACTATCAAATGATAATTCGTGTAAATAAAAATTCAAAATAATCAAATAATCATATAATTCAAAATTCAAACAAATAGATTTTTTAAAATCATGTTTATAAATTCTTACAAATTAAGAGTTTGAATTGATTGAACATCGAAGGTCAAACGTTTGATAAATTCGGAAATATGTTAAATTGCGAACGTGAAAATGATCACGTAGCCTTTTTTCTTTCTACGCAAAGTTTAAAATCGAATAAAACTCAAACAATAACCTTGAACTGAAAATGAACTGGTTTTTTTTTGGAAACTTTTTGTTTATAAATAAACTTAAAATGAGTTAAAGAAGTTGTATCATTTTTGCTACTTCTCAAAATGACTATTGTACGTGAATCATTTTGAGAACAAATTTTTTTTTGTATTTTAGGAAATAACTATGGATTTTCTGAGAATTATTATTGAATCTTTTTTTTTCTTCCATTAAATAAAAAATCGTTATAAACAAATTTTTAATTTAAAAATTGACATTTTCATGAATTAATAAATATTTTATAATGTACGTTAATTGAGACAATGCAAAATTCCGTTAGTTGTCCAAACAAAATATTGTTCAATTGCATCTTTAATGCAATCGGAGTTTATTTTTAATAAAATCGAACTTTATTTTGATTAAATTTTATATTTTTCTTGATTTTTTAATTATACATAGCTTCCATTTTATTTTATTTTAATAGTAAAATATAACTTATTTTTTTAATTAAAGAATTTTAATAAATATAATTCAGATAAGGGTCCAGATCGAAGAACTTGTTATAACTTTTTATAACTCAAAATCGATGACCTCTGAAACAAAAAAAAAGTTTCGAATTTTATAGTTTTCTGTAAAGAATAAGTGAAAATACCTGCCAGAAAAATGATATTCAAAACTTTGTGATTTTTAATTAACGAGTCAAAAAATTTATTTAAAAAAAAAAATTACATATTTGGGAAAACGTTTAAAATAGAATTACTGACGCATGTTGAATTTTCATCAAATATGTATTTTTTGACAAAATATTAGGGCCAGTCCACTGACTTTCGTCTAATAGTGGTTGCGATCAAATTTTTAAAAAATCTAGTTTTAATATATGTAAAACTCGATGATTTCCTGAGTTCATTAACCATAATATTATGGTAAAAATTTTATTTTCTTTAAAAATATTAAATATCAAAAGTAGGAGGTTCACAATGTGATTTTGTAACCTTAAATTTTTCAATTTTTTTAAAAACGCTATTATTAAAAAACTATTAAAAATTAGATGTTGGAACTCACGAAAAACATAAATCACTTTATTCTGCACAGAGGAACAAAAGAATTATTGCAAAAATTTATTATTTTTGGATGATATACGATTTTAAAAAAAATTTTATTTAAATATTCTCAAGATTTGAGAGATTTGAGATTTCTTACGAAGGTGTTTTGCCTCGTTTTGGAGATATTAATTTTCAAAATTTTTTATTTAAAAAGGTTAATTAAAAGACTTGAAGTTAACTGACCAATTTCAAATCGCTACATTTTATTATATTTTTATAAAAAATGGAGCAGTTTGAATTTGGTTAGTTAACTTCAAGTCTTTTAATTAACCTTTTTAAATAAAAAATTTTGAAAATTAATATCTCCAAAACGAGGCAAAACACCTTCGTAAGATTTTAATAGAAGGTAAAGAATATTATAAAAAATCTTTGTACAAAACCTCAATTTTTTCGGGGCACCGACAAAAAAGTTATAAGTAAATAAAAATCTTGAGAATATTTAAATAAAATTTTTTTTAAAATCGTATATCATCCAAAAATAATAAATTTATGCAATAATTCTTTCGTTCCTCTGTGCAGAATAAAGTGATTTATGTTTTTGGTGAGTTCCAACATCTAATTTTTAATAGTTTTTTAATATGAGCGTTTTTAAAAAAATTGAAAAATTTAAGGTTACAAAATCACATTGTGAACCTCCTACTTTTGATATTTAATATTTTTAAAGGGAATAAAATTTTTACCATAATAGTGTGCACTTTTAAAATTATATAAAATATATGTACAATTGATTAATCTGCAGCATACTGCCTTTAAACAATTAAAACTCACGACATATGAATTACGTTCACGATTACGACCGGTTACATCGCCCAAGCGAATCTTTCTGAAAACTCTACTCCTAATTTTCTCATTCGATTCCCTCGCTTTTCATTTCGTTTCGCTCGCTTTTCACTGACTTGCGCATAATTAAATAGGAAACACGATTTTCTGTTTCAATAAAAATAAAATTTCTAACAAATTACATAATGTTAAAATTGCAATGAGTACATTTTTATTTATGTACTTTTTAATTATAAACTGCAACATTTGCAATGAAATACAAAGAGCATTTATAGTCAACAAATAATTAATAATAAAGTAAAAAATGATTATCAGCATATTTTTATGTTAAGATTTTGAATTGTTAAAGTTATACAAATTTTGAAACAAATTTTCTGCAAAAATTAGAAAATTTATAGTGCGATAGTTTTGCATGAATATATATATATATATTTAATTTTGTGTGTGTATGTAAAAATTTGTATGTCCAGGCAATTATTCAGTCAGGCAATAATGCAGTCGGGTTCGCCAACCGCTCCATGGGCGATAATATCCCGTGAGGAGTCGAAAATCCGAGGTATCCGATTAGCGGAAGCAGTTGGTTGTCCGCATGATGAAAATGCACTTCAAGAAGCTATTGATTGTCTCCTCTTAAAAGATCCAGTTGAATTGGTCAATAGTGAATGGGGCACTTTAGGTATTTGTGAATTTCCCTTTGTTCCTGTAATTGATGGTTCCTTTCTCGATGAAACACCACAACGTTCCTTATTAACGGAATCATTTAAGAAGGCTAATATTTTAATGGGCTCAAATACCGAAGAAGGATTCTACTTTATTATTTATTATTTAACGGAATTATTTCGCATTGATGGCACTGAAGATGTGAAAGTATCCAGGGACGAATTCATTAAAGCAGTCACGGAATTAAATCCCTATGTTAATCAAATTGCACGTACCGCCATTGTTTATGAGTATACAAATTGGGTTAATCCCGATGATCCTGATGACAATCGGAATGCTCTAGATAAAATTGTTGGCGATTATCAGTTTACGTGTAATGTTAACGAATTCGCTGGCAGATACGCTGAAACGGGCAACACTGTTTATATGTATTATTACAAGCACAGGTGAGAAATTTTTTAATTCTTTTGTTGAAAATAGTCTTAATTTTGAGAGAAACTAGTGCGATTCCAGGTGAGATTTTGACTTTTTCGGAGTAGGTTAACCGATTGCAATGAAACTTTGGAATTTTGTTATATATAGTAAGACTAATCTTTAACGTAAATTGCAGCTTAAAATATTTGTTAGTTTACGAGATTTGCAATAATAACAAAAAATTTTAAACTGCTA
Source organism: Leptopilina boulardi (assembly GCF_019393585.1). NCBI lineage: Eukaryota > Metazoa > Arthropoda > Insecta > Hymenoptera > Figitidae > Leptopilina > Leptopilina boulardi. The sequence goes on along the minus strand of NW_026137701.1, from coordinate 371,554 downwards.
TATCTTCCGTTCTAATAATCGGATTAAGGTCTACTTTTTTTTAAAATGTCAAGGAAAATGAAAGGAATAAATCTCTTTCAAAACAATTTTTTATAATTTTACAACTAAAAAAATTATTAAATAATAATTGAATAAATTTCACGCGACAATCTAAAATTCAATCACTTAAACGCTAAAATGATCTTACCTGTGTTTTCTTTAATGTTCCAAAGGAATCCAATTGTAAATGCAAGTTTAACTTTGTTAATTTTAATAATTTACGAGTATAAACAATTGCGATTTCTGCTAGTTGACGTGCAGACGACATTGCGCACGCAGCATTCTCACGTAGCCAATTTAGTCCACGAATCACGTTAGCTGGTTACAGGAGAATGCTGCGTGCGCAATGTCGTCTGCACGTCAACTAGCAGAAATCGCAATTGTTTATACTCGTAAATTATAAAAAATAAACAAAGTTAAACTTGCATTTACAATTGGATTCCTTTGGAACATTAAAGAAAACACAGGTAAGATCATTTTAGCGTTTAAGTGATTGAATTTTAGATTGTCGCGTGAAATTTATTCAATTATTATTTAATAATTTTTTTAGTTGTAAAATTATAAAAAATTGTTCTGAAAGAGATTTATTCCTCTCATTTTCCTTGACATTTTAAAAAAAAGTAGACCTCAATCCGATTATTAGAACGGAAGATATAGCAGTTTAAAATTTTTTGTTATTATTGCAAATCTCGTAAACTAACAAATATTTTAAGCTGAAATTTACATTAAAGATTAGTCTTACTAAATATAACAAAATTCCAAAGTTTCATTGCAGTCGGTTAACCTACTCCGAAAAAGTCAAAATCTCACCTGGAATCGCACACTATTTTTATTTGTATTATTTTATTCGATTTCGTGAAATATTTCAATAATATATGAGGCATTTCATTTGAAAACGATCAGTCATGACTTAGATTTTTTTCATATTTTGTTTTTTTTGTATTATTTGGGGACTTAAATAAGTGTGCAAAATTTTAATTAAAAATCTTAAGTTTTTTTCAAGTTATTTACATTAACAAATTTAAGATACTTTTTTTTCTTTTCATTATAACTATTTCTTTTTTTGTACAGAAAAGTGTTTTAAATGTTTTTTCTTCAAAAATTATTGAATTTTAAGAAAATGATTTTTATTTTTTATAATTTTTACATTATTTATTTTAAAAAAAATAATTTTTTATTAATGTTTAAATCTGTTATCGGTCTAATTTCCATCTAAAAAAATCATGAATATTGTTCAATATTATACAAATTACATATTAAAATTTGGTGAATGCATTATTTAATTATTTATACTCCACCGCCCGCAGTCCTAGAAAGACCATAAATGGGCAACTACAAAAAAAATTTACATTTATTCTATAATATGTAAGTAATTATTTAAACATTTTATAAAATCACTTACCGAAGAGCAAAATAAATCAAGATTTGGTTGAATATTAATAAAAAAAATCATTTAAATGGTAACACGCAAAATAAATAGGAGAAATTTTACCAAATTCTCTATGCAAACATGGCAAAGCAAATGGCATTTCATTATGAGAGTTGATTCTAGGCACTCTTAATGGTAAACTATATAATATATCTGGAGCGTAGATTTGGGAAGACAAAATTTTAAAAATAAACAAACAAGCATAGAAAATTAAATAATTATTATACTTTTCAAATTGAGGAATAGCAATAAAAGAAGAAAATTCAATTTTCGATCTAATTATGTTTTGTTCTCGAGAAAAAAGTTTTTGATATTTACCGTGCACGGCTCTAGCATGAGATCTAACCCAAGCGCTGACCGATGTGACCGCTAGAGTTATGCACGGTAAATTATATAATATTGAACAATATTCATGATTTTTTTTTAGAACGAAATTAGCCCGATAACAGGTTTAAACATTAATAAAAAAATTTTTTTTTAAATAAGTAATGTAAAAATTATAAAATATTAAAAATAAAAATCATTTTCTTAAAATTCAATACTTTTTGAAGAAAAAACATTTAAAACACTTTTCTGTACAAAGAAAAATGAAATAGTTATAATGAAAAGATAAAAAATTATCTTAAATTTGTTAATGTAAATAACTTGAAAATAACTTAAGATTTTTAATTAAAATTTTTGCACACTTATTTAAGTCCCCAAACAATACAAAAAAACAAAATATTTAAAAAAATCTAAGTCATGACTGATCGTTTTCAAATGAAATGCCTCATATAATAAAAAAAATTCTTGAGACAAAAGATAATTTCTTGTTAGTATTTATGGTGGTTTTTTTTTGTCATGACAGAAAATTGATGTTGTTTGTAGAGTAATCAGTAATTATTTTGTAGATCGAAAAATAACCCTTGGCCAAGATGGACGGGTGTCATGCACGCTGATGAAATTAATTATATTTTTGGAGAGCCACTCGATCCCTCCAAAGAATACACCCAGGAAGAGAAACGCTTGTCACAGAGAATGATGAAGTACTGGGCAAACTTTGCGAAAACAGGGTAAGCACTAGATACTTATATTCGACGAATAATTGATTTATTAATTGTCCTCAAACTACTTTATTGTCCCAGATAGCACACTATATTATATTCCAATTGAACTTTTCTAGAATATTTCAGTGGAAAATTTGAATATTCCGCTGAAATTTTCTTGAAAGAATAAATATTTCTAAATTACTTGTTGAGAATATTTTTGATAATACTCATAAATATTCAAAGATTATTTCTAATCAATATTCTAAAAATCATTCCCCTTGAATACTTTTAAATTATTAATTAATTATTTTTATTATCCATTATAATATTCCAAAAACATTTTTATTTGAATTTTATATCAAAAATATTTGAAACAAATATTTTTTCTGTATAATTTTTAATTTAAATTGATATTTATACTATTAATGAATAAAATGATTATATTCATGAATGTTTATTTTAAAATTCGTGAAAATAGGAATTTTGTGAGATGCAAAATATTCAATAGACATCATGTTTATTCAATGTAAATTTTATCGCACACATGTGAAATATGCAGATGTTAGCTGTAAAACCCCGTTCGTCAATTGTGAAGAGTTACTTCAGTTTTCATGAATTCATCTACAAAGGAGTATTTTGTATACTCTGAAGAATGCTAGTTTGTGATTTTCATTTCATTGAAAATTTAATAAGAAAATTGAGAAGAAAATTATATATACTATATTAGCCATTAGCATTCGAATTATTAATTTTGTTGTAAAATTTATTAATTTTTAATTAAATAATTTTTTTAGTAAATAAAAAAATAAAATAAATTATGTAATAAATAATTATACAATTAAAGCAAACAAAATAGTAATTGAAAAAACGTATTTCAAAATGAAATTTACGGTAAAATCCCATTTTATATATGCTTTGAGTACCTAACTTTTAAATATTATTGTATTTAAAAAAAAATACGCATATTTTTTTTCAATTTGGAACAAATTTTGTAGATCAAAGCAAATATTTACCAATGTAATTTTTTAATTACAATATATATTTTTTTATAAATGTTAATTAAAGATTGTATATTTTATTTTTAAGAAATCCAAATGAGGGTGACAGTGCATCTTGGACTGATGTATTTTGGCCTCAACATACTGCTGCTAAAAAGGATTATTTAACACTCGATATCAACTCAACAGAAATTGGTTATGGTCCTAGAGCAAAACAGTGTGCTTTTTGGAAAAAATATATTCCCCAATTGGTCGCCACCACAGGTGAGTAAATTATTAATTTATAATGTTAACATTTTAATTTTAACTAGTAAATTCTATATATCATCTATTTATATTTATATATAATATATTTCTCTCAGAGCTAAATAAATATTTGTTTTAAATTTCTCTGGGTTTAGAAATTACGAATATATTGCATTAAATATAATTATCTTAAAATAAGTACGAATATTGATATATTCGTAATTTTAGAATATATTTTTTATTACGATGTACAGGTGTTCGCGTTTATATTTTTGAATTTTGAATCTAAAGAATTAAAAAAAAAAAGTATATATATATATGAACAAAAATATTATATATTTTTGAAAACCTTGACCTTTCACATCAGTAACCTTAATTGAGAGTAGACGCTCCGTACTCCACCCACTTCTGAATTGTCTCAAATGACACCTGTTGAATTGAAAGTGCACTTTATTACATATAGATTCCATAAAAAACAATAAAAGCCTTGTTCTTTTGATTTTCGAATTGGACACTTTTTTTCCCCTATAATAAACGAATGTTAATCTTTTAATGGAAAATAATTTTTGAGAAACATAATTGAAACAAATATGAGAGCTTTCTTTCGGAAATAATTTCTTGTTTTTCATTTTTATTAATTTAAAATTATTTAAATTTATTAAATAAATTATTTATTTAAATTTTTAATAATAATATTTCGTCGAAATGTTAAAATAGAAAATAGTGTCTTCTTTTTTCCTCTTATAAATATTTCGTCATCTCTATAAAGGACTATTTTTACAGAGATCATTTTTTTTTAAAAAAAGGAAAAAAAAATAGTTTCCAGAGATTTATTTGAAAAATGTGTTTTTAATGTTTTATCGAAATGAAAACACGTTTGGGATATTAGGTGAAAAGCCGAGTACAAAGAATTTGGCACGAATTGACCAGTCAATTCTGATATAAAGAATAAGTCATAGCAGTAAATCGTAGCAGATTTGCACGAGGAAGGAAGAAACTTGTATACAGTAGAGAATACGTACCTCACTTTCTTTGTGAGGTTTTTTTTTTTCTTTCATATATATATTACGTACAAAGCCCTGAATTGTACACTCCGTACAATAAACACAATTTGAATCGACTTTTTTCGATATAAATGACACTGTACAAAAATCAATGTACCGAGTTAGTTTTGTACAAAAAAAAATCTGTACCAAGCCCAGGAACTCCAGCTCTGTACAAAAATGTCTGTTCACTCCGCGGAGTGTACAATTCCGGGCTCTGTACGTAACATATATGGGCAAATCCACAGAACCGGCCGATTTTTACTTATCAAGATGAAAATTTTCCAAATAGCAAGCACACCTTTTATTTATGGTTTACTTTCTTTAAAATATATTCAAGAACAATTATCTTCTTGCGTGATTCATTTTATTTTAATGCCGTTTGAGTTAAAAGCCAAAAACGAAAATATTATTTTTCTTCTGGAAATTATAATTAAAAATGGCATTTCTTTGTTTTTTTCTACATATTATTTGAAATATGTGCAAAACATTTTGAATAATAAAATACGATAAAATACAAATAATTAATTTTTTAATTATCAAAAATAAATTATTTATATTTTATCATATTTTATTATATATTTTATTTATTAGCATTTAATTTTTTATTTCTGTAAATTAAATTGTTTACTTACTAATTTTGATATTAACTATTTTAACCAACAAACTGACATTATTGACATCGATTTTGATATAACTTTGAAAATAAAACAAATGAAAGGATAATTCATTTTTCACGATTAACTAGTTAAATTTCGATAAATTTTTTTTATTTTTAATTTTTAGACGTTATAAATTGAAAATATAATTTGGCGTTTGCATACAAGAATTATAATAATGTCTTTATATAATCACACATGTTTTCAACTCATCATATTTTATCCTGTAGTTGTGCTACTGAAAAAAGGCTATGTTGAAAATGGTTCACGCTTAAACATAGAGTGATAATTTTTGGAATATTTTCTTTAATTCTGATTGCACTCTATTCTATGATACATACTCTTGTTCGTCTGTTCACAAGCAATAAGCTCCAATTTGAAAAATTCAAATCGAATAATCGCCGCAAAAGATATTTACAAAAATGTATAGACATTTCATTATTATAAAATAATGAGTAACGCTACTTTCAACGACTATCATTTCTTTTTATTTAAGAGCACATATTTTTTATTACTTTCAAAACATTCTTCAATAAGTAAACTATAATTCACCACAGTTTGGAATTGTTCGGATCTATGCCGAACAAGTTATACCTATAAGAATTAAAATTTATACCTGGAGTAACACCGTAAATTTCATTTTTTAAGTTACTTAATTCGATTTAATTTTTTATAAAAGACTAGAAGGTTCACATTTATTCAATTTTCTTATTTCAATAGGTTCTCAGAGATATTACAAAATGGTTGAAGTATGAAAATAATTAATATAATACTTCTAAAATAGAAAAATATATGAGTAACATGAAATCGGCCGGTTCTGTGGATTTGCCCATATATATATAAAATAGCATTCACTAGAAAAAGGCCGGATTGCCGAGATAAAGTAAAATAGATAGAGACAGGAAAAGAGAGACAAAAATAATGAGAAAAGAAAAAAGAGAAAGAAAGAAAGAAAAAAAGAGAGAACTTTCTTTATAGAAGAGAAAAGAGTCGCTGACTGACACAATAGATATTATTTTCTCGAGCGAGCGACGAATGCTGCTGGAATTTTTCGCTGCATTATCATTTTTATTCCAGCTCTTAGCTTTGCTTTCTCTCTACTGGGTGCCCAAAGAAATCTTTTTTTTCTCTCTCTCCCCTTTCTCTCCAACCCAAGCATCTCCAATGCCTTAGGCATACACTTTATACTTTATCCACCACCCCATTTTCTTCATCTTTACTGGCTGGGTGTCGTCTCTGTCTTATATATTCTACTTTTAAAATCCAACTTTCTCAAGGCGTGTGCCGCCTTTTCTTGTCCAACCAAGTTTAAACAGAAACTCGACCTTATCCACCTAAGTGCTTTTCCATCCTTTTAGATATTCCTTGTCAAAGGGAAAACAAAAAAAAAAAAAAAATTGACGTAATTTCCTTTAATGCAAAATGTGGATCTTCATTTCAACACTGTGTTTGAAATTCATAAATTTTTTTTTTTTTTTTTCAAAAGTGCGCTACTTTAATGTTTCTGAGATATACAATATTTTAAGAAATTCTTTATTTTTTTCTGAAAAATCCATAAAAAAAAAAATTAAAAAAATAATTGTGTACGTCTTAAATCGCTAGGTTAGAGTAAAAAAAGGAATTGTCGAAAATAAGTTTTTTTTAAAAAGAATTTAAGGTTGGTAATACTGCATATAATTAATAACATATAATTATTGTATTTAATAAATTTAAAAAAAAAATAATTTATATCTTCAAATCATTGATTTTTGATTTATAATCGTTAAACATTTTTTTAATTTATCAAATAAAATAATTAAATATATTTTTAAAAAAATGTAATTATTTTAAAAGATCAAAATATAAAATTTTATACGCAATATTGCCAATCTAGAATTCATTAAAAAAGAAATTTATTTTCAACGTGTTCTCTTTTTGAACGAAAATCCGATATGTCCTTATTTTTCTACTAATCCAGTGAAATGAATTTTACGAGAATTTGATGCGAAAAATTCAGATCTACAATAATTTAAATCAAATTGTCGTCGTTTAAATAAAAAATTTAAAAAATTGTTATTTATAAAACAAATAAATATATATAGTTATTTAGCTCTGAGACAAATATATAATTTTTTTAAATTCAAATATAAATTATTTTAATAAAAAATTTCTCTAGGGAAAAAAAGTTGAAATGAAAAAGGTTTAGATATCACGTTGACAAAATATAGTTTAGTAAAATTTTCACTTGAAATACTGCGATGGCTTATGTATTACAATAAGGAAATAATATATTATGAAAATTCAAAGTTTTTCATATATTAAAAGAAAAGAAAAGAAAAATTGCACGCGTGTTTCATTGTGGCACTTCATGCTTTAAATTTATATTTCATGCTCAAGATATACTGGCACACTTGTGTCTGACAGTCTCTTTGCAAGTGCCGTTATCACCTCAGGCCACTTTTTCCCGACAAATTTTTTTTTTCTACCTCCTTCACACAACTTTCGAGGGAAACGAGATTTTTCGTCTTCTCGTCTCAAGTCTCTCGGCGTGTCGAGTTAATTATTAACTTTTAGCAGCGTTTTCCATTCGAAAAATTGAAAATATATTAATTTAAAATTATGTATTACAATAATAAATTGTAATATATATATATATATATATATATATATATATATATATATATATATATATATATATATATATATATATATATATATATATATATAGACTATAGACTTCGCGCGCCAACCCCCCTGTTTTAATCATTTTTTTTAAATTTTCCATTGATCTTATTTTTCCAAATGAACCACCTATTTCAAAGAATTATTATTACAAATTCATTGAAATCTGAATAAATATTATTTAAATTAAAATTATTAAATTTTAATTAATAAATTAATTAAATTAATAATAAATAAATAATTAAATAAATTAAAATCGACATTAAGAAATTATTTTTAAAAATAATTTCAATGAAATTGCCTAAAAACCAATAAATTATTAAAAAGTCTTGAAACGAACATAACCTTTAAATTCAATTCATTTTTGGCGGAAACTCCACCTCCACTTGCGACTATATTGAAAGTCTTGAAATTTACATAACCTTAAAATTTATGACATTTTTGGCGGGAAATACAGAGAGAGATGAGGGAAGGGGGAAGGACTTACTGCTTTATTAGGGTCTTAAAACAAACATAACCTCAAAATTTAGGTCATTTCTGGCGGGGGAGGGGAGGGAACTTGCGGCTATATTCAGAGTCTTGAAACGAACATAACCTTAAAATTTAGGCCATTTTGGCGGAGGAGGGGAAATGAGAGGAGGGAGGGGGAATTGCGGCTATATTCGGAGCCTTGAAGCGAACATAACCTCAAAATTTAGGAGGGGGGACTCCCTCCTCCTAGGTCAAGAATTCTTGAAACAGCGGAGGCGGCGGCGATATCTTTTTGTAATATAGGAAGATATATATGTATATCTACCTATATTACAAAAAGATATCGCCGCCGCTGTTCCAAGACTCTGAATATAGCCGCAAGTCAAGAGAAGGTGGGTTGAAGAGAAGGGATGGGGACTTGCGGCTATATTCAGAGTCTTGAAACGATCTTAACCTCTAAATTTAGGGTGGGGGAGGAGGAAAGGAGAGTAGAGGGGAGGGGAGATTGCTATACTACGATGGAATTCGCTGTAGGGTCAACCGGGGTAAATCCGAACGCTTTTAGTAAGTTTCAACAATAACATAAGTTTTTTCTTTAAAAAAAAAATACTTCCGGTATTCTGGTGCATGAAGTTGTTACTTTACTTCCATAGAACAATTTTATGGGGTAGAAAAAATTTTTGATAAATTACAATCGCAGGAAACTTAGCGTTCGTATTTACCTCAATAATTTGCAACTTTCCTAAAATATGGGGGTAAATACGAACGCCACTGTATTTCAGAAAAATCTTAGGGAAAATAAATTTAAAGTATTGCAATTGTTAAACTTATATAAAAACTCAAAAAAAATACGATAATAAACCTATTATGTAATAATGCATCATATATAAATACAAAAATCAAACAGTTTAAAAATTAAAATGCATTACACAATTAAAACCTTCAATAACTTTATCAAATCATAACGGATTTTTGCAAAACTTGGTACAGAAAGTATTTTGGAGTGATTGAATGTAAATACAAAAATAAAAGTCAAATTTTTTAAATTCAAAATGGCGTACTTTCCTAAAACTTATTTTTAAAAATGATCAAACTTGCTAACCCTGAAACCCCCCGAGTAACAATTTTCGAGCGAATCCAATGAATTTTTTAATTCTCGTCCGCCATTTTGAATTTTGAAAAACTGACTTCAAATTGGTAATTAGCGACCCCAAAAACCGTAGAATACCAAATTTTATTAAGATCCTGAAAAACTTTTTTCAACAAACCATTTGGCAAAAAAATTGAAACACTCCTTCGAGAGAACAGAGATTAAGTTTCTGCTTATTAATTACTAACGAGGATACGTATAGAAAGAAAAACTTTTTTCTATGTACTTTTATAATGTTAAAATAATAGTGTAATCAAATAAAAACAATTTTGTGTGGCTTTGATGTAAAAAAAAATTATTAAAAATACCGTTCGGATTTACCCCAGTTTTCCAATTTTCTTGGGTAAATACGAACGGTCTGATATTATTACTAAAATTTTACAGAAGGCAGAAATCAAATATAGTTTCTGTTCTAGTATTCATAACAAACAATTATAAATAATAAAATGAATTTTTAGCTTCTTTTTCTTCAAATACGAGACAAAATACTGAAAGAGTGTCATCTTTGATTTTCAATCTTTTTTGCAATACTTGTTATCTTTGTTTATGCTGTTGCTAATTAACAAACAAAAAATGGGATAATACTTAGAATCTCTTCAAGAGGATCTGAGGTAAAAATTCTCATATCGAACTTATTTTTGAAAATTTTAATTAAGCTGAAATAATTAGCGTTGCCTACCATGCAATTCACGTACCGTTCAGAATTTGTCTTGAAAATTTTAGAGAATGGGGGTTGGCGCGCGCAGGGGGCATGGCCCCCTAGTATATATTTATATATCTTTTCCCCCCTCCCCCACACTAAATTTTAGAGGTTAAGATCGTTTCAAGACTCTGAATATAGCCGCAAGTCCCTCCCTCTCCTCCCTTCTCTTGACTTGCGGCTATATTCAGAGTCTCAACTCCTTCAAAAACTTTAATTTTTGGGGTTTTGTTCGTTTTAATCTATGATTCTGTCGTTCCACCTTGAGAATTGATGTTATATTAATTTTTAACCTATGTTTTGAGAGAAAGAGAGAGAGAGAGAGAGAGAGTATTTATAATTTTGACAGTTTACACAATGTCATTAAAAAAGAAAGTGCAATTAAGGTATAAACAAATATAAAGCGTTTGAAAAAAAGGAAGTGAAACAAGATTGTATAGCATTCACTGTATGTAATGTCCTATTGATTGAAATGCGAAAGAAAAGTTGAAAAGAGGATGCTTTGTTGGCTTTCCTTTTTATGGAATTGGAAGAACTCTGAAAGCAGATTAAAATCACGATGAAGCGCAGAGGAAAGGAGAATGTCAGGACTGAAAGAATTACTCTTATATCCGATTCACTGGTCCCTGCCAAACAGATTATACTTTGGCTGAAAGCCACTACTTTTCCAATCGTCAATACACTTCGATTAATAGATGCTTCATTCTAGTCAATGAAATAAATGTGAAACTTTATTTTTTATATAAACTATTTCTAAAAAAAAAAAAAAAATTGTCTTATATACCAACTGTCAGCTCGGGGCTATTCTGGTACACCAGGGACTATTATATAGTACACAGTTGTTTCTAATTTGTAAAGTATTAATTTCGAAATATTAAAATTTAACACTTCACTAGAATTATTGTATAGTATGCCATATTGTTAACGAAGTAAATATAATATTATTAGCAAATTCGATTTTCAAAATTAGAAAAAAAATTTATAAAGAAGAAAAAGTTTTGTTGAAAATTTGAAAGATTTGTAAAAATTTATTACAACTATAAAATTTCCGAAAGTCCAGTGACAAAAATATTTTGATCACATGAATAAGGTTAAAAATTAATTTTTTTTGAATTTTTATTTGAATGAATTTCATTTTATTTTTAACCCAATTTTTATATCTTTGAATTTATTGTTAATTAACATAAATTCAATTTAATCAAATTTCTATATATTACAGAATTAAACGAATTTTCATTTTACAGACTTTTTATTTCATCAAATTTGAATTTGATAGAATTATAATTTACTCGAATTTTCATTAAAAACAAAATTGGGATCCGCATCACTGTGATGCGCGAATTGATCAAGCTTCGTTAGCAGGTAGAATTTGAAATTTAATGGTTGATTTTTCAAAAACAATTATAATAATATAATTCTCTCTGCAGAAATAAAAAAAAAAGTTGAATTTTGCAACGTGTTTGATTTTTCTTTGACAGCTCGAAAAAACGAATGAGTTCGTTAATTTTAATGTAAACAAAACGTAATTTAAATTATTTTGAAAATATTTAATAATTATGAGATATTTCACGAACCTATATAATATCCTAAATCGATTATTCGAAAAAAACTGAAACTTGGGGAAATATTGTTGTCCTACCTGATGTGTAAAATATCACAAAAAAAATTTTTGACTTTTTTAAAATTTTGGGGAGATAGAAGGGGGGAGGTAATTTTATCAAAATTTTGGCAGGTATGTTTTTTGAAGATTTTTTTATGCTCTTTCCAATGGTGAATTTTGTTTTTTAAAATTTTTGAATTTTGACCTTGATTTTTTTTAATTAATTAATTAATTAGTTAATAATTAATAAAAACTGAACTCAAATAAAAATTATTTGATACAAATAAATATTTATTTGATAATGATCAAGTAACCAATTTTTTTTATCAAATACAAATTTTTTATCGCACTACTGTTATATAGCTTTAATTTATGGCAATCTTAACCGCAATCATATTGATAACTTTAATATTAATGGTAGATATTCAATAAAGAATTACAGGAACAAATGTAAAAAAAAGTTATTTTTTACGTCTTTTGTAGCAGGAAATTTATTTGAAATAATATGTATAACGGAAAATTGACCATTCAAGTTGCGTGTCTGACTAAACATATTTTATACTACTGAAAAGCCGCAGCAGATCGTTTTATAAGTAATAAATATCGAGTTTAGTCAGACGTATTTGATATATTGTGAGTTTAGTTGGTAATAATTTCATGAAGTAGTTGTTAATAATAAATTGATTAAAATGTTATTAATTTAAAAAAAAAATCAGGAAAAGAAGCAGGCACAAAGCGCCTACATCTAGGGTTTCGTGGCTTTTTAAATTCAGATCAAAAGTTATTTGTATATATAATAAATAATTTATAACTACAGTGGAAACTCTCTATAACGAAACTCTTTATAAGATAAAACTCTCCTTAACGTAAACATCTGTTCAAATTGGTTGGTTTGTATTTAAAGCTGTATATATACATACACTCTCTTTAACGAAGCAATCACTCACTATAACACAAGTACAATATCTCAAAACGAAAATTTTTTCTCCTAACTTTGTTTCATTTATTTACTTTGGTCTGCTGTTATTGCTGCCACATAGATTTTTATGGTAGGTAGATATATATATAAAAAGTATTTGTTACTGTGAAAAATTAATTTAGTCTCTGTTTGAGTTTTCTACAAGACGAATGTGACTAATTGTGCGTGGCTTGTAAAAAAGTTTTTCTATATACGAATAGGTTTCAGTAATTCATACATGGCAAAGCAGAAACACTCAATCTAAAATCACAGACTATTATAAATAATTTTTTTCATGATCACAAAAATTTGTTTTTTTCTTTAATTGTGTATATTTCTTTAAAATAAAAATTTAATATAAAATATTGTTATTTTTTTGCTCACTCGATGTAACGAAAACTCCCTATAACGAAACAAATTGCCCGGTCCCATGAAATTCGTAATAGAGAGTTTCCACTGTACATTATTTGTGAATATTGTTATATGGCTGCTATGGTAATGGTTGCTATGGAAACGGTTGCCATAGTAACCATACGAGTGTATTTAAAAAAAATATAACTTCCATAATTGTTATAAAATACAGAATAAGAATTACATACTTTCTTATTTCTCATAAAAATTTCAAAAAACAAGCAATCGAAAACTGATTTAAATAATTCTACAATTATGAATAATTTTCATTCATTTTTATAGTTTAATAAAAATCGTTATTAATATCACTTTAACCTTCGCTTGACAAGATGCCCACCCAGGGTGGGCCAGACAAATTGAAATTGCCATATCTTCTAAAGTTTTGCCTTAATTGAATCGCGATTTTAAGTCACTGAACAAAATCTTAAGAACTTTCAAAAAATGTAAAAACAAATTTTTAAAAAAAATTTCTTCTTGATTATTTATAACTTTTATCAATGTATGTACGGAGATAACCGGGATGATTCAGATATTTTTTTAATTCTATTTTACAAAAAGACTTGAAATCATGCAGACTTTTCACTGTGAGTGTTTTATGATGTCAAATAATAGATATAAAAAATATTATATTGCATTTTTCATTTGTTTAAACAATTTATTGTTATTATTTATTAACTTTCTTTGTACGGCACCTGGAAAGATGCCGTTTTTTTCTAATTTTGCAACTCATCAAGCCGAATATAATAAAAGATAGATTTGATGTAAAATTGTAAATTCAACAATTGTTTAAACAATTGATAAATTAGTAAATTTATGTCAAATCTGTCTGGCTATATTATATTCGGTTTGATAAATTGCAAAATTAGGAAAAAACTGCATCTTTCTAGGTACACTACAAGAAAGTAACAACAATAAATTGTTTAAACAATCGTTTGAATACTAAATTCATATAAAATCTTCATGTTTATTATGTTGAGCTTGTTAAGTTGCAAAATTAGAAAAAAATTGCAACTTTCTTGGAACATTATAAAGAAAGTTAATAAATAGCAACAATTATTTGTTTAAACAATTGGTTAAATAGTAAATTCATATAAAATCTTTGTGTTATTATGTTGTGCTTGTTAAGTTGCAAAATTAGAAAAAAATTGCAACTTTCTAGGAATATTATGAAGAATGTTAATAAATAGCAACAATTATTTGTTTAAACAATTTATAATAATAGTTGTTGCAAATTGAATTATATATTTTATTTTATTTATAACCTTTGAATTAATAACTACGAAGAAAAGGTAACAAATTTATAAAATTCTTCTACTGTCGTATGTATATTTGAAAAAGTTATAAATTATTAATAATAAATTGTTTAAACAAATAAAAAATCAACAAAACATTAATAAAATATATTATTTGGTAACATATAACAATTTTGGAAAAAAACTGAATGATTCTAAGTTTTTATTGCAATATACAAAGAAGAAAACATTTGGCCCACCCTGGGTGGGATCTTGTCAACCGTGTATATAAAAAGTATCCAGTCCGGCGAAGGTTAATGAAATTTAATTTTGTGTGAATTTAATAAATTAATTTATACATTTTTAATTTAAGAATTTGCAAATTTGTTATGATATACATATATGAATATTGACAGGTAATTTTATTAATTTCCTTTTGCTGCTCTACATCGAGATTAAATCTTCACTTTGCAATATTTTCCAGACATTAAATTCCTTTATAACAGAGGAGAATCGTAAAGACTCTCTTCCCCTTTTTCTCAGCAACGCTTAAAATCTCTCATTAAAATCTTTTATATACGGAAGATGTGAGCGGAATTCTGCGGATAAAATTTCAGGGCAAAGCTGTAAACCTCTTTAGGTTAAATCTTAAAAAGTGAATTTTCTCAATTTTCAGCCTTATAACATTCAATTTATAGCTCCATTTTAAAAGAGAGTAAACGAATGACCCAATGCGGTAGTTAGCAATAAACGCATGATATTGCATTTGCGGTTGTAAAAATGAATGTGAGAACGCGGTTTATTTCCGTCAAATTCTTATATTTTTTTGCCTGATTACAGCTGTATAAGTGTTATTGAAATTTTTTTTTGCGAATTTATTAATTATTTTTTATTGTGTTATATGTCAACCTAATATAGAATCCGCCATTTTTAATTTTTTAATTCTATTATAAAATTTCGATTCATAAACTCCTAAAAACCCCCGAGTAACATATTCTGATCGAATTGAATCAATATTTTAAAATTTTCCGCCATATTTGGTCGACATATTGAATCCGCCATTTTTAATTTTTTAATTCTGACATCAATTTAAAGTTTTCAGTGACCACTCTAGAAATTTAAAATGTTGCAGATGTTTCAACAAACAGAAAAATTTAACCTTTTGGGCATTTTCACAAGAACAATTGAAATTTTCATCTGTGCGTCACGGTGACTAAAGATATATATGCTGTATTTTTGTTAATTATTTTTTATAATATCAAAAAATCTTTTGGGACACGTTTCTATTTTCTTATCTTTCTCATTTTATTTTATAATAATTTAAAAATAAATTACAGACAAATTTAGTTCACGTGACGCAGAATGTTCGCCTTTTCAAAGAAATTCCCTTTTTATAAATTTTGAATGTTATTTTGAATTTTCGAAAACTAAATTTTGTAATCAGCATAATCCGAAGACGTGATATTATAAGAAATATCTTAAATGTGATTTTGAATGTGTCTTAAACGAAGACACAAGTTTTTGCAGTGTGGATAGTGTGCGCCCCAGGCGTAGTGCAACGTAATAGCAGAGGGAGAAATAAACGCTGTAGTAGAGAGAAAGAGAGAGAGAGACAGGATGAAATTGCGAAAAGCGAACGTCTATGTGAAATGGGAATGGGGTTTGTTGGGGATGATAAGGGAAGAAGGGGAGAGACGAGAGAGAAGAGAGAGAGGGGGGTTGCCGGGCGGTTGCTGACGTCAGAGAATAGATTGCCGGATCTATTGTTAAACGCGACTACCGGCTACTTGGCACCGACGTCATAACCCAGTTATCTCATGCAGCACGTAGCAACGGCCATTGGCACACGCCTTTAAATTCGGGCTCACCATTGGCTCAAATCTGCCTCGGACAGATCTTGATTGGTCTATGTGCCGCGCCACATCAACACCAGAAGTTATTGTCTGCAACGGAACTTTATATTATACATATTCCACTGAACATAATTTCAATGATCAATGAAAGGATATATGTTCCGCCGCAGGCGTCTGGGGCTCATTAAAAAATTAATTATCTCTCTCTCTCTTTCTCTGGTGCATATAATTAGAATCTGACTTTTCGGCTGAAAAACAATATCATATTTGTGGCCAGACTTGGAATGAAAAATCCCACAGTAAACTTGGTTGTATCTTTTTCTATTGCAACGTTTTGATGCACATAAGTTATATCAAAAAGAGATCGTTTTGTGTATCATTTTTAGAAATGATACACGAAACGGTCTCATTTTTTGATGCAAAAAATTTAATCAATTTATATCAATCATGGCCGAATTGAATCGACTCAAAATTAAACGAATTTTTTTCAGATATTTTGGTAATAGTACAATTGCGAAGACCATTTCACTATTTAATTTCAAAATGAAAATAACAGAAAATCAAAGACAATGTACAATTCGTTAATTAAAAAGTGACAGCTTATAAACATAACCTAAAATGCATGAGAAAAAATTTGTCGATAAAATCAATATAGCCGAGCTTTTTAGAAGGTAGATGGCAGCACTCATCTATTTTCTTTCTTTAAATTTTTTCTGAATCGTTTTTATAAAAAGCAAAACTGCCATCTACCTTTTAAAAAGCTCGGCTATATTGATTTTATCGACAAATTTTTTCTCATGCATTTTAGGTTATGTTTATAAGCTGTCACTTTTTAATTATCGAATTGCACATTGTCTTTGATTTTCTGTTATTTTCATTTTCAAATTAAATAGTGAAATGGTCTCCGCAATTGTACTATTACCAAAATATCTGAAAAAAATTCGTTTAATTTTGAGTCGATTCAATTCGGCTATGATTGATATAAATTGATTAATTTTTTTGCATCAAAAAATGAGACCGTTTCGTGTTCATTTCTAAAAATGATACACAAAACAATCTCTTTTTGATATAACTTATGTGCATCAAAACGTTGCAAAGATTTGATGCAATTTTTGGTCTCAATTTGATACTTTTAGGAAAACTGTGCCCTGGTTTCTGATTAGATGTAGAATTTCCTAAAATGAGTACAAAAATTTAGTGGTTGCAACAAAATCGTTCAGTTGAGCATGTATGGTTGTATCAGAACAATATTTCGGTTCACAGAAAATTAAAAGGCATTAAAATAAGCTGCAACGCTTATTATTTTAATCCAATTTTGCTTATTTTAATTCATTTTGGCATTCAAATAAGCAAAATTGGATTAAAATAATAAGCGTTGCAGCATATTTTAATACCTTATAATTTTCTGTGTTGGTATTACAAAGTGATTTGGTTGGCGCAACAAAACAGTATATTTATTTTCTATCTAAAGCCCAGTCAGGGCCTATATATATATATAGGCTATTAGCCTAAGAAAATAACATTGTTCGCATAGATTTCATTT
This sequence comes from Leptopilina boulardi, assembly GCF_019393585.1. Taxonomy (NCBI): domain Eukaryota; kingdom Metazoa; phylum Arthropoda; class Insecta; order Hymenoptera; family Figitidae; genus Leptopilina; species Leptopilina boulardi. The sequence goes on along the minus strand of NW_026137701.1, from coordinate 353,533 downwards.
CTGCACGTGCGAGTCTTTCAGTCAAGTGTCGAGGGTAACAATGGTTTAAGCATATATTCGAGCTATATTGGAATGATGGCGTTCAAGCTGAAATGCGTCATTTTCCAAGCGATGTGAGCCATTGTTAGAACGTGGCATAACGACCAAATGACTGTTAAACAGCTCCAACTCCCTTTTCAACAATATCGGATTGAATCCAAGTGTATATCCCAGATGCCCATGTTGAAAACATCCCTTCGAATATTTCGATAAGAAGTTTTTATATATGTATATTCACCAAAAACACGATATTTCAAGTTACTTAACTTGAATTGGATTATTTCAGATATTTTTCCTCATATATATATATATATATATATATATATATATATATATAAAATTGTCCTTTTAATGAATTTTATAAAGTACACCCTAAAAAAAGTAATTTTGATTCTAGCGAATTCCTCTTAATTTGATGCATATTTTCCTCTTAAATATTGTATCAAAAGTAATAGTCTTCACTTGAGAGGATTTTCCTCTCGCATATAATTTGACAATTATGGTTATAAACTGATAAAGAAAAGCTATTATTATGCACTAAATTAAATATCTTTAATTAAATATTAAATATAATTAATGATTTATAGTTACACAGAAAAAACCTGAATTCAAATTGAGTATAGTTTCTATACTCAATTTGATTCGCAACAAAAATGAAACTGGTTGTCTCATTTCGAGTTCTAAGGTAAAAGTATCAAAATGAAACAGGCAAGTTTCATTTTGAGAAAAAGAAAAATGGAAAAATATTGTGAAATAACGAATAATTTTGCACAAAAACATGAAATATAATAATTACAAAGAAGTAAATAACACGCTAGACTTAATATATTTGATTAAAAATTGCTTGTAATCGCGTAATAAAATAATAAAGGAAATATGTTTTTAGGTTAGAAAAATGAAAACATGTGTTTTGACAACAGGAACGGTACTGCAAACTTAAATAATAGCGGTAAATTTAAAAACTTATGAAATTAATTATTATCTACGTAAATAATAATAAATAATTTTTATTTAAAAACTTCTAAATATTCGTACTGGTCAAAATAATCTTTCTGGTGTTGTTGAAATATTAGAAACAATAATTGAAATACAAAATTACTCTGCTTATGATGCCAACTTAGAAATCTGAAATTCCAGCCAATATCATTTTGAATAACATGAAGTTTGTCCCATACTCATTTCGATACCCAAAAGAAAATGAGTTGCAACAAAAATGAGTCCAAGTTTTTTCTGTGTAATTACTTACATTAATTAATAGATTTGTTTATTTATTTAACTTTAATTCAATGTTTTTGACATCAGAACCTCAAAAAAATTGTCTTGTTTTATTATTAGTCACCAAAGAATAAAAATATTCTACATTCAAGTGGAATACTTTGGTTTTAAAAGGAAAAATTGAGAGGATATTAGAAGAGGATTTTTCCTCTAAATATGAGATTACTTTTTTCAGAGTGTAGAATTAATATTGTATCGAATTTTTTTTTGCTGAAGAATATTGTTTATTTATGGAAATTTTTAATTAATAGAATTTCTATGTAACCAAACTTTCATAATAAAAAATTTTGTGAGTTAATGGCAACCAAAGAACGATTTAAAATTTAATGTTAGATGATGTTCTGATCTGAAATTTTGAATTTATTAATTCTGATTTTTAAATTGGAATCAATGATCAAAAAAAAAAAAAAAAAAACTTTAAATATATGCAAAGTCATGAAACGCCATTCAGAAATGGTGCTTTGATGTTGCAAGGGTTTAATAGAAACTTCATATCTAACAGAATTTTTATTCAACAAAATTTCCATAAAACTGAATTATTTTTTAAATCAAATTTCTACTTATCCGAATATTTACCCAATAAAAATTTTTTTAGTAGTATTTTTATTTAACCAAATTTTTTAAATTAGAACAAAATTTTTATATAATAAATGAATTATCATTCATACATCCAGAGAAAAGATACATTTGTCTCAGAGCCAAATAAATTTTTATTTGTTTCAAATGAGTATTTATTTGTTGCAAATAAATTTTACGTGATTTAAATAAAAATTTTATTTATGACAAATAAAATTTTTATTTACGCCAAAGAAAAAAGATAATAGGCATTGAAACAAATCTTACATTTTTAACAATATTTATAAAATTAATCGCTATTTTTATTTTTAACAAAAAATTGAAATTTGGATTTTTTTTTCTGCTTGTTATAGTCGAATTCTTGATAAATGGGGCAATATTTCTTTTTGAAAAAATCTCTTCCTTTATTTGTTCTTATTTTAATTTGTATGAATTGTCATTTGTTGGAATTTTTAAAAATAACAGACTCTTCATTAGTCCCAATATAAAATACAAATAAATATCATAATTTAATTTTGTTGATTGAAATTTTATAATACAGTCAAGTTAAATATGGAAGAATAAATTATTATTCAGTAGTATTAATACTACTCGAATTTGTATAGGGGAAAATTTGCTTATAGTATATAAAATTATTATTTGAATTCCAATTTTCTGGTATATATATATATATTTATAAGAAAAGCTGAAGCTTTTAAGTTCATTAAGATATACGTGGTAGATAGTGAAAACTTTGAAACGACTTAACTTTAGTCCCGAAGATATTGAAAAAGCCCGAAGCAACGAAACAACGACCAAGTATATAAGTGACTTTTCAGGAAATTCGATTGAAATTGCTTCTCGACTGTGCAACTGTTACGAAAATTTAAGATAAAAGTCAACTCTCACTAATGGAGACAAGTTCTTTTTGTTCTACTTTTGTCGTTCTCTCTCATTCTCTCTTTTTCAAAACAACTATATAAAGTATATTTGCTTACAAATAAAATTTAATTAATTTATTATTAATTTATTATTAATTTAAATTAAATAAATTAAAATAATTTTTTATTTATTAAATTATTTTTATTTTATTAAGTAAATAAATAAAAAAAAATTTTAATTATAATTAATTCACTTAATTCTTAAATCAAATATTTGACATAATATATAAACCCTAAATATTTAAAAGAGTAATAATTTTTTTCTTTTACTTTTTATACAGAACTGTTATTGATTTGGTATTTAATCAATTTACAGCATGATTAACATGTTTGTCTATATAGATTTATCTTTCTTATATGAGATTTTTTTTTTAATTTGTTTTCTTGTAGATGAAAAAAGTTTATTCGTGAAATCATTAGAAGTTTTCCCTTCTGAGATATAGTTTTACGTAAAGAAAAAAAAAATTGTTACTCCGTTGGTGATGTAACAAGACTCCAGCCATAAGGGAAGATAACTCTACCCTCGTTAAATTCATTGACATAGGAAAAAGTTCGAGGAGAGCGACCCTCGATGAATTTAATGAGCAACAAACAAGGATGTTCAGAGGCAGTTCCCTGAAGCTTGTGTCCCAACCTCTTATAGAAAAGATTTCCTTCTTCCTGTAAAGGTACCCAACCTCTTGTCAAAAATCCAACTCCCCCCCCCCCTCTCTCTAATCCAAAAAATGGAATCATAATTAGAATAAAAGAAAATTCTATAGTTCCTGAGTTCTAATTAGTCAAAAAAAAAATATATATATTTATATATAATTATAATAAATTTGTCTAAAAAAAATTCTATCTAATTAATTTCTATCAAATGAAAAATCTAACAAATTCAATTTAGACATTATATTCATGAGTCTCATAAAAACTAGGTCAAATGGAAATTTTCTTTAATAAAAGTTTTGTTAAATAAGAATTTTGTTAAATAGAAATTCTGTAAAATTGGAATTCTAAAAATACTGTTAACTGAATATTTACATAGATAGAAATACCATAAAAAAACAACTTTGCGATAAATAAAAATTCATTTTTATGAAAATTAGGCTGATTATAAAAAATTCTGATAAATAAAAATTCGATAATTTTTAATTCGACACTACGAAAATTCTGACAAATCTAATGTGAGGAATATTCATACTTTCCATTATGATGAAGTTGATAAAGAAAAAAAAAGAAAGTTTTTTCGGTGTTTATATATAGTTGAGTTTTGAAAAATGAAATAAAATTTTTAACATTGTATGCTGAATGTACGAAAAATTCTTTATAGAATAATGTATATAAAGGTCGGTTCAATGTAATAAATGAGGGGCTGATAGTAAAAATGGTTTAAAAAAACATTGGGAGCAAAAGTGGGATAAGTGACTTGGGAGCAAAAACGGGTTAAAATGATTCGTGTAATTTATTGATAAATTCATTATATTATCGATTAAAAAATATTAATTATAATAAAATATGCATTTTTTCCTATTGTTAATATTTTTTAATCGTTAATATAATGAATTTATCAATAAATTACACGAATCATTTTAACCCGTTTTTGCTCCCAAGTCACTTATCCCACTTTTGCTCCCAATGTTATTTTAAACCATTTTTACTATCAGCCCCTCAAATATGAGATTAGAAATTTTCAAGAGATTTAAGCTGGAAACTGATGGAATATTTTTTTATGAACCGGAAGTTAATCGGAACATTGGACAGTACACATGGTACGTTTGTTGATCATCGAGAATCGAGCATTGCGCTTAAACGGCCATTGCGACTAAACCGTACTTTCGTAAATGTCTATATTTCCGCATGAAAGCCCATTCTCGCGTTAATGCGGAAATCGATATTATTCGCACTTCAGAAGCACATATACAATACTCGTTAATTATTGACCATCCATTATAGTGTTATTTCACATTTCACGTTTTAATTTATTATTTTTTTTATGTACATATATATATATATATTTTATATAAAGATTTTAAAGATTTTAAATCGTTGAATTATTAACTGATTGTGCATTTTTTTTGTATTTATATATGAGGCATTTCTGAAGTGATGTAATTAAAAAAAAAAATTTTTTTTAATCGGGCTACAATTTTCGTAACATTTAGTAACTATGGGTAGGTACTTCACCGCTGGAAAAACGGGTGTCTTACTTTGCGACACTTTTGTATAGTGACTTTTAAGACATTTTGTGGGTGTTTTCAAATGAGACATTATAAATGCCTTATTTGAGACGCTAGAATTGTCTTTCCTGCAGACTGAATACTTATCCAGACCGTACATTTTTCCGAATCCATTTTACCGAATGTCCTTTCTACCGAAAATCTTTTTTCCGAAGACCGTTCTACCGGATGCATTTTTACCGAATATTCAAATTTTCGAAATTCTCTTTGCCGAATGTCGTTTTTTTCGAAAGTTTTTTTATATTTATAGCAACCGTAATAAATATTATTCGTCACATGTCAGGCTAGAAAAATTGTACGTTACACAGAAAAAACTTGGACTCATTTTTGTTGCAACTCATTTTCTTTTGGGTATCGAAATGAGTATGGGACAAACTTCATGTTATTCAAAATGATATTGGCTGGAATTTCAGATTTCTAAGTTGGCATCATAAGCAGAGTAATTTTGTATTTCAATTATTGTTTCTAATATTTCAACAACACCAGAAAGATTATTTTGACCAGTACGAATATTTAGAAGTTTTTAAATAAAAATTATTTATTATTATTTACGTAGATAATAATTAATTTCATAAGTTTTTAAATTTACCGCTATTATTTAAGTTGGCAGTACCGTTCCTGTTGTCAAAACACATGTTTTCATTTTTCTAACCTAAAAACATATTTCCTTTATTATTTTATTACGCGATTACAAGCAATTTTTAATCAAACATATTAAGTCTAGCGTGTTATTTACTTCTTTGTAATTATTATATTTCATGTTTTTGTGCAAAATTATTCGTTATTTCACAATATTTTTCCATTTTTCTTTTTCTCAAAATGAAACTTGCCTGTTTCATTTTGATACTTTTACCTTAGAACTCGAAATGAGACAACCAGTTTCATTTTTGTTGCGAATCAAATTGAGTATAGAATCTATACTCAATTTGAATTCAGGTTTTTTCTGTGTAGTGTTCCTTAATTATTCTTTTTCTATATATTCTTAGTTAATTTTATTGCCAAATTCTTACCTAGTTAATTTGCCCAATAGCAAAAATAGTGGGAAACAAATTTATTTGCGATGGTTTTGCAAAAACTTGCCTCCCAACCCAAAATCATTTGATGATTTAGGCGAAATTTCTGATTGTTTTCAACTAACACTTGCCGCCGGGGAAAATTTTTTAATTCATGATTCGAGAAAAATGGTAGAGTTCTTATGATTCTTGAATTTATATACTGATTTGGTTTTGTATACTTGCACATTTGTATAAATTTTCATTTACAAAATTTAAATTTGGATATTAGCTGAATACATAACCTAAATATATATTCACAGAAAAAACGCTGGATAAATTTTGTTGCGGGAAATTTTAACAAATACTAATTCACATAGACAGTGGTGCCCCCAACTAGGATAAAATTTGTTGCAGTTAATTTTTATACCGATTTTGGGGTAAAAATTCTATTTTTATTAGTGTGTTGACAGTCGTGTGAAAATGGATTAAAACGATAAAATTTTTAATTTAATTAAAAAATTTTTTTTTTAAATGCTCACAGTTTTCCTAAAAGTATCAAATTGAGACCAAAAATTGCATTAAATCTTTGCAACGTTTTGATGCACATAAGTTATATCAAAAAGAGATCGTTTTGTGTATCATTTTTAGAAATGATACACGAAACGGTCTCATTTTTTGATGCAAAAAATTTAATCAATTTTTATCAATCATGGCCGAATTGAATCGACTCAAAATTAAACGAATTTTTTTCAGATATTTTGGTAATAGTACAATGGCGGAGACCATTTCACTATTTAATTTGAAAATGAAAATAACAGAAAATCAAAGACAATGTGCAATTCGATAATTAAAAAGTGACAGCTTATAAACATAACCTAAAATGCATGAGAAAAAATTTGTCGATAAAATCAATATAGCCGAGCTTTTTAGAAGGTAGATGGCAGTTTTGCTTTTTATAAAAACGATTCAGAAAACATTTAAAGAAAGAAAATAGATAAGTGATGCCATCTACCTTCTAAAAAGCTCGGCTATATTGATTTTATCGACAAATTTTTTCTCATACATTTTAGGTTATGTTTATAAGCTGTCACTTTTTAATTATCGAATTGCACATTGTCTTTGATTTTCTGTTATTTTCATTTTCAAATTGAATAGTGAAATGATCTCCGCAATTGTACTATTACCAAAATATCTGAAAAAAATTCGTTTAATTTTGAGTCGATTCAATTCGGCCATGATTGATATAAATTGATTAAATTTTTTGCATCAAAAAATGAAACCGTTTCATGTATCATTTCTAAAAATTATACACAAAACGATCTCTTTTTGATATAACTTATGTGCATCAAAACGTTGCAATAGAAAAAGATACAACCAAGTTTACTGTGCTTGTTTCATGGCTGCTTTATACATTGTTTTTTTAATTTATAATGATGATCTTTTACAATAGTGAATAACAAATAACAACCATTTACCGTTGTAACCGTTTAAAGAGCATTACTAGGTTAGATATAAATCAGGGTTGCCAAACTAAAAGAAAATAGTCAACCAATGAGTGTACGCTATTTGCGTTTGTCAGTTCTTACTTTCATAGAGACGCATTCTCGAAGATACCCGAATTAGTCCAGGGCGAATTTTTTTCAGTCATTTCCACCCAACTAAAAATTGGTCAGATGATAGTTTACATCATAACTTAAAGAAATAAAAATGTCAGCTAGGTGTAGCATGATGGATTATACGTCAGCTGGCCATCCGAACATGTAAAAGAAATTATGTTTTGAGTGATTTCCTTTTAATCGAAACTTAGACAGATGATTGTTTACATTCCAATTTAAAGAAATAAAAACGTCAGCTTGCTGTATGTGGGTGGAAACATCGTCAGCTGGGTCAGTGAACGGTGCGCTTCAAGAGCCGCGCATAAGAAATTATCGCTTATTTATAGAAGTTAGTTAACAAAATTTCCCCAGACAAATAGCATATAATGATGTCTATATAATAAAGTATATAATACATGATGTATAATAATATAATCAATCAACAAACATTACAGGAATTTTTATATAATAAACATAACGCCTCCAAAGTTGTTTGAAATTCAACTCCTTATACGTATTATAAGTAGTATCCCTGACTATTGAATTAGCAGCAGTATAATTTACTAACCAAAATGGTATTCGTAACCATTTTATTAGTTCCCTCAAGTACTTTGTTCTCTCAGTGTGTGATCAATTTTTTTTTTTTTTTTTTAAACAAATTGAATTAAAATAGTTTTATATTTTGAACGACGTTGAAAAAAAGTAAAATCAATTTTTATCATGAATCACAATTTAATATTGTAACACTTGTGTATTGGTCCGCAACTTTTTTTTCTTTCTGTCAGCGGTGGGACCACTTTGTGGAAAAGAGGGCGAGTTTGCCGCAGCGGTCGTGAATTATCGAAATCCGGGTTTGGTCGCTGTGTGCGCTTCAGCCGATAAAACAGGGAGGATTAAACAGAGGAGGTATCTTTCAACCCCCTCTTTCTCTTTTACTCCTCATTCACAAAGGCTGGATGCCTAAGCGTGAGGAAGAGGAGTGATGAGGGGGGAGGGTGAGAGTGACGTAGAATTTTATCGTGGCTCGCGCCACGAAAACATCAGAAACCGGCGACGCTGTTTTGCTTACATATATATATATATATATATATGAAACCGGTTGAAACGATGAGAGAAAATCAACCTGGGTGTTGAAATGGGTAAAACGGGAAAGGGAGAAAGAGAGAGAGAGAGAAATAGAGTTAATAGGAAAAAATTACCATAAAGAAAGAGACAGATTGAGAGAAGGAATGGTTTGTAAAGGAATCAGTGGAATAGAAAAACAGAGAGAGGATGTATCTGGGAAAATGGGATTGGGGGGAACTGGCCGCCAGGCTGGGGTGGATCGATGCCGCGGCACCACATACGTGTACATACGTATTATATACACAAACCGGGGGTTTGGATGAGGGACCCGAGACGACCACTATATAGTCCGGGTCAAAATGAAGCTACACGAATTTCATAGTGTTCGAGAATCGCGAATATATATATATATATATAAACACTAACACACTCCCTCGCCTTCCTTATTCACTCCACACTTCCGACATATACCCCTTGATTTCAAACTACATCCGCTCTCGTTGGAGGGAATCGCACCCACCCACACCTTCGAGAGTGGTCCAAGCAAGAGACTATATACTATCAAGGTACTCGGCCCAAAGAAGTTTTCAAAGAGGTAACCCATTGCACTTGAATAGAGTCGAGATACGTGACCCCATATCCCACATCCGTGCGCCAGGATGTCGAAAAATGTTTCTTCTATTTCGATTTCCTATTTGTGACACAGAATTTTTATTTCTTGTTTATTTACATATTTTTTATTTTATTTATTTGTTTTTAATAAATCCAATAGTCTCAAGGACTAATTGCAGGATTATCTTTAACAATATTAATATATAGGTACATTACTAGAAAATATTCCCTAACATTAGTCAAAAAAACACTCATTGATTGATTAATTTGAGACAGCAAATAAGAACTAGAAATTAGTCCCCTAATTATCTTAAACAAAAACAAAACAGCATCTATGTCTCTGCGGCTTTCTAATGAAAATTCATTAAATCTGGAACATAGCTGTGGTAATAAATATACCCATGTTTTTTATAATGCAAAAATTTTAAAAATCTCTTTTGGCACTTTTCAATAGCATCTGATAAACAAGCCAGTTCATTTCTCTATACGATGCGGAGCAATAAACAAACTTGGATTTAACTAAAGAATAAAATAACGATTTTATTGCCAATTCATTTTTGAATCTCTTACACGTTCTGAAAATAAACCCCTACTCACGAACCATGGCAATCTACATACATATTAATAATATATAAATTTTCTTTTAAATTATATCTAGTTATTTTTTATTTATTAATTTATAATTCCGCGGAGGATTGAAAATTTTTTTTAAAAGATGAGTCTTTGTATTCTATTTCTTTTAAATTGACTATATAATCTATTTTACAGAATAGAAAAGAAATTAATTACTGAAGGACATTTATATGCAAAGAAATAAATAAAAAATCCAAGGAGTGTTTAATGAAATAAATTTTCCCGATAATAATCTATAAGAGAAAATGTGTATTCATCAAAGAGGAAAAGCTTGTACAGTTAGACAAGTTTCGTCTGATTGGAAATTTCCTTATCTACTTAGAGAATCAAGATGTATTCACTATTCAGTAGTATGAAACGCGTTCCGTCAGACACAGTGCGCACGAGTGTTGGAAAATTATATAATATATATACATATATTGACTAATTTTTTGATTATTTCATTAAAGAAAAAAAATTTATCTTTTAAAGAAATTAACAATGAAAAAACAATTTATTTGTTTCAAATAAACAATTACATCACTATTTTCTTATTCGATGCGGTAAATTTATAATTGATCTGTTAAATTTAGTCAAAATATATTTTTTTTTTCATTCGTTTCTCTTTACAAAAAAAAACAACTCTACGTATTTTAAAAAAAGTCCGAATATTAGTTTTTTTTAAAAATGCCTAACAGTTTTTTACAAAAAAAAAAAATGTATTTCTTTCTCTTATCGAATTAAAAAATTTTATTTATTTAATTTATATCTGGAAACACTAAAAAGATTTTGCAAACATTTTTAAAATAGGATAGACAAAATATTTAATTCAAATAAATTTTTAATAAATATTTTTTTTTCTTTTTTAAACAAACAGTTTTTTGATTGGCAAGATCCTTTATGTATATCAATCATAGAAAAGCAAACTGAAATACATTTTGATTTGAACAAAATGAGTAAAAAAAATAAACGATAACATTTTTTTTTAAACAAAAAGGTTCATCAGGTTCACTGTAAAAAATTTTGCAAAGGCTTTTTAGTATATCCGAGTATAAGAAGAAAAATTTCTTTTTTTAATTACCCTATAGAAAAAAAAATTAATTTGTTTATAAGAAAATTATTTTTTTTAATGAAAAGTGCAAAAAAAATTTTTAGTTACAATTATTCAAAAATCGAAGAAAAAACTGAAATTTAGCAAAAAATTTTACTATATTTTAATATATATATATATGTACCTCACAATTTTATATATAAAAGAAACAAGTATAAGTTATAATATAATATTTTAATTCAATTTTTACATTCTTTCGCGGACGCAATTTTTATATTAAAATTCATATGTTTTATATGTTGATTTTCATAAATACGTTCAATATTCATGATAAAATGTTGTAGAAATATTTGAAGCAAATATTTGAAATAAATATTTATTGAAAAATTTGGTTCATTTCAAATGTTTTTAAAAATAAATATTTATTTTACCTTATATTTGTATATATATTACAAATTTTTTTAAAAATATTTTTAAAAAGTAAAATAACAATTCTTTTTAACAATAAAATTATTGTCAATATAGATAGATTTGTTAAAAGTATTCTGTATAAATACAAATTTTTTTCACAATATTTAAAAAAAAATAAAATAACAAGTCTAGAATAAATATAGTTACAATTTTTTTTTGTATATTAACACAAGTTTTTAGTTACTTCAAACAAAATTTGTTTAATTCAAAAAAATATTTATTTTATCTAAAAACACGTTTGGTTTATGTATATTAATAAATTTTTCAAATGAGAAAAAATTTGATTAAACCAAAAAAAAAATATATCTTTTGGTTGATTCAAGTAAAAGTTTGGTTAATTATTGTTTGTATAGTCTAAATCAGAATAAGAACGAGTTATACAACTCTCTTTGGATTTAACAATTCGAAGTGGATGAAAATTCAATTTTCTTTGTTTTTCTATATATTTCTTACATCTTTTGAAAATAATTTTTATTGATTAATATGGGGCTAGCGATTTTTTATATACTTAGTATAAATTTATTTATAAAATAAAAGTAAATGTGAAATTGATATGTGGAAAGATTTATATATATATGTGCCATTCCAGGAGTTTTTTAGCACTTTTCGGAGTAACCTTTCCAAATTAAATGAAACATTTTTTTATTAATATTTATTAATATAAAGGTCCAAAAAAATCACTTTTTAAGTAAAAACAATTGTTTATTTAAAAAATACAACAATAAATAATGCAAAAAATTCACTTTTTTCCTGCAACTCCAAATAAATTGGTTTAAAGATCAAAATTTTCCTTATCTTTCAAGCTTTAATACCGCACAAGAAACATTGAGTCCGAGAAAATATTCAACTCACAATTTTTTAAACAATGTTTGTTTACTTTTTTGTATTTTATTTACTGTGAAACGTCTGCTAAAGCTGCGCGCGACGTTTGGAAGTTGTCGCTTTCCTTATTGAGCAGAAGCTCATTACACTAGCGTAGTAGAAAGCATGTTATGTGCGAAAAATGAGGTTATGTTGTCATTAAACGAAACGTAAAAATTTCTGGTTATCACATTGAATGGTTTTTAATTATCTACTTTGCAGTAAAAAATCATAAAAAGCATTTTTGAAGGATGAAAAACCTCACTTTTCACACAACATGTTTTTTACTACGCTAGTGTAATGAGCTTCTGCTCAATAAGGAAAGCGACAACTTCCAAACGTCGCGCGCAGCTTTAGCAGACGTTTCACAGTAAATAAAATACAAAAAAGTAAACAAACATTGTTTAAAAAATTGTGAGTTGAATATTTTCTCGGACTCAATGTTTCTTGTGCGGTATTAAAGCTTGAAAGATAAGGAAAATTTTGATCTTTAAACCAATTTATTTGGAGTTGCAGGAAAAAAGTGAATTTTTTGCATTATTTATTGTTGTATTTTTTAAATAAACAATTGTTTTTACTTAAAAAGTGATTTTTTTGGACCTTTATATTAATAAATATTAATAAAAAAATGTTTCATTTAATTTGGAAAGGTTACTCCGAAAAGTGCTAAAAAACTCCTGGAATGGCACATATACAAAATTGAATAATATTTATTCATGTATAAAATGCTTTGTATAGTCGAGTTTGAACAATTTAAATATACATAAAAGCAATAATTAAAAGAGATGCAGATACGCTCAAATGAAACATTATTCAATGATATTCTATACATATGACTCTTATGAATATGCATTCATCGCCAAAGCCGCTGTGCGTTCACAAGCTTCCCGATGCCATCGTTCAACAATCAGATATATTTATTACATACTCGGGGCTTTCCACTATATATACAACCCACTTGAAAAGAACAATGCCAAACATTACCTTAACATGCAAATCACGGAATTCGTCATATTGATATATAATTTTCATATCTTTATATTAATTTATATTAATTAATTAATTTAAAAATAAATATTTAGTTAATTTTTATAATAGAGTCAGAATTTCTCAAACGGATCAATTAAAATTTTCAAAAAGTAATTAAATTTTAATGTTACATCGTTTTTTCTTCCTCGTGGAGGAAGCTTTGTAGTCCTTTCGTTTGTAAAAATTTTCAAAGTGTCGGAAACAAATTTTCCTCTATATAGAAACATGTTATATGAGATCCTGATCAATTGTCCGGATGTATGTATGTGTGTGTGTGTGTGTGTGTGTGTGTGTGTGTGTGTGGATCCCTTTTTTGTTTAGAAGATAACTTTAACAGGTTTTAATGGATTTAGATAAAATTTGGTAGGCTCATTTATCATATTAATATCTCAAATCTGACCAAAGGATTTTTAAAAATACAAAAAAAAAAAAATTTTATCGATTTTTTTTAATCGAAAAAATTTTTAAATAGAAAAATTTAAGGTTATATATAATAAAATCGTATTCCTTACGTCAGGACAAATCGATCAGAATATATAAAGTATAGTTTTAATTTAAATTTAAAGAATTAATGAAAGTTAAAAAAACAAAAATTCACATGTTGGCTATAAACTTTTGTGATTATTTAAATTCAAGTTTAAATATAAAATAATTGTGTTCCTTTCATTAAAACGAATCGATATAATTGTAAATAATTATAAATTATATATTATTTTTCGTTAATATTTAGAAATTTCGGTTAAAATATGAATTTTTGATTTTTTAACTTCCATTAATTCTTTAAATTTAACTCAAATGTATATAGGTACTCTAATGTTTATATTATTATATTATTTTTGTATGTTTATTTCAATGTTAATGCTTTCTCCACGAGGAAGCAAAGTTTTTTGCTGATCGTAAAGAGGAAGCAAAATGTTCATGTAATGAACATCTAAATTTACAAATTTTATCCAATTGAGTGCATTTTTTTTTCTCAACGATTTTTGTACTCAGAAATTTATGCAAAATAAAAAACAATTTTTAAATTTTATACATTTGTCATGAAGAACACTAATTTTTTATTAACATTTTGTAAATAAACAATTTAAAAAACTGTTTAAAATAACAATTGTTTTCTCAAACAAGAATTATTTTTAAATAGAAATTTTGATCCCATGATAAAAAATAAATAAGTTATTTTTAAAAATCAAAAATTTTATAAATTTTATATGAAATTTTCACTTATGAAAGGAGAAAAATTTTCTTGAAATGACTTTTGCTGAACTTTGCAGACATTTCAGATACAGACGAACTGGATTTTACATATAATTTCGAGAAAGTTTGATGAACAAGAAGAAAACTTTTAGAACAAAACTTTCAAACTGTACGACACGTAATTTAGAGAATGTCTGTATATATCTGAAAATCTTGAAAAGTTGAATATAATAAAATTTAATACTCATAATTTTCATAAATTATATATAGACTGAAGAAAAAAAAAATTTCTTAACAATAATTTAAATTTTAAAACATAATTTTTTCTAATAATATATAGATTAATAAATTCTGATAAGGGGATCGGTACAGATTTCTAATCGTTAAAAAGATGTAACGCTTCGCGACAAAAGGTACCTAACCTCCAAAAATTTTTAGGTTATATTTAGTGATAGTTTTACCTCAATAAAAAGTTCTATTTTAATTAGGCAAAATCAAAAATAGAATTTATTGAATATTTTAAATGTAATAAAGACTTAAACATCAATAGTTTGTATATAAAGAGTTGACCCTCTTTATGTATTTTCACTTCAAAAATATAAAAAAAGAGGGCACTGGTTAGAGCCTTATCAGTTTTTCTAGTTTAAAAAAATGTGAATAAACTAAGTTTTTAAAATTATGTTTAAAAAAACTTATTAACAATTAAAGAGGATCATCTTATACAAATGTTTTAATAATTTTGATATTATAAGAGGTTTTATCAGAATTCTATTTATTTAAACTTTAAATAGTTGTATAATTTTGTGCACTGAGAGAAAAGATTGTTTGGGATTACCATTTTTAGTTAGTAAACAATACTCCTGCTAATTTATTAGTTGTAGTTACTATTTTTATAGGTTGGTTTATCTACACACTAAATAATAATACTTTTAGTTCACTTTTGACTAAAACCGTTAACATTAGAACCATTTTTACTGAATTTCAGCCTTGAGTGTATGATTTTAAGTCCTAAAATTGACTTAATCTAGTTTTAAGATGAAAATTACGCTAGTTTCCAGGCATTTTTGATTTTAAGATATTAACGGTTTCAGTATTTGTTTTTTATGTGTAATTAGTTGGTTGGAATAACTATTTAATTAGTTACCTTACTAACGAAATGATTAGGCTGACTAATTAAATGGTAACAGTAACTAATATAAATTAGCAAAAATACTCTTACTAACGAAATGGTAATCGCAACCAATCACTTTTTTCAGTGTTTATGAAATTTATATTTTACAAATGTTTCTCTGCTAAATTTATTGACTTATTTGTAATTATTTCATTGTTGTCTTATTATTTTATTGTCATCCACAATATGAAAAAATTTATTTTTATGATTTTCTGAATAAATCATTTAAAAGGATTATAAACTCTGATTAAATGTAAAAATTTAAAGATAATGTAATTATTTTTTTATGACAAACAGAAGGTTTAAATCAATATTTAAGAAGAAGTATTAGGTAAAAAATCTCTAAGTCAAAGTGGATGTTTGATCAGAGTACACGACTTGCGTTCCAAGGATCCTAAGTTCGATCCCCCATGCGTGTGAGATTTTTCAAAACAATTCTTAAGTGTTTTTTTATACTGTATATATTATAAGCTTAAATAGAATGTTAATTAGGAGTAAAAAAATTGTAAAAATTTTAATTTAAATTTAAAATAATTTCAATGGGACAATTTAAACAAGGCTCTAATAAGTTTTTCCCTAAGTTGGGTATAAAAAGAAGATTGTTAAAATTTTCAATTAGAATGTGTAATAGGCAATTATTGAAAATAGGGTTTATGGGTTTTGAATTTAAGTTTTATCCAGTTATTTGAATACATAAAAGGTTGACTATATGAGGAATTCATGAGTAGATGCAGGTAATCCGGGCAAAGTCGAGTTTCGAATGTGAAGCATCATCTTCTCAGTATCCGGATCACTTGAGATAGTTATATAGAGGCATAACTCCCTTTACTGCCTATATATTCTATATAGAAACTCGTAATCTGCATAAAATGTGCATCCACGTTGTTTGTAGTTTGTAGTTTCAAGTTTGCACGAGATGCCTGTCAAAATAAATCGGGCTGTTGCCTTTGGCACATCACTCAGTTTCTCTCTCTCTCTCTCTCTCTCTCTCTCTCTCTCTCTCTGTTTCCCTCTCTCTTCTTCGTGACGCGAACCTGGAATAGAACGATATTGATTTTATCCATTGTTACAAACTCGTTTTAATTTCGCTTTATAAAATTAAATACGTAGGCTATTTTTAGACAAATTATTCTCATAAAAGCATCCTATTATTATTTTTAAAAGGAAGTCTTTTCTTCCATTTTCATTCTATTCATTTTACTTAAATACGTCATATTTAGTGTATACTTCACTTTTGTTCTTCTTTATTTATAAAATTTTCATTTAACGTCTCTATAATTATGTATACATATAATAAAACAATTACAAAGCCATATTATAAATTTTCGGTTTATTTTTCATGAAATTAAAAAATTTTACAAATATTTTTAGTGAAATGTTCCATTATATTTTAAGAATAATCTTACATAATTCGTATTAATAATTTTTTATATCAGTACAATTTATTTTTTTGAAAATATGCAATTTGAAAATTTGAAAAAATAAAAATTCTACTCGGAAAAAAAACTACAACTGAACCGGTGAATGTTTTAGCCAAAACAGCTAAACATTTAGTCGAAAATGAACGAGCGATATTGGCAATATCACCGGACTGGCGATATTGGATTTTAGTTAAAGAACAACATAAATGAAAAATGACAAATATGACAAATTATGTAGAGAGTAATATTAAATGCGTATTTTTAAATCTATTCAATTTTATATTTCATATTACAAACAATTGAAAATAAATTCCAATTAAAACTGTTTTAAAATTAAAGATCACAAAACTTGATATTTGTGATTTAAGAAATATTTCTTGGTAAGAACGGTAAATTTCCAAATATTTTCAATATGGCTGACGAATGAGATTCAACTTATGTTCACTTTAGCCGAATTGGCTAAACATTCGACTATTGCCGTGAAGCTAAATTCCCAGCGTTGGTTGTGTCTTTTTTCATATTAAATATATTCCCAAAATCGTTCGTTCACGTCTTACAAGTTTTTTTCCGTGTATAATTAGTTAATTTTAGATATAAATGCGCGTCCGGAATTAAATTTTAAATGTTTGAAATTAATTTTCCTTCGTCGCATGAATTTTATTTCTGTACATATAAATTTTTTCATAGAGAAAAATATTTTAAATTACAGTCACTTGCACTTTGGCAAGAATTCGATTAATGAATTATACATCAAAGAGAAATAGAAAGCTTCACTCTCAGAATGACGTCTGAATAAAAAATTATATTCAATTGGCTTTTCATTTTTCTTTACATTTATATTATATATTGTAACGTGTATTTTATTTATTTTATTGAATTTAATGAAATTTTTAATAATTAATTAATTTTATTATTAATTTACGTAAAATACCCGTTATATTTGGTTTTAATTTATTTATATATTTATTTGGAACATAACGGGACATGCCCTTTCGTACAAAAGTACTCCTAAATCTAAAAATTACAATACTATATTTTACTAAATCTAGGTAGCCACTTAAGAAAAGATATTTTAGTTTTCGTTTAGCAAGATATTACGTAATGATGATGTGAATCGTGTGACATTATTATCAAAGAAATTAATGTCGTTAGAAATCATGTTTGCCTCTCTGCTAAGTCTAGCAATCAATGAGTTATTACCATAATTAGTTCTGTGAAATGCCACCGAAAACAATGTATATCGCCTAGAAAACATTCTGGGCACTGATAAATTTATCATAGAGAGAAGTGAGGGACAAAAGATAGCTCCATTCATAAGTCTATACAAAAAAGCCATATCTGCAAAGTAGAACCGTGAATTTAACAATGGTATATTTAATACCGATCTAAGTTCCCTGTAATCATGTGTATGCACATCAAAGGGGATATTGAGCAATCTCGCAGCAAATCTAAGAAATTTGTTCTGAACACGTTCAATTCTGATTATATGGAAGACGTAGAAAGGTGCCCAAATGATACATGCATATTCTATAATTGTTCTGACAAGCGTTAGGTATAAAGTCCTGATGGTTAACATGTTATGAAAAACAGAGGCACATCTCATTATAAAACCCAAGACTTTAGAGGCTTTTCAAACAGTCTCAGTAATATGATCATTAAATACTAAATTACTATTAAATACAACACCCAAATCACGCACCCTCTCTACTCTCTCCAAAATATGACCATCAATAGTGTAGTTGTTTAAATATAAATTAACACTACCTTTCGAAAAGGTTACAACAAAACTCTTTTTAATGTTTATACTTAAATGATTTTTAACACACCATTTTTGGAGTCTTTTTAAGTCTTTTTGTAACTTCAAAATATCTTTATTTTAAAAATTTATTTATTTATTGTCATTTGTAACGTTGAATTTATGTTATTTATTGATTTTCACTTTAAAGTTACATTTTTTATTATTATAATTTTAAGACAATTAACGTTAGCTAGATTTTTTAGTTATTATTAATTATGCCAAGACGCCAAGTTATTTTATGGAAAATAACTAAACCAAAAAAAAAAAGTTAAATAGCCCGAAAGGTAATATTTATAATTCTAATTAGGAAAAACTAAATCAGCTCAGGAATTCCATTATTATTTAACAGTAACAATAGACCGCGGAGAGGGGAGATAAGGAGAAACACCATTAATGACACAGAATTTAACAATAACACAATTTATTAATATTCACTTCAAGTTTTAAGATTTAAGTTTTATAAAGTGGGAGAAGGCCAATCAACAAGATTTATATTTTTATTTAATTTATATTTTATATAAATAATAAGATCGACGCGAAAGGAAGACGACTCATAATATTAAATTGAGGACTCACCGTCCATGTGAACGACGATGAAGTCGCCTCGTCGCAAAATTTATTAATGGTTTCACATATTTAAATTTAGTTTCTACAAAATAAAAGAATAGAGGAGAACACCACCTCACTGAACTGACACCAGGATGAGAATGAGAGTCAAAAATGGCTGACGAGTCGAACTCGAAAGCGTCGCTGAACAGCGCCCTCTCTTCTCGGTGTCATTAAGATTAATTCATATTCAATAGTTAATTTTATCCACGATCGATAATTGATATGCGACCGTTGGTAACATAGATTCCGACACTATTCGGTGTTAATTGATTTATACGAGAAGTCCATTGGAAATTGACTGCTAGTATTGATTTGACAGATCGTCAACAAAACAGCAATTTCGTCTTGCTGGTGTTCTTGAATATTCGGTACTCTCATCCAAATATATACACCAGGAAGCTCTTCCCTTGGTGACTTTAAATTCCAATGATCAATAGTGATGTACTCAACGTATTTATGATCCAGCGAGAATCCTTACAATGCCTCGCAATATTTTTCATAACAGAACGAAAGGACAAATCAGAATCAAATTTATATTTTACAAGTCGACTATTAATCTGACGACTTTGGCAAGTTGGTTTAAATTGAATGACTTTATTATTTTAAACAAAATGAAGTGAGTATCAAAAGAAAACAGTTTTTATAATTTAACATTTTACAGCCATTATGGCTGGATTCTCACCCTGGTGTCGTTTATTTACAAAATTTATTAATTTTATGTCATTTGTACGCGACAAAATGCCGCGTTACAATATATATATCTTCCTATATTACAAAAAGATATCGCCGCCGCTGTTTCAAGAATTCTTGACCTAGGAGGGGGAGTCCCCCCTCCTAAATTTTGAGGTTATGTTCGTTTCAAGGCTCTGAATTTAGCCGCAAGTCCCCCCTCCCTCCTCTCATTTCCCCTCCTCCGCCAAAATGGCCTAAATTTTGAGGTTATGTTCGTTTCAAGACTCTGAATATAGCCGCAAGTCCCCTCCCCTCCTCCGTCAAAAATGACCTAAATTTTGAGGTTATGTTCGTTTCAAGGCTCTGAATATAGCCGCAAGTCCCCCCCTCCCTCCTCTCATTTCCCCTCCTCCGCCAAAAATTGACTTAAATTTTGAGGTTATGTTTGTTTTAAGACCCTAATAAAGCAGTAAGTCCTTCCCCCTTCCCTCATCTCTCTCTATATTTCTTGTATTTCCCGCCAAAAATGTCATAAATTTTAAGGTTATGTAAATTTCAAGACTTTAAATATAGCCGCAAGTGAAGGTGGAGTTTCCGCCAAAAATGACTTGAATTTAAAGGTTATGTTCGTTTTAAGACTTTTTAATAATTTATTGGTTTTTAGGCAATTTCATTGAAATTATTTTTAAAAATAATTTCTTAATGTCGATTTTAATTTATTTAATTATTTATTTATTATTAATTTAATTAATTTATTAATTAAAATTTAATAATTTTTATTTTAATAATATTTATTCAGACTTCAATGAATTTGTTATAATAATTCTTTGAAATAGGTGGTTCATTTGGAAAAATAAGATCAATGGAAAATTTAAAAAAAAATGATTAAAATAGGGGGGTTGGCGCGCGAAGCGTGCAGGGGGCGAAGCCCCTCTAGTATATATATATAATATCTATATAAAATTCTGTTCTCTATGTTTCAGCGAAACTGGATTCAAAGGAGACATGCAGCGGTTCGAGTTCTCAGTTGAGGCGCGAGACAAGCTTTTACTCTCTTCTTTCAATCTTGAATGTCGCACTCGTTCTCATCGTTACAATGATACCAGTCACATCGATTCTAAATACAAGAGGTTTCGTCTAGCTCACAAGTCCAATCATCGCTGTCTCATTCGGTAGCTAGGCAAAAAAAGAAAGAAAGCCCCTCAACTCGGCCCGGAACCAATATTGATCGTCCCATCGAACTGCAGCAGACATATCAATTCGCTACAATTCTTCCCAAAAAAAAAAAAAAAGATAAAATAAGATAAGGACGGCTTTGAAACTTTACCGCCCGACGACGATTTCTTAATTTCCCGCTCAAAAACAAATTATCTGCAAAAAAAAAGGAATAAATAAATGAGAAAATAAAACGTATCACAAAATTTTAAAATCAAAGTTGAAAGAAAAAATGTCTAATTTTTTATGTCGTAGAAATTCAAATAAAAAATATTGGAAAAAAATAGAAATCCATTTAAAGTGTTGATTATTGAGAGACTCTACAAATTGAAGGAAAAAGAAATAGAAATCGATACGAAATTTGCAAAATGAGAATGAAAGTAAAGAACTCTGAGAACAGAAAAAAAAAGTTGTGGAGAGACTGGATTCAGCAGATATGGCGCGAGAAACCACTAAATTGGCTCAAGTGAAATTGAATTTTACCAGACTCAATTTGTGTGTACTTCCTCGAGTTTTATTTCGTTTTTTTCTTCTCTCCCTCTCTCTAAATCCAACACTTTTTACTGAATCAAATGCATCCTAAGGACTTAAATCCAATAGCAAGAGCGCGTCTTCTCTCTATGAAGTTTTTCACGAAAATTTACTTTATGCAAAATGAAATTGGATTTTTGTATATAAATATGAAACGAGGAATTAATTAAATTTGAAGTGACACAAATATATTTGATAATGAAAATTTCTTCAATGTTAATATTAGACATTTCGAAAACATGGTTTTATTAATGGCATAATGAAATCAATTTTTTTTTTATTACTGAATAATAAATAGTAAATCGTTCAAATAATTAAATTAAAAAATGATTTAGCAAAATAACAATTTATGTAATTAAATTACAAAAATTGCGTTTAATTAAATTAAAGATAATTTCATTTCATTTTATATTGAAATGTATTTTATTATTATTTTATATTTATTTATATTTATTTATATTTATTTATTAATCGAAATTAATTCCAGTATTTATTAATCCATTTTACTTAAAATTGTTATTAAATTTAAAAAAGTTTAATTTACTGTACATAATAAAATATTAATCATATTCAATTGTAACTATACATTAATTTTTCAGTTTAATTAAAATATTTGAGGAGTTTTTTAAAAACATTCTATAAAATTATAAATCAATTTTCGAAAATTCAGTAAATAAATTTTTTAAAAAAGTTTTTAAAAATAATCGAATAATACCTAAAATAGTTTTTATCGGTTAACAATATTTATGTAGAAAAAAAGAAATCAAAGTTTGAAAGTTCCGAAAAAAGCTGTGAATTTTTTAATATAAAAAAAGCAAAACAAAAAAAAAAAAAAAAATAGTTAAAAGTCACGTCGTCTGCGGGGTGCCGTTCCGAAAGAGGGTGAGCTTCTTTAAAATTCTAGGTAGAAGATATAAAAACCGACGCATTGACGATATAGGATGAGATTCAGACGCTACTGAATTAATCGAGCACTATAGAGAAATATATACAAGATCGATCGATGACACCTGATCTTGGCGAAAGCTCTCGAAAGGCAGTTGACTTAAAATAGACTTTCTCGCACGACCATATAATGACGGAGAGAAAAAAAAAGTAAACGTTTAAAATAACTGCTAATTAATATTAATTATTGTAATACTGTAAGTAATCAAGAGAGGCGTATATATAACTATTTAAGACAAGGCATTCGATTTCGAGAACATTTTTCAACAACAAAAAATTAATCTAAATTCTATCGAGGCGTTTTAGACAACTTTTTCCAAAAAAAACAAGTTTTAATGTTTATTTAATTTTTATTTTTTTTGTTTTCTCGCACCAAGATTTTTCTCATCCAAAATGACAATTTTACATATATATAAGTATAAATTTTATAAAAACCTAGGGTGATGTCGATTTTTATAATTCTATAAAAATTGGACAAAATTTTTCTTTCTTTCTCTCTTTCTCTCTCTCTCTCTCTCTTACTCTCATTCGAAAATTCTACGGAATCAAACCGCCTTTTTACCGAGACTCATGTTTGAATAACCCACTTTTTCTTGGGTGAAACCTGGACATTTCAAAAGACTGGTTTCTTTTTCGAAAGTAGAAATTTTTTCGTTCCTTGGAATTAGAATTAAAACTAAAAAAAAAAAAAAAAAGGAAACACGAAAAAAGAAGATTAGAGGGATTTGAAAAATCCTGATTAACCGGGACGAGCGATTACGTTCGATAGACTTGGGTTATAATCAAGAGGGAAGCCGTTGCCCGTTTATCGAAATCGAATTACGCAGAAGGTCGCGCAGACTCCGACGACAAAGTCGCCGCAAGTCTTGAAATCGAAGGGGTTGACTTTTCCTCTTCATTATATATATATATTCGTGGAAGCATTTAATAACATTTATATGTATACAGTGAGAATAATTAACTGCTGATCAGCTCATAAGTGAGAAAAGGACATTCTTATCTGACATTTAATGAGCACTCACGCTTAGGACTGATTAGTAGTTAATCAATTCTTACTGTATATATATATATATTCGAAGAATGAAATATCGCGTTCTGTACCAAGTTATATTATGAAATAGATTACAAAAAAAAAAATACAAAGAAAAAGACAGAAAAGAAAGAACAGATATATAATTAATTACGTTAAAATATAACAAGAGCCTACTAGTAAGCTTTATACTATTTATATATAAAAATCGATTATTAACTAGGTACAGGTAGAATTAAAAAAAAAAAGGAATAAATGTAAGTACATTTTGTCTATACAAGGAGTCACAACACACACCTATGAAAATAATGTTTCAAAAAAAAAAAAAAAAAAAAAAAAAAATAATGATAGTATCAAACATTAAGTAGCTGCTTTTTATTGATTTATTTTTTAATCGCGTGATTCTTTAGTCCTGACAACGTTTTTAATCAAATCTATACGTTCAATTTTTATATCGAAAGTTTCTCCCTTTAAAGTTTACTTCCTATTATTAACAAAAAAGAAAATTATTCTTTAATTTCCATTTTTTTTTTTTTTCAAATTAATTTTTATTTGTATCAGGCGAAATTTTTCTTTCTTTTTCTTTTGTTCAAAGAAAAAGCAGTATAAAAAAATTTATTAAATTTTGGGAAAAATTCTCTTAAATTACAACTCACTTTTCACATGTGAAAGACTGATATTTATAAATTAAGAAAATTTTTTACTAAAATTCAGAAATTATTTTAGATTAAATTTTTTTTTTACAGCTTTTTTTTATTATTCTAAAATTCTTTATATTTTTTACTAATTTTTATGATTAAAATTTTTTCATAAAGTGATTAAAAATTTTTTTTTTTTTTGAATATTTAATGAGTAAGTTTTTTTTAAAAAAGAAATTTTCCTAATAATTTTCTGATTTTTGTTATCATTTTAAAAAATATTAAAAATTATTTTTAAAAAATGAAAGTAATAAGAAATACAAAAAAAAAAAATGATTGTTAAAAGAGATTGTCGGACTTTTTTGTCTACTTTTGATAGCACAGTCAAGCTCTAATCTCTGCTGACCAATCGTTAGCGTATCTTCTGTCCCGCGAAATTTCGATATATCTCGCTTGAGTAAAAAATTACTTGTTTTTTTTTCTTTTTTTTTTTTACAACTTATGGTCACGACAGTCATGTGAGTTTGACCCTTTTGTTAATTCAAAGGGTAAATATCTTTTTATTTCAAAGGTCGACACATTGATTATTATAAACGATAATAACAATCAGACCTACTTTCTTTCTTTCTTTTTTTTTTTTTTTTATTTTCACTTCTCTTAGTCCAATCTAAATTATGCTAAAAAAAAAAATTTCAATTTATTATCCAAATTATAATGAAAATAAATGAATTTTGATTCAAAATCCACTTCCACGATAAAGTGTCAGGTTTAAAGAAGAAAAAATTCTTCACAAGCTTATAGATGTAAATTTAATTAAGAAAGCAACTATAGGCGACATTTAAAGCTCTCTAGGCCTAAATTCACTACTTGTTTCGATTTTCAGTAGTGCATAAATATGAAAGAGAACCGCGACACATAAAAAAGCATGGATGTGACGAGTGAATTTCGACAGAGAGAAATAATAATTCATGTGTTTTAAAAACTAAGATTGACTTTGGGAGCAAAGATCAGGCCGCTCGTTTGGAGTAGAAAATTATACGCTAAAATTATATCATGTATAATAATAATAAATATTAAATAATAATAATATTAATAAAATGATAAAATTAATAATAATAATAATAATAATAATAATGAAACGAGATAGAACAAAATACAAAACTACTTATACAAGTCACCTAGGATTAAAAAAGAAAGTCAAAGTTAAACACGAGAAAGCCAAAAAACATTACTCTCAAGCGACAAAAAAAAAAAAAAAAAAAAAAAAAAAATTGAAAAAGCGAATGTAATAGAAAAGAAAAAAAATGAACAAGAAAATTTGCGTGTATTGTCGGTTAGTGTTGTAAGTAAAATAATAATAAAAAAAAATGCGTTTTATCGACTAACGAACGAATAAGTAAACCTCGTCATAATAATTGTTCTTGCTGCCTTAAATAAACACAACTATCATATAAATATTATTATATATAAAAAAAAGAAATCTATCGTTAGTGCGCAAATCTGCCCATCGTCCATTTTTTTCTTTCTCCTGACCTCGCAGCTACAGCTTACCTATAATTATAATTAATAATATAACTTAAACTAAAGAATGGAAAAGAAAGTACGCTATTCTTTTCCTTAAAAAAAATAATAATAATTAATAATAATAAATAATCGTACAGGACTCTACGAAAAAAATAAATAAAATAAAAATTCTTCGCCCGTAATTCCTGTGCAACAGATTGTCTTCCTCTCGTTTTTTGCTTTCCATAATAGTGGCCAGACAATTTTTTATTCAAACTCTTGAATAAAAAAGAAGAATGGCTACACATTTTTCTGTTTGCTCTCAAATCACTCTCGTCGATTGCCCCACCCACACCCCTGAAAATTAATGACAAAACATTTATTTCACATTGTAATTTCGAATAAATAAAATTTTATTTTCTACGATTTAAGAAAATAAAATTTTTTTATTTAATTTAAAGAAACAAATCATAAATATTAAAATTAAGAAAATCTTCCATGTATTTCCAATAAATTTAAATTAATTACAATTTAAATTTATCTATTTAATATATAATTAAAATTTATTATGCAAAATAATCTTTTATTTTTTTAAAAAAATATATTTTATCTTAAAATTCTTTTATTTTAATCTAATTGTCATCCAGTGTAAAGTATATAACGAAAAGAAAAATGAATTTGTTTGATTTCGGGGATAAAAATACTGGCGATCGATGAAACTATATATATATTGATATATAATAAAAACTATGTTAGACGACTAAGAAAGCAAATACATAAAATAAAAACCTAACTGAATCATCGCAACGATGTAAATCGACGACGTTAAATAATTTTCTGTATGACTTAAATAATGACGCTGAAAATAGCGGACGAATTGATTATATAACGATCTAATGCATCATTGTAAATCTCTAAAGTTTATAAAAGGCGTACGACGCCACGAAGGTTTGTACGCCATTATTATGAAAAATATACATATTATATATAAATATATACATATATATATATATAAATAAATATATATGATTGTTATGTAAGCTAACTTTCTCAGACATATCTTTAACATGGTGCAAATTGATACCTAAGCGTTAAACGATATACTGTAATATTATGATTTATATTATGATTAAATTAAATATAATGATTATTATTAATAATTATAGTGCTATCGGTATTATTATTATTATTATTATTTTTTTTTTTCGTTATTTTCTACTATTAATAATCTCTTATTATTTGCAATTATTACCATTATATTTTTGTAAAATATTATTTCTATTTTCATTATTATTGCATTGAAAGAAATTAATTTCTAAATTTTACTTTTTTTTTTCTTTACTATTTTGGGAAATAAGTGACAAAAGTTTTATTTGTTTTATGCGACAAAAATAGTACATTTTTATCTTAGAAAGTATGTAGAAATTTGGATTTTAAGAAAAAATTTAATATAAAACGACAATAAATTTAGAAAAAAAAAAAAAATTATTTTATAAAAGCTGAAAAAATTTGATCTCCTTAAATTAACAAAAATTTCGCATTTTGACACTTTCTCTCCCTAAATTGTAAAATTTTTTAAGTTAAATTTATTATTAATAAACAATTTTCTTTAATGTATTATATATTTATATAATTTGAATATTTCGAAAATTTTTACAATTATAATTAAACAATGTTTCGAATGAAATTAATTTTAGAAATATAATATTACATTTTTAATTATTGAAATTATGATAATTTCTTATTAAATAATTATTATTTAATAATTACTACTATATTATTGTCATGAGAAAAAAAAGCCGCTATTGAAATACGAGGTAAGATGATGTTTGTTCATTAATTATATTAAAATATTGTCATCATTAAAAAAAAAATCGTTATCAGAATTCATTAAACATTTTTAAAAATGCATTTATGTATGTATATATAGCATATATAAATAATATATGAATATACGTATAAATATGTAGAGTGTATAGAAAATAGAAAATTATAATATTATGATATTATGTGTTTGTACAAATTTTGTCACGCTGTTAGAGAATTCGTAAATTAAACATGAAAAAAAAAATATCAAGACAGGGGTTTATCATTTAATAAGGGAAACGATAAAACAATTTTTATTTTTCCGCTCCTCATAACCGAAAATATAAAAAGAGCCTTTTTTTTAGAGATTTCTTTAATGCTTTTATAAATATAATTAACTCCAAAAATGTATTTAAATGAAAAAAATTCACAAAATATATTTTCTTGTGACAGTTAATTTTTGTTTTTTTAAGAAAAGAAAATTATTAATTTTATAGCAAATTTCACTAATCTTACGCTATTTTTAATTATGATTCTAATACGATTGAACAAAAGCGAAAAGTAAAATTTTAAAAAGTTAATATTTTTAAAAAAATATTGCTTTAATAATTCCTAGATCCTAAAATTGAAACTTCCCGTGTGTTTTTTTGAGCGTCGTTGAGTTATGAATTGAAATTTTTTCGCTTATTTTTTTTTTATTTTTGTTTAAAAGAAAAAGTATCTCATTCGTTAAACCGAAATGTATAGATAGTAGAAAGAAACGAAATATGGCATTGACTGGTACATTTCTAGGCAAGCGATTCTTTCTACCTATATTGATTTTTATTTCATATCCTGAAGCTATTCAAGTGACAGAGTGGATATTATCCCCCTTCCACTTTTCACTGACATTTCCAGTTTTCGATCTCTCTATATATCTCTTCTCTCTCCATTGGTGTTTCTTCAATTTCTTTTTCTTCGCTAAAAAAGACAGTAATACATCTCGACGTCAGGGATGACGACAATGTCTCTTTTAATTTTTTTTTTCTTCCTTTTTTTGCAATAATTTCACCTCTATCCTTTTTTCAATTATTGCCCTCGTAAAGTGCACGTTTTCGCCTGTCATCTTCAGATTCGTCTTTTAATGAACTTTACGTCTCTTTTCTTTTCTCATTTCACTTTCTTTTATCTTAATCCTTGGATAAAACATCGGAATTTCTGCAAAATTTTTTCAAAAACAAAGAATTGGATATAAAATTTAAAAATTAACTTTTATTTATTGATAAGTTAAAATTAAAATTTTCAGTGTTTGTTTTTAAGTCAACAGCAAAATTGGTTAAAAAAAATTTTATGAAATACAAATTCTACTAAGTAAAAATTTTATTAATTAAAAAAATAAACAAAATTAATTGAATAAAAATAAATGGACATGATTTAAACAAAAATTCCACGACATTTCCATCGATTCCATAAATTAAAATGAAATTCCATGAAAATTCCAGATTTTCCTTAGATGTAATCTTATAGAATTAAAAAATCAAATTCATTTTCTTAATTTTTATTAAATACTTTAAAAAAAAATAATATTAAGAATGGGAAATTGAAATAATTTTGAAGAATTAAAGAATTTTCTGCTGGAAAAATAAAAAAAAAAATTTTTTTGTCTTTCTCGATCATTTTAATTGAATAAAATGTTAATTTAATTTAATTTGTAATGAAAAATTGTTATTTCAAATTTCATTAAATTTTATAAAATTAATTCAACTTCATTTAATTAATTATATTATAATAAATAATTGTAATTAATTATATATTCCCGAAATATAATTTTTTTCTCCAGCGATTTTATCTTGAATGGAAAGGGGAGGGATCGAAACTTTAATTCAGTTGATTAAGTTTTTTTTCTATTCACTGGACATGTTTCAATTTCGAGAAATTTATACGATTCTAGTGTGGAGAATTTATTTTAAATTGTATATTTTTTTCAAATTCGTTTTCCTCAATCTTTGTGCTTTATATATATACGTTTGTTCCTTGCCTTGAATCATTCCATGTATTTCAAAGATATCGAAATCTGATTTCCCCGCAGACTGTGGACAAACGAGACGTCAAAGAAAATCTAGATCTCCATCAGTCCGTCCCTATTTTTTCTTTTAATAGTATCTCACATCACGTGGAAAAATTCATTTCTTTGAAAATTTCATATCTCATTTTTTTGTTTCATTTCGAAATCAAAGCAATGTGAGTTAATTTTCGAAATAACGAAGCATATTATTTTGTGTAGTAAAAAAATTGTAAATTTTCCACTTTTTTTTGGACATTTTATAAAATAAAATTTTTTTAAAGAAACATAAACAAATGAAAATCTATATAATATACCAAATACTATATAAATAATCGATTTAATTATTTATTAATTAATTTTTGTTTTTGTCAACTTTTTTTAATTTTGAAGATTTATAAATTTTTTCTTTTAAAATTAACGTAAAGAATACTTCAATTTAATTAGTTTACAAAATACATGTACATAATTTTATATTTTTATATTAGAAATAACTACAATTTTTTTTTTGAATGTCAACATCGATAAACGGTAAAAAAATCATACCCAAAGTTAATGTTTGGTCAATTCCATCGGAGAATAATTCCGTCGAGTTCCTCTAGCTGACAAATGTCCAAATTCAACTTCTCTATTATCATTTATCTCTGACAAGCCCTTTTTTTGTCTTTAGTCTATATTTAAAAAATTGAAGACCTACTGGAGTTGTCATTAGAACAACGAATCCGAGACTCTTTCTAAATCTTACAACTGAAACGATGAAAAATTATTATTCACTAGTGGTAGAAATATATTACACAGAAAGACAAACTTGACTGTTTGATGTGATGAAAAAATTGTAATAAAAGAAATGTATCAAAAATTTATGATTTCAATTCAGACCCAAAATTATTAAAATTAAAAAAATTTAAATAAGAATATAAATAATTTTTAAATATTTAAAATTCCTTAATAATTACCTGAGCTACTTAAATTTACTGATAGTAATTTAAAATTAATTTAAAAAACATCTAAACTTATAAAATTAACTTATTCTAATTGAAATTACAAACACAATATGTACGAAAGTTTTATAAACTTTATTTAATAATATTAAAGTTAGATATTATTTTTCGACATGTCCTACAAGGACACTCTAACAAAATGGGGAATAATAAGATCGAACTTAACTAATTACTTAATAAAAATAAATTTCTACAATATGCAAATCTCTATCTTGGATAATATAAAAAATATCAAATAATTAATTAATTGTTTTGACAAAATTTTCAATATCTCAGACTTTAAATCTCACTAAGAAATATATTATGTAAATCCATAAATCAGACGAAAATTTGTTTCTAATATTAAAAATAATCATTTCGATTTAAGGATCAATTTACTGAAATTTCAAACACTTAAGTAACAATAAAAGTTGAAAAATTTAGAGATTAATTTCAAAAAAAATTTATAACTTTTTTGCTATATTGACCCTAAAGCCATCAATGAAAGACGAAATTATTTTGAATCACCGGGTCATAAACCATTACTTTCAATTAAAAATAATATCAACAATGACTAAGTAACAAGAGTTTTGATCGGAAAAAAAACTTGTAAAAATAAAAATTTTGAAAAAATCTAAAAATAACTCTCTTTTTTCATGGGCGACTTAAATTTACTGACTAGTCGACTTTTATCACAAATCAATTTAAGTTTTGAACGCTCCGGCTTGAGCAGCCTTAATAATAAACGTTTTAACCGTAGTTTCATCTAATTTTGAAAATTGTGGCGTTTGAACAACTGTCGTCATATGATTCAAAGCGAATTTGAAGCAAAAATCTTCTAATTCCTGCAACAAACAAAAAATTATAAAAGTGAAAAGTTTAACCAATATTTATTAAAAATTTTAATTGAATTTTTCTTTTATCTATTATTTATTCATAGTCCACACCTTTTAGTTTCGGACGAACTTCCAATTTACATCTTACAATAATTAAATTCTACAATATTAATTTAAATTAAGATATAAATAAAAATAAAACATTAAAATCATAAATACAATTTTCATTTCAATGTAATAATAATAAAAAAAAAAATTTACACTACTTATACCTATTAAATTTTCAATCATTTTAATAGATATTATAATTTCAGGGTTGTCACAAGAATATGTAAATTTTTCAATTTCCCTGACATTTTCCTAATATTAAAAAAGTTTTATTAAATTTAATGAATTTTAATAGAAATCTGATATTTTGAAATTAGAAAAATGTGTTTTTCTACTATATTTCACTGTTTTCACTAAAGCAGGGATCACAGTATCTTTTTTCTTGAAAATAGAT
The DNA here is from genome assembly GCF_019393585.1 of Leptopilina boulardi. Taxonomy (NCBI): domain Eukaryota; kingdom Metazoa; phylum Arthropoda; class Insecta; order Hymenoptera; family Figitidae; genus Leptopilina; species Leptopilina boulardi. Next base: position 321,321 of record NW_026137701.1, on the reverse strand, counting down.
GAAAAGATGAATTATTTACCGAAAATAAGTGACAAAAAGGTGATTAAATTTCTTACCTTAGCATTATATTCAATTGCTGTTTTATAAAGAAATGCAACATTCATTACAGTAATTCCCTGCTTAATTATTTGAACGCAACGTCGTTTTAGTTGCGTTTCAAAATATGCATTCGCCAATTCTAAAAGTTCTGAAAATTTAAATAATCTGTCAATAAAAATTAAAACGAACAGAAACTGAAGATTTCCAAATTAGAAAACAATATACCTAGTGCGTTTTCGGCAGGTAAATCGACTTCATCCGTATATAAATATTTTATAAACGATCTATAGACTTCATAAGAAAACTGATCATGTTCCAATGTACTAAAATGAATATTATACAAGAATATTAAACTATAATCTATTATATTCTTAATGTTATACTTAATGCTTACAAAAAAAAAATAATAACATTTGTAAAAAAAGAGAAGTCGACAATTCTTTAGATTTAAAAACAAATAGAAAAATCTAATAGAATTACAATTTTTGATTTGCATTAAAAATTGTACAAACTCTTGATTATTTTCAGCCCAATGCTCCTGGAACATGGATCTAAAATATTGACAGCGGATTTTAAGCACAGATTTATGAACGTGAATTGGCTTTCCTTGTACCTGAATCGTCAGGTCGCATGTTGCCTAAAATTTTAATTTTTTAAATGTTTTTTTCAATTAGAAAATAATTAAAATTAAGAATGATGATTTTATCACTTGGTCGTCTTTAAAAAAAAATAATAATAATAATAATAATAGCTAATAAATAAAATTCTTCAGGATTTTTAAAAAATTGTAATATATCGGGGAAAAAACAAATAAAAAAAATAAGCAGACAACAATTAAGAAAATAAAAATATAAAAAGACTGTAAAATGAAAGAAATTTTATGATAATGAAAGAAATATGTATAATAAAAAATAAAACGAAAGATAGGACAAAAAGAAATGATAAATTGTCGAAAACAAAAAGATAAATATTATAATAATTGAGAAAATATAAAGATAGAAAATAAAATTGAAGAAAATTTTATGATAAAAAGTATAAATAAAAAATATTAAAGATAAAAAGTAATGAAACAAAACAAAGTTAAAGAAAGAAGACAAGAAAAAGAAAAGGAAAAAAGAAATTAATTTTTTACCGGATCATCGAATGCCTGTTTCAAGCATTCGAGAATTCCACTATCCTCATCGGCATTTAAAACAAGTGGCTCATGCATGACACTCGGTGTTGCGTAGCAAGCGAGGGCGTCGTGAATATGTGGCAAAAATGTGGCAACCGGAGAAGTAACACTTTGTCCTCGACACTGACCCCACATAAAAATTCGTCCACCTTGACCGACAGCAACACTAATATGATTATAATGCAATGCAGCAATATCGGAAACTCTCCCCATTTCTGGTAACGTTATCTTTAATAAAAAAAAATTAAAGCTTCTGTTAAGCTATATTTTTTTGTATAGTTTATGGTTTCAATAAATAAATGAATTTTTTCTTTTTCTCTCATCTATTGTTTCTTTTTTGTTTTAAATTACTAAAATTTATAATATAAAATTAATAGCAAACTCACTTTTACTGGAGAACAAGAATTGGCTTTATTTCCAAGACCAAGTTGACCATAAGAATTTCCTCCCCAAGAATAAAGTGTACCTTCGTCACTGAGAGCTAATGTATGAGCGTAACCGCAAACAACTTTTTCTAAACAAAAGAAAAAAAAACGCTTATTTTAATTTTTTTTAAAGTGATAGAGCATTCAACTGGAAATTGAAAGATCCTGGGTTCGCCCCAAGTGAAGTTAAAGTTTTTCACATTTTCAAAAATGTCTATTACCTACAAATACTCCAACGAGAGCTGCAACTCGACAAGGACTCGATTGATTAATATAATTTCCAATACCAAGCTGTCCAACTCCATTATATCCCCAACCGTAAACCTCACCGACGTCAGTTAATGCAATACTTGACGTTTGTCCACAAGTTATGGACACGACTTTTTTTTCAGATAAAATCGAATTAACTTTTCGTGGAGCACCTTGATTGGAATTTATTCCACTACCGACTTGACCACAATTATTTTGTCCCCAAGCGAAAACCTGTGTAAAAAACAAAAAACAAATATATATTCTATTTTCTTCATTTTGTTATGTTATCATAATAAAAAAAGAAAATATTCACCTCGCCTTCATTTGTGAGTGCAAGTGAATGATGACTGCCACATGCAATACTGACTATATTCTTTTCGCATAAAATTGTTGAAATAATTGTCGGAGTTAATCCTTGATTCGATGATCCATTTGCCAATTCATTATATCCATTGTGACCCCACGAATAAACCTGCAAATTAAGCGTTAAATTATTATTAAATAAAATGAATATAAATAAATTCTACTTTTTTTTATTAAATGTTTTTGTATAAAAAAAAATAATAGAAATTAACTTTGATATACAATAATTACAATATTATACAAAGGATTAACATTAAAAAAAAAAAATATATGAAATTTTAATTTTAAGGTAGAAATTATTTGAATAAATTTTCATACTTACTTCACCTTTATTACTGAGGGCAAGAACATGAGGTCCACTACCATATGCAAAATATTTTATTCCTTTATCACAAAGTGCTTCGATTTTTTTTGGGAAAAGAGTATTGTGAACATCACCTGTACCTAAGCAGCCCGAAACATTTGTTCCCAAACCATAGACTGAACCATCCTTTGTAACAATAAGTGCTTCATTTCCTAAGCTTCCTATTAAAAATATATATTTACCCACAAATTAAAGAATCAATTACACAAACTATAAGAAATAAATAAATAATACAAACCATAAACAACGGCCATATGAATTTTTCCAATGAATTTAGAGTCCAAAAGACTAAAAATTGGCCAATTTTTTAAATCAGCACGTGACATCCTTTCAATAAATGCGAATATTCAGTCTTTGTGTTTAAAAACAAAAAAAAAAATAATAATAATAAAATATATATTGGAATATAAAATTCAAAATTTTTTATTTTGAACCTTCTTCGATAATGACCATTCACTTGTAATATGCGTATTTTATCAAAAACGTCGCAACAATGATACTACCAATAAAAAACACACAAGAAATCCAAGAATCGCGATAACATCTGGTATTACAAATTGATTGCGAAAAATAAATACTGCATTAATTTACAATTTATATACACTTTTTATACATATCACGATTTTAAAGGTTATGAATGAAAAATTTGTACTAAATATAATTTATATAGTATTCTAAATTAAATATTTAGACATTAGACTAATCAAAATGCAGAACACATTTTCAAGATCCGTGAAAATTGTAGAATTTCTTTGTCTGTGGGCTTCATTTTTTTTTTAACGAAAAAAAAAATAACAAAAACAAAACTTCAAATGACAGCACAGTGCCTTGATCTGAAGTTAGCTGTAGAAATGTCACATTTAAAACTTCGATTATAATCGATTTTTAAAAGCGCGGGAATTTGAATTCTAAGTTAAAATTGAATTGAATCGTAAAATTAAATTACTATCAATTAGGTAAGTAAACGTACTACATTATTTTAATTTTATCATTTTTCCTTCCTATTATTTATTAATAATTATTGATTAATAATATAAAAATATTTGTAAATTAATTTTATTATTTATTTAAATAAAAACTAATTATTCGAAATTTATTTATTTATTTATAAAAAAAATAATTTTTTATTTCTTTCTATTAAAAAATTATTTCAACATACAAAATATCGATACAGGTTTACATTTTTGAAATTAAGAAATTAAATAAAGAATAAATAAATAAAATAATATGATACCACAATAATAAAAGTTACAAATTATATAATAATTACAGATCAAAATGTACCGGACACCCATTAAAAACTTTTTTTTTCTAATTTAACTTTTTTTTGGTTTGGAAAAATTTTTTTTTGGGAGAATCTGGTACATTTTAATCATCCTGCAGGCCTCGAATCGACTCAAAGGCACAAAAAAAGTCGTTTTAGTCGATTTATATTCCAAAAAAAGTCGAAAAAGTCGATTTTTTTTATTTTAACAAAAACATTTTACAGATTTTTAAATAATTTTTTTTTTTAAATAATAATACTTTTGGAAGGGTTAAAGTTGAAATTTTTAGAAATAATTGAATTTCAAAAGATTTTGTTAATTTTCAGAAAATAATTAAATTTTACAGAACTAAAAATAATTTATCAAATAATTTTAGATAACATTTTTTAAATGTAATTGAATTTTCAAAGATTTACAATTGAGATTTTTGAAATTAATTGAACATCAAGTGATTTTTAATTAAAAATTTTTGATGATTTCACTAAAAAATTTATTAGAAATTGCAGACAAAAATACAATAATTTGAAAACCATTTTTAATTGAAAAATGGTTTCAGATAGTTGAATTTTCAAAGAATATTATAAAAATAGTTAAGAATAATTGAATTTCCTTAGAATTATAATTGAAATTGTTAAATTTCAAAAAATTTTAGAAATAATTAAATTTTTAGAAGCTTTTAAATTCAAATTTTTGAAAATAATTGAATTATAACTGAAATTTTGAATAATAATTCTATTATTTTAGTTGATTTTTGATTGAAAATTTTGATAATAATTAATTTTGAATTGAAATTTTTGATAATAATTGAATTTTAATTGAAATTTTGGATAATAATTTAATTTTAGTTGATTTTTGATAATAATTAATTTTGAATTGAAATTTTGGATAATTATTGAATTTTAATTGATTTTGAATTGAAAGTTTGGGTATTAATTTAATTTTAGCTGATTTTGAATTGAAATTTTCGAAAATAATTAATTTTTATTTGATTTTGAATTGATTTATGATTTTGAATTAAAAATTTTTGGTAATTTTATTTCATATTTTTTTTAAATTATAAATAATTGTTAAATTTTTTATAAAAATTTTAATTGAAAAATAATTTGCAATAATTAATTTAGTGAAGAATTTTAGTTCAAAATTTGTTAAATAATTGAAATAAAGAAGAATTGAAGAAGATCTGCATTTTATACCTACTAAAAAAAAAATATATTTTATTTAAAAATTTTTTTAAAAAATGTAAAAAAAGTCGAAATAGTCGCATTTTATTAAAATAAGTCAAAAAAAGTCGTATTTTTGAAAATAAGTCGGAAATAGTCGAAAAAGTCGTATAATCCGAGGCCTGATCCTGTATAATAACAAATAACTAATAAAAAAAAGTAATTATATAAATCATTTAGAATGAATCACATGGTATAATAATTTAGAAAAATTAATTAATTGAAAAAATATGATAAAAATTAAATTAAAAGTTCTATAAGCAAAGAGATAAATAAAATCGCAAATTTGTATTCATTATAAATATTTATTTTATCGTAACAGTAGGTATATTTTAAAACGTCGATTTTGACACCATAATATTTACAAATGACAATGAGTGCATAGACACGAACGTTATAAAATATGGAGGAGGCTTGAACACGTGTTTTTTTTTTTTTTTTTTTTTTTTTTTTTTCCTTTTTTTTTTTGACAAACGTCGATTACATTTTTGTAAATAATGTATATATAATAAATCTGTATTTGTTCTTTATTTACGATAATCAATAAGTCGATAGAATCTTGCGGATAAATCTCTTTCGAAATATTGATTTTTTTCACAGGTGCACACGCACCACACATATTCACGCACAATTTATACATACATTCAATAAATGTGCGTGGAAAATCTTATCTCACATATATATTTTCTTTTTCTTTTTTTTCTAAATGTGTTCTCTAATGATTTGTTAATAATAATTAACTTTGAACTGCTAGGAATGCAACATTATAAATCGTAGACAATGTTTGCAGTAAGAAAAATATAAACATTCTAAAGAATTCCAAAGATTTTTTTTAGCTCCACAACAAGTTCTTTTTTATAAATTTTTTTTTTTTTGTTTTTCTGCACAAATTCCAATGTGTATAATATTATCGTGATATAAATATTCGCATTACAACGATTAAAAAAGATTTGTAAGTTGCTACAAAGTATTTGTTTTTTTGTTTTTTTTTTAATTATCAGTCGAGTATTCCATACACGTGGGTATGAAACAAAAAAGTATATTATATTATATTTTAAAGATCTGATACTTTTGTGTAGTTCGAAATTACATGATATCGAGATCTTTCGTAAAATAATAAATTCATGAGGATAAATGGAAATTCTTAATTGTCTAAAAAATAATTATCATATATCTATTATATAAATAATAATAATAATTGGCTACTCGACAATATTAATTCTATTAAGTCATATATAAATTTCTATACTACTAAAAAAAACATGGCATATTTGGCATAAAAAAATATAAGACCTCTGACTAAAACAAAGCCTCAACATTTTAGCCTCTATACATAATCGTATCGCAATATATATATATAAAAAAAAAGAAAATACCAATCTACAAAGTTTGATCGAGAAAGTTTATATTGAAACATATAGAGTACATACAGTACGTGTGGTTTTTCGCTTAGAATCAAAAATAGTAAGTACAAAAATTGCAACGCATTAGAAAAGTTAAATCGCAAATAGAAAATAAGTATGTATATATGTAGCTGTTTCGCCAAACTGCATACGAAAGTAAACCAAAACGAATTACCATTTTATGATACCATCAGATAATAAAAATTAAATGAAACGCGTGAATATTTTCCCAAAATCGGAGAAAATTTTATTTATTTTTACCTTTTTTTTTTATTCAACAAAAATTTACATTTTCGAATTTAAATGTTTATCATAAGCTTCATATTTTAAATTTTTTGCTGTAATGATGTGGATAGACGTTTTAATATTCGATTTTTTTTTTTTTTATTCAACTTTTGAATTTATTAATTTTATTTTTGTTCACTGAAATTTTAATGTAATTAAAATTTTCAAGTTATCTGAATTTCTAGCAAGACAATTTTTTTTTTTAAATCAACTTTTTACGTATTACATATTGTATTATAAAATATTAAATTAAAATAAATTTTCCATAATTGAACAAAAATTTATATTTCAGAATTTAATTAATTATTAAGGTTCTTTTTATATTGATTTAATTCTTTAAAAATCAAGATTTTTAATTCCAACAATAAGTAATGTCGAATAAAAAATTACGCTTTTATTAACGAAACAAAAAATTCGATTAAATGATAATTTTGTTATCAAAAAGAAAAGAAAAAAAAATTCGATAACTCAAAAAATGTAATTACAGAAAATTCCTATAAATAAAAAGTAAATGAAAGAATAATTCATTCAAAATTATTGATTCAATGTTACTAACAGGAAAAAAAATTTATATTTGCCTCAGAGCTAAATAAATTTTATTAAAAGAAAATAAAAATTTTAATTCTGTCTAATAAAATTATATTTGTTTACAAAAATTTTTGATTTAAAATTAATAAATAGTTATTTAGTTTTAAGACAAATATATTTTTATTCAATTTTAATAAATTATATAGAAAAATTTCTATGGTTCAATTTGACAGAATAAATTTCGATCCAATGTTAAAGGAATTTTTGAATTCATATTCATTCAGTTCAACAAGTCATATCAAAACGTTTAACGATATATCTTCAAAAAAAAAAAAAAAATGTTCCTGAATTAAGAGAAAGAAAAGACAGTTGATGACAAGATGTTGACAATAAAAAAAAAAAGAACGGCTTATTAAAGTATCCAATAAATAAGCGAGGTAAACTGGAGGAATTTACATCTGAAATAAAATCACAGAAAGTTATTTACAGCTGTAGCGCAGTTTTCACGACATTGCTTAATGGTAACATTTACTGAATACACTTTACAGATGAGTTCGTTTCCCTGCTTAGAAGTTAGATTGAAACTGAATGAAAACAGACGACGCCAGTGACTAGATTTTAAACTAAATTGGATAAAAGGAGAGAACTTTATCCACCTTATTCATCATTTATACCTCTCGTCACTTTATATATATATATATATATACCTTCATATATATATATATAATATGCATTTTCCAAAAACTTTTCACCAGAAATTTATTCACGTCTGTTCTTGTAAGTTACTGTTTAAAAGTTCCGTATTAGCGTTATTTGAAGCTAACTGTTGTGCTTTCTTAAGTTTTCGATGACGTTTTTTGTTTCTCCTATGAATACAATAGAGAATGAAGAAAATACAAATTAATGAGCCAGCAACACAACTGATAACTAAAGTCCAAGTTGATTTTGCCTTTTCGCTTTTAATTTTCTCCTTAATAATTTCCTCGCATTCTTGATAAAGTGACATTGTTCTATTATTGAAATTTTCCGAACAATTTAAGTCAAATTTATTTGAACATTTAAAATGAGGAAGAACAGTGATATTATGTTGCTTAATCCAAATATTGAAATGTTGGCAATCACAGGTAGCCTCATCAAAGGAAATTGGATTATTTGTGAGATCGAGTATTTGCAATTTGCAAAGTGGAGCAATATTATCGACATTGATTTTTGAAATTTGATTTTCCGATATATTTAGATAAAATAAATTTGGTAATGGTCCGAGATTGGGAAATTTTTTGAATGAATTTTTAACAGCATGAATAATTTTTAATGGTGATGTGACAATTTGGGATTCGAAAACAGATTCAGTCAATTTATTGTCTTCGATGTAGAGTTTCTCGAGGCGTGGTAAGCTTAATAATCCCTTTGGAAGTGTTATTGAAATGGTTCTCGATAAATCTAATACCATCAACTCCTGTAAAGGATCGAATGCTCCATCCTCAACGCCTTGTAGAAAATTGTCCTTCAAATCTAAAAATTTTAGATTCGTAAATCGTGAAAATGTGTCTTTACTGATGTCAACCAATCTATTGTATGAGAAATCCAAAATCTGAAAAAAAACAAAATTTTTTTATTAATTTAAATATATACATAATTTAATTATATTTATTATAAATTAATAATAATAATAATAATAATAATAAATTGAATAAGTCAGGGAAATTAATAATCTAATTAATTATTGGTGAATTAAATTTAAATTAATTGAAAGAATTTTTTCTTTTTATGTAATTTTTGATTTTTAGAAAGTAGAAAAAGAAATTTATTGAAAAATTCTAATTAGAGAAAATTTAATAATGAATTAAAATCAAAATAATTTAACAATTATAGAAATAAATAATAAAGCAATAATTTGAAGGTATACCTCAATACTCGTCTGAAGATTTTGAGGAATTTTATCAAAACTTAGATTTTGGCAATTGCATGTGAGCATAGTTTTATCTTTGAAGTATCGACATTTCTTTGGTGGAATTTCTGAATTTGAGAGCATTGATTGAGACCACGTATCTTTTAATGCAAATGTTTCCGGCATTATCGTCATGCTGAATCCGAACAGGATGAGGCCATGGAAAATAAACAGATTCATGTCTGTAAAAGAAAAAAATAAATTAGTTTAAAATAAATTTTATTCAAAAAATTATAATTCGAATGATAAAAATTAATTAAACTTTAAAAAAATATTCCTACAATATTGTATTAAATGAAAAATTCTTTTTTTTTACAACAATCAAAATTATTAAATGAAAATTGTTTTTCTTTTCGAAAATAAAAAAAAAGTTGCAAAAGCAAACTTGAAAAATTAGGTCGAAGTAAAAAATTAAAATTCAATAACTAGTTTAAAAACGATGAGCTTTTATTTTGTTTTTGTATTTCAATTAAAAATTAATTACACCATGTAATAGATTTATTTTTAACGAAACACGTTCCTTGATTAAACGTTGAAAATTTCATTTGCATACCGGAAAAGCAAATACTTTAATAATTCTCAGTAAATAAACTTTTTACAAAAAAAAAATTAAATAAGTTTTATGCAGATTAGAAAGTGACTATTATTTAATAACTTAATGATAAAATTTTTGAAAATCTTAATTTTCCAAGTTTATCGCTATTCAGTTAAAGAGGATAATTTTCAAATGAATTTGTGTGACAATTTAAAGAATAATAATTTGTGACTTTCACAGATTAGTTCGAACTGAAACTCATTAGCGATAATAGTCGAAAAGATTTATATCTAAAATTTGTTTAATCTGAGTAAATAGGATATAGAGTATAATATAAGTTTAAGCTTAAATAACGTATCAACCAATTATAGGGAATCATAATTTGCATTAAGTATTATAGAGGTATTCTCGGAATAATTAAGATCGCAAGTCATGAGACTTAAATATAAACTTGTACGAAAATAGGACAAAATTTATATTGGGTACGTGAGTGAATTTTCGAGTCTTTATGCCTGTGCAATGTTATGTCAAAAGTAATATATATATACTATAGACAGGAAGAGAGAAAGAAGGAATTTCATGGCAAAGCATTACTTCCGACAAATCTGCTTTTATTCAAACTGAAATCGAATCTATTCAGAGATGAAACTTTTGTGCAATCGCAAATCGACTTTTAGACGTGTAAGAATCGCGATAGGTGAGAGATTTATTACCGTGAAACATTACTCTCTCAAGCACTTTTCAATATCACCTTTCCAATAATTTTTGTCTAATTGGAAAAATTAAGCACTTGAAATATGAACATTGAAAAAAAATTAAATTCAATCTTGAGTTTATTTTTGTAACTGATGGAAGAGCTTTTAAAATAATTTCAATATACAAAAGATCCATATAGTGAAAAAAAGAGATCAATTAACACATGAAATATAAATACCGTGTTGATGATTTCATTGAGAAAATGAAATTAAAATTTTTTTTTTATTAAATTTCAAGATTGAATACAAAAATAAAAATAATTAAAAAATATGAAACAAGATATATTACAATGAAAAAAAAAAATTTTTTTTTGACTTAAATAATCGATTACTTGACTATTATTAAATAATATTTATTTTTATTAAATAATTATTATTTGAGTCAATTCAGTTTTTTATTTGTTTAAAAAACAGAAATTATTGGTTCTAATACAGTTTATTTAATTCAAATGAAAATTATTTGGCTCAAGTGAATATTCATTTGATAACAGTCAAGTAACCGATTAATATGAAATTTCAAAATTGGAAATAAAAAATTGGCTTCGAATCAACTTTGAAAAAATAACTTTAGTCGCATTAAATTATATTAAAAAAAAAGATTCACAAAAAGTCGATATTTTTTTAAATTCTTAATAAATTTTATTATATAGTTAATTAATATTTTATTATAATATTAAATATATTCATTATATAACCTATTATAACTATGAAATAAAAAAAAGAAATTAATTAACTTCATTAATTCTTTAAAATTACTTAAAACAGACAAATTAAACAATTTTGCAATTCCTTTTTTCTTAAAAGTTTTACAAACATGTATGATTTATGGAAATTATTCTAATTAAGAATTTTTGACAAAAGTTTTTTATAATAAAAACAAAAAATATTAAATTCTTCAAATTGATTTTCTGAATGTTTAAATAAACAAAATCATTTTTTTTTGTTCTATAAATTTTTTAAAAATTACTATAATAAGTATATGTAAAATTAATTAGAATAAGTCGCATTTTTTAAAATGAAAGTATTTCTATTAACAAATTTACCATTTTTACCTGATAATAATGGTATTAAACTTTATTTTAAAGCTGAAATAAAGCATAAAATTGGGTGAGCGAATTTACCCGCAATGAGTGAAATAACCCCGTTTTACGGTAGTTGAAAAAATTTTTAATTTTTCTATAATTCAACTTCGGAAATAATTAATTTTTATTACTAATTAATTAATTAATTAATTTTTCTTAGTTTTTAAATGTAATTAAAAGTTTGTATTTTTATTTTTAGTTTGAAATAATAATATATAGGAAAATTTAATTTTCAATTAATAATTGTTTACTTTAAATTAGAAGTAAAAAATTTTTTTTTTATTATTTATACAAAATAAAATTCTGAGAATGTAATATTTTTTATTTTTAACATTTTGTTTCACAAAAACTGATAAATTTTTTTTTGGACTTAAAAGCAGAATTCCAAAGATCCATTTTAGAGAAAAAAGAATCCATTGGTAGAATATTCCATGGGTAATTATATTTTTATTTATTATTATTATTTAATATTTAGAAAATTTTTCGTAAATTAAAATAAAGTGAAACTTATAAATTCTTTTGCACACTTTTCTTGTGTTTCGAAACGTTTTTAAAGATAGGCATTCTATTTTATTCAAAGAGTTATATAAGAGGGTGAAAAAAATAAATAAAAATACAATATCCTAGATACCTACAGGACACATAAATACTGGCATGCTAAGATACCTCCTCTGGTTTCAATTCCCTGTAAAATAGTAAAATGTTTTATGCAAAATGGTAATTTCATTTCCCATATTCACGCCATAAATTTTCTTATAAACGCATAGTCAGATCGTTCGTAAGATTTTAATTTACGCTTTTACCTATAATAATTCAGCAACAAGAACAAAACGTTCTGAATCGCCGCATTAAAAATATAAATTTTTCTATTAACGCCATTTATTTTATATTCGGACATTTTTCAAAAATCTTTTTACATTAAAAAAAAGCAAAATATTTTCATCCGTTTATATATAAATCCTTGAATTGTAAACAAAAATTTTCATTATAGGAATAATTTAATTTCTGTATATAATCCTGTTGTGAATTAGGTTACCAGTAAAAAGTTTTGAAAAAAAATTAATATTTAATATTACATTTTTCAATTTTTATATGGAATTATTTATAGAGCTATAATTAATTTAATTTTTATAATAGTTGTTTTTATTGGTTTTATAAGCATTGTGGTTCATTTTTATTGTTGACATATAGTTTTAACAAATCTTGCTTTTAATTTAATGATATTCTCTCTACTTTAATTTCCATAAATGCATATAAAGTCATAAAAATATACAGTTCTAATGGAGAATAAAATTGAAAATTGAATTCTTATCGCGATGAAAACTATTTATATATAGAAAACTTAGATCAATAGATTTGAATATAAAATTGAAATTTTTTAAAAATAAGAAAATTCCATTCATATTTAAATGTAACAAGAAAAATAATAAAAATAATAAAAATTCTAATATATAATAATTAAGATAGAGTTTAAAAAAAGGGAACAAAAAAATTTATTTATCTGTATTATAAAATAAAAAAAAAAATGAAAAAAATTTATAATTTTCAGACGTTACAATATTTTTTAATAGGTTTAAAAATATCTTCTTCCTTTTAAATTTTTAATGAATATTTTAGCTTTATAAAACTAGTATTTCTAGACAAGAAGAATTAATTATTTTTAAGTTCATTTTTAAAAATAAAAATAAAAAATGAAATATTGAAAGAAACAGAAATTCTATCTGAATTGCAATGAAATGTCAACGCTGAAATTAATTTACCTTTGACATCTCTCTATTAATTCAAAGTCTATTTTTAATATTATTAAAGAAATATTCCAAGAAAAAAAAATCCAACAAGATAAAGAAGCTGACATTTGTTTTCAACCTAGAAAAAGCAGTCTGCGCAATTCTGAACTCGATTTCCTATTATTACGCAATGTACGCAGTTGAGGGTTGGCAAAAATATTGACGTTACTGAAAACGAGGGATGAGAATATAAAACTATATATATATATAAGAATGTATGGACTTACATTACGAACGAAAGGCAAAACTTTAAGTTGGGGAAAAATATATACCCGGGACAATATAGATAAGATAACAAGGATGTACAAAATATCCTGTCTTGACCTTTTCACCTTCAATATAAAAAAAATTTTTTTTTAAAAATTTGTCTCCTTTTTTAAATAATATATATATATATATATAAAACTTTTATTTATTTTTAATAAAAATTAAAAAAAATGTATATATATATTATGTACAATTTTCAAAGGTGTTTTAACATTCGTTAAAATATAATTCTGCAATAAAACTATAAAAATTTTATTTCACATTTTGTTTGAATTTACACAAAACAAGCGTCTGTCATGGGATACTTTACCATACAGGTAGGAAAGAATTAAATAAATTCCATGCAACCAACTATGCGAGAGTAATGAAAAAATTCCGCGAATTTATTTGAAACACAAAAGAAGTTATTTAAAATTTTTTAAACTATTTACATATATATAAAAAAATTTTCATGTACATAGACGATAATTAAAATTTAAAAGTTAAAACACAGTTTCCCCTTTCATTAATCTCGAAACACGATGCAAAAGATTGATGTATTAATTATTTTATATAATTATTACTTCATTATAATATATATTTCATATTATGAATTTCACCTGATATAATTTTGAAGCAGCATTATAAATTTAATATTTAATTAAATAATAATAAAATAATGGAAAAAATAAATTTAAACCAAAAATATTGAGTTATAAAATTTATTTTAAATTGAAAATGTTATTAAAATATTTAAAAATTATTAAAATGTCTATAAGTAAAATTAAATTTTGATTAAAACTTCAATTTTAATTAAGTATAAGAGTAAGTCCACGTCAGAAATATCAGAATCTGCAAGTGGTTCTTCGATTTTAATAATACTTGGTAAAATTATAGCTTTATATAAGAGCAATGTGTAAGTAAAAGGAATTTTTAAAATATCTAAAATTGTAGGAGTTATATCATTTTTAATTTTGATACTGCAATTTTTTCTTTCCTTTATATCTCGGTCAATTTTCAACCGATTTTGATGAATCAAAAACGATTTTTTTCAGAAAATTACGTATTTTCAGAAAATTTCAAAATAAAAATAAAATTTTCTTATTTAAATAGAAAAAAGTAAAAAACAAAATTTCTTTTAGATTTTTTTTCAATTTCGACCTCTTTTTTTTAATTTTTAATTTTTTAATAATATTCTTTTTTATTTTATCTTTAATTTAAAAAAAAATTCATCCTGGAGACTTTTTTAGATCTCGTGATATCGTCCTTTAAGTATTATAAGTCTTCATCAATTTGAAAACCGCAGGACTTGCTTCTATCATTACTTTCATTTGTTTGTTGAAATTTTTTATGGTTTTGAATAACTATTTGTTTTAGAATCCTCTAAAAGAAAGTGCTAAAAACTTCAGCTACAATTTCAGGTTGCATTGTTAAGGTTTCATTACAATTTATTTTAAATTATAAATATTACAAAAAATAAAAACTTTGCTTCAAATCTATTAATAAAATATTGATTTGCTTGAATTTTCACTGGTTTTAGTCAAGTAATTTAAAAATAAAAACATTATTACGCGAAAGTTTCTAGTTTGTAACAATCTGGATCCTAGTTTTCTTGAGATGTGGGTATTTAAAGAACGATATCATGAGATCTAAAAAAGTCTCCAGGATGATTTTTTTTTTTAAATTAAAGATAAAATAAAAAGGAATATTATTAAAAAATTAAAAAAAAGAGGTCGAAATTGAAAAAAAATCTAAAAGAAATTTTGTTTTTTACTTTTTTCTATTTAAATAACAAAATTTTATTTTTATTTAAAAATTTTCTGAAAAAAATCGTTCTTGATTCATCAAAATCGGTTGAAAATTGACCGAGATATAAAGGAAAGAAAAAATTGCAGTATCAAAATTAAAAATGATATAACTCCTACAATTTTAGATATTTTAAAAATTCCTTATACTTACACATTGCTCTTATATAAAGCTATAATTTTACCAAGTATCATTAAAATCGAAGAACCACTTGCAGATTCTGATTTTTCTGACGTGGACTTACCCATAAGTTACAAATTTATTAAATTTACAATAATTTAATGGCAAAAATACAGGTTAATAATAATTTTTGGAAATTTTACTATTAATTTCTCTACAGATTGGCTAAACACTCCTCTATAAAATTAATACAAAAAAAAACAATTAAATGCATCACCCTGTCTAAAATTTGAACTTTTTGTTAGAGTGTCGATATTTTATAAAAAAAAAAAAATTCGTGAATGACGCATGTTGACAAAGTGAGTTGGATTTATTTATACTGCATGGAAAATATGTGGAATCAATTTATACGTCATTATTACTAAAAAAAATGTTTCAGTAACTATCAACTATCTAAATATTTTTAAACATAATACGATTTTGCCTCTGATCTGCATTTCCTATTTTTTTTTTTTTTGTATTTTCACTTAAAAAAAATTAAAAATTTTCAATTTTTAAAAAACATGTGTTTCCTAAATAAATTATTAACTTCTACTACAAAACAAAATATTCCAAAAATCGGAGTAAAAATGTTATAGAGGGTTAAATTAAAAATTTAGTGCATTTTATTACGAAAAATATATTTTTAATTAAAATTTACATTTTAATTTTTATAGAATTAAATTTGATGAATATAATTTTAAAATCCACAAATAATACTACAGCGCATTTATAGGATAATATATAATATTTTTTAAATACTTTTAAATTTTTTTCATAAAAAATTTATATAATAAATATATACCAACAAAAGAAAATTACAAATTTTAAATAATTAATATATGACTATTGAAAAAATAATTTGAAAAATGATTGACAGTAAAACAATTTTAATTCAATTAATGGACATTTTAAATGTTAGATTCTTTTTATAAAAACTATTTAAATATGAGATAATTATATATAATCCACTAATAATAATTTAAGATGAAACCAGAGCAATGAGAATATATGGGGCATTCTATGGGAAATTTTCATTGAAAATTTTTTTTTGTCCGAAACATTTTTTTTTCGAAATCTATATGAAAAATAAAGAAATACATATTTTTTTATTTTTTTATTTGATGAAAATGAAGGAAGTTATGATTTTTTGAAATTTAACGTCAACGAAGAAAGTGTGTTTTTGGAACATTTTTTACTCTATTGTACTAAGAAATTAAAAATTATGCTATATATGAAATTTTTTCATTTTTTCTCAAATTTTTCAAATATGTGCTCAAAAATAACGTACCTATAACAGAAGCAACAAAAAAGTTGAAATTAAACTTATAAAGTTAGTTTTCTCAAAAGAGACACTTTCGATTTTTAATTTTTTTTTTGCATTACAATCTCTGATGATTGAAGAATTTTTTCCCCTATCTGCGAAAGTAGTACTTTTAGTTTTTAAATTACTATTTATAATTTTTTTAGTACGGCTCACAGAATTTAAGCATTTTTTCTACAAATATAACCTTTTTCCATTAACATTCATTTGTTTTTTTTTAATTTTCATAAAAACATATTAAAAATCGTTGCGTCAAGCTTAAAAATTGTAAATAGTAATTTAAAAACTAAAAATACTACTTTCGCAGATAGGGGAAAAAATTCTTCAATCATCAGAGATTGTAATGCAAAAAAAAAATTAAAAATCGAAAATGTCTCTTTTGAGAGTACGTTATTTTTGAGCACATATTTGAAAAATTTGAGAAAAAATGAACAAATTTCATACATAGCATAATTTTTAATTTCTTAGTACAATAGATTAAAAAATGTTCCTAAAACACACTTTCTTCGTTGACGTTAAATTTCAAAAAATCATAATTTCCTTCATTTTCATCAAATAAAAAAATAAAAAAAATACATATTTCCTTATTTTTCATATAGATTTCGAAAAAAAAATTTTCAATGGAAATTTCCCATAGAATGCCCCATATATATATTTTTTTTTAAATAAAATTTCAATAATTGTCTTAAGACAAAAAAAAAAAAATTGAAGCATCTTTAGTGATGAAATATTAAAAGTTAAAATGCAAGCTTAATTTTGGTATATGCACACAATATATGAAAACGTCATATTATCATCGCATCAGTGAATTCAGTGTCCTTGGTTCTTGCATTTTTCACATCGTATCTCTCACGAAAAAATAACTCATTTTTTACTCAACGTATATAAAGAATAAAAAGGGGTTTTGTTTCTTACGCGGTTACAGTTTGCATAGGTAAATTGTCTCCTATATATATACATACATTTTCTCCGCGTGTTTAAACAATATTACAGTAAACGTTTCACGTTTACAATTTACGTACAATCTTCAAAGTATTTTTCAAAACCATCATGAAACTAGTATATTTATAAACAAGTTTACACACGCATTACAAATAATAGTCATATAATAGAAGTTAATAATAAAAAATTGTTAAAATAAAGTTTAATAAAAAATGGTTTAACGTTAAAAATAATTCAAATTTCCAATAATAATAATAATTGTTTGTAATTTGAAATATGTTGTAATTAATAGGACGTATGAATATAATATAAAATTTATTAGAATTTTTATTTGTTCAAAATATTCAAAATATTTATTTATAGTTGAATTTTTGTAATGGTTAAATTATATAAACGAAATTTAATTTTAAAAAGATTTTTATTTTGTTACAAATAGAAAAATTCTATCTCAAAATCTTATTTTTCATTTGTATGATGTTTGTTTCTTGTTTTAAAATCAATAAATGTTATTGTCGAAAAGAAAAATAATTGAAAGATTTTTTTTCTATAAAAGAATATATTATATAAACGTGAAATAAAGTAGAGGACAAAAACTCACAAGTCAATATCATATTGTTGATTCTGAAACGTTTAATTAGCTTCGCGCAATTGATGAGAAAACGGTATACATAATATTTATATTACATATGGTCAATTCAACGTGAGATTTATAGTCGAGGTTTAAAATTTGGGTAAATATATTATATTTTTTTCTTATTCTTTGTAGAAAAACATGAAATACGTATTTTTTTGTTTTCGAAAAATCGGCAAAATTTTTTAGTTCTGAATTTTTGAAATTTTGACTTTGCGAAGGTAGACCTTTTTTTATGGCTTATATATCTCTGAAAATATTGAATTTGATAAAATCTTTTCAAAGAATAAAATTCCTGTAGCGTACTAAGTGAAAAAAAAGTTTAGCCTTATGGGTGAGTTTTTTAACCACGAAGTATTGTTAAAATAATTTACAATATCTGACAGCAACAATTTTGTAAATTTGTTAACTAACATTAGTTTCAATATTGCTAGTATTTATATTAAAAATAAAAATATGAGAAAAATAATTAAAAAATAAAGAAAAGAGCTATAAAGAGACTGGGTAAAAATAACAAAAAAATATTATGTTTATATAAAATTGTTATGAAAAAAAAAAAATTATTTAATTAATTATTTGATTTTGCTGTGTGTAAAAATTAATTAAAGTAAGTATTAGTCGTTTACCTTGACTAATAATATTGCACATTTCTCTTAATATGTCTCTCATTATGTCATTAATTTCGTAATGAGGAATTAAAAACATTAAAATTGTTTAAACAATTGAAATTTTTTTTTTTCAAAAAACAAAATCAAAAGCGTCATGCAGAATTATATTATCTTTAAAATAAGATATCAAGAACGTCAAAATCGGTTGAAATTTTAGTCATAACAAAAAAATTTGGCCGATTTTTAAAAAATAAAAAAATACGTATTTCATGTTTTTCTACAAAGAATAAGAAAAAAATATATTTACCCAAATTTTTAACCTCGACTATAAATCTCACGTGGAATTGCCCATATATGTATATATTTTTATATGCTGCTTATATGTACAGAGTCTGTTTTTTTTTGTAGTATACTCAGTGAAAATCGAGTTTATTATTATTATCGTGAATCATGACTGACGTCTGTTAATAACCGAAATATATATATATATATATATATATCAGCGAGGAATAAATCTCCTTCGGGGTATATAAACGCAGACTACTTCGACGAGAAATATTGTTTTATCCTTATACAACGCTTGTACGATAAAAATAATTTTAATTGTCGAAAATATTAAACATATAAGGTAAAATTCCTGAAATTGACAAATCAAAAATTTAAATTCATCTTTTCTCCAAATTTTGCCAAAATGTTGTTATTTTTAGTGAAAGTCTAAATTATCAAATATTATTATTGAATTTTATAATTATATATGTTTTGAGTTATAGAGTTTTGAAATTTCAACTTTTTTCAGACTATATTTTTTTTCAATTTACGATATTTGAAATTAGAATGCATAAAATTTAACACATATATAATGTGACGCTCCACAAGAAAAGGGA
Source organism: Leptopilina boulardi (assembly GCF_019393585.1). Lineage (NCBI taxonomy): Eukaryota > Metazoa > Arthropoda > Insecta > Hymenoptera > Figitidae > Leptopilina > Leptopilina boulardi. The sequence continues at coordinate 301,296 of NW_026137701.1, read as the reverse complement.
CATTATAGGCAAACATTTTTAGATTATTTTCTGTGATAGTCTTTGCTAGATTAAACATTCATTTTTAATTATATGTAAAATCAAAATTAGTTTTTATTGAATATTTTTGATCTAATGAAGACATAAACATCAGTTATTTATATTAAAAGTTGATCCCGTGTAGAAAAATCTTGTGGAACGTCTAAAGTCAAGCCTGGCGCAAACTAGAAAGCGTCTAGCATCGCTAGTCTGGAAGGTCTGGCTTGGTCCAGTTCTGGTACTACTCAGCCACTAGTGCAATATAATGTTAACTCAAAATGTTGTTCTATATAATGTCTTTTGAAAATTTCGTGCTTTATAGAAAACAAAAAAAAAAGTTGTAAAAAAATCTATCATTTAGTTTGAATGCGTAGAATTCTATTTTTTACTTTGAATGTTCAGAAATCATTGAATTGAACGCTTATTTAAAATTTAATTGATATGGCTTTGTAGAAAACAAAAAAAAAGTTGTAAAAAAATCTATCATTTAATTTGAATGCGTATTTAAAATGTAGTATACCCTTTAATTCTTTGATTCATTAAGAGTCATAAAAAATGTAATATACAATAGTAACTATTAAGGGAACATATTCAGTCATCATTTTTTTAAAAAATTCGACTTTTTTTCTTTATTTTTATTATATTACCACTTTTTTGAAATATTTTCCCGAAGTTTCGAATCAATTTAAAGAAAATTCATAATAGTCTGGAACAACTAGCCAGACACAGATTTGAATCTAGCCAGAAGGTCTATAGGGGGCATTCTATTTTAAAATTATACCCCTAGTAAACAATTGACAATATAAGACATTTTTTAAATAATTATTTCTCCCATTTAATTAAATCAAATTACTTTTGCAATGAGTGGTTTCGAAAGAGAAATTTCTAAACTTTACAATTGTAAAAAAATTTTTTCAAAAAAACATTTAAATAGTATAAAAAATTTAGTTTGAAGGTTAAACTTGTAAATATCTCAAAACACGTTGTCTCCGATTTTGACAAAATCTATGTCAAAAGAAAGCTTATAAATATTCTATTTTTTACTTCCGTAAAGTTTATAATGGACATTTTCGAGAATTTCCAGAAATTAATTAAAATTCTCAGACGTTTCGGAGGTTAAAAAGGATTGAAATTTGTATGAATGGAGAACCATTTCTTTAAGAGCGGATTTTGTTTTTTAAATTTAATTTCCATTAACCTTACATTATTACATCACTTGACATTAGAGAAAAAAAATATTGTAAACAATAAATATATTGATCTTTAGCTATTTGCAATTAAAAATTTTTCAAATTTAAAAAAATTATTAAGATTAAAATTGAAGTTTTAAAATTTATTTATTTAAAAATTTCGTAAAAACAAATGCCGCTGTATTTGAACAGAGGTTCTCTATTCATGCAAATTTCAACCCTTTTTAACCTTTGAAACGTCTGAGAATTTTAATTAATTTCTCGAAATCCTCGAAAATGTCCATTATAAACTTTACGGAAATAAAAAATAGAATATTTAAGCTTTCTTTTGACACAGATTTTGTCAAAATCGGAGACAACGTGTTTTGAGATATTTATAAGTTTAACCTTCAAACTAAATTTTTTATGCTAATTAAACGTTTTTTTAAAAAAATTTTTTTACAATAATAAAGTTTAGAAATTTCTCTTTCGAAACCACTCATTGCAAAAGTAATTTGATTTAATTAAATGGGAGAAATAATTATTTAAAAAATGTCTTATATTGCCAATTGTTTACTAGGGGTATAATTTTAAAATAGAATGCCCCATAGATAAAAAATAAAGTCTGAAAAAATAATTCGTAAATTCAAAATTCTATAACTCCAAAAATATTTTATCAAATTCAATAATATTTTATATTTAGAATTACACTAAACATAACAACATTTTGTCAAAGTTTGGACTAAATTAAATAACTTAAAATTTTTAACTTGGAAATATCAAGAATTTTTCCCCATATATGATTTACTATTAAAACGATTTTTAATTCACTGCTATATTTAAACGCAACTATTATAATATTATTATTTGTAGTTGCGGATGATAACACGTGATTCAAAATTCGTGTTTTGGTGCAACATGCAACCCAACCTACTACTTGCTACTACTACTTTATACTATACGCAAACTCATTTGCATCCTGTGTATGGTCTCAATTTTCGTCCATGCGGCGACGCGGCACAACGCATATAGAGCCTACCATACATGAATCGGATTACTTTGATCGGGTTTCAAAGGATATTGGGCTCTACATATTGGAAGTGATATCGAAACTGACGATCGATTAGAAAAAGGTGCGAATTTTCCCTATATAGGTATAATAAAAGCTACTGAACAGTGAAAAAAAGTATTGCGCGAAAAAAGGCCATTTAGCTTTACCATTTTCATTTTTCTTACAAAGAGACTTTTTCAATTTTGATAAATTGAACATTTTTCAACTCTTTGATATATATATAATGTACCCTATCTATATACATTGAAATATTGAAAATGCTTTATAACTAGAAAAAAAAAATTGTCGTCAAATGAATTCATTAATTTTTATATTTGATATATAAGAAGATATAAGGATTAAAAATGAAACCACAGAATAGAAAAATTATACATTTGAAAAATTAAAATCTTTTTTCATATTTCAAATTTACTTTTCAATTATTATTATGAAATATTTTGTTGTAAAATCGAAAAAAATGAGTCTCATTTTTTTTCTCAACTGTTTCTTACACAAAATTGTGTGGGGAATTAAAAAAAAAATTTTATTTTCTGTAGGACGTCAAGAACACTATTTTTTAATAATACTTTATAAATAAATAATATAAAAATCTATTAAATATGAAATTTTTTCAAAATAAAAATTATATTTAGAAACTACATTTTAAGACGAGAAAAACCCTTTTTCTTGTTTAATTGGTGAACAGGAATTCGAGAAAAAAAATTTTTTAAAATAAGACTGCAAAAAATTTCAATTGTTTATAATTTTAACAAAAAAATTTTTTTTGACCTAAAAATTTCAGGGACTTATTTTTACCATGTAAGGAGTCAAAAGAAATAATTTTTGATTTAAAAAAAAATTTCTGAATTTTAGGTGATCCGTTTGAGAAATTCTGACCCATATAATATATATATATGAGTTTTATTATTTGATTGTAAAAAGAATTTTTCTCTATTTATTTATTTTAGATAAAAATTCATAATTAATTTATATTGATTCTTTAAATTCAAAATTAAAATAGTATTGTATTTTGTATCGATGTGGGGGAAATTCTGAACATTCAAAAGAACAAAAAATTTGTTTAATACTTTTTTAAATTCAAATTTTTTTCCATAATACAGTTTTCTGTATTCAAAAATAAATTAATAATTTATTAATTATTTAATGTGTATATTTCTTCATTTTTCATTACTGTAATAATTTTTAAAAAATTTATAGACCAAAAAAAAATGAATTCGTTCATTTGAACGTTCACAACTTCAGGCAAAGGTATTTGTATTATATATTCTAGGATCCAGTTAAAAATAATTTTTATTATTCATTAGTATACTTCATCAAAGTGTATTAGGTCAATTCACTGAAAATCATCTAAAGATAATTTTTTAAGCTCGTAATTTTTTTCGAGAAGCTCCAAAAAATTTGAAGTTTTGCAAAGTTATTTTTTTTACTAATATTTATCTCCTATTATTATATATTATATTATTTTGATTATTTAATCTTTTTAAGTAAAAAAATTTCAAATTTAATATTTCTGAAACGAAGTATATAAAATACATTTTTGTCAAATTTCAAGTAGATATAAATATTATATTAGTAAAAAAAATATGTGCAAAATCTCAAATTTTTTTGGAGCTATCGAGAAAAAAGTTACAATATTAAAAAAAATATGTGAAATTTTTTCAACGAAAAACTTTTCAAATTCGTTTATATTAAAATAAAATAATAATTTTACAACAATTTTATCATTATTTCTATATGCATAAACTGATTTATGTTTCTGATAATACGTATTAATATATATTAAATAGTTTTTGAATAATAACATTTTTAAAAAAATAAATTTTTTTATAATGTAAAATATAATTTTTTTTTAAATCTAGAGTAAATAAAATTTTTATGTATAACTATAAAAAAACAATATAAAGCAATAAAAAATGTAGAATTATTAGATTAAAAAGAATGTGGGGTCATTCACCTTATTAATACAAATAAGGACTTATCATTGATTTATGATCAAAAATTGAAGAATTTTCCTCTTTTTTTTATAAATATATATATATATATATATAGTTTGATGTCTAAACTAAATGTATTGCTCTGTATTGCTTTTCGGCATTCGTGCGGTTCTTTAAATGGAAAAGTTGTGAATCGAAAAAAAGAAGGTTGAAGGGTTTATTTCGAGTGCATCAAAAGTTTCAGGTTTTAGCAGCTGACCCGTGAGAAGGTGAACATTTTAATTCTCAACTTGGATCGATACACATATTCCAAGGGGACTGTTCACTACTATTTAGTTGTATAGAGGAAATTCACTACGCGGCAAGCAAGGGGTGCTAAAACTCGCCCTTCCACAACAAGAGCGCTTAATGCTATAAGCATACGACGATCGCATATGGGAAAAGTAGTGTCATAGTTTATTTATAATATAATCGCATTAAATAAAGTAATTATAATAGTGAAAGTATTTTAATTAATTATTAATAAATTATTTTTAATTTAATTATGCGTCATTAATAAATTTATATTAATTATTAAAATAATTTAAATTAAAGTTATTAATAAAAATGTTTTTTGATCATTACTATATATAACAAAGTAATAAATTTCATTAGTAAAAGGCAATTTCATTTTCGATTATTATAATTAATCAATTTAATTAATAACAGATATTTCCCAATTGAATTATAAACAAATATTTGTCTCAGAGTTACTCTCTAAATTTGAATTAGTGAGAATTCGTTAACTAAATTAAATTAATAGAAATTTTCATTAATTAAAAAAAACTATAAGATTTAATACCTATATATACCTATTTTTTTCAATTAAAGTTTTAATGAAAAATTACTAAAAATTATTAAAAATATTCACTAATTTAAATTTAGAAAGTAAATAACTAAAATAGTACCGATTTTAGGTATCAAAATAGAACCAAAAGTCAATTTAGTACCTAAAATCTGTATTAAATTAATACCTTTCGTTTTTCAGTGTATAGTTTATTTGAAATTAAAGCAATATAAAAAAATAAAAGAAAGAATAAAATTTAAATTATATACTCAACGTGCAATTATTGTAAATATAAAATTCATACACTTTGTGAAATAAAAAGTAAATTTTTTTTAAAAAGCAATTTTTTGGAACGAGGAATTTTGAGGATTTAAATAATCAATCACTCCATGTCCTATATGATGGGCTTATCATTATTGATCAATTTTTTTTGTCTATTTATTTAGTAGAACTGACAATGAGTGATAAGTTTTGAAAAATATAATTCTCTCTCTCTCTCTCTAGATATCTAGATATCTATCTCTCTCTAGATATATAACAAAACTATTTGTGTTAATTGGCGAATTGACGTAATTATACTCCCATAATGTTCTTTCGCTTATTGAATCAAAGAAATATTTCTTTGAATTAGAGAAATTCCACGGTTAAATGTTCCTGTTATAAAGAAAGCAAATCACCTCTCTTAAAAATACTTTGTCATAAATTAATAGAAGTGAGATTTCTTTGATATGGGTAGAAAGAAATTGCACATCTAATAATTTTTCTTTATATACATATATATAACAATGCTTAATTTCACAACGTTTTTGATGATCAAAGTTTTTTAAAGAAATATTCTATAAATAATTTTATAAATTTTTGTCTCAAAAATTATTTGATTCAAATAAATATATTTAGTTGATAAAAATGAAAGTAACCGATTACTTGAATCAAATAAATTTTTTTTCAGTGTAGTTTTAGCGATAAATATTATATTCTTATTTAATTCAAATAAAAAATTCTCTAATATATTATGTGTATAATTTTTCCTACACATTTCTATGATTTTCTTTGTCCTCTGAGAATAAAAAACACGATGAATTTAATAAGTGCCACCCTCCCCTTCCTTTCCTGTTATTCTCATATATATTGTTGTGAGGGTAAATAGTGAATCTACAGTGGTACACCTTTACATATTTACCTTACACATTACTAAGTGTACCTTGGCGCATATATATATATGTGCGTGTATGTATATCAAAGCAAACCTGCCAGTTCATAATACGTCAAAAGGGGAAGCAAACTACATGGCATACAATATAGAACGCGTATAGATCAAACGTGTTTGTGTTTTAACGCTTTTGAACTTTCCAACACCATCACTATACCAGTGTGTTTAATGCAAAACATCTCATCGGAATGAACTTGCCAAAAATAAACGTTTGCCTTGAAAAATCGAGACGACGATTAAAATCTTTCATCTGCCAAATCCCTATAAACTTTATATATATATATATATCTATACCGTATATGATTGCTATATGGAAAAGGTGGATTTTTATTTTAAAGGATCCCTAGTATTTTCTGCAAGTCTCAAATTCGTTTTATTGAACGCGTGCCAACTCTGAATGAACTTTTGAAAAATGACTTTTAAGAAATTTATCTCGCCTGATGTAGAACGTGAAAAAGGTGTGAAAACTTATTCACAAAATTAACATAAAATTCATTTTTTATCTTCTCCCATTTGAAATATATAGTAAATAAATTAAATATTTTGTTCACATCCTAGTTATATTATAGTTTTTTCATTTTTCTGATTTATTTCATAATTTAGGAATGAATTTTTCTAAATTTTAAAAAGAAATTAACAATTTCGTAAAAATTCTATAAGCTAAGAAATTAGATAAAATGTCTACTTTGCTTAATTATAAAGGAAAAAAAAACATATTGTTTAATAAAAATAATGCAGTGACTAACAAAGATAGGATACTAAACTAAAGCATTTTTTTTTTGTAAATTCCACAAGAAAATATTGTAACAGAAAATTCAATAATTTCTTTTTTATAACTTATCAAAAAGCAAAAAAATATTTCAAAGAAACTAAACACGCAGTCATCGTCTATATATAGTATATGGGTCAGAATTTCTCAAGCAAATGGGCAAATTAATTTTTAACAAAAAATTTTTTTTTTCGACATGTAGTATGATGAAAATAAATTTCTACATTTATTAGACTAAACAATTTTTTTTATTATAATTCAAGAGTAAGTTTTTAAAAATTGATAAATCCATAATTTGTTATTTCGAGAATTTTTAACAAAATACATTTCTCACGTAACCAGTTAAAAAATAAATAAATAAGTAATAAATTATTTAGATAAAAATGTTTTTTTTATTTAAGACGTTTTAACTTTAATAATGCACAATTGGAGAATTTTAAGGTTTTTGGTAATTTTTGTTAGCAAAAAAAAAAAAATCTTAAAATTATAAATTATCTTGATTAAACCCAATTGTTTTAATTTAATTTTTTTTTCTTAAATTCAAACACTAATAGGTCGATTAGTAATATTTTTAATTAAATCTGTGTTTATCTTCAATTTTTTGTAAAATGTATTTATCGACTTTTGAAAACTTGCTCTTATTGACAATAAAAAATTTTAGCAGTCTTAAATAATAAAGAAAAAAACGATTATCGAGCTCCAGTTGACCAATTTTAAAAATGATTTTTTTTTTAAATCAAATGTTAAATTTACTTCTGAATAAAATATTTATTTTATTTCTTCTTGCAAATTTAAAAAAAAATAGAATTTTCTGTTACAATATTCTCTTGTGGAATTTTTAAAAAAATGTTTATCCTATCTTCGTTAGTTACTTTATTATTTTTATGTCACAGTGTTTTTTTTTGTTTTTTTTTTGCTTTATAAAGAAGCAAAGTAACCATTTTATCTAATTTCTTCGTTTATAACGTTTTTACGACCTTGTTAAACGTATTTTCGAATTTTTAAATAAGTGACATAAAAAAAAAAATTATTTGGATATTTTTGGAAATCCTTGTGTTTGATTTTAGATATTGATGACTGCAATAAGCCTAAAAAATTTTAGGACAATCCATCAAAGCGTGTTGAAGATAATTTGTACACAAGATTTTGTGACATATACACACACATTTGGCCATTTGTTTAAAACTTCAAATATATGCATTCTAGATAAAAATAAGCCCATATAACCCATTTTTAAAAAAATCAAATATCATATCACGAATATAAACCTTCCTCGGGAGGAGAGAGGAAGCAAAATTTATTTAACCCTTTCGTTCCCAAGATAATCTGAGAACTTCAAAGAAGATAAGTGAAATTGTTCTTACAGTTTTTCGGGTCGCTGATGACGAATTTGAGGTCAGATTTTTCAAATTTTTAAAATTCAAAATGTCGGATACAACATGGCGGACAATTATTTTAAAAGTGATTAAATCCGCTCGAAAATGGCTACTCGGGAGTTTTTGGGGTCGATGATGACGAATCCGGTGTTAGTTTTTGAAAATTCAAAATGGCGGATCCAATATGGCGGACAAATTTTTGAAATTATTAGATTCGCCTGAAATTTGTTACTCGGAGGTTTTCGGGGTCGCTGATTACGAATCTGAAGGCAGATTTTTAAAATTTTCATAAATCAAAATGGCGGATTCAACATGGCGGATAAAATTTAAAAAATTGACCCAATTCGTTTCAAACTCGCTTCTCGAGGGTTTTTGGGTTTTTTTTTAAAATTCGTTCACCATATTGGATCGATCTTTGAATTTTTAGAAATTTCAAAAATCTGACTCCAGATTCATAATTAGTAACCCCAAAAACCCTTGAGAAGCAAGATTAAAACGAATTGGGTCAATTTTTTAAATTTTTTATCCCATGTTGAATTCGCCATTTTGAATTATGAAAATTTTAAAAATCTGCCTTCAGATTCGTAATCAGCGACCCGAAAACCTCCGAGTAACAAATTTCTGGCGAATCTAACATTTTCAAAAATATGTCCGCCATATTGGATCGGACCTTTTTTTATTTTTGTAAATTAACACCGGATTCGTAATCAGCGACCCCAAAAACCCCCGAGTAACGAGTTTCAAGCGAATTGCATTAGATTTTCCAAAAGTCGTCCGCCATATTGGATCCGCCATTTTGAATTTTGAAAAACTAACATTGGATTCGTAATCAGCGACCCCGAAAACCTCCGACCCAGTCGAAAATCGTAAGTTTCCCTGAAGGGTTCACATGGCCTTTAGGTAACTGTTATGAAGGTTTCAAAAGCTTCATGGCAACTATTTATACATTAGACCTAAAATTCTGTGATATTTGCTTTCTGACTTCTTAACGGGAAGCTTTTTCTACAGCTTGTTGAATATCTGTGGACAGCTTCTAGCAAAAGGTCTACCAGTTTGCTTGGTGAATGCTTTCCTAATGCCTGGTTTAATGTGTAAGAAAGCAATTCTATTTGCTTTTCACAAGTTGCAAATTAATATGTAATTTAATTACCTTTTTTACACTTCCTGAAAACTAGAATAATTTCATTAAATTAAACTAAATCGAAAAATCATAAAAATTCTATAGTAATTTGTAAATCCGTTTTATACAATTAATAATTATTCTTTATATATTATATAAAAATTATTTTTCAAAGAAAACGTTTATTTTTAAACACTTAAATTATATACGAAAAAAATTATATATAACTTGAGCAAAATTTGGGGTTAGGAATACGAACACGCTCTCTAAATCTGAATAAGTGAAATTTCACTTAAAATGTGTCAAAAGTCTTCCACGTAGAAAAATAAGTGTATTTGCACTTTTAAATAAGTGGTTTTCACTCAAAAATAAGTGAAGTTTCACTTATTTTTAAGTGCATATACACTTATTTTTCTACGTGGAAGACTTTTGACACATTTTAAGTGAAATTTCACTTATTCAGATTTAGAGAGCGGTGAAAACCTTTTATATTGAATAATGAATACAATTTCTTAAAAAAAGACAAAATATTTAATATTTAAAAAAAAGATTATTATTTTTAAACTTGATATTTATGAATATTTTTTATAAATAATATATTCTTTATTCTTTTAGAATAAATTTAAAAAGACTGTGGAAATACCGAGTCTGACGTAAATAATTTTTCTTTAATTCTTCAATATTTAAATATAATAATCTAATACATCATATTTTTACGAGATAAATAAAGATGGAAAGAAAGGTTATATTTAATTTTTGATCATTGTCATTTTTCCTCTGTTTCCTGAAATATCCATGACGCTTCATTTAATTTTCGCCACCTGAACGCTTTCTTTTTATATATGCAAAATCCTGCAACTCTTTGATAACTCTCTGAAAGCTACTTGAATGCTTTGTTTAAAACGTACAAAATTTGTTATTTTCAAGCTTTCCGTGGAAGCGAAAAATCGGCCATAACAGGCTTCCTGAAAGTTTTCTATAGCTAGTTATCTACTGTCTCACAATTCTCTAATGGTTATCTCAATACTTCAAAACAACTTTTTGTGCAGCTTAACATAGCGTAGGATTTTCAACTGGGGAGTAACAAATTTCAGGCGAATCTGAACGATTTTAAAAATTGGTCATTTTTAATATTTATTTATATATTTTTTTAAACAATAGAAATTTTTAGACATCATCTGGTCTAGAAATTTTGAAAGCACTATTCCTCCTGAAGAAAATGCCTCAAAGCAGACTTAGAAATATTAATTTTGTTCAGAGTTATTGAGGTTTTTGTAGGTGGGACATATACGTCCCATGGGAACGAAAGGGTTAACTACAAAATTCAAAAGCAAAAAGTTCATTTATTTAAAAAGTTTACTAATTCAAATTTAAAGAGTATTTTCACTATATGATTTTTGTAATTATAATTTAAATTTTGAAATGGCGTGTGGATCCTCCATATATATATATATATATATATATATATATATATACTTTTTATATGAAAAATGCCTCTCAGTGTTTGCTTACATACCAACAAAATTTAATGACACAAATTTACAAAATGTTTCTCTTCATTTTTCCATATTTAAAAAAAATAAACACACATCAAAGAGAAAAATAACTCACCCATGTTTGAAGTATGTATTATAAGCATAATTTAAGTTTTCATTAACATTTATCAGAAATTTTTATATTAAAATTTATGAAAACTTTGAAATTCATTTCACATTAAAAGATTATTTTGAAAAACAAATGAAATCTCTCGCATTATTAAATATTTAAAAATGTTCAGAAATTACCATTAAGCTTTATAATTAAATAATGTAATATACTGTGAATAATTTTCTATAATTAAATTTTTCTAAATAGACAAATTTTTCCTTTAACAGATCCAATTTTTACAGTTGAGTATAAATAAATACATATATGTGTGTGCGTGTGTGTTTTTAATATAAGGTTGTTATTAAATTTAATCCGAAATTTCCGGATTGGCGGGTGGCAATATAATATCCGCATGAGTAAAAGAAGAGTAATACAATAAAATTTTTATTGAAGTATAGAAAAAAAGTATGCTGGAGAAATTTTACGATTTCGAAAACATGAGCTTAAAAACTGCTTGATGGGTAATAAAGACTCTTGAATAGATTCGTTATTACTCGTCCTCTATATACCCTGTTATTTTATTCCCGATATATGTGTACGCATAATAATATATATATATATATATATATATATATATATATATATATATATACAAACATATATTCTGAAATGATGTGTATGTTTGAGTGACTATCTCTGGAAGCTATTGGCAATGTATGTAGTTGAAATAAAACAATTTCAAGTGGAAACTTCCAAAAATAACAGCCCTCAGACGCTCTAACTAACATCAGAAAAGTACCTGCCAAAACTCAATTCCAGCTTGGAGCTTTGAAAAGAAGAGAAAAAGAGAGAGATTTTCGACTTTACTCGTTGTACGCTTTTAATTCATTAATCCTCATCACAAATTTTTTTTTTTTTTTTTTTTTTTTACTACAAATAAATATAAAATTACTGACCTTTCTTTCGTCTGGCAATGTTTCTGTAACAGAAAAAATTTCCACATTTTAATAATGAATAAATAACATAAGACAGATTTTTCAAAAATTTTCATTTAATTATTATAAAATTTAAATATCTTAATTTAATTTAAACTATAATATTAAAATATTTTTAATTAAAAATTAAATTTCATTTTACATTGCTGTCCTAATAGAACATAATATATGAATATAAAATGAAATACTTTATACTTTAGAATTTGCATTTGACACATATAATTTCTATATTTAATTTAATTTGAATGAATTTTATAATTTAACTATAAACCCCGTGTATTTTAGAACTAACCAACCAAGATAAAAGATTATAATAATTTGCATATAAAAATATTTTTTTCTTCTATGTCGTTGATGATAAACGTTGTTAACTTCACCAACGTCAACTAATAATAAAAATAATAATAATAATAATAATAAAATAACTATTTTAGAACGAATTTCAAATTTAACAAATATGTAATAGATCATCAAGAAAATAATTATATGATGCATTAATTTTCAAATTCCCTCTAAACTATTTATACCTAAAATTTCTCCATCCAAAATAACAATTTTCAGTTAAATTACAAATTCTGTAATCTATATTAATAAAATCAGACTTTTGTCTGTACATTGCTCCAAATTAATTTTTTCTTGCATAGTTTATCATTTTAAGTAGTAAAGATAACAAATATGCCATAAATAAAAATTCTGTCTGTCTGTCTGTCTATCTATCTGTCTGTCTGTCGTCAATATTTTGTACCGGCACAACTTTAAAACGGCTCAACCGATTAAGGTAAAACTTGGCAGCGTATTCAGTCTTAACGTAACTTAAAATCTTAGCCATATTTGATTAAAAAATATTAACATGAACGAAAGTTATGACATTTTTTCAAAAAATTTAAAAAATCAAAAAAATGCAATTTTTTTATTTTTTGACAGATTGATTTGAAACTATTTGTACCTAATTTTTTCACATAAATACAATCAATTTTTTTATTAAATTAAGTAAATAGTCTGAATTTAAAAGTCTAAATCAAATTTTTGAATTTCCAATTTTTTTAATAACATTGTAATATAAGAATTCGTTATGTTCAACTTTTTATAAGTAAAACAATAATGTTTTTAGTCTGTTGGGTATTAAACGCAATCTTAGCTGCACACCAATGAAAAATATTAATTTAAACAAAAATATGACACTTTCAAAAAATTTAACATTTTTTATTTTTTGATAATTCTTTACTAAACGTTCTTTATTTAAAATTTTGTGACCAATTAAGTATGCTTTTAACAAGAAATTTTAAGAATTTTATCAGAATTTTAAAATTAATAATTGCAAATCTGAATATGAAATCAGATATTGTAAAAATAAAAAATCGAAAATTACTTTTTTACTCTTTGAAATTAGATCCAATTGGATGTAATTATAAATTTCAAAATTTATTAAATCTAAATATTATAACCGTCGAAGACGGGTGCGACAGCTAGTAGAAAATAATATTGTGCTAAAACACTCAATTTCTCAAAAGAAATTTGGTATTCAAATTTTTCAACAAACAAAAATAATCGTATATTTCAGCTAATTTTTAAAAAAGTCTATTTGCGAATTCAGGTGATATTTAAAAATCTCCAATAAAGTTTTGAGAGATTTTTGAGAAACGACGAATAATTTTTCCCTGTGATGTTTGTGACGGGAAAATTTACATGATATTAAAGATTATTGAAAAGCTGCATTCCATTTACATAATGCACATTCATCACATAGAAGCAGATGGATCTTGACGCTGACACGGACATTTTTTTTTTTTTCGTTTACATTCTATACTTTTTTTTCATTCTCTCTTTCTTCAACTCTCTCTTTCTCTGTCTTATATTATTTCGCCTCTCTGAAGCACGTAGAGAGAGAACCTTCACACGAGTGTTAGGAAAAAGATCACCAAACTGTTTTTCAAATAAACAGAAGATCGCGATTGAGTGCCTTCCACTAAATGTTCAACCTAAAGAAAATAAATTCCCATCTGGTTTAAAAGTATATTGCTTTATTATGTGACACGTTGATAATAAATTTTATTAAATGTTTCATTATAATTTAGACATAAATTTTATTAACGTCTAAATAATAACAGTTCACAATTTATTAGCTTCAATAAATAAACAAATAGAATATAAAAAAATAATCTTCAATTTTACTTCTACTACTACCTATTATAATGAAGTGTATTTTCAAAATACAATTTTGCAAGAAAAAAAAGAATTTGCAAAAAAAAAATTGGATTTTTTCTCAATGAGCAAAATTAGTGTCAACATAAATTTCATATAAAAATCGAATTTCTGCTGACTGAAGGAAAAAGAATTTTATCCTATTTAGTTTATTTTGCTTCAATATTGAGACCAACCGAGAATTTCTCCCTGACTGATAAAATTGTCTCTATTATTGATTTTTGTTTATATCTTGTTATATTAGATTTATTGGAAGGAAAAAAAATTATGTCACAGCTTAAAATCAAAATAAATATACATATATATTTTTAGAGGAAAATTTTCAAATTAAATTTTACTGAATATGACATTTTTTTTTTGTTATTCTATATTATAGAGGAATTATTATAAATTCCATAATACTTTTTTAAATCTTAATTAAAAAAAAAAAAAAAATATTCCCTCAAGTTAAATAAACATTACTATACACTCAGAAAAAAATTTAAATGGGAAGAATTAAATTTTGGTTGAATCAAGCAAATAAATTATAAATAACAATTAACAAAAAGTTTTATTTGGCTCAATCAAATTCTTCGTTGTGTTTTAATACAAAAAAGTGGTATATTTAGTTCAAATAAAACTTTTCTCTGAGTGGACATAATAATAACTTATTGGATTTATTATTTATTTATTTTGCTTCCTTGTGGAGGAAGCTTTGTAGTCCTTTCGTTTATAAAACTTTTCAAAGTGTCAGAAACAAATTTTTTTTTTATAAAAACATGTTATATGAGATTTTGATCAATTGTCCGGATGTATGTATGTGTGTGTGTGGATCCCTTTTTTGTTTAGAAGATAACTTTAACAGGTTTTAATAGATTTAGATAAACTTTGGTAGGCTCATTTATCATATTAATATCTCAAATCTGACTAAAGGATTTTGAAAAATATCAAAAAAAAAATTTTATCGTCTTTTTTCCAAAATTTTTTTTTTAATCGAAAAAATTTTTTAATAGAAAAATTTAAGGTTAGGGTAAAAGGTACAGTGACCGACACCCAGACAGTGAACGACACCTGCACGATGTAGTATAAGGAGACCCCACTGCTATATTAAGCCCTCGAAAAGTTGAAGCTGATTTCCCCGTTTCTCTTACAATTAACGGAGGTGTCGAACCTATCGGAAAATTTGGGAACTAGTTACCCACACTGACAGAAAATGTGTACATACAGTTACTAACACATAGAACTTTCTCAAAATGGCTGCCGTGACATAACCTGCATAAACTGATTGTTTTTTATATCGGTTTGTTTTTTTATGGTTTTTGAAAATAATTTAAAGGAAAGTAAGGAAATATGATTAGTGGTTCCATTAAAGGTTGCAAAACAAATTGTGTTAAAGGCAATACAAAATATAAATCTATTTATAAAACTATTTTCAAAGAAATCCAAATAATAATAATGAGTTTCATTTTAAATATAAATCTTATTAAAGTATATTTTTATCACAACCATAATTAAAATAAAATTTAAACAGTTTAATAATTTATATTCACTTGCAGTTACTATTTTTACTTCGTTACTGTGTTTTTACACAACATAAATAATTATATCATGTTTATATCCATGGAGATTCTCCATGTTTACATCGCTCATGTCACTTTTAGCAGACGAAATTTCGGAGGTATCAAATTTTCCCCTTAGGGTTCGACACCTCTGTTAATTGTAAGAGAAACGGGGAAAACGGCTTCAGCTTTCCCGGACAGTGGGGTCTCCTTATACTACTTCGTGGACACCTGCTATTAAAAACGATAATAACTATAAAAATAATAATATTTAATTAAATATCACTAGTAAATTAATTAATATACAATATTTAAAAACTTATACAGTTTATACAAAATTTTATATGTTTATATTTTCCTCAATATTTAATACTTTCTAGAAAACTAACCTCAAAAAATTTGCTTTATTGATTACAAATATAAATATGAAAAAATTGTTAAATAATTATATTTTAAAAGCAACTTTTTTTGTACATTAAGTCTGAATAATAAAATTTATGATAATACTAATAAATATCATGTTACTTAAATAGAAGTTTAAATATTTTTTATTTTATTAAAGGGTGTCGTTCACTGTTTTCATACCATACATTTTTAAATTAATATTATAAACTCTTATCAAGGTGTTTTTTAATTTTAAACTTGTGTACTATAAATTTTAACCCAAATCTTTTATTTAAAATTTATTTTATAACTAAATCTTTAATAAATTACGATAAAATGTCATTTAAAGTTGAAAGTATGCCCAGGGTGTCGGTCTCTGTACCCCTTACCCTATATATATATAATAAAATCGTATTCCTTACGTCAAGACGAATCGATCGATATATATATATATATATACGGAAAGAAATTTAGTAGCAATATTTGATAAATCTGATAGGAAATTTTAGTATTCTCTTTTTCAAACGCGGAACATTTGGGTTTGATAACGAAAATCGGTATATTTTTACCAATAGTCTTTTTAGTAAATATATTCCAGAAATTGAAATTATTATTTCGTAAATTGATAAATTTATACGAAAAACCAGAAGTAAGTTAAATCGACGCGCACTTCGTTATTTACTAAATTTATATGAAAATTTGGAAAGATTATTTCGAAATTTGTTAAAACTATACTAAAAATTCGAAGTGGTTCAGTCGTGACAGATGACGACAGAAACACCAACAGATTCTACGCCAAAGTTTTATCTCTTTCTCATCTCGAGGATAGACGAGGATATGAACTTTTAAATGCACACACACACACATACACCGCATTGTTTTACATCGATTGGCTTATTTTTATTCCTAACCTATACTAACGATAATACGTATAACATTCGCAGAATAACGCTTCATATACAAATTTACGCTCATGTGAAAAACTGATGTGACCATTCTTATATACTAACCAGACATATTTTTCACCGCTTATGAGAAAGGTGAAATTATATTAAAACATGTTTAAAAATATAAATAAAAATCATTATTTATTGGGAAATAATTAAATATTTTATTATTTTTTGAAGAACAATTTTTTTTACTGATTTATTGTAAAATCTTCGAAATTAATTATATAAAAGAAATTCAGGTCCTGTATCAAGATAATAGTAAAAAGGGGCTTGTCTAAAGAGCTTCGTCAGTCTTCGTTACCACTCGGTGAGGATCGGGCAATTCCGAACGTTCAACTTCGGCAAATTTCGTCGAATCTCGTTAACTTTGATATTTCTTTTTCAATTTTCATATCAAATATATCAAAATCTAAAATAATTATATCATTTTATACAATTCTACTTACGAAATTTGAAATATTTGGTTAGAAAAATTGATAAAGAGCTTATTAAAATTTGACATTTTTGTGTTTCAATAAAAAGATTTCAGATTTCGTAAATATTATATCAAATTTTCATTCCAACTATATTAAATATTCTTATTTTAATCTCAATCATTCTTAAAAATAGTATCGAAAATCGTTATCATGCCAAAATGTTCCGCAATTGTAACCAAATATACTAAAAAGTAACACCATAATATCAAATATTGCTACAAACTTTCTTTCCGTGTATATATATATATATATATATATATATATATATATATATATATATATAAAGGTATTGAGGTAAATTTAAAGAATTAATGAAAGTTAAAAAATCAAAAATTCACATTTTGGCTATAAAATTTTGCTTTCTCCACGAGGAAGTAAATTTTTTTGCTGATCGTAAAGAGGAAACAAAATGTTCATGTAATGAACATCTGAATTTACAACTTGTTTGCATTTTTTTCCCAATGTTTGTTAATTTTTTTAAATATATACTTTATTCTATTAATTTTTATTTTAACGTTTTTTCTTATTTAAACTAATTTCAACTTTATATATGTAATCAGAATCCCTTGGAAACTTCAAAAGAAATCGATCTGAGTTGAAAATTTCCTTGCGACATAGAAATAAGAACTGACCTTGAAAGCAGACGCTCATTTGCATAATGACAGGAAAAAGAATGCGTCTAGAGAAATTCTATCTTCAAACAGATGTCAGATTAGAGATCTTTTTTGTACACTGTATGTATCTATGGTTTCAGTAAATTTTTTTTTTTTTTTGTGGAATTGAATGCCAAGGTCTGCACTCTCAAATACGAGTTATTTTAATTCATCGTACTTCCTGCAGTCATACCCCACTAATTTTTGTTATAAAAAAAACTCACTTAGCAATGGTTCAACGATTATATTCGCAAAAAAAGAAGCAGGTGCGATATACTTTCAAAACCTTTTGAAACGTTATACTCTCCTAAAACTTAATGGTAAAATCGATTGACATCAATCATTTGACAAAATTACTTTTTTCCACGAGACATAAAAAAAAATTTTCTTTGACGTACATTATGATAAACATTTAATGCAATAAATGATCATAAGTATACATAATTTATTACAATATAATAATATATTCCAAAAGGACAAATAATAATGTAGATATAAATAATAAAAAATGAAAGTATAAAATTTTTAAATTTGTTTAGATATCTTTTTGTGTTTCAATAATTGCGTGTAAATAATATTTTATAAAATTAGTGTAAAATATAATAATAATAATAACTAAAACCTATCGTAACTCCATTTAATACAACTTTACAGGAGAGTAATAAAACTATTTCTAAATATTTAATTGGATAGTAAGATGTTGTTTTGTTTGGATTTAGAAATTGTAGTTTGATGATGAACACTTAGAAAAAAGAATTCTTAATTGAAATATAAAGATCTGTTTCAATGATTTTGTTTAATTTAAAGGGGTTTAGATTGTTCGGTGAACAAACAGAATTGTTTGATGAACAAAGAAAATTGTTATGGAACAGTTGAAATAACAAAACTAAATTGTTAAATCGGCAATACAATTTGTTGTATTAACAAAGCTTTGATCCGTCAAATACAATTTATTCAGTTTCTTCGCCTTCTAAAATAATCGACAGCAGATTTCTGTAGGTCATGTCACCAGTTTCATTTGCATTAATAAAATCTGTGGAACATGCAACTTCTGAATCAAATTCTTTGACCTGAAACCAAAAAATTATTTTGAGTTGAAATTTGTTGTTAAATAATATTTAATATACATTTTGTATTTTTTAAGGTGACGTTATGTTCAATAGTAACCGAGTATAACTTATCGATAAACGATGAAATTGTCTCTTCATCCATACACTACACTTGCAATAGATTTCTCACTTTAATCGGATTCATTATTTAACAGCACTTTATCATTTAAAAAATAACTAATAATAAAAGCAAAAGTGGCACATGTGCCAGAAGCAAACGATGTGACGATTTGTACGCCAGTTTGCAAGAATTGAAGATGACCACGTGACACGGAACAATAAACCTGTCAGCTGAACAAATTCGGATTGTTCCATCAGCAATCGACAGAGAGTTTGCTTCTGCAATTGTGTGGATTTGCAACTGAACAAAACTGACAACAAAAAATTCGTATTGTTAAAACAATATACATTTGTATTGACAACAATCCGAATTCTAATATTAACATTTCGAATTGTAATATCAACAAATCTACTGACAACAATCCAAAAATTGTTTGCACCACAATTCTATTTTTCTCCGTGTTTCCAAATTAAATGAAACATTTTTTAAGGGGGGAACACCAGTTGTAACTTTCGAAAAATCGATTTTTTTTTTGGTGCATTTTCTTAAAGTATACATATTTAGAAATGTGTCTGTAAATTTCAAAGTTGATCCGGTGAAAAATAAATGAGATATACAGAACACTGCAGCGGCGCGTCCCGTGGCTTCATACAAGGTGGCCAGCCATACCTGACCCTAACGACAGATGGCCTTTTCCTATGATTTAGAAACGGCAACCACTGCGGAAGAGTTATTATATGGTCCAGGAATCGATGACTCTTTGTAACTTAGAAACAAAATTTCTTCTGAACAAAAAAAAGTAAGTTGAAACTTTTAATGCGTTTTTCTCAAAATGACATTTTCCAAGTCGGTGACCATGATTAGTCGAATACCATTAAACCGATTTATTTAAAATTTAGTGTGCTTCATTTACACATATAAGTCTAGTTCGTGATCGAAGGATTTTTTTTTTTAATCAAAACTTTTTTTTATATAGCTGAAAATCGACCGTATTTTTTTAACGAAAATCATACTTTTGACTTTGACAGGTCGCCATTTTGTCAAATTTTTTTTTTTTTTTAAATCCTTCGATCACGAACTAGATAATCTTATAATAAATGTAAATCAATTTCATTTTTGTATTTCAGACGAAGTATACTTGCAGAATGCTGGTCACCGCAATTCGCCTTTTTTCTTAAGACGCCACTTCAATGGCTCATATCTCCAAAAGTTTTTGTTAAAAAAATTTTTTTTTTTCTTTTAAATTACAGCTTTTTACATGTACTTTTAACTAATAAATAGTATTCTTTAAAAAGATTCATTGTTCTTTTGGAAAATATTCTTGAAAAAAGCATTATTTTTTGAGTTACAACTGGTGTTCCCCCCTTAATAATATTTATTAATATAAATGTCCAAAATAATCACTTTTTAAATAAAAACAATTGTTTATTTAAAAAATAGAACAATAAATAATGATAAAAATTCACTTTTTTTCTGCAACACCAAATAAATTGGTGTAAAGATCAAAATTTTCCTTATTTTTCAAGCTTTAATACCGCACAAAAAAAATAATGTATTTCAAAATAGTTAAATCACAATTTATTAAACAAAATGTTTGTTTTCTTTTTTGTATTTTATTTATTGTGAAACGTCTGAAGTTGTCGCTCTCTTTATAGGCCTGAACAGAATAGAAAAAATTCCGGTTGCGTTTATGGTTACGATTCTGGTTACGTTTCTATTCTGCTCAGGCCATATTGAGCAGAATTACATTAGCGTAGTAGAGAACATGTTGGTGTGAAAAGTGAGGTTATATTGTCATTGAACGAAACGTAAACATTTCTGGTTATCATATTGAATGGTTTTTAATTACCTACTTTTCAGTAAAAAATTATAAAAAAAAAACATTTTTGAAGGATGAAAAACCTCACTTTTCACACAAAATGTTTTTTACTACGCTACTGTAATGAGCTTCTGCTCAATAACGAGAGTGACAACTTCCGAACGTCGCACGCAGCAATAGGAGACGTTACACAATAAATAAAATACAAAAAAGAAACAAAAAATTGTTTAATAAATTGTAAGTTAACTATTTCGAATCACCTCATTTTTCTTGTGTTTCTTAAAGGTTGAAAAATAAGGAAAATTTTGATCTTTAAATCAATTTATTTAGTGGAATGGTACATACAGTTGAACTAAAAATTTCGTTTTCTCAATATAATATTTGTTTTTAATAATCCACATTATTTATTAACTATTAAAACCAAAAACTACATCAAACTACTATAATTGGATATTTAGGCAAAATTATACATTAGATATTGAAGAACTCCTTTGACATATTAATATGAAAATCTGTAACTTCATTCCTTGTACAACTGCTCTCCTGTAAAGTTGCATTAAGTGGAATTACGTGGTTTGCTAATTATCGATATTCAAAGTACATTTTGCTATATACATATATATATATAAGCAAATATAGTATCTCAATTAAACTGGACAAACATTTTGTTTTATTCATTGAACAAGATGCTTAATTATAGTAAAATACCTACTTAATATTCATGTTCATTTCGCGATTGCTCACAATTTCAAAAAGTCGAAATATAATCTACATTTATCAATAATAATTTCATATATATATATATATATATATATATATATTAATTTATTTATTCATATTTTTAATGAGAATCTACTTACAAATAAATAAACAATGTGATAATAATTTTAAACTTGTATTTTAATTTAAATGGCAAAAAATTAATTTTATTCTCTCTATACAATTTTGTGTGTAAGAGAAAAACTGACGAAATTATCGCACTGAATCATTTGATTACAATTTTCACACAAAGTAATAATTAAAATTTAATTATTTTAACACATTTATACATTGAAAAAAAATGTATTTAATTCGAATAATCAATTACTTGACTATTAATAAATAAATATTTAATTAAACCAAATAATTTTTATTTGAATAATATAAATTGTATTTGAACCAATAATTTCTGTACTTGAAATAAATACAATTTAATTGACACCAATAAAAATTATTTGGTTCAAGGAAATATTTATTTGATAATTTTCAAGTAATCGATTGTTTGATTCAAATAATTTTTTTTCAGTGTATTGTTTAATTTTTTTTTTTTTTCAATTTAATATTTAAAACTCAAATAATAATAGATTTTTATTCCTATAATATGTATATATCATGTAATCGAAAAGAACAAAAAACAAATAAATAATAATTTTTTTTCATTCATGTTTGAGGAATAAAAGATTTTTTTTTCAAAAGTGTCAAAACATGATAAACAATAACAAAAGGTGTTCGATTTTCACACGCAGTGGATTCAACTGAATTTTTAAATTAAAATCAATTATGCGCGGAAAATCAACAAAATGTTCTTTTGAATTAATTATTTAAATTGTAAATAGAACATGTGTATAAAAAGAGAATAAACATGAGCCAAAAGTTTTGAATGTTCAAATGAACGAAATTTTTTTTTTTTTTTTTGCAACTTTTTTAACTACAAATTTTATTATAAAATATTGTTTTATCTAGAAAGAAGTTATTAATTTAATAATATTGTATAATTTACTGTTTTATTTTAAATTGCTATCATAATTTTTTAATAATTTATATAATATATATAAAACAAATGAAAAAACAAAAAAAAATATACATATTTGTATCGAAGCTAAATAAATGGTACAAATAAAAAAATTTCTGCATAATTATATTTTTTTTTTCTTTTTTTTTGTCAGAAAAGTAAACTTTAATCCACTATACGAAGGCAAGTGTATACTTAAGCCTCAGAAACGGTTATGGAAAAGTGAGTTATCTTCTTAAAGGGATGGCGAGGAAATCATTTGGATATATACCGACGTCGAGTCGAGGATTGCCAAGAAGAGAGGATGAAAGATAAAGAGAAAGCGAATATAAGGAAACTGGACAATTTCCACTTCCCATCTTGACTTAAAGTAAGCTAACCCGATTTTCTCCAAGGGCTATGTTCGCTAAGTTAATGGGTAGTTATGAACTTTCTTCATCTAAGTTTCGTGAACTCTTTGCGTATAAATTGAAATTTTTATCGTAGATTTCGTAACTCTTAAACAGACTCTTGTCGCCTGAAACTTACGCGATCTGTTTCCGAAAGGGGGGGGCGGAGGCTATGTCTTTATTAAAAAGTGGTTGAAAAACAATGACTCCCCAAGGGGGTCAAAAGTCAATTTTTTTTGTAATATTATTATAAATAGAACAATTAACGATAAAGAAAATTAATTAAAACAAAAAAAAAAAAAAAATTTACCAATAATACTGAAAACGTTTCAAATAATAAAAATCAAATTTAATAAAAAACTAATTCAATGAAATTCTTTCATTTAATATAGTACACTGAGAAAAGGAATTTATTTTAAAATTAAATTAATATAAATTTAAATAATTTTACTTGATTGAACATTTATTTGTTTTAATTGAAAATTTTGTAATTGAAAAGATACCCTATATTTAAATTAAACAGGTCCGTTAACCTGGCTTGTCCACATTGTCCGATCTGGATAAAACCTATTTGAAAATTAAGGGCTAATTTAAGGCTAATTTAATGCCCTAATGCCGAATTTAATGCTCGGCATTTTCTTTAAAAAACTTGTGGACAAGCTAGCTTAACATTAAGGTGGCTTGTCCACACAATGAAGGAGCACTCGTAGGAAGGCCTACTATAGGTCAAAATTTAGGGCTTTTTTAAGGCTCTTGAATGCTCTATTGTAGAATTTAATGCCGGCATTATTTCGCGAATTATTTGCAAAAATTCAATTTTTACTTGTTAAGCTGGCCCATTTCTGCTGCTACTCAGCCACTAGTCAGACCCTAAATAGCGTCGCTCGTCTGAAAAGTCTAGCCAAAAAGGTCGTTAATCCTAGAAGTACCACTTCCACGAAAAAAGTTGTTATATATGCTAACATTTAGCTTGACGTCAAGCTGGATCCGAATTAGTAGTTTTCTACTAATGAAAGAGTGCGTATTCGTTTACTAATTGAATTAGTAACAGTTTTGACTAATTTGTAGTAAAAAAAACTACTAATTGCTAGTAGAAAACTACTAATTTATGGAGTAAGTCGTATTTTTTACTATTTCAAATTAGTAAGCCGATTTACGCTATGAATTAGTAGTTTTTTTACTAAAAATTAGTAAAAACTGTTACTAATTCAATTGGTAAACGAATACGCACTCTTTAATTAGTAGAAAACTACTAATTCAGATTTAGAGAGTAGGGTTCTCAATTAAGACTATTTAAATTTTTCAAAAACCACACCTAAGTTCAAAAAAACATCCCCAATTATTAAAACTTGATTTAACCAAACAATAATCATATAGGACTTAGGAGCTAAATTAGTGTTCTTCAATAGCACAAAATTGACTTTTTAAAATTGCACTCCCAAGCACCCCAATCATGTAACTGATAGAAAACCAAACACAAAACCTACCCTCAAATAATTCAACTTAATATTTTCAAAAAACAAACACATACACATTTAGAGTTCTTAAAAAGCACTTAATTAGATGTTCAAAAATGATCCACCAATTTCAAAAACTACCCCTGAGTAGTTCAAACTCAATTTTTTCAAAAAAAAGTACTAAAGAATTTGGGGCTCATAAATAGCACTAAATTGGATGTTCAAAATTGATCCACCAATTTTAAACACTACACATAATTAGTTCAAACACAATGTTTTCCAAAAACAAGTACTTATGAATTTAGGGCTAATTTAAGGCTCTTAAATAGAACTAAATTAAATGTTCGAAAATGATCCACTAACTTCAAAAACTACTCCTGGGTAGTTCTAACTCAATTTTTTCAAAAAACAAGTACTTAGAAATTAAGGTTAATATAAGGCTCTTAAATAGAACTAAATAAATGTTCAAAAGTGATCCACAAATTTTAAAAACTATACATGAGTATTTCAAACTCAATTTTTTCATGAAAAAGTACTTAGGAATTTAGGGATAATTTATGGCTCTTTACGAGCACCGAATTGGATATTCAAAAATGATCCACCAACTTCAAAAACCACCCCTGAGAAAATCAAAATCAATTTTTTCAAAATCAAGTAATTAGAAATTTAGGGCTAATTTAGGGTTCTTAAATAGCACTAAATTAGATGTTCAAAAACGATCCACCAACTTCAAAAACTTCGCCTCAGTAGTTCAAAAATTTCTTTTACATTTTTATATCGAAAAAAACGATTTTTAATAAACGAATTATTTTTTTTAAACTGTGAAAGCTATTATTTTTACTTTTTTTTATTTTTACAAACCTGAAAATAGTAAGAATATTTTGCAAAAAAAAATTTCGAGTAGTCATCCAAAAAGGGTAATCAGAAACATTTTGCAAAGTATTTTAGTAGTATTTCCATGTATGTAAATATAAAAAAAGTAAAACAACGGGTCTAAAGTTACAAAAAATAATTTGTTTATAAAAAAATCGTTATTTTCTATAAAAAAATTCAAAAATAAAATATTGAACTAGTCGGGAGTAGTTTTTAGGATTGGTAGATCATTTTTAAACAGCCAATACAGTGCTATTTACGAGCAATAAATAAGCAAGTAATTCTTAAGTGCTTATTTTTTAAAAAAATTGTTTAGACTTGATAAGGTAGTGTTAAATTTGGCATAAAAGCATTAAAGAGTTTTAAATAAGACCTAAATTTTGACACCTAGAAGACCTTCCTAAAAGTATTCCTTCAATGTGTGGACAAACTAATATAGCGTTAAATTTGAATTTTTGCAAATAATTCGCGAAATAATGCCGGCATTAAATTCGGCAATAGAGCATTCAAGAGCCTTAAAAAAGCCCTAAATTTTGATCCATAGTAGACCTTTCTACGAGTGCTTCTTCATTGTGTGGACAAACTGATATCAAGTAAAAATTGAATTTTTCAATTATTTCGCGAAATAATGCCGGCATTAAATTCTACAATAGAGCATTCAAGAGCCTTAAAAAAGCCCTAAATTTTGATCCATAGTAGACCTTTCTACGAGTGTTCCTTCATGATGTGGACAAACTGAGATTACGTAAAAATTGAATTTTGGCAAATATTTCGCGAAATAATGCCGGCATTAAATTCGGCAATAGAGCATTCAAGAGCCTTAAAAAAGCCCTAAATTTTGATCCATAGTAAACCTTCCTACGAGTGTTCCTTCATGATGTGGACAAACTGAGATAACGTAAAAGTGGAATTTTTGCAAATAATTCGCGAAATAATGCCAGCATTAAATTCGGCAATAGAGCATTCAAGAGCCTTAAAAAAGCCCTAAATTTTGACCTATAGCAGACCTTCCTACGACTAATCCTTTGTTTTTGGACAAACTGTTGTAATGTAAAACTTGAATTTTTGCAAATAATTCGTGAAATAATGCCGGCATTAAATTCGGCAATAGAGCATTGAGGAGCCTTAAAAAAGCCCTTAATTTTGACCTATAGTAGACCTTCCTATGAGTGCTTCTTCATTGTGTGGACAAACTGATATCAAGTAAAAATTGAATTTTTCAATTATTTCGCGAAATAATGCCGGCATTAAATTCGGCAATAGAGCATTGCGGAGCCTTAAAAAAGCCCTAAATTTTGATCCATAGTAGACCTTTCTACGAGTGTTCCTTCATGATGTGGACAAACTGAGATAACGTAAAAATTGAATTTTTGCAAATAATTCGCGAAATAATGCCGGCATTAAATTCTACAATAGAGCATTCAAGAGCCTTAAAAAAGCCTTAAATTTTGACCTATAGTAGGCCTTCCTACGAGTGCTCCTTCATTGTGTGGACAAGCCACCTTAATGTTAAGCTAGCTTGTCCACAAGTTTTTTAAAGAAAATGCCGAGCATTAAATTCGGCATTAGGGCATTAAATTAGCCTTAAATTAGCCCTTAATTTTCAAATAGGTTTTATCCAGATCGGACAATGTGGACAAGCCAGGTTAACGGACCTAAATTAAACAGAATGTTGAAAAATGTAATTAATACATAATCAAATAAATTTGAAACGAAAAAAATGTCGTTTTAATTAAATATATATATATATGTATTGAGGAATCTATTAAAGAATAGGTTTGACTGTATGGCAAAGATAAAATAAATTTAAAATTGAAACAATTTGTTTGATTCAAATAATTTTTTTTTTTTTTTTGTAGGATAATTTAATTTGAATTTTATTTGCTACACAAAAAAATACTTTCGAAATGATTGAATGCATTCATCAAAATACAATGATCAAGTTAGTTTTTTTCATAAATATAAAAGGAATGAAACAATTTCATCTCTATTTTATAATGTGTAAACTTTTGTTTGCAAATTATTGAGAGAATTTAAAAAGTAAGTTACTTCAATTTAAAATCTGTTAAATAAAAGTTTCAATAGAAAAAAATTGGTTTTTCTGTTTATATTATATATGGGCGATTCCATGTGAAATTTACCAAAATGACATTTTAAATTCGGTAAATATATTTTTTTTTCGATTTCTACACGGAAAGAAATTTAGTAGCAATATTTGATAAATCTGATAGGAAATTTTAGTATTCTCTTTTTCAAACGCGGAACATTTGGGTTTGATAACGAAAATCGGTATATTTTTACCAATAGTCTTTTTAGTAAATATATTCCAGAAATTGAAATTATTATTTCGTAAATTGATAAATTTATACGAAAAACCAGAAGTAAGTTAAACCGACGCGCACTTCGTTATTTACTAAATTTATATGAAAATTTGGAAAGATTATTTCGAAATTTGTTAAAACTATACTAAAAATTCAAAGTGGTTCAGTCGTGACAGATGACGACAGAAACACCACTAGATTCTACGCCAAAGTTTTATCTCTTTCTCATCTCGAGGATAGACGAGGATATGAACTTTTAAATGCACACACACACATACACCGCATTGTTTTACATCGATTGGCTTATTTTTATTCCTAACCTATACTAACGATAATACGTATAACATTCGCAGAATAACGCTTCATATACAAATTTACGCTCATGTGAAAAACTGATGTGACCATTCTTATATACTAACCAGACATATTTTTCACCGCTTATGAGAAAGGTGAAATTATATCAAAACATGTTTAAAAATATAAATAAAAATCATTATTTATTGGGAAATAATTAAATATTTTATTATTTTTTGGAGAACAATTTTTTTTACTGATTTATTGTAAAATCTTCGAAATTAATTATATAAAAGAAATTCAGGTCTGTATCAAGATAATGGTAAAAAGGGGCTTGTCTAAAGAGATTCGTCAGTCTTCGTTACCACTCGGTGAGGATCGGGCAATTCCGAACGTTCAACTTCGGCAAATTTCGTCGAATCTCGTTAACTTTGATATTTCTTTTTCAATTTTCATATCAAATATATCAAAATCTGAAATAATTATATCATTTTATAGAATTCTAATTACGAAATTTGAAATATTTGGTTAGAAAAATTGATAAAGAGCTTATTAAAATTTGACATTTTTGTGTTTCAATAAAAAGATTTCAGATTTCGTAAATATTATATCAAATTTTCTTTCCAACTATATTAAATATTCTTATTTTAATCTCAATCATTCTTAAAAATAGTATCGAAAATCGTTATCATGCCAAAATGTTCCGCAATTGTAACCAAATATACTAAAAAGTAACACCATAATATCAAATATTGCTACAAACTTTCTTTCCGTGTATAGAAAAAAAAAGATTTACGTATTTTTTTTATTTTTTTATAAGTACTCAAATTTTTGAGTCAAGAATTTTTAAAAATCTGATTTTTTCGAGTTTTTAAAAAATACATCTAATTTCAATGACTTCTAACTCTAAAAGTATTGAATTTAGGAATAAGGACCAATAGATACAAAAAAGTTTCAGTTTTTTACCGACATTCAAAATAAGTTAACGAAAAAAAATTTTTGAATTTGTTTAGAAAAAAAAACGATTTTTTTTAAATAAATTAAATTTTCTTAAATTTAGGCGCGATTTTAAAAAAATTTATTTTTTATTTTTACTTACATCCGTAAACTAAATTTTCATCTATTCTGCAATTGAAAAATTAATTAGGGACCGAATAAGTTTTCATATGTTTTTAAAGATTAATTTTACCCAATTTTTTTTTAAATAAAATTTATTATTTCATTTTAAAGAATTTGTTTCTAAGATGCACCACGAATGACGTCCTTCTAACCTATGACCCTAATTTTGGAGTAATGTCAGATTTTTTCTATAACTTTGACCAAATTTTGAGGTTATGTTCGCCTACACGCCTATGACCTTCAACGTAAATTTAAGGTTATCTTCTCCTTTGACCTTTAAAAGTTTAAAGGGAGGGTCATATCTTGACCTCTGATAATAAATTTGAGGTTATGTCCGTCTCTACTCCATCAAAAACTTTGGTTTTTGACATATGTTCTTGATTTTTGAAGCTATGTTCGTTTTAATCTATTATTTTGTCGTTTGACCTTGAGTATTGATGTTATGTTAATTTTTAACTTATGTTTTTGATATAGATAGTACAATATCTGAAATTTTCGAGACAAATTCTGAACGGTACTCGAGTTTTAATGCTTCGCGAGTTGAACAGTAGGCGAGTACTGTGAGCTCCCGCGTAGCGTCGAAGTTCTCGCCTATAGCGTTCATTCTTGAATCATTAATATTAAATTTCATTATTTTGTTCTATTTTATTATATATATATATACATAATTAATAAAATAGAATAAAATAATGAAATTTAATTAATGAGATATACTTATATAATAATAAAATACTATTCAGAACTGAAGAAATAAATAAACAATAAAATTCAAGAAAGCTAAAAAAGAATAAAAAGTTGTTGAAGCAAAAATTAAAAAATAATAAAAGTTATTAAAACAATAATGAGAGAAAAATCTTCGATTTCATTAAATAAGCGAAAGAAAGTAATAAAGAATAGTATAACAGAGGGAAAAGTATTAATTGATATTAAGTGCTTTATATATATATATATATATATATGTCTTTCTTTTTTTTAACAGTAACGCGCGGAGAATTAAAGAACTTTTTCAAATTGCCAATTACTTTCAGAATTCACATTTTAATCTTAGAAGAATTTTTTTTTTCTTTCTTTTTTTTTTTTTTTGAAATTTCAAGAAAAGTAAGTTGAAATTAACGTCCCAAGAGGAATGAAATCTTAACAATTTCTCGAAAGCTGATTCCTCTACCATTCAAAATAATTCAGAGCAAGTTTCATTGTCCTTTTTTTCTGTTCTTCTCCACCTTTTTATATTGTATATCTCCGAAACTCTTTAATTTCACTGTATGCTACTTTCTTTTGAACTTTTGCATTTCAAGGGAGAAAAAAAAGAGAAAATAAATTTCAGTAGTAGTACAATCTAAATCAATTTAAAACAGAGCTCAATCTCCTTATATATATATTTTTAACAATTCCCCTCGAGTATTCACAATAAATCAGAAGAGATAGTTCGATAGCTTACTTTCGCAATAGTAGAAGGATAAACTGCCTCGTTCTTGTAGATAAATTCACTATATCTATATAGTGAGCCAAACGAACCATTCGAATTAGCCAAAAGAATATAAATAAGAATTGGATTGCTTAGTATTCTTATTTATACTGGGATATATTCTCGCGCACTATGTACAGTTTCGCTTCGTAAAATGTTTACACTGTTCGATTGCATCGATGAAAATTTATAGACTCATGCGGAATAGATTGCTATATAGAGGGATTGTTGATGGTTAGTGGTGACGATAGACAGGAGTGGATAAGAGAGAGAACAGGAAAAGTGGGATGAGCAGTGAGAGCGTTGAATGAAAAAAAAAAGAAAGAAAAAAAAATAAAATACGACAGAGATGGAAAAATTGACGAAGATGTCAAAGAAGGTGAGGGGGTGTAAGAGAGATAAAGAGAAATAGGGAGGAAGAGAGAGAGAGAAAGGAAAGAAAAGAGAGAAGAAAAGCTTTTTCTGATTTTACGTTTTTCCAGCAACGAGAGACAGTTTTCCGAGCTGTCATTTTGTAAGCCTGAGGGAATACAGAAGAACGTCCAGACACTGGGATTGGTAGATATAGAGAGAGAGAGAGAGAGAGAGAGAAAGAGAGAAAAAAAAGAGAGCCAGATAGATGAATTAATGAGAACCAGGAAAAAGACAGAGAGAGAGAGAGAAAGAACGAAGGAAAGAAAAAGAGAAAAATTCGCTTTGGGATATGGTTATTGAATTGTGAAAAATGTATCTTGAAAACAGGTCAAGCGTGTCGATTGGGTTTCCGTTTCCCAAAAAATCTCCACAACGTTAATCAATCACGGTTTCTGACTGAGGAATATTAATTAGAGCTTTTTTAACCACTCGAATTTTTTTTTTCCGACCATTATTAAGCTACTACACATGTTCTCTTTTCATTTCAATATTTTTCACCTTTTTTTTTTCCTTTTTTTTTACTCTCTATAAATATTTTTTTTTCCAACGCACACATTGTTTATTTTCATATAAATGCATATACACGATACGTTGAAAAATTTTTAAATGGAATTTTTTTGTTTTATTATTGTAAAATTTACAATCTATAATGTAAATCGACACGAGCAAAAAAAAAAAAAAAAAAAAAGAACGTGCTCTTTTTATGATCCAAATAAAGTGCTTTGATAACAAACAGAAAAAAAAAATGTAAATTTTTTTTTTATTAAAATATTATTATACAATGTATAAATGTGGGTGGAATGTAGAAAATGTATTTAAATATATATTTTTTTCAACAATATTGATAGTGACGTGCGTTTTACGCAATGATTTTTTTTTGGTGAAAGGGGGAAAAAAACGTTTAATCAATGAAAAGTAGCTTGTATGTTTTTTTTTTTTTTTTTAAGGAAATAAAATGAGTAGAAAAGTGAATCAAAATTTTTATCTTGAGATTGAATCATAAAGGTAAATGTGGAGAGTTAATTGAATGAACAACTTCAGATAAGAATTTCCATTTAATTAAAATGTGTGTATGCGCTTGCTTTTTAAATTGTGGGAAACGAAATTAAAACATTTGAAAATATATTTCAATTTGTAATTTTATAAATTATATATTTGAAAAAAAGAAATTAAATGAATTTCTTCTTTTTAATTAGGTTAATTAATTATATATAGTATCTGTCACTATAATTATAACATAATAATGAGGAGCCAATTAAATATTAATGATAAAAAATTATTGATAACTAATTAGTTATAAAAAATTATATAATATATTAAAATGCTAACAATCAAAATAATTAATAATAACTTATGAATTCATCAATTAATTCTTTTTAGAAATTAATCACGTGAAATCTAAAATTGTTATTAATTACTATCATTATCGATCATATTCTGTTTTGCAGTTATTAATTTAATTAAAAACTAATTAATAATAATTGAAATCATTAAATAAAATAAACATTTTTTTTCGAATAATAAATTAACAAAATTTTTAACTCTTTCTCGATAAAATATTTTTTCTTAATGTTGAAAACACGAGTTTAATTAACAATTTCCGCTGAATATAAATATTAGGAGCAAAATTTAAAATTCGATTTTTGAAAAAAAAATTAAACATTCTTAAATGTCAGGATACAAAGTAAATAATATTGTTTACCGTCTTTTGTTATATAACAATAAATTGTTATATTACTAATTATATATTGTTGGGGGATAAAAAAATTTAATTAAAAAGTAAATTTAATAAACAGACCATATTTATTATTATCTTCAAAATTTGAAAATTTTAATTGTAGAATTTTTTTTTTTTATTCACATTTTTGGTAAATGCGTTATCATATATATATATTGTATTGTATTTATTTCAATATATACCCTCTCGTTGAAAGTTATATATTTCATAACGAAACCCGCGCGAGCATAGTTGAGCTCATATCCAGAACTTAATGTCGTGTATATAATACTGGTTAGCTATCGAATATCGAATTTCCAAAGATAAAACGATTACAATGGATCTGATGAATAGATGCAGAATCCAGAAAGCTTCAAGCGAAAGTTATTAATCTCTAAATACAATTTGTTCAGACTATACAAAATAAGAACACGATTTTTTTCATGAAAAAAATTTGTTTCAAAAGAAAAATTTTCGTACAACATAAAAAAAAAATTGAAAGATAGTATATTAGATTAGAACCCATATCAGATATTTTGTATAGATGATTTTTCGAATCTTATCAAACATAATATAAAACTGATCCCAGCGCTTTGTCATCCAATACTATAAATAATCTTGAAGACTCAACAAAAGACAATATTTCGGTATATATTAATTATTATTATATCTCAAAAGTACGATTAATTCAAAAAAAAAAATACCAGAAGAATTTATAGCTCAGTGGTTAACGTTCTTGACTTAAGTTGTAAAATATTTGAGGGTTCGAATCCTAACGATTAGATATTTGCGGCGACAAAAATTAATTGAATTTATCATTATAAGTATAAGCGAATATCCTAATAATAAAAGAATTTATATTATGTATATTATACTTGTAATTTTTATTAATATAAAAGAAAATAAAATAATGCGCATTACATAAAATGCACTTAAAGCAAAAATATGCAGATATAGACAAATCAACGAAATTGCTCGGCACTATTGAAAAATGTTGCACAAAAATAGTCTCTTCACGTGTAATTGCTCTTTTTTTAAATTACATATTCAATGTTCTTTTGTATTAAAATTAAAAATAAATCTCACAACAGAAAATGAATACTTTGTTACGTAATTTAATATTAAAAAGTAGATTTTTTTTATTAATATAACATTTTCATTAACTGAAAATTCAACTTTCTGTATTATACACGAAAATAAAAGCCTCGCGGATAAAAATGCATGCCGTGAAATTAAAGCAGAGTAATATTTTACATTTTAAATGCACGAGGTACTGTTGAATAATTTTCCCAAACATATTAAAAATGCAAAATGTTTTTTCTGTTTTTTTTTTTTTTTTGTAAACCAAAGAGAAACAGATAATAAGTACTAAATGAGGAAATCTCTGATATTTTTTCTTATGATGTATGTTTATTTATTTTAAATTCGAATTATTTTTTTTAATTCATTTCATTTTACAGGGATTTACAAATGAAAAAATACATTCCATAACATCAATATTAATTTTATAAATAATATAATATATACACTGAAAGAAAAATTTATTTGATTCAAATACTTCAAATTATTTGAAAAATATTTAATTATGGTTAAAATACTTTTTATTTGGATCAAAAAAATATGTATTTGATTCAAATAACTTGAATTATTTAATACAAATAATTCATTACTTAATCCTAATACACTATTTTATCAAGACAAATAAAAAAATATTTTAATCAATTAAATATTTATTTGAAACGATAATAATGATTTACTTGAAACAATTAATTTATTTATTTCACACAAATATTTCGTGTTATTGAAACAAATAAATAGTATTTGATACAATAACTTTATTTAACTGATTCAAGTCAACTAAATTATTTAATTCTAATACACTATTTTATCAAGACAAATAAAAAAATATTTTAATCAATTAAATGTTTATTTGAAACGAAAATAATGAGTTACTTGCAACTATTAATTTATTTATTTCACTCAAATATTTCAATTTTTTAATACAAATAAAAAGTATTTGATACAATAAATTTATTACTTCTAATTAATTAAATTATTTAATATAAATAATGCGTTACTTAATGTTAATACACTATTTTATTAAAGAAAATTAAAATATTTTGACCAATTAAATATTTAAGTGTAATGAGAATAATGAGTTATTTGATACTATTCATTTATTTATATATATATATATATATATATATATATATATATATATATATATATATTATTTAATATTCTAAGTCCAAAAGTCAAAATAATATTTTTTCATCAACAAAAAATTAATGTTTACAATGATTCAGAACAACGTAAAACGAGATTTTAATAAAAATAGATTTACACTTTTTTTGAAAATTTACCTGGGATTGTTCATGATAATAATCATGAAGCATATAATTAATTATATTTTATAAATTGCATTTAATTGGAAAATATAATTTAATATCTTAACTTTAACTAAATGATGTTAAGCACTTTTCTGAGTTAGGTATTTTGCAAGTATGTATTTGGATCAAATACTTTTTATTTGATCCAAATAAATGTTTTTTTCAGTGTATATTTATGAAAAATTTTCAAAATTGGAAGCGCTCGAATTTATTTTTCAAACAGGTATAAACTTTTATCAGATATTATTGAATCAATAATTTTTGAATTTTATAATTATAAAGTTTCCTTCTTTAAAATTTATAAATCATTTTTGATAAAAAAAAAAAAACAAAAATAAGTTCAACTGAAGTTGTAAGAAGTTCTAAACTGAATTTAAAAATCTAGGTATAAATAAAATAATTATTTAGAATACTTGAATAAATTAAATTCTGCTCTTGATACATATTAAAGATGATGAGAATTCAACTATAATAAGTATAAGAAAATTTTACTCATCAGAATAACTAAAATTGCATGAATAATAATTGAAATAAGCAATTATGTTTATCCTACTAAAAGAAAAAAAACTGCTTTCCTCTTGTGTTTTTCTTTTCCCTCTTTTTCTCCTTTTTAATTCATTCAACGTAATAATAGTATTTTTTTAACGTCTACTGACGTAATATTAACCAATTTTAATATAAAAATTACGAAAACTTTAATAATAATTAATTAAATTTTTTTGCAAAAATATGAACAATAAAATTCAGATTACAAAAAGTTTTAATATACAGAATTTTTTATTTATTTATTAAAATAAACATTGTTTACTTGAGTCGCGTAAAATTTAAGATAAAGTTATTATATTGCAACCATTCTATAAATGAGAGGGAAAATTTTCTCTATTCTCAATAGAAAAATTATATAGAGAGTCTCAATAGACTTACAACTTTAAATTCTCAAACTACATATTTAAAGCATGAACAAGAATTTTGTTAATTCAATTGAAACATTTCATATGTTATATTTTTACATAGAGCGTTAATATTTCACAATAGTTGTATTGCAAAGTAAAACTTTATTCCTCATATTGTCAGAATAATTTTTTGAATTCTCTGCATTTATACAATATTTACTTAATATATATATATATATATATATATATATATATATATATATATATATATATATATATATATATATATATATATATATATATATATATATATATATATATATATATATATATATATATATATATATATATATATATATATATATATATATATATATATGTCATTTCAAATCACCCACCATCTTGTAATTACATCCGATAATTTAAATAATAATAAATAAATAATAATAATGATAATTTAAAATAGTAATAAAAATAAAAAAATAATATAAAAATGGAAAGGTTGTTTTAATGAAAAAAAAATGTTTGCGAACTAGAGATGAAAATTAATGAAATGCTGATATTTTCGCGCCGAACAAGTGGATTATCGTCGTGTTTTCTTTTCAGTTTTGTATACCTACTTTTTTCAAGGAAAAAAAAAAAAAAAAAAAAAAAAATAGACAGACAGAAATAATAAGAGATGAGGTAAATATTATTACTGGTGGACCAATTTATAGAGCGCAGCTGTCAGTCTGACATAGACCAAGCATTGTTTGCCCAACCACGTTATATGTATACCCATGCAGTATATAAACATAAAATGAATGAACCAAGCTTAAATGTGCGCGGGTGTAAAAAAGCTCACTTGGACAACTATTGTTGCTAATGCTAGTCATAATGGTTTCTCGAAACATAGAGAAGCAGCATAGTCATTCACAGAGACTAATGGCTCTGCTGCACTTAACGTATATAAAAAAGCAGCTGATTTCTTCATTTTCTTCTTTTGCAAAACACATACAAAAAAATGTAGGTAGATGACAAAAATTTTAAATTGGTCTCGTGTATATAATTCCAATTTACTATAATAAAATAATGACAAACTTTCATAACTAATTCCATTAATTTTCAAACTTACTAACATTAATTGTGTTTCAAAATTATTATGGTTCAAAATTAGAAAAGCGTTCTATATATACATTCATTTACTTTATAGATTCCTCTTCTTTTGATGGGAAATAACAACAACTAAATATTTATATACATATATTTATAATGATCTTATTAGAAACTATGTTAAAATATTTTGTAACAAGAAATTTATTTAATTTTTTCCCTATTATTATCACTAGCGATGCATTCCTCGCCAGTACTTATTGTAGTTTATGTATATTATTTATAATTTGTTTTTAATTAATATTTTATTAATATTGTATAAAATTATTCTTAATTTTGATCATTTTCATTGAAGGATAAAATGACAATTGTTAAATATTAAATGTTTTTTATAGTTTTTATTATAACAACAATGTTAATAATTTAAAAGTTTTTAATTTATTTTCTAAAATTTTATAAAATACTTTTTATAATTTTTTATCATAAACTTTATCATTTTTGTTAACTGAAATTCTAAATATTAGATTGCAATTATACTTTGTTTCTATATCACCATGCAGCGCCTTATTGCTTAGCCAAACTTAATAATCATAACCATGGCAAAGATTATTCTTTTGCATTATATTATATTATATTATATTATATTATATTATATTATTGTCTTTACCTGTATTAGCAGGAGAAATTACTATATTGCTTTTTGATCGAAATTTAAATCATTTTATGATCTTATGGGGGAGGAGATTCAATTCTCTATCAATATTAATTTTAGTTTTTTGGTCATCCTGAAGTTTATATTTTAATTTTACCTGGATTTGGAATAATTTCCCATATAATTTTTACAGAAAGAGGAAAAAAAGGGACTTTTGGGAGGTTAGGTGTAATGTATGCAATAATTTCTATTGGGGTATTGGGATTTATTGTTTGGGATCATCATATGTTTACAGTTGGAACAGATGTTTATATACGTGGTTATTATACATCAGTTACAATAATTATTGTGGTTTCGACAGAAATTAAAATGAATTATGGTCAAATTTTAAACGTTTTACATCAACTGAAAATAAAAGAGTATCTAATAATAAAAAATAATTTAAAACTTGGCTTCTACAAGTAGGAAATGGAAAATTTAACAATACATTTGAAGAAAATAATGAAGTAGTAAAAATAACCTAATGAAATAATATGTAATGATGATCTAATTACTGAAATTTATGAAAAATCCATTGACTCAAATAAATGTGATACATAAGAAAAAGTAATATTAGCACCAAGAAATAATTATGTATTTGAATTAATTAATTGTGTTGTTAAACGAATGACAGGTGAATCTAGACAATATTTAAGTATAGATTCATCTGAAGAAGATGAAAAGTGTGACACAATAACTAACTTAATACCAATTAAAGTATTAAATACTTTAACTCCAAATGGACTTCCTTCTCACAAATTAATATTAAAGATTGGTGCAATTGTGACACTTTTAAGGTCTGATACTTTTTGAGGTCTTTGTAATGGAACAAGACTAAAAGTTATTAACATGGGTAGTTTTTCTATTCATGTATAAGTACTAATGGAAAATTATAAAAATGAGATTGTAATTTTGCCACGAATTACATTGTCACCGTCTAACGAAGAAATGCCATGTCAAATGTCAAGAAAGCAATTTCCAATAAGGCATGGATTTGTTTTACAATAAACAAATTTCAATGCCAATCTTTCTAAAAAGTAGGCATACATACCTTCCATTACATGTTTTTAATTCTAATTAAATAAAAAGCTGTACTTTTTTTCAAACATTCAAGTAACAAGTTTAAGATAAGAAACGCATGAAAATAAAATTAATTTGTTAAAATTTTTATTTGAGAGAACTTGATTACCTAAAATTAACTTTTAAGCGAATTTTTATTTCTTTGAATTATAATTATTTAACACAAATTCCATTTAACCAAATTTCTACACTGAAAAAAATAAGCTATTGAATCAACAGCATTTCTGCCGAAGGCATAAAAATTATTGATTCATGCTATAGAATCTATATATATATAAGATTTTAAAAATTCTATATAGCATATGCTTCAGAATCAATAATTTTTATGCCTTTAGCAGAAATTCTGTTGATTCAATAGCATATTTTTCTCAGTGTAGGAAAATTGTGGGCGCAAATTTTAAAATTGACCAATTAGAAGTTATTAATAAAATTATGACATGGTTATAATTAATACATTTACGCTCAAAATTTATATAGATTATATATAGGGAAGGTATTATAGTTTAATTTTGTTGAAATGTTTGCATAATGTTAATGAATTATGTAATAAATTTAAAACTTAATACTATCAATATTCTAAGTAGTTTTATAACATGGCAGCTATAAAGCATAGTTCTGTAATAATAAAGTCGCGACAAAATAGTTAAAATCTCTTAACGCCCTAACATAATGAGCCTAAAGTTCGGCACGCGCGTTCGCGCGAAAAAAAATTTTGACAAAAAAAAATAATTTCTTGCTAATGGTTCTCAGACAACCAAAATACAACAATATTCAACATAAAAAACTAAAAATTTAATAATTAAGGGTGCAAAACAACCCCTACTTTCAAATTAGAGTTGTTCACAGAATTAAAAGAACAAAATCGAGTCTTAGATTGAAATTTTTTTGGGAAAAAAGTAGGCAAAAAATTTTCTTTTTCCTTCCCCTTGAAAACCCAATAGTTGAGAACTCTCGGTCTCACCCCTATTTGCCACCCCTATAGTGGCGAAAATCAAAAAATGGCCAAAAACGGGTCTTAGATTGTAATTTTTTTGGGTAAAAAGTAGGCGAAAAATTTTCTTTTTTCTTCCCCCTCAAAACCCAATAGTTGAAAACTCTCGGTCTCACCCCTATTTGCCACCCCTATAGTGGTGAAAATCAGAAAATGGCTAAAAACGGGTCGTAGA
Source organism: Leptopilina boulardi (assembly GCF_019393585.1). NCBI lineage: Eukaryota > Metazoa > Arthropoda > Insecta > Hymenoptera > Figitidae > Leptopilina > Leptopilina boulardi. Next base: position 260,896 of record NW_026137701.1, on the reverse strand, counting down.
TTGTAATTTTTTTGGGAAAAAAGTAGGCAAAAAATTTTCTTTTTACTTCCCCTTGAAAATCCAATAGTTGAGAACTCTCGGTCTCACCCCTATTTGCCACCCCTATAGTGGTGAAAATCAAAAAATGGCCAAAAACGGGTCTTAGATTGTAATTTTTTTGGGTAAAAAGTAGGCGAAAAATTTTCTTTTTCCTTCCCCTTAAAAACCCAATAGTTGAGAACTCTCGGTCTCACCCCTATTTGCCACCCCTATAGTGGTGAAAATCAGAAAATGGCTAAAAACGGGTCGTAGATTGTAATTTTTTTGGGAAAAAAGTAGGCAAAAAATTTTCTTTTTCCTTCCCCTTGAAAACCCAATAGTTGAGAACTCTCGGTCTCACCCCTATTTGCCACCCCTATAGTGGCGAAAATCAAAAAATGGCCAAAAACGGGTCTTAGATTGTAATTTTTTTGGGTAAAAAGTAGGCGAAAAATTTTCTTTTTTCTTCCCCCTCAAAACCCAATAGTTGAAAACTCTCGGTCTCACCCCTATTTGCCACCCCTATAGTGGTGAAAATCAGAAAATGGCTAAAAACGGGTCGTAGATTGTAATTTTTTTGGGAAAAAAGTAGGCAAAAAATTTTCTTTTTACTTCCCCTTGAAAATCCAATAGTTGAGAACTCTCGGTCTCACCCCTATTTGCCACCCCTATAGTGGTGAAAATCAAAAAATGGCCAAAAACGGGTCTTAGATTGTAATTTTTTTGGGTAAAAAGTAGGCGAAAAATTTTCTTTTTCCTTCCCCTTAAAAACCCAATAGTTGAGAACTCTCGGTCTCACCCCTATTTGCCACCCCTATAGTGGTGAAAATCAGAAAATGGCTAAAAACGGGTCGTAGATTGTAATTTTTTTGGGAAAAAAGTAGGCAAAAAATTTTCTTTTTCCTTCCCCTTGAAAACCCAATAGTTGAGAACTCTCGGTCTCACCCCTATTTGCCACCCCTATAGTGGTGAAAATCAAAAAATGGCCAAAAACGGGTCTTAGATTGTAATTTTTTTGGGTAAAAAGTAGGCGAAAAATTTTCTTTTTTCTTCCCCCTCAAAACCCAATAGTTGAAAACTCTCGGTCTCACCCCTATTTGCCACCCCTATAGTGGTGAAAATCAGAAAATGGCTAAAAACGGGTCGTAGATTGTAATTTTTTTGGGAAAAAAGTAGGCAAAAAATTTTCTTTTTACTTCCCCTTGAAAATCCAATAGTTGAGAACTCTCGGTCTCACCCCTATTTGCCACCCCTATAGTGGTGAAAATCAAAAAATGGCCAAAAACGGGTCTTAGATTGTAATTTTTTTGGGTAAAAAGTAGGCGAAAAATTTTCTTTTTCCTTCCCCTTAAAAACCCAATAGTTGAGAACTCTCGGTCTCACCCCTATTTGCCACCCCTATAGTGGTGAAAATCAGAAAATGGCTAAAAACGGGTCGTAGATTGTAATTTTTTTGGGAAAAAAGTAGGCAAAAAATTTTCTTTTTCCTTCCCCTTGAAAACCCAATAGTTGAGAACTCTCGGTCTCACCCCTATTTGCCACCCCTATAGTGGTGAAAATCAAAAAATGGCCAAAAACGGGTCTTAGATTGTAATTTTTTTGGGTAAAAAGTAGGCGAAAAATTTTCTTTTTTCTTCCCCCTCAAAACCCAATAGTTGAAAACTCTCGGTCTCACCCCTATTTGCCACCCCTATAGTGGTGAAAATCAGAAAATGGCTAAAAACGGGTCGTAGATTGTAATTTCTTTGGGAAAAAAGTAGGCAAAAAATTTTCTTTTTACTTCCCCTTGAAAATCCAATAGTTGAGAACTCTCGGTCTCACCCCTATTTGCCACCCCTATAGTGGTGAAAATCAAAAAATGGCCAAAAACGGGTCTTAGATTGTAATTTTTTTGGGTAAAAAGTAGGCGAAAAATTTTCTTTTTCCTTCCCCTTAAAAACCCAATAGTTGAGAACTCTCGGTCTCACCCCTATTTGCCACCCCTATAGTGGTGAAAATCAGAAAATGGCTAAAAACGGGTCGTAGATTGTAATTTTTTTGGGAAAAAAGTAGGCAAAAAATTTTCTTTTTCCTTCCCCTTGAAAACCCAATAGTTGAGAACTCTCGGTCTCACCCCTATTTGCCACCCCTATAGTGGTGAAAATCAAAAAATGGCCAAAAACGGGTCTTAGATTGTAATTTTTTTGGGTAAAAAGTAGGCGAAAAATTTTCTTTTTCCTTCCCCTTAAAAACCCAATAGTTGAGAACTCTCGGTCTCACCCCTATTTGCCACCCCTATAGTGGTGAAAATCAGAAAATCGCCAAAAACGGGTCGTAGATTGTAATTTTTTTGGGTAAAAAGTAGGCAAAAAATTTTCTTTTTCCTTCCCCTTGAAAACCCAATAGTTGAGAACTCTCGGTCTCACCCCTATTTGCCACCCCTATAGTGGTGAAAATCAAAAAATGGCCAAAAACGGGTCTTAGATTGTAATTTTTTTTGGTAAAAAGTAGGCGAAAAATTTTTTTTTCCTTCCCCTTAAAAACCCAATAGTTGAGAACTCTCGGTCTCACCCCTATTTGCCACCCCTATAGTGGTGAAAATCAGAAAATGGCCAAAAACGGGTCTTAGATTGTAATTTTTTTGGGAAAAAAGTAGGCAAAAAATTTTCTTTTTCCTTCCCCTTGAAAACCCAATAGTTGCGAACTCTCGGTCTCACCCCTATTTGCCACCCCTATAGTGGTGAAAATCAGAAAATGGCCAAAAACGGGTCTTAGATTGTAATTTTTTTGGGAAAAAAGTAGGCAAAAAATTTTCTTTTTCCTTCCCCTTGAAAACCTAATAGTTGCGAACTCTCGGTCTCACCCCTATTTGCCACCCCTATAGTGGTGAAAATTAGAAAATCGCCAAAAACGGGTCGTAGAGTGTAATTTTTTTGGAAAAAAAGTAGGCAAAAAATTTTCTTTTTACTTCACCTTGAAAACCTAATAGTTGAGAACTCTCGGTCTCACCCCTATTTGCCACCCCTATAGTGGTGAAAATTAGAAAATCGACAAAAACGGGTCGTAGATTGTAATTTTTTCGGAAAAAAGTAGGCAAAAAATTTTCTTTTTCCTTCCCCCTCAAAACCCAATAGTTGAAAACTCTCGGTCTCACCCCTATTTGCCACCCCTATAGTGGTGAAAATTAGAAAATCGCCAAAAACGGGTCTTAGATTGTAATTTTTTTGGGTAAAAAGTAGGCAAAAAATTTTCTTTTTCCTTCCCCTTAAAAACCCAATAGTTGAGAACTCTCGGTCTCACCCCTATTTGCCACCCCTATAGTGGTCAAAATTAGAAAATCGCCAAAAACGGGTCGTAGATTGTAATTTTTTTCGGAAAAAAGTAGGCAAAAAATTTTCTTTTTCCTTCCCCCTCAAAACCCAATAGTTGAAAACTCTCGGTCTCACCCCTATTTGCCACCCCTATAGTGGTGAAAATCAGAAAATCGCCAAAAACGGGTCGTAGATTGTAATTTTTTTGGAAAAAAAGTAGGCAAAAAATTTTCTTTTTACTTCACCTTGAAAACCTAATAGTTGAGAACTCTCGGTCTCACCCCTATTTGCCACCCCTATAGTGGTGAAAATTAGAAAATCGACAAAAACGGGTCGTAGATTGTAATTTTTTCGGAAAAAAGTAGGCAAAAAATTTTCTTTTTACTTCCCCTTGAAAACCTAATAATTGAGAACTTTCGGTCTCACCCCTATAGTGGTGAAAATCAGTAAATCGCCAAAAAGGGTCTTAGATTTTAATTTTTTTGGGAAAAAAATATGGAATGAGAATTTTGTTAAGTAAAATTTTTATTAAATTAAAATTTTCTTGAATAAAAAGTCATGTCAATTAAATGACTATATAATGAGAATTCGTTAATTGAAAATTAGTATAAAAAATAATTTTTGCTAATGAAATACTTCTAAATAAAAATTTTAAATAATTTTTTGTATGAATTTATCATGCGCTCCTCTCTTATTGTCATGATAACTAGCTCTTATGTGAAATGCTTTCTTATAAAAAAATGTTAAGGAATCTCTATAAAAACATTTTTTATTATTAATTTGATTGTTTCTTTTGTTTAATTTATGTATTATATTCATTTTTTATTATTTTATTATTCTTATGTAAATTATATGCAGCAAAGTGGAATAGGAAAAATACTAAAATTTATTAACATTATTATTACTGTATTACAATTACAATTATTAATTTTAAAAATTTATCAATCAATAATAATTTAAGGAAAATAATATAATACTAAAAAATAAATATAATGCTTATCACTGAAAAAAATATGCAGAAAGTCTTGAAAATAGACGAGATTGGCTTTAATTGTATTCTGGAGGTGAGTGTGTCGGGGATAGAGCCGAGCGTGGATATTCGGCTGCGTTCGACTTAGCTCGGCTCTTTACTTGGCACTAGCCCCGCCTCGCCGCTCTCCGCATCATCAGACCCCGGCGAAAGTCTATAACTGCTTGAAAAGCTATTTTTGCTTTTCTCGACCTATTCGTTCTCTCTCCATTCGGACCCAATTTAAACTTGCTTGGATAAGAAAGTATAGATACAGATATTTTATGTTTATGTTAATATTTATCATATTGTTAACGCGGTCCTAAAAAATTTGAATGGTTTTTTGCAGTGATTGAAAACTGAAAAAGTCATGGACAGGACTAATGATTTAAATGATATGATTTTAATCAGGAATTAAATTATCATATAATTAATTTTTAGACTTCCTGTGTTGAAAAATGGTGAGTTCTAATTAATTAACTGTAATAGACATAAATAAACAAATAATTTAAAAAATATATAATTTCTGCATACTATTAACGGATATTTTCATTTTTCAACTAATTCATACATAGAATTAATGATTAAACGCAAACCTGAGATGAGATAGAAGTCCGCAACGTTTTAAAAAACGAAAAATTAAAAATGTAAAAAATTAACTTTTCGCAATGACAACCGCTTAAAATACACTTTACTATAACAAAAACAAAATGATAAATCATGAACCCCCAAATAAACCTGAAATTGGGGGTAACTTGCCCCACGTCATCAGTAAAATACCCTTAAATAGCCCAACTTTTCAAATTTTTTGGTTAAAATGGCTTCTCCTAACCATAAGACTAAAGGATATGTACACTAGAACCCCCCAGAGGGTGCGGAAAGCGTTCGTTTTGGGGCAACTTGCCCCACGTCATCAGAAAAGTACCCTTAAATGTCAACTTATACCGCCCCGTGGTTGCTGTTTACACTGGCGCTCGCCGACATAAAATGTTTGATATTTAATATCTCGAAAACAAAAAAACTGGGCATTCTGAAAATTTATATACAGATCGGAAAAAACCTGAACTTTTCTTTGTAATTATTTATTTCAAAAAAACGAAATTTACCATCGGAAAGAGCATGAAAAAAACTTAAAAAAAAACCTGCCTAAATTTTATTTATTGCATTTATAGACAGAAAATATTCAAATAGTAGGCGGTGTCAGGAAAAACTGATAAAATTGACCCCCTCTATCTCCCCCAAAATTTGAAAAAAGTCAAAACTTTTTTTGGGGATATTTTTCTATCAGGTAGGACAACAATTTCCCTAAGTTTTACTTTTTTTCGAGAAATCAATTTTTTAACTCAGGACATTACACGTAAAATGCCTCACATTTGAGCCTGTAAATATTGCGGAATGCAATTTGATGTTAACCTCCCCCCAAAAAATTTACGTCTATAATATCTTTGTTATTATGCATAGTTAATAATCGATTAAGCTAGAAAAATATATACTTTACAAGGAGTAAAAAGAATAGCCGGGACCAAAAATTTTATTGTTTAGATACCTTCTGTAATATACGAAAAAAAAATTCTAAACAATGGACGGAACGAACACTTTAAAATAATAAGAAAAATTTATTGACTTAATGAAAATTAAAAAATAAGAGTTTTTAATAACAAAATTTTTCTTCATTTAATAAAATTAAAAAAATTTTCAACAAAAAATTTTAAAAAATTTTATGTACAAAATTTTTTATTGTTTTGGGAATTAAAAAAATGTTTTTTGAAAAAAATATTTTTTAAATCTTTTTAACAAAAATTTGTTAATTCAGAAAATATTTTATCATTTTAATTTGTAATAATGGTTCCTGGAATTAAATGTGCACGCACACATATGTCAGAGACAGTGTAAGTTTGAACCTAGTGGATAGAAGCAGAGATATTTACTTGCAGGCGACATTGACTCTGGCTGGGACTGGTGTAGTGCAGGCGGGGATATTCGGTCGCGTCCGGTGTACTTCGTTTACGCTCGGCGCTACCCCCGCCGGCCGCCACATTCACCTTCAAGGCTCTGGCGAAAGTCGACTGTAAAACGTTTCTTGCATATCTCGACTAATTTCGTTCTCTCTCTCCACTCGGAAACAATTTTTTTTTGTTCTAGCACGGCGGTTTAAATGTAACACAATTTTTTTGTTAAATATTTAGCTAATAACATAAATTTTTTTTTTGTTAAAAAAATTGATTTTTTTATGACGAAAAAAATTTTTTTTTTCCAAAAAAATTTAAAAAAAAAAAAAAAAAAAATTTATTTAAAAGAAAATTTTATTTTTTTATTAAAAGAAAAAAAATGTGACAAGGGAAAAAAGCCGTTTTTTCGAATTTCTTTCTAAAAAAATATGGCTCATATTTTGATAACATTTAAAAAAAAAATTTCTCTTTTAAAAAAATTTTTTTCTCTTAAAAAAAATAACAATTTTTGCAAAACAAATTTTTTTTTGTAATAAAAAATAACAATTTTTGGAAAAAATTTTTTTTTCGTAATAAAAAAATCAATTTTTTTAACAAAAAAAATTTATGTTATTAGCTAAATATTTAACAAAAAAATTGTGTTACATTTAAACCGCCGTGCTAGAACAAAAAAAAATTGTTTCCGAGTGGAGAGAGAACGAAATTAGTCGAGAAATGCAAGAAACGTTTTACAGTCGACTTTCGCCAGAGCCTTGATGGTGAATGGCGGCCGGCGGGGGTAACGCCGAGCGTAAACGAAGTACACCGGACGCGACCGAATATCCCCGCCTGCACTACACCAGTCCCAGCCAGAGTCAATGTCGCCTGCAAGTAAATATATGTGCTTTTATCCACTCGGTTTAAACTTACACACGGAAGAAATTTAGTATACTGAAAAAAAAATTTATTTGATTCAAATACTTTAAATTATTTTAAAAATATTTAATTGGTTCAAATAATTTTTATTAGGATCAAAAAAATATGTATTTGATTCAAATAACTTGAATTATTTGAATCGCATTTATTTGAACCAAATAAATCGTATTTGGTTCAATTAAATAATTAATTGAATTGAATAAATGAATTTATTTAATACAAATAATGAGTTACTTGAAACTATTCATTAATTTATTTCACTCAAATATTTCGTTTATTTGGTACAAATAAAAAGTATTTGATACAATAAATTTATGTAATTGATTCAAATAAACTGAATTATTTAATACAAATAATTCGTTATTTAATCCTAATACACTATTTTATTAAGACAAATAAAAAAATATTTCAATCAATTAAATATTTATTTGAAACGATGATAATGATTTACTTGAAACAATTAATTTATTTATTTCACTCAAATATTTCATTTTTTTGATACAAATAAAAAGTATTTGATACAATAAATTTATTAATTCTAATTAATTAAATTATTTCATATAAATAATGCGTTATTTAAATAATACACTATTTTATTAAAGGAAAATAAAATATTTTGATAAATTAAATATTTAAGTGTAATGAGAATAATCAGTTATTTGATACCTACTATTCATTTATTTATATATATTATTTAATAATATTCGAAGTCCAAAAGTCAAATATTTTTCCATCAATACAAAATTAATGTTTACAATGATTCAGAACAGCGAAAAACGCGTTTTTAATAAAAATATATTTACACTTTTTTTGAAAATAACACACTCACATATGATCGAATAGCAAAATTTTCTAAGTCCAAAAGTCAAATATTTTTTCATCTACAAAAAATTAATATTTACAATGATTCAGAACAACGAAAAACGCATTTTTAATAAAAATATATTTACACTTTTTTTTGAAAATTCCCCTGGGATGATTCATGATAATAATCATGAAACATATAATTAATTATATTTTATAAATTGCATTTAATTGGAAAATATAATTTAATATCTTAACTTTAACTAAATGATGCCAAGCACTTTTCTGAGTTAAGTATTTTGCAAGTTCAATTGACATCAAGAAGTTAACATTCGTTTTCACGTACCGTGCGTAGCGTAGTTGGTAAAGCGTTAGACTCATAATCCGTAGTATAGGTCGTAGGTTCGATTCCCCCCATTCGTTAGATTTATTTATTTCTCAGGTTTGCGTTTAATCATTAATTCTATGTATGAATTAGTTGAAAAATGAAAATATGCGATCATAGTATGCAGAAATTACATATTTTTTAATTTATTTATTTGAGTAAGAATTTAATTTAGAAATTGAAGAATTAGTAAATAAATATGTTATTTATTCAATTCAAATTTTGATTTATTTGAATCAAAAAATTCTTACATTTTATGCAAATAAATTATGTATTTGGATCAAATAAAATAATAATTGCCGCAATTAAAGAGGTTTTAGTTTCAATTAAAACAATTACTTATGACAAATAATCGAATATTTGATTCAAGAAAATTTTTAGTTGTTTCGAGAAAAATATTTTATTAATGCAAATAAATATTTATTTGAGTCAAAAAACATGCAGTATTGAATGAAATAATTTTCATAATTGATTCAAATAATTATTTATTCGTTTTAAATATTCCATTTATTTGATTTGAATACTATGTATTTGATTCAAATAACTATTTATTTGATACGATAAAATAAAATACTTAGGTTGAGTAAATGTGTATTTGGTTCAAATACATATTTATTGGATAATAGACAAGTAAATGATGTATTTAGATCAAATACTTTTTATTTGATTCAAATAAATTTTTTTTTCAGTGTAGCAATATTTGATAAGTCTGATAGGAAATTTTAGTATTCTCTTTTTCAAACGCGGAACATTTAAGTTTGATAACGAAAATCGGTATATTTTTACCAATAATCTTTTTAGTAAATATATTCCAGAAATTGAAATTATTATTTCGTAAATTGATAAATTTATACGAAAAACCAGAAGTAAGTTAAACCGACGCGCACTTCGTTATTTACTAAATTTATATGAAAATTTGGAAAGATTATTTCGAAATTTGTTAAAACTATACTAAAAATTCGAAGTGGTTCAGTCGTGACAGATGACGACAGAAACACCAATAGATTCTACACCAAAGTTTTATCTCTTTCTCATCTCGAGGATAGACGAGGATATGAACTTTTAAATGCACACACACACACACATACACCGCATTGTTTTACATCGATTGGCTTATTTTTATTCCTAACCTATACTAACGATAATACGTATAACATTCGCAGAATAACGCTTCATATACAAATTTACGCTCATGTGAAAAACTGATGTGACCATTCTTTGTATACTAACCAGACATATTTTTCACCGCTTATGAGAAAGGTGAAATTATATCAAAACATGTTTAAAAATATAAATAAAAATCATTATTTATTGGAAAATAATTAAATATTTTATTATTTTTTGAAGAACAATTTTTTTTACTGATTTATTGTAAAATCTTCGAAATTAATTATATAAAAGAAATTCAGGTCTGTATCAAGATAATGGTAAAAAGGGGCTTGTCTAAAGAGCTTCGTCAGTCTCCGTTACCACTCGGTGAGGATCGGGCAATTCCGAACGTTCAACTTCGGCAAATTTCGTCGAATCTCGTTAACTTTGATATTTCCTTTTCAATTTTCATATCAAATATATCAAAATGTGAAATAATTATATCATTTTATACAATTCTAATTACGAAATTTGAAATATATGGTTAGGAAAATTGATAAAGAGCTTATTAAAATTTGACATTTTTGTGTTTCAATAAAAAGATTTCAGATTTCGTAAATATTCTTAAAAATAGTATCGAAAATCGTTATCATGCCAAAATGTTCCGCAATTGTAACCAAATATACTAAAAAGTAACACCATAATATCAAATATTGCTACAAACTTTCTTTCCGTGCACTGACTGTGACATAATATAAGTGCGTCGATGGGCGAACAATTAAGAAATTTGGTGTACACCTAATACAATAATTCAGATAATTCAAATAATTCATAGTAATTCATAGTAATTCATAATACTCCAATGTATATCATAATATATTAAGAAAATTCATATAATTTAAAATAATTTAAATATTTGATGATAATTTTAATACTTCTACATAATTCAATTATTTGTGGATGATTTATGTTTTTGAAGAAAAAGGTTAAAAATGGCTGCGTAATAATAAAAACTCAAGAATTAAATATTAAAATACATATGTATGTAGGCGACGTAAGGGCAAAATGGGATAGCTAAGGTTTGAAGTTCAATTCAACTAACATTATTATATCAATATTTTATTATTTATTGGAATAATAATCTTTGAGAATCAGTCTTTAATTATACAGTCTTAATGTGAACAAGCGCGGTAAAACTAGCGAGCATATCTTTTAGTCTTATGGTTAGGAGTAGCCATTTTAACCAAAAAATTTGAAAAATTGGGCTATTTAAGGGTACTTTTCTGATGACGTGGGGCAAGTTGCCCCAAAACGAACGCTTTCCGCACCCTCTGGGGGTTCTAGTGTACGTATCTTTTAATCTTATGGTTAGGAGAAGCCATTTTAACCAAAAAATTTGAAAAGTTGGGCTATTTAAGGGTAATTTTTGATGACGTGGGGCAATTTGCCCCAAAACGAACGCTTTCCGCACCCTCTGGGGGGTTCTAGTGTACATATCCTTTAGTCTTATGGTTAGGAGAAGCCATTCTAACCAACAAATTTGAAAAGTTGGGCTATTTAAGGGTACTTTACTGATGACGTGGGGCAAGTTACCCCCAATTTCAGGTTTATTTGGGGGTTCATGATTTATCATTTTGTTTTTGTTATAGTAAAGTGTATTTTAAGCGGTTGTCATTGCGAAAAGTTAATTTTTTACATTTTTAATTTTTCGTTTTTTAAAACGTTGCGGACTTCTATCTCATAACCTGAGAATAAATAAACCTAACGCATGGCAATTCATGTTTCTTAAAATCAAGATTTTTAAAAAAACTAATTTAGCAATAATACATATTTGAATAAGTAAATAACTTTCGTTCAAATTACATCACAAGTTATAAAAAAGGTTAACTAAAATTATAAAAAAATAATTTTTTTTAAAAACATCAATGACTTTGATATACATAATTTCTAGTAAAATTTCTGGTATAAATAAATTGATACGTTTTTAAATATTGTATTAACTAGTGTCAGTAGTTTTAACATCAAGATTTTTTTTATCAATACTATAAAATATAAAAATTTTTTTCTTAACAGGTAAATAACTTTTGAAATATAAGTCAAAATAATTGCTAGTAGATTGAAGGATGAATTTTTAAACTTCAAATTGACAGTGAAAAATTAAACAAATATAACTTTTTGAAAAACAGTTTAAAAATTTTAATCTTAAAGACTGATTTAAATTATGATGTAAATGAAAAGTTAAAAAAAAATTTTTAATGAAAATTTAATTCTTAACTAAAACCATATCATTTAAATCATTAGTCCTATCTATGACTTTTTCAGTTTTTAAGCACTGAAAAAAACATCCAAAATGATAAATATTGCACAAACGTAAAATACCTGTATCTTCACTTTCTCAACCAAGCAAGTTTAAATTGGGTCCGAATGGAGAGAGAACGAATAGGTCGAGAAAAGCAAAAACAGCTTTTCAAGCATTTATAGACTTTCGCCGGGGCCTGATGATGGGGAGAGCGGCGAGGCGGGGCTAGTGCCAAGTAAAGAGCCGAGCTAAGTCGAACGCAGCCGAATATCTACGCTCGGCTCTCACCCCGCCATACTCGCCACAAGAATACAATTAAAGCCAATCTCGCCTATTTCCAAAACTTTCTGCCGTTCTTTCTCCTTGCTGCAAAATTTACACATACAGAATGATTTACATTTATGATTATGATAAACGATTTAAAAGAAATAATTTTTTAAAATAAAAAATTTTTAATTTTTTTTCCTAAAAAATGTTTCTTGTTGTCTTCATTAATCAAATATTATTAAAAAATATTTTTTAAGTTAAAAATTGTAAATTTTTTCGTTGTAAAAGAATTATTTATTTAGAAATCGTTTATCATACATATAAATTTTTTTTTATCTTAAAAAAATAGAATGTCTTAAAAAATAGATCTTTTTCTAGTTCAATTTTTTTTGTAATTTTAATTTGCAAAATTTTTCCAGGAAGCAATACTTTTATAGAAGCCAGTGGCAATCCTAAAAACTTCAATTTTAAGCCAAAGTCTAATTATTTTTGCCATTTCGTTTATAAAATAGATGCGGGCTTTATAATCATAAATATATTTAGTGAAAAAGTAAAAATAGTATTTAGGTATACAATAAAAAATTATTTAATTAAAGTAATTAAAATTATCTGAAAAACATTTTCATGTTTCAAATATACTTTAATTAAATACAAAAAATACATTTGATTAAAATAACTACACTTATTTAAATCACACTTATACTTGAAGAAATCTTATTTGGTTCAAGAAAATTTTAAGTTATTTCAAATAAAGTAATTTATTTATGCAAATAAATAATAAAAATAATTTATTATTTATTTCAATAAAATTTTTATTTAAAAAAAATTTATTTTATTCCTGCTGAAAAATATTCATTTGAATTAAAAAAACAAGTAGTACTGATTGAAATAATCATCTTAATTAATTTTCAGCACTATTTATAGACTTAAATTATTCCATTTAATTAATTAAAGTAATTTGTAGTTGAAACGATAAGATACAATACTTAGGTCTAGTAAATAGTTTTGGCGATTTTCTGATTTTCAACACTATAGGGGTGGCAAATAGGGGTGAGACCGAGAGTTCGCAACTATTAGGTTTTCAAGGGGAAGGAAAAAGAAAATTTTTTGCCTACTTTTTTCCCAAAAAAATTACAATCTAAGACCCGTTTTTGGCCATTTTCTGATTTTCACCACTATAGGGGTGGCAAATAGGGGTGAGACCGAGAGTTCGCAACTATTGGGTTTTCAAGGGGAAGGAAAAAGAAAATTTTTTGCCTACTTTTTTCCCAAAAAAATTACAATCTAAGACCCGTTTTTGGCCATTTTCTGATTTTCACCACTATAGGGGTGGCAAATAGGGGTGAGACCGAGAGTTCGCAACTATTGGGTTTTCAAGGGGAAGGAAAAAGAAAATTTTTTGCCTACTTTTTTCCCAAAAAAATTACAATCTAAGACCCGTTTTTGGCCATTTTCTGATTTTCACCACTATAGGGGTGGCAAATAGGGGTGAGACCGAGAGTTCTCAACTATTGGGTTTTCAAGGGGAAGTAAAAAGAAAATTTTTTGCCTACTTTTTTCCCAAAAAAGTTACAATCTACGACCCGTTTTTAGCCATTTTCTGATTTTCACCACTATAGGGGTGGCAAATAGGGGTGAGACCGAGAGTTCTCAACTATTGGGTTTTCAAGGGGAAGTAAAAAGAAAATTTTTTGCCTACTTTTTTCCCAAAAAAATTACAATCTACGACCCGTTTTTGGCGATTTTCTGATTTTCACCACTATAGGGGTGGCAAATAGGGGTGAGACCGAGAGTTCGCAACTATTGGGTTTTCAAGGGGAAGGAAAAAGAAAATTTTTTGCCTACTTTTTTCCCAAAAAAATTACAATCTAAGACCCGTTTTTGGCCATTTTCTGATTTTCACCACTATAGGGGTGGCAAATAGGGGTGAGACCGAGAGTTCTCAAATATTGGATTTTCAAGGGGAAGTAAAAAGAAAATTTTTTGCCTACTTTTTTCCCAAAAAAATTACAATCTACGACCCGTTTTTAGCCATTTTCTGATTTTCACCACTATAGGGGTGGCAAATAGGGGTGAGACCGAGAGTTCTCAACTATTGGGTTCTCAAGGGGAAGTAAAAAGAAAATTTTTTGCCTACTTTTTTCCCAAAAAAATTACAATCTACGACCCGTTTTTGGCGATTTTCTGATTTTCACCACTATAGGGGTGGCAAATAGGGGTGAGACCGAGAGTTCGCAACTATTGGGTTTTCAAGGGGAAGGAAAAAGAAAATTTTTTGCCTACTTTTTTCCCAAAAAAATTACAATCTAAGACCCGTTTTTGGCCATTTTCTGATTTTCACCACTATAGGGGTGGCAAATAGGGGTGAGACCGAGAGTTCGCAACTATTGGGTTTTCAAGGGGAAGGAAAAAGAAAATTTTTTGCCTACTTTTTTCCCAAAAAAATTACAATCTAAGACCCGTTTTTGGCCATTTTCTGATTTTCACCACTATAGGGGTGGCAAATAGGGGTGAGACCGAGAGTTCGCAACTATTGGGTTTTCAAGGGGAAGGAAAAAGAAAATTTTTTGCCTACTTTTTTCCCAAAAAAATTACAATCTAAGACCCGTTTTTGGCCATTTTCTGATTTTCACCACTATAGGGGTGGCAAATAGGGGTGAGACCGAGAGTTCTCAACTATTGGGTTTTCAAGGGGAAGTAAAAAGAAAATTTTTTGCCTACTTTTTTCCCAAAAAAGTTACAATCTACGACCCGTTTTTAGCCATTTTCTGATTTTCACCACTATAGGGGTGGCAAATAGGGGTGAGACCGAGAGTTCTCAACTATTGGGTTTTCAAGGGGAAGTAAAAAGAAAATTTTTTGCCTACTTTTTTCCCAAAAAAATTACAATCTACGACCCGTTTTTGGCGATTTTCTGATTTTCACCACTATAGGGGTGGCAAATAGGGGTGAGACCGAGAGTTCGCAACTATTGGGTTTTCAAGGGGAAGGAAAAAGAAAATTTTTTGCCTACTTTTTTCCCAAAAAAATTACAATCTAAGACCCGTTTTTGGCCATTTTCTGATTTTCACCACTATAGGGGTGGCAAATAGGGGTGAGACCGAGAGTTCTCAAATATTGGATTTTCAAGGGGAAGTAAAAAGAAAATTTTTTGCCTACTTTTTTCCCAAAAAAATTACAATCTACGACCCGTTTTTAGCCATTTTCTGATTTTCACCACTATAGGGGTGGCAAATAGGGGTGAGACCGAGAGTTCTCAACTATTGGGTTCTCAAGGGGAAGTAAAAAGAAAATTTTTTGCCTACTTTTTTCCCAAAAAAATTACAATCTACGACCCGTTTTTGGCGATTTTCTGATTTTCACCACTATAGGGGTGGCAAATAGGGGTGAGACCGAGAGTTCGCAACTATTGGGTTTTCAAGGGGAAGGAAAAAGAAAATTTTTTGCCTACTTTTTTCCCAAAAAAATTACAATCTAAGACCCGTTTTTGGCCATTTTCTGATTTTCACCACTATAGGGGTGGCAAATAGGGGTGAGACCGAGAGTTCTCAAATATTGGATTTTCAAGGGGAAGTAAAAAGAAAATTTTTTGCCTACTTTTTTCCCAAAAAAATTACAATCTACGACCCGTTTTTAGCCATTTTCTGATTTTCACCACTATAGGGGTGGCAAATAGGGGTGAGACCGAGAGTTTTCAACTATTGGGTTTTGAGGGGGAAGAAAAAAGAAAATTTTTCGCCTACTTTTTACCCAAAAAAATTACAATCTAAGACCCGTTTTTGGCCATTTTTTGATTTTCACCACTATAGGGGTGGCAAATAGGGGTGAGACCGAGAGTTCTCAACTATTGGGTTTTGAGGGGGAAGGAAAAAGAAAATTTTTTGCCTACTTTTTACCCAAAAAAATTACAATCTAAGACCCGTTTTTGGCCATTTTCTGATTTTCACCACTATAGGGGTGGCAAATAGGGGTGAGACCGAGAGTTCGCAACTATTGGGTTTTCAAGGGGAAGGAAAAAGAAAATTTTTTGCCTACTTTTTTCCCAAAAAAATTACAATCTAAGACCCGTTTTTGGCCATTTTCTGATTTTCACCACTATAGGGGTGGCAAATAGGGGTGAGACCGAGAGTTCTCAAATATTGGATTTTCAAGGGGAAGTAAAAAGAAAATTTTTTGCCTACTTTTTTCCCAAAAAAATTACAATCTACGACCCGTTTTTAGCCATTTTCTGATTTTCACCACTATAGGGGTGGCAAATAGGGGTGAGACCGAGAGTTTTCAACTATTGGGTTTTGAGGGGGAAGAAAAAAGAAAATTTTTCGCCTACTTTTTACCCAAAAAAATTACAATCTAAGACCCGTTTTTGGCCATTTTTTGATTTTCACCACTATAGGGGTGGCAAATAGGGGTGAGACGGGAGTTCTCAACTATTGGGTTTTCAAGGGGAAGTAAAAAGAAAATTTTTTGCCTACTTTTTTCTTAAAAAAATTACAATCTACGACCCGTTTTTGGCGATTTTCTGATTTTCACCACTATAGGGGTGGCAAATAGGGGTGAGACCGAGAGTTCTCAACTATTGGGTTTTGAGGGGGAAGGAAAAAGAAAATTTTTTGCCTACTTTTTACCCAAAAAAATTACAATCTAAGACCCGTTTTTGGCCATTTTCTGATTTTCACCACTATAGGGGTGGCAAATAGGGGTGAGACCGAGAGTTCGCAACTATTGGGTTTTCAAGGGGAAGGAAAAAGAAAATTTTTTGCCTACTTTTTACCCAAAAAAATTACAATCTAAGACCCGTTTTTGGCCATTTTCTGATTTTCACCACTATAGGGGTGGCAAATAGGGGTGAGACCGAGAGTTCGCAACTATTGGGTTTTCAAGGGGAAGGAAAAAGAAAATTTTTTGCCTACTTTTTTCCCAAAAAAATTACAATCTAAGACCCGTTTTTGGCCATTTTCTGATTTTCACCACTATAGGGGTGGCAAATAGGGGTGAGACCGAGAGTTTTCAACTATTGGGTTTTGAGGGGGAAGAAAAAAGAAAATTTTTCGCCTACTTTTTACCCAAAAAAATTACAATCTAAGACCCGTTTTTGGCCATTTTTTGATTTTCCCCACTATAGGGGTGGCAAATAGGGGTGAGACCGAGAGTTCTCAACTATTGGGTTTTGAGGGGGAAGGAAAAAGAAAATTTTTTGCCTACTTTTTACCCAAAAAAATTACAATCTAAGACCCGTTTTTGGCCATTTTCTGATTTTCACCACTATAGGGGTGGCAAATAGGGGTGAGACCGAGAGTTCTCAACTATTGGGTTTTGAGGGGGAAGGAAAAAGAAAATTTTTTGCCTACTTTTTACCCAAAAAAATTACAATCTAAGACCCGTTTTTGGCCATTTTCTGATTTTCACCACTATAGGGGTGGCAAATAGGGGTGAGACCGAGAGTTCTCAACTATTGGGTTTTCAAGGGGAAGGAAAAAGAAAATTTTTTGCCTACTTTTTTCTTAAAAAAATTACAATCTACGACCCGTTTTTGGCGATTTTCTGATTTTCACCACTATAGGGGTGGCAAATAGGGGTGAGACCGAGAGTTCTCAACTATTGGGTTTTGAGGGGGAAGGAAAAAGAAAATTTTTTGCCTACTTTTTACCCAAAAAAATTACAATCTAAGACCCGTTTTTGGCCATTTTCTGATTTTCACCACTATAGGGGTGGCAAATAGGGGTGAGACCGAGAGTTCGCAACTATTGGGTTTTCAAGGGGAAGGAAAAAGAAAATTTTTTGCCTACTTTTTTCCCAAAAAAATTACAATCTAAGACCCGTTTTTGGCCATTTTCTGATTTTCACCACTATAGGGGTGGCAAATAGGGGTGAGACCGAGAGTTCTCAAATATTGGATTTTCAAGGGGAAGTAAAAAGAAAATTTTTTGCCTACTTTTTTCCCAAAAAAATTACAATCTACGACCCGTTTTTAGCCATTTTCTGATTTTCACCACTATAGGGGTGGCAAATAGGGGTGAGACCGAGAGTTTTCAACTATTGGGTTTTGAGGGGGAAGAAAAAAGAAAATTTTTCGCCTACTTTTTACCCAAAAAAATTACAATCTAAGACCCGTTTTTGGCCATTTTTTGATTTTCACCACTATAGGGGTGGCAAATAGGGGTGAGACGGGAGTTCTCAACTATTGGGTTTTCAAGGGGAAGTAAAAAGAAAATTTTTTGCCTACTTTTTTCTTAAAAAAATTACAATCTACGACCCGTTTTTGGCGATTTTCTGATTTTCACCACTATAGGGGTGGCAAATAGGGGTGAGACCGAGAGTTCTCAACTATTGGGTTTTGAGGGGGAAGGAAAAAGAAAATTTTTTGCCTACTTTTTACCCAAAAAAATTACAATCTAAGACCCGTTTTTGGCCATTTTCTGATTTTCACCACTATAGGGGTGGCAAATAGGGGTGAGACCGAGAGTTCGCAACTATTGGGTTTTCAAGGGGAAGGAAAAAGAAAATTTTTTGCCTACTTTTTTCCCAAAAAAATTACAATCTAAGACCCGTTTTTGGCCATTTTCTGATTTTCACCACTATAGGGGTGGCAAATAGGGGTGAGACCGAGAGTTCTCAAATATTGGATTTTCAAGGGGAAGTAAAAAGAAAATTTTTTGCCTACTTTTTTCCCAAAAAAATTACAATCTACGACCCGTTTTTAGCCATTTTCTGATTTTCACCACTATAGGGGTGGCAAATAGGGGTGAGACCGAGAGTTTTCAACTATTGGGTTTTGAGGGGGAAGAAAAAAGAAAATTTTTCGCCTACTTTTTACCCAAAAAAATTACAATCTAAGACCCGTTTTTGGCCATTTTTTGATTTTCACCACTATAGGGGTGGCAAATAGGGGTGAGACGGGAGTTCTCAACTATTGGGTTTTCAAGGGGAAGTAAAAAGAAAATTTTTTGCCTACTTTTTTCTTAAAAAAATTACAATCTACGACCCGTTTTTGGCGATTTTCTGATTTTCACCACTATAGGGGTGGCAAATAGGGGTGAGACCGAGAGTTCTCAACTATTGGGTTTTGAGGGGGAAGGAAAAAGAAAATTTTTTGCCTACTTTTTACCCAAAAAAATTACAATCTAAGACCCGTTTTTGGCCATTTTCTGACTTTCACCACTATAGGGGTGGCAAATAGGGGTGAGACCGAGAGTTCGCAACTATTGGGTTTTCAAGGGGAAGGAAAAAGAAAATTTTTTGCCTACTTTTTACCCAAAAAAATTACAATCTAAGACCCGTTTTTGGCCATTTTCTAATTTTCACCACTATAGGGGTGGCAAATAGGGGTGAGACCGAGAGTTCGCAACTATTGGGTTTTCAAGGGGAAGGAAAAAGAAAATTTTTTGCCTACTTTTTTCCCAAAAAAATTACAATCTAAGACCCGTTTTTGGCCATTTTCTGATTTTCACCACTATAGGGGTGGCAAATAGGGGTGAGACCGAGAGTTTTCAACTATTGGGTTTTGAGGGGGAAGAAAAAAGAAAATTTTTCGCCTACTTTTTACCCAAAAAAATTACAATCTAAGACCCGTTTTTGGCCATTTTTTGATTTTCCCCACTATAGGGGTGGCAAATAGGGGTGAGACCGAGAGTTCTCAACTATTGGGTTTTGAGGGGGAAGGAAAAAGAAAATTTTTTGCCTACTTTTTACCCAAAAAAATTACAATCTAAGACCCGTTTTTGGCCATTTTCTGATTTTCACCACTATAGGGGTGGCAAATAGGGGTGAGACCGAGAGTTCTCAACTATTGGGTTTTGAGGGGGAAGGAAAAAGAAAATTTTTTGCCTACTTTTTACCCAAAAAAATTACAATCTAAGACCCGTTTTTGGCCATTTTCTGATTTTCACCACTATAGGGGTGGCAAATAGGGGTGAGACCGAGAGTTCGCAACTATTGGGTTTTCAAGGGGAAGGAAAAAGAAAATTTTTTGCCTACTTTTTTCCCAAAAAAATTACAATCTAAGACCCGTTTTTGGCCATTTTCTGATTTTCACCACTATAGGGGTGGCAAATAGGGGTGAGACCGAGAGTTCTCAAATATTGGATTTTCAAGGGGAAGTAAAAAGAAAATTTTTTGCCTACTTTTTTCCCAAAAAAATTACAATCTACGACCCGTTTTTAGCCATTTTCTGATTTTCACCACTATAGGGGTGGCAAATAGGGGTGAGACCGAGAGTTTTCAACTATTGGGTTTTGAGGGGGAAGAAAAAAGAAAATTTTTCGCCTACTTTTTACCCAAAAAAATTACAATCTAAGACCCGTTTTTGGCCATTTTTTGATTTTCACCACTATAGGGGTGGCAAATAGGGGTGAGACGGGAGTTCTCAACTATTGGGTTTTCAAGGGGAAGTAAAAAGAAAATTTTTTGCCTACTTTTTTCTTAAAAAAATTACAATCTACGACCCGTTTTTGGCGATTTTCTGATTTTCACCACTATAGGGGTGGCAAATAGGGGTGAGACCGAGAGTTCTCAACTATTGGGTTTTGAGGGGGAAGGAAAAAGAAAATTTTTTGCCTACTTTTTACCCAAAAAAATTACAATCTAAGACCCGTTTTTGGCCATTTTCTGATTTTCACCACTATAGGGGTGGCAAATAGGGGTGAGACCGAGAGTTCGCAACTATTGGGTTTTCAAGGGGAAGGAAAAAGAAAATTTTTTGCCTACTTTTTACCCAAAAAAATTACAATCTAAGACCCGTTTTTGGCCATTTTCTGATTTTCACCACTATAGGGGTGGCAAATAGGGGTGAGACCGAGAGTTCGCAACTATTGGGTTTTCAAGGGGAAGGAAAAAGAAAATTTTTTGCCTACTTTTTTCCCAAAAAAATTACAATCTAAGACCCGTTTTTGGCCATTTTCTGATTTTCACCACTATAGGGGTGGCAAATAGGGGTGAGACCGAGAGTTTTCAACTATTGGGTTTTGAGGGGGAAGAAAAAAGAAAATTTTTCGCCTACTTTTTACCCAAAAAAATTACAATCTAAGACCCGTTTTTGGCCATTTTTTGATTTTCCCCACTATAGGGGTGGCAAATAGGGGTGAGACCGAGAGTTTTCAACTATTGGGTTTTTAAGGGGAAGTAAAAAGAAAATTTTTCGCCTACTTTTTTCCCAAAAAAATTACAATCTAAGACTCGATTTTGTTCTTTTAATTCTGTGAACAACTCTAATTTGAAAGTAGGGGTTGTTTTGCACCCTTAATTATTAAATTTTTAGTTTTTTATGTTGAATATTGTTGTATTTTGGTTGTCTGAGAACCATTAGCAAGAAATTATTTTTTTTTGTCAAAATTTTTTTTCGCGCGAACGCGCGTGCCGAACTTTAGGCTCATCTAACATAATCTCTTAACACCCCACATTTACAGTAGGTAGGTGTATATATAATATATTTTTGTAATACTCATTCCTATATTAATTTTTTTTTGTAAAATTACATGACATGTTTTCGTTACATAAAATGACAAGTTTTAATTTGTTTAAACAATAATTGATAAACATTTTTTCACTCAATGGCATTTCCAATTAAACTAGTTTGTTTAATTAAAATTTTAATTAATCTTATGCAATAAATACGATTTCGACGTATTTTTAAATTACATTATATAATAAATAATAGCATTTATAAATATTATCAGAAATGGAAATTAAAAATTTTCATTATTAATAAGCGACTGTTCATCATTTATATATATATATATATGTGTGTGGATAATCTTGAGTAATTGCAATTTACAGAAGAAAAAAAAATTCACTTGTGGCATGTGTTTGCTGATAAAAAAAATTAATTTCTTTCCATAGTGGCTGCGTGACCTAAGCGCTGCGTTTTGCATTTGCATATCGTTAGACGCAGGCTTGAGAGAAATAAATTTTGGGATTTACTCAAGAGTCTAAACTGCAACTAAACTTAGAACTTGTAGGAACTTCGACGGGTTCTTATTATTATTCAGGATTTTAAATAACGAATACATTTTGTATTCTAATTTTGTCAGACACAAAATTTAATATAGACCACCGAGGGGTTAACCGCGTTACGTGTCATCCAAAACATTGAAAATTATTTACTTTTTTTTCTCTCTGTCTATTAGTTGTGACAGGTCTACATTTTATAACCGTAAAATCTCTCCGACACTATTTTTATAACTGTTAAAATTAGAATCTTAAACCAATTTAAATTGAATTAAAATTTTTAATTACATTCAAATAATTTTTTAAAACAAAATTTTTTATTTAAAAAAACATCAATTCGAGTTATTATAATGTAATAAAGTTTTTTACTTCAAAAAAATATTGCAATAGAATTACAGAGGAAAAAATATCGTCACTTTTATGTAAATTTAAAATTTTCAACAAAGTTTCTCATAAATCAACATTTTATATTTTTAATTAGAAAATTTTTTTTTTTAATAATTTTGAAAATGTTACAACAATTATAATTAAAAAGGTCACCTTAATTAAAAGGATTTTACAAATTTAATTATATAGGAAAAGGAAATAATTCAATGAATGTTACAAACTATAAGTAAATATAAAATACGTTACATTTATATAAAAACAAAAATTAAAAAAGTTTCATATAAATCAAGTTTTTTTTAATCAGAATCAAAAAAAATTTTTTGAAAATGTTCCAACAATACGTGACAAAAAAAGATTATTTTATCATTAAATTATTGCAGTATAAACGGAATAATAAAATCACTAATTCACTAATTTAGTGACAAAATTTAAAAACCAATCATAGTAGAAAATTTATTTTGAAGCAATTAATAAAATATTATTGAACTAATTAATTATAACTTTTCTGGAATTGAATGAAAAATTTATAATGAAGTAATAAAATAAAAAAATTATATTACACTTTTTAATGAGATAATTTTTTTGTTTTTACTGAAATTCTATGAATGCGCACATCAATCGTTATCACATCACTTATTTAAATTGAAATTAAAATATAATTTTTGATGTGGTTATTTTCAATAATGAACAAAATATATATCTAAAATCATATCAATTTTGACAAGAAAAGAGTGACACAATTTTTTCATTTTTTTCAACCCTTGTTGCAAGGGTAGTATGATGCAAAGACGATAACCTTTTGCACGTGCCCACTAATGACGAGAGCGACAGAGCACGTGACTGTTCATGCATCATGCTTAATTATGAACCTAGAACCCATGTTTGACACCACCGTCAAGCCTTACGGAGACTAATTAGTATACAAGATGCTATCATGCTCATTTCACCTTTAATTTTAAAGTAGCTCATTTTTAACGCATTTCAAGAAACGTGTGCGCTCAGTTTTACACAATAATTGCGTTCAGATTACAGTTTTCACATCTCGTGGTTTCTGGGTTTTGTAGCAAAAAAAAAATTCCCTTTTTCCATTTCATATTACTATTTTTATCTTTTTAGCCGCATTTTTGTTTTCATATTATTTATTCACTTTGTTAATTGCGCAATTTTCTAAATTGAATTCATTTAAATAACAACTCTTAAATTTATTTCAATTTAATTATTTTTTAACTCACAATTAAGGGCAGGCACCACCTTTATTTTGACCCCTTTAAATTTTAATGATCGCACGATGTTATATTATTTTCATTGCATCATTTGGATCCTAAAAACATACAAGTTGATCAAAAATAGAAAATCTCAATTTTTTACTATTTTAGAATTTGTATTTTTTTAAATAAAAATTTTTGAAAATCAAAATTGTGAAAGTAGTTCCATTTTGAAAAATCTTAATATTTTAAAATTTAAAATGGTCAAAAATTAAAATTTTCTTTTTTTGACTACCTTGCATGTTTTTAAGACCCACTCGAGTCGAAATTTAGAGTTGATTTAAGTCCTATTACGAAGTATTAAGTTCAATTTTGATACTTTTTAGACCTGCATCATCGACTTAAGACCTACTAGGTCCTATTTAGATGGATTTAGGTACTCTTAAGTTTCCTGATTTGAAATTGTTTAACTGACTTAGAGTCCTCTTTGGTACCCTCACATGAAATCTTATTACTCACAGAGCCTCTGAAGTTTTTTTTAGATCAAATTAAGTACTTTTTGATACTCTGACCAAAAAAAACTGGAAATTTTTTTATTTTGGAGAATGCGCGCGCATTCCCTCCATAACGTCTTGATTCCACACGTGTCCACTATATTAATACTTAGTTCTAAAACTTTTGTGTTTGAAAAAGGACGTGTATAACGAATAGAAAATTATAAAAAATGACTCAACCAATAAAATATGCATCAATAAATTTATATAAATCATTAACTATTTTGTTGTCTCTACTGCCGCCCCAACAAGAATAACCGTATCTGCATTTAGGATGAGTCACCTACTTGCCACTGCCACTGCCACCAATAAGTAACTTAACCAAAATGTAGTTACTGCTACTCTTGTTGGGACGGCAGTCTACAGTTGGAACTGTATTGCTATATGAAAGAAAGAATTTTTATTTTCATAAAAATTCTAACTATTAAGACAGCAAAAAAGTGACAAAAAATCGTCGGTTTGAGAAAAAAACATATCATTGCACAATGGTCTCGAAAAAAACTGTTTCAAAAATTAATTGAAAATCATCTGGAATGTGTCAGGTGAAATTTAAAAAACATTTTACATTTTAGAATTGTTATTTGTATTTTTTTATTTTAGGTTACCAGTATTAAAAAACATACGTTACAAATTTTTACAAAAATAGTTTATTGAGCTTGTAAATGTTAATTAAAATTGTATTTTTTCTCACTATTATTTTTCTTTAAAGAAACAAAGACTATTATAAACAATTACATTAATATTTGATAAATTATTTTTATAAAATTTATAAGGTTATTCTTTTTAATACTGGCAACGTAATATAAAAAGCCAAATATAATTCTGAATTGTATATGCCTTCCAAATCTTATCTGAAATGTTTTGATTTTCAACGGAATTTTGAAACAGAATATTTTTTTCAAGGCTTTTATAAAGTGATATGTTTTTTCGCCGAACTAACGACTTTTTTGTCACTTATTTGCGCATGCGCTGATTCAAAATGCTACACCCGATAGTAGATCCTAAGGAAGTTTTAATTAAGATCTCCATAGGGCCTACTAACCACCGCAGACTAGTTCTTTGCGCAAGCGCATATTATATCCAGGAGTAGTTAGCAGGCTTTAAAAAGGTCTTAATTAAAACCTACTTAGAAAATAATAACTGCCTAAAAGTGACATAAGTAGCATCTTTGAGGTCTTAAGTCGATCCTAACGCAATGTAAATAAGACCTTCTACACTGAGAAAAATGTTTAGTATCATCTACCAAAGTTTGGTTCTCTCTACCAAATTTTTTATTTGATATATGTGCAACTAATCCGTTTGGTTCGGGCTACTAAATTTTTTCGTTGAATCATTTTGTTCGGTCTACCAAATTTTTTGTTTTGCACACATAACTTATTGTTTTTAAGCAAACAAAAAATTTAGTTAAATGAAAATTTTTTTTTTGTTTTCTCAACCAACTTATTTTTTTGTTTCACCCTTTTCTCTTTATATAACCTACCTATGCCTACTTAAATTAATTTCTATCGCGGAAAAAACCTAACACTGATGGGGCTCGAACCCTCAGACTACGCAACGCTAGTCGAGAACGCTGACCACTACTCTACGAATCCTACTAACAATTTGAGATTAAATCATTTTCACAATGTATAAAAGCTGGAAAAAAACTTTCGTTCTTGTAACAAGTTTTATTTATTTATTTTCACTACACAAACTTTTTTTTTTAAAAATGTCTGAAAAACATAAAAACTTCAACACTGAAACTTCACGACGCGAACGACATATGGTAAATGTTGACATCCCGTGAATGGGAAGCGACGCCATATTTACGAGAAGAGCGCGTGCGCAATACAGCATGTCAGCTATTTAGTACTGGGAACCAAACTATTTAGTTCGTAAACATGAAAGCTTCAAATATATTTTTTGGTAGAGCCAACTAAACTTCCCGATTTATTGCAACTTTCTATTCTGTTGTGACAACCATATTTTAGTAACGCCAACTAAAAAAGCTCAACTAAATTATTTTCTTATTATTACGAAATTATTTTTCTCAGTGTATATAACGTACGTTTTAGCAGGCTCTAAGTCGACTTTAGCATATTATAAAATATAACATCGTACGATCATTAAATTTTAAAAAGGTTAAAATAAAAAAGATTCCTCCACTTCATTATTAAAATTTAAATGCAACTTTAAAATTTAACGATATAGGTATAAAATGGGAAATTTTAATTTAAGAAAACTTTTTTGCAAAATTCATAGAGAATTAAAATATTGTACACGGAGAGAAAAGAATTGTTGTGGTTACTAAAAATTAAGTCCACACAACAATTCCGGATTATCGATATAGAACAAGCAGTTCTATTTGTTTTTGGGACAAAAAAAATTGTTAAAATGGGATTGTTTTTAAAACTATTCAGATTGTTCGGTGAACAAACAGAATCGTTTGATGAACAAAAAAAATTGTTATGGAACAGTTGAAATAACAAAACTAAAATTGTTAAATCGGCAATAGAATTTGTTGTATTAACAAAGCTTTGATCCGTCTAATACAATTTGTTCAGTTTCTTCGCCTTTTAAAATAATCAATAGCAGATTTCTGTAGGTCATATCACCAGTTTCATTTGCATTAAAATCTGTAGAACATGTAGCTTCTGAATTAAATTCTTTGACCTGAAACCAAAAAATTATTTTGAGTTGAAATTTGTTGTTAAATAATATTTAATATACATTTTGAATTTTTTAAGGTGAGGTTATGTTCAATAGTAACCATGTATAACTTACGGATAAACGATGAAATTGTCTCTTCATTCATTCACTACACTTGCAATAGATTTTTCACTTTAACCGGATTCATTATTTAACAGCACTTTGTCATTTAAAAAAAACTAATAATAAAAGCAAAAGTGGCACATGTGCCAGAAGAAAACGACGCGACGATCTGCACGCCAGTTTGCGCGAATTCAAGATGACCACGTGACATGGAACAATAAACCTGTCGGCTGAACAAATCCGGATTGTTCCATCAGCAATCGACAGAGAGTTTGCTTCTGCAGCTGTACGGAATTGCAAACTAATCAAAACTGACAACAAAAAATTCGTATTGTTTTTAAAACAACATACATTTGTATTGACAACAATCCGAATTGTAATATTAACATTTCGAATTGTAATATCAACAAATCTACTGACAACAATTCAAAAATTGTTTGCACCACAATCGCATTTTTCTACGTATAGTTACACTTTTTAAGAATAATTATTATATCCAGGAAATATAAATTTTATTTCCGCCAAATAAATTATTATTAGTGCATAAATAAAATTTTTATTTTTAAAACATAAATATAGTTATTTAACTTTGAGACAAATATATATATTTTTATTTAATTCAAATACATTTTTTTTACAATACTGAAGTCTACAACATTTTTGATAAACTATTAAAAAACAAATTTGCTTTTAAGATGGAAATTTATAAAATTGTTTTTCTAAAAAATGTTTTTTAATAAATTTGTTGATCAGTAAACATTGCAAGAAATATTTTTAAGTAAAAAATTCATAGAATTTTTTATAATTAAAAAAATATATTTCTTTAAAAATCGTTGATTATAAACGTTATGAACTTCAGCATCGTTTGTTTTTGGTTCGAATAAAAAAATTTTCTGAGTATATAAAGAAATATTGAACCTATATACAATACATTTTTATTAAATTACTCATTCTATTATTATCATTTATAATAATAATTATTATTATTTCTTATACAATCTTAAAATTTTTAATTAAAATATCATTAAAATTGAGTTATAATATTAATTACAAATATTAAGAAAACATGTTTTATATCACCTATTAAAAAACTCAGATTTTACTCTTTGAAATTCATACCCTTATAGTATGTTCAGAAATTTTTTTCACAAAGCTTAGAAAAGTGAGTAAAAGTTTCATTGTCGTAACGCAAAAAGCTTGATGAAAAAGGTTTATGACTTGGAAAATATTTCTTTCTAAAGAAAAATACTGCGACGAAATTATTGAGTTTTATATATACCTTAAACCTTTTCGTGAAGCTAGAATTACAAAATGAAATCTAAAAAACGTCTAATCAAATGATTTACAGAGAAAATTATTATTATTAATAATAATAATAATAATAACAATATAAATAATAATTTAATGATTAAAAAGTTAAAAACAATAGAAGAAAAAAAAACTTTTTGCCTACAATTTTAATTTATTGGTAGATACCAACTTTTTTAGAATAAAGTTTTAAATTGAGAAAAGAATCTCAAGAGCTTAGCAAATATGAATTTTATGGAAATATTTGAGTAACGTTTATCTCCAATGTAGAGAGTATAATATGTAAATGCATCAAATTCTCTTTTCTGAAAGATAAACTTACTCGAATCATTTACTTTTGGTTATTTTACTCATTTCCAAAAACAATAGTTTAAAAAATTTGAATTTGTACTATATACAATAACTCAATGAATGAAAATAATAATTTTTTCAAGTAGGTTAAATTATAAAAAGAAAAAGATTTATTTATTTAAAATTTCATAAGCTATATTTAGAGAATTAAAATATTTTTAAATTGAAAGAAAATATTAAGCCTTCAGCGTCTAAACTTTCAAAATTTGAATTAGTATAGGTAATATAAATTTTAACTATAATAATTTTAATCAGTTGACTCTTTGATCAGATTATTAAAATTTGTACTAATTTAGATTTACAGAACCGAACTTGTTAAATGCAAATGTGGTTAATTAAAATTTCCGTAAAGTAAAAATTCGGTTTAATATATAACTTCTCTTGAATAGAAAATCCGTTAAATATTCTATAATATATAAATTTTATATTAAATATAAATTCAATGAACTATGTATAAATAATCTGCGATTTAAAAAAAAATGGATAAATAAAAATTCTTTTAAATCAAACTTTGTTCTATTAAAAATTTTACATTGTGAAATTGAGTTTAATATTAATTTGACAGTTATAAAATTCAGTTAAATAGAATTTTGAACCAATGAGTATTATAAGGAATAGAAGTATCTAAATTTTTTACAGTAATTTCAAGAGTACATGATAAATAAAAATTTTGAAAAAAAAGTATTTCAGCGAAATATTTATATATATATATTCAATCCGCACAGGAAATATAAGAGTATCAAATTTTCCTTCACGAGAATTATAAACTTAGTCAGAAGTGCGCGTGTTATTTTTTTCAGGCAAAATATACGCAAGGCGCTTTTGCAAGTCTGCTAAGACTCTCATCTCGAAATCAAACAAGACTGCAAACTGCAAGTCGATTATAAACTCGGTCAATGTCCATATAGTAGTAGATACCGTCTCAATATGCTTCTAACGATACTGCCCATGGCTGGGGTGGTATTTTTAACCCCTTTCACGGACATACCATGCAGTGTAGGAATACTCTCTCGAAAGCAGGAATTCCCGAAGCTCTCCTTTCTCTCCCCCTACCCTTTGCCTTTGTTACGATCACCCAGTTGTTATATTACCCCAAAGACTCGAGAGAGAATAGCTTGACTTCGATTAAATTTGGCCTCTATATATATATATATATATATATATATATATATATATATATATATGAGCACTACTACAACAAAGAAGAAGACTTCCCATCTCTTCTTCTTTAATAATAAAACCCATAGCAGCTGATGCTGTGATCATACTATCCATCGTGATTCTCAGGTCGCTCTCTCTATATACATTTTTTTCAACTCTTATATTTTTTCTTCTTTCTTATTAGATCCCCTGCGGAGATTAAAATATTCAAAATCCCCCAGCTATACGAACTACTCCTCCGGAATACGAGAAACTCGACTTTTTAAATTAGAATAATGTCATATTCAATGCTTCGGGATCCGGAAATCTCTAATTTATTAAATTATTCTTTTCATTTCAGAACAAATGCTTTTTCTATGTTTTAATGCAATTACTTAATTTTTTTCATGTTCCAGAAATTTCTTTTGCAATATTTTATTATATATATATATATATATTGTAAAAATAATATTACTTTTTTATATAAAAGAAATTGCAATATTGTCTTTGAAGAAATTTCAACTTTATGAGAAGGAAAGAAAACTTTAGAAAATTAAATCCTAATGAAATAGATTTTAATTAGATTATTCAATAATACTGTCCTACAATATCTATTTTAGAGGTATGTTTATCCGTATTCAGTATATTATTAATTTCATAATTTTTAATCAGTTACTCTCTAAATATGAATTAGTAAAAATGTTAAATAATTTGAATTAGTGATTCACTATTTGATTTTAAATTAGTAAAATTTGACAAAAGAAATGTTTCTCGAATTATAGTAAATTTTAAGTAATTCAAAAGCAAAAAGTGAGTTAATTCAAATTAGTTAAAATTTTTACGAATTTAAATTTAGAGAGTACTGCAAAAATTACTAAAATCAATTTTTTTTCAAAATTAATTTTTTTTATCGATATTAAACATTTTATTTCATGAAAAAAAGTGCACCAGTATAAATTTTTTAAAAAAGCATTTTCAAAAGAGAAAAAACTTTCCACGTACAGTAGTGCTATAAAAATTCCACGAAAAGTATACCCTGGAGGTTGCAAAGGAATTTCTACGCCAAGTTTTTTTTTTTAATTTTGTATATATTTTTTTGCCTGTAGATTCTCAGGACGCTCTTATTTTTGTTTTATTAAAAAAATTTATCAAACAATCAAATATTGCAAAATGATCAATTTTAATAATTTTGTAATGCGTTAAAATTATTGTTCAATTTTTTCTAATAATTATTGAAGACGCATGAATATTCCCCATCACAGTAAACTGTTAGGTATTAAGAAGCATTGCGGATTAAATTAATACTATAGAAGATTAAAATAATTAATTTTTGGATTAAATTTTCTTTTTCAATTTGGTAAAAATAAACGTTTTTATGTACACTTTTTTTTTGTTGAAAAGTAATTTTAATCTTTGGATGGATTATTATAATCCTTTATGGATTAAAGCGTTGTAGAGTTTATTTAGTAGAAGTTGATAAAGTGTATTTTATAATAAGCCTATAATTTTCATATCCAAGAATTTCTATTAAACTAAATTTTTTATTCAATATAATTTCTATTTATTTTATTCTACTAAATAAAATTTAGTTAATTTTTAATTCGACACCATAAAAATTTCTACAGGTATAATGTTGGAGTATTTATGCTTCTCTAATATAATTATTAGAAAAAAAACCATTAAACAAATAAAAAACATTCACATAAAAACGCATTGTTAATTAAAAAAAAAAAAAAAGGAAATTTGTGCTGCAGAAAATTGGTTTTGTTCGTATTTTAAACAAACTTCATGTTTATTTAAAATGAGGAAAATTTTTTCAGTTTATTTTTCATGGTTTTTCTGATAATAAAACAATTCCTATAATCGAGATACACGAACGCTATGTGAACATAATGGGCTTTCACGTTGACAACAGGAGAATGCATTGCTCTTTGTCGGTATGTAATGAGGTTCCATTTTTAACCCTCGAAAACTCCTCGCATTTCGTTGCATTCCTATTGCTCTCAGAAAAGAGGAAGCCTCACTTAATTATAGCCGGTTTTCTCGTTAAATTAGTAAAATTTAATTATCTCCCAAACTAGCTTCGAATGTATATAGAGAGCAAAAACAAGAAAGAAACGATCCCGAGGAACGTCAATGTAAAATATATATTTTCATTCAGAAAATTTTAACATCGCTTCCTCTTAATAAACTGTACATATATATACATATGAACGTAAGTTGCACATGATCTTTTTTTAACTTTAAACTTTCTTTCGATTTATGTGAGGTATTTGTTTTCAACAAATGAATTGTGATAAAATAGAAGCTTAAAGTAAATATAACAGTTAAATAATTCAAAGTTACAAACTGTTTCCTGACTATATTTTTCGCGTATATGTTTACAAGTATATATATATATATATATATAAACTTTTCAAAAGCTCAAAGCGCGAGTGCTCATCGTATATTTATATTTACTGGAAACGACTGTATTTGCAGAAAAGTATAAAATTCCATTAACGATAAATATTACTTTTAAAAAGCACTTTTTTCAACTCTAGCGCGCTTTTTCCTCGTATTCCAGATGGCATTTCAAACATTTTCGATACTAAGAGATGTAGAAGAAAAAAAATACCTATACTAAAATACTGACAGTGTGGTTTTGCAAGAATTTATAAACCCCCGCCGACCTTTTATATGTATACCTATTCCCATTTTCTGCCGAATTTAATTTTTATGAATATTTCACAGATATGTAGGTAATTACTGACAAAATTATCTCAAATTTTAATTCAATGTAATATTAATAATACATGAATATAGTACATTTTAATTTTTTTAATTAACATTTTTAGCAGTTTTAAATATAATTTTTTTTTCAAATTCAGTAGTTTATTATGATTTTTAGTTAGACATGACTGATAAATTTTAAAAAATTCAGAATATTTACATAAAATTTGATACAATGGTGTTTTTGGGATCACTGATTACTCTCTAAATTTGAATCAGTTTGATTTCACTGCTAACCAATTATAAGTATACCAAATCAGTGAAATTTTACTGTTTTGGTATACTTATAACTGGTTAGCAGTGAAATTCACTGATTCAAATTTAGAGAGTACGGATCTAAAGTTAGATTTTTTAAATTCAAAATAGTGGATTCAATATGTCGGACGAATTTTTAAATAGGTAATTGGATTTGTTTGAAATTCATAGCCCAGGGGATTTTGATGTCGCTAATTATGAATGTGAAATCAGATTCTATAGAATAATTAATTGGGTTCGCTTAAAATTCATTACTATCATGGAGAAAAAAGAATTGTTGTGGTTACTAAAAATTAAGTCCACACAAAAATTCCGGATTATCAATATAGAACCAGCAGTTCTATTTGTTTTTGGGACAAAAAAAAATGTTAAAATGGGATTGTTTTTAAAACTATTCGGATTGTTCGGTGAAAAAACAGAATTGTTTGATGAACAAAGAAAATTGTTATGGAACAGTTGAAATAACAAAACTATATTGTAAAATCGGCAATACAATTTGTTGTATTAACAAAGCTTTGATTGGTCTAATACAATTTGTTCAGTTTCTTCCCCTTCTAAAATAATCAATAGCAGATTTCCGTAGGTCATGTCACCAGTTTCATTTGCATTAAAATCGCTGATTGCAATTTTAATGTCAGATTTTCGAAATTAAAAATTTCGGATTCAATATGGCGGATATTTTTTTAAATTCAACTGATTCGCTTGAAAATCACGTAACTTGGGAGTATTTTAGATCTTTGATGACGATTCTGATAGCAGCCGTATTGGATCCGCCATTTTTTCGAAAATCTGGCATCGTTATCGTAATCAGCTACCTCGAAATCCCCCGAGTAACAAGTTTCAATTTAAGTACTTAGTTTTCCTTTTTTTAGGGTTTTCAGGTCGTGTAACGCAAAATTTAAATGGTTGTATCTGAGTGAAAAAAAATCGGATTTGAACGGGCCAAGAAAATTTTAAAAGGCAAATAGTAGTACTTTCTTTAGAAATTTGAACCAACGCTTAAAAATTTTTTTTGGAGATTTTATAGATGATTGAATGTTGCCAAAAACGGCCTTTTTCACGCTTTTAGGTTAGAATATCTCGAAATCCGGACGTGATAGAGCAGTTTCGCTGTCATTTTTGGATTCAGCGTGAAAAATTACATGGGAAATGACTATTCCGATTTCTGGGTCTAAAATTTGTAGGTCTGTGTTATTTTTTAAAATAGTTGTATTTACGGACATTGTGAGTCAATTTTTGAGCTTTACAACTTAAAAAAATCATTTTTGACAGCTAATTTAGTTTATTGTTGTCAATATCGCTATATCTTAGTGAAGTACACGGATCAAGTTTTAATTTAACTCCTAGGACAAGTCTCTAGCACGTCGTGTTTGCCCGGTAGAAATTTTCAAAAACTGCCAAAAACGTGATTTTTGGGACTTTTACCCCCACTTTTCTCAAAATCCTGACGTGATGAGAGGTTTTCGTTGTCAGATTCGGATTCAGCGCACCAAAACTACGGGAAATGACTCCTCGATCTCTGACAACCGAAATTTTTTTTTGCAGCCTTGTGTTATTTAACAGCACTTTGTCATTTAAAAAAAAACTAATAATAAAAGCAAAATTGGCCCATGTGCTAGAACAATTTAAGATTACCACGTGACATGGAATAATAAACCTGTTAGCTGAACAAATCTGGATTGTTCAATCAGCAATCGACAGAGAGTTTGCTTCTGTAACTGTAAGGCATTGCAAATTGAACAAATCTGACAACAAAAAATTCGTGTTGTTAAAACAACATACATTCACAGAAAAAAACTGAACTCATAATGAGCCCTGTAGGCGGCTCATTTTGATGTGCAACAAAAATGAACCAGGTTGGTGGCGCCACTGTCTATGTCGTTTAGCATTGGCTCATTTTGATTTGCAACAAGAATGAAACTAGGTTTTTTCTGTGTTTGTATTGACAACAATCCGAATTGTAATATCAACAAATCTACTGACAACAATCCAAAAATGCATGGGTAAGGCTATCATAACCTATATGATATATATATATATATATATATATATATATATATATATCCCAACTGGAGTTTGGGAATAAAATTTTACAAGTTACAAATCATTACTTTTAAGTGAGTTAATTTAATACTCGGTATTTTTATTAAGAATGAGCCTAGTTACACCGAGAGCCAACCAGGAGCATTAAATTTGATACTCAGGCGTATTAAACGAGTAGATTATATTCGCGTCTGCGCAGAATTTTTGTGTACATTTGCGACCATGGTTAATACCAGGTCATGGCTGGATATACAAGGCGCAAAGCTAGTATAAATTCCAACTTTAAACTATACTACTGCTACTGCGACCATGGTTGCGATAGGGACTGGTTAGAAAAGTTAGGTTAGAAAAGGCTTCCACGTGGTCGCCAAGCCAGCGAAATTTTCTAACCTGTCCTATCGCAACCATGGTCGCAGATGTACGCAAATATTCTTCGCAGACGTAACTATAATCTACTCGTTTAATACGGCAGAGCATCAGATTTGATGCTCCTGGTTGGCTCTCAGTGTAGCCAGGCTCAGTATAGAAAAAGTAAAGGTACACTGAAAAAAAATTTATTTGATTCAAATACACCGGTATTCTTTTTAGTGTATATTCCTTTACTGCGATTGCAAAAGGATCCCTTGATGAAAGTTTCAGATTAAATTTCAATCAGATTTAATAAGTATTATTCCAAAATTTATTTCTCAGCCAATCAGTTTCTATTCGAATCTAAATTTTAATGTGACCTAAAATATATCCTTTCCTAAATTAATCTGTTTCATTCTGAAGCTGAATTTTAATCCTTTTGAATCCTGAAATTTCATTCTGAATCAATCTGTTGTCAAGCCAATACACCCAAAAAAAAGTAATCTTATATTCAGAGGAAAATTCCTCTTCTAATATCCTCTAAATATTTCCTCTTAAAACAAGATTATTCAATTGAAATGTAGAATATTTTTATTCTTCATTTTAATGGAAGAATGACAAAAGGATTCCTTTTGTATTTTCCTCTTTAATTAAGATTTTCTGTTTTAAATTTAGAAGATTTAAAAAAAGGAAACGGAAAAAAATAATGTAATCGTTTGATCCCTTTCCCTGGATATGATAGTTGTGAAGTTGTTTTTTAACCTTTCAGTTTTAATATTTCTGGTAAAATGTCAACAAAAAGGACAAAAAAATGGATTTGCTTTATTAAAAATACAGAAAATATAGTTAAATTCAAATTAAATGAATATTTTTAACGCTATTTTTAGATTTAAAAAAATTTGGATATTTCTTGTGAAATTTTACTACTCAGGTAAATAGAAATACTATAACCCTATTTTTGAATCTTTCGAATTTTTTAAATCTTTTTATTTATTTTTTTAAAAAAGTTTTAAAACGTTAAATAATTTCATATATGAAATTTTTTTCTGTCCTATAAAAAATGTTAACTTTTAAACATATCATCATGTTTTAAAATTATTTTTGCGCTGAAAATCTCTTTGATCATTACAACTGATTAATGAAAACTTATTTTTTGTATTTTAATTATCAATATAAAATGTTGATAATTAACCAAAAACATGACATTGTTAATGTTATATTAAAAATCAATTTTTATTATTATATTGAAGTGAATTATTATAATTTTACTTAATTTTAATTTAAAAATGTATTTTCTGCAAAGATTTTATTATTTGATTGAAATTATAAATATTTTATTGATGGCTTTGACATTAAAAACAATTTTGCGAGGTTTGGATGACAACATTTAATTTAAGAGGAAAATCCTCTTAAATGAAGAATAATAATTTTGATACCAAAATTAAGAGGAAAATATGCATTTATTTTAGAGGAATCCTCTAGATTGAAAATTACTTTTTTTAGGGTGTAGGATTGATTCGGAATGAAATTGGAGGTTTCAAAAGTATTAAAATTCAGCTTCAGAATGAAACAGATTAATTTAGGATAGAATATATTTTAGGCTACATTAAAATTTAGATTTCGATAAAAACTATCCACACAGCACAGAAAAATTTACTGAACATTTATAAATCTTTAACCCTCTAATAGATACGGGTGGGACTTTCAGTTCAGTCAATTTTCGCACCAAACATTCAATCAGGGCGGACATTTTAATATTTATACAACCTTTACTAAATCTCGCAACTCAACATTCCGAAATTAGCACTTAAAGATTTATAAATGTACAGTAAATTTTCGGTGCTATGTGGGTGATTTGCTTAGAAAAAAATTGTTGAATCCTTCATTGGAATAATATACTTACAAAAACTGATTGAACACCAATCCGAAATTTTTGTCAAGGATTAGACTTTTTTTAAAATATCCGTTAAAAGTTAAAATTTAATTCTCCTTTTTTCACATAGAGTATTCAGTATTAAAGAATGAAGTCAATGAAATATGACTCATTTATTTTAAGGTTATGTTTGTGACTATCTGCTGACGTCGCGAAGTTATATTCTGATTGGCTAAGTGAGTCCAGAATGGGCATATAACATTCAAGTAGCAGCGCACTGGTCTGAATGCTATACTCGAACGTTTATACGTCCATTCGGGACTCAACTTGTACGCAAATAATTTAAACTTCTGAGTAAACGTTATTTCGAATATTTAGAGGTAATAAATCCGAATGGTATATATTATTTAAGTTAGATACTATCTCTGATTGTTAGTGTTGTGACCTATTATATTTATTTTCAGTACCGTCGTTGTCCCAGTTTCCGTCCATGTTCCAGTAGCCGTCCATTTTTACAAACATCTCGTATAATAATTGAAATTACTTTTTAACAATATTTTATATTCTTTTTGGCAATGCAATGCACTGAAAAAAATTTATTTAATTCAAATAATCGGTTACTTGATAATATTATCAAATAAATATTTACTTGAACCAAATAATTTTTATAAATAAAAACTGAGAACTTTGCACTTTTTTCAGAAAATATAAAAAAAAAATTTTCTCTGCAATTATCCTCATTTTTTCTCATATTTAAATTTTCAGGAAAGAATTCTTAAAGTAGATTAAATTGGTTTGTTCGTTTAATTTTTTGTAAACAGAAAATTTTGAATAATATACTCCGTTTTGTCCCACTTTATTTTTAATTATTTTCAGAGAAGCGTTTTGTTAGCAATCTCAACAAATGAATTTCGAAATAGCAACCACATTATAGGTACAATATATCTTTAATTATCTTATTAATTAACATTTTTTCAATTTAATCATTCTAAAATTTAGTCTGCTTCATCCATCCCTTTCTATTCATAATAATAGCATATAGAATCTATAATACAGTCTAATCAAATTCAACAAATATTCATTAAAAGATTATATTGGGATTTAGCGTAAACATGCTGAGAGTGAAAGTGAGGGATTATTATTGATAAAAATATAAATAATAAATAAATTACTAATATAATTTATAAACATATTAACGATTTAATAAAAATGGATTATATTTTCTATATATATAGTTCGAAATAGAGAATATTTAAATATAATAATTAGTTATAAATTGATAACGATAAAAATATAGGGGAAACTGGGGCAAACCGGCCATGTTAATAGTTGTATAAGGCTCTAGTAACTAAAGAATGTCAATAAAGTTAGCAGAGCAAAATCAGCAGACAATAACCGGACTATAAGGAGATTTTAAGGCTTTTTAAAGGCTATTTAAGTGCCCTATTCCCAATTTAAATGCTCCCATAGGTTTCGAGAAAATACATGTTCTGCTAAACCTAAAAAAAGTTAGCAGACCATCACATCTAAAATACATAAAACCCAATAAATTCACTGTTTTAAGTAAAGATTATTTAAAGGCTATTTAAAGGCTTCACAAAAAAATTATAACCAACTACTTTAAGCCCTTAATAAGGGTTGAAGCACGCGAACTAGCGGCCCTTTCCAGCAGAACACTAACTTTTTACTTAAATTAAAAAAAAAACCTAATTTTCAAAGCAGAATAATTAAAGGCTTATTAAAGGCTCCCACAACAAACTATACCAAATTAACCTAAGCCCTTATTAAGTGTTAAACTAGCGGCCCTTCCCAGCAGAACACCAACTTTTTACTCAAATTCGAAAAAATTCTAATTTTTACGGCAGAATAATTAAAGGCTTATTATAGGCTCTCAGAAAAAACTCTAACAAATCACACTGAGCCCTTATTAAAGGCTAAACTAGCGGCCCTTCCCAGCAGAACACTAACTTTTTACTTACATTCGAAAAATTCCTAATTTTCAAAGCAGAATAATTAAAGGCTAATTAAAGGCTCTCACCACAAACTATAACAAATCACCCTAAGCCCTTATTAAAGGTCAAACTAGGGGCTCTTCCCAGCAGAACACCTGTATAAAAAAAATGCTTAGTAAAATCATTAAATAATATACCGATAAATTTAAACGAAGCTGAAGTACGCAACGTTTATGATAAACGATTTTTAAAGAAATAATTTTTAAAAATGAAAAATTCTATAATGTTTTGCCTAAAAAATATTTTTTTATAATTTGTTAATTAATGAAAACTACAAGAAATATTTTTTAGACGAAAAATAAAAGAATTTTTCATTTTAAAAAAATAATTCTTTAAAATCGTTTATCATAAACGTTGCGTACTTCAGCTTCATTAAATTTAACTGAGGCATGCACCTTTTAATCCTAAAAAACAATTTTAATAAATATTACACGATTTTCTCACAAATTGCTTATGAACAGATTCGTAAAAATTTCTAGCGGAAGCGAAAAAACAAAATTTTGTTTATAAAATTGCATAAACACAATTAAAAAATGTCAAACTGAAGAAATAAGTTATTCTTAATATAGTCTTTTCAAATTTATAATTGACATATTTTAAAGTTTGACCATTTCTGAAAAACTAACACCTGGCCGGTTTACCCACATGACCGGTTTGCCCCAGTCTCCCCTACTATTGCATTAATTATAATCTATACATAGTTAATTAATTAATTATCAAATTACTTTGTTATATATAGGGTGAAATTCCTGAAGTGTGATCCAAATACCAAAATGTGTGCGTTGCATTTTTTTGAAAAATCATATAACTAATGTATATAAAAGGATGAAAAAAAATTGACCTGTATGGTCAAAGACTTTTTCCTGCTCTTTTGAATTGTGCAAAAACTTTTTTTTTTCGTCGATTTAACGTTGGTAACTTCAGTGTCACAAGTTATTGCAATTTTGAAGCTACCAATTGAAAGCTGACGTAATTCCACATTCAACGAAACCTATATGAAGTATTTTGTATTAGTGGATTGTTAATAAACAATTGCAATGTTAACCAATTGTTTATTAACAATCCACTAATCCAAAATACATCATATAGGGTTCGTTGGATGCGGAATTATCGATGGCTCCTAAGTGAAAACGTATTATTCACGAGTGCAAATATAAAACGCATAGAGAATAAGAGAATCTTAGTGACCCTAAAATACTATACTCTTCTTTTATTTGTATAATCATTAATTTTATCTTATCAAAATATAAAAAAAAAGTTAATATCAAAATTTTATTTTGAAAACACGTAAAGAAAAACAATTGAGAAATATTACATATATATTAAAATAAACTATAGTAAAATAACTCTATTTATGATGATAAAATGGGCAAAATTCTTGAATTCCTCACAATCACAATGTTGATGAGCTTTAACCTATTGTTGAAATATGAATGACGTTCTCTGAATGTTCTAATCAATTACCAAACATCACGTTTCAAATTCAATGATTCATAGTTAAGGAAATTCATTATTTTCTCATTAATACCATATATACAAACATTATTATACATATTATATATATATATGTATATTTCTACAAAAATTTCTTTTTAAAAAAATGAGACCACCTTATCAACCTGAGTTTTGAAAATAGAGTAGTTTATCTTCATTTATATCTCTATGACAACAATATGCTTATCTTTAACTTGACAAGAAACTATTCTTTAACTCATCACGTATAAATCAAATTACTAAAAATAATAATAAATTATAGGTATAATATCTGCATTATTTTTTTTATAGTTATCTTTATTTGATGGCGATTATGTGTCACTCTCCCTTTCTCTCAACATATATTTTAAGTTATACTAAAACAATACTTTTTGGATCAACTTCACTTTACAAGAAAAGTTGATAGAACACAGAAATTGACCTTTTATTTAAAAAACATTTTTAATGAAAACTTTGAAATTGAAGAATATAAAATTCTATATGAAAATGAATAATTCATATCCGAATGAAAATAATTGTTTCTCTCTGAGAGAGACTGACTCTTGGACTTAATAATAGTTCACCTAGAGAAACAACTATTAAATGTAAATGTACGCAGTGAATAAAATTACATGAAAATATTTCTTTTGCAAACTATATATATATACATTTATATCTGTTATCAAATTAAAAAAAAAAAAACCCTTCGCCTTTTTACAAAAAGAAACTCAAACTTTATGCAACTTAAATTTTAATCTTCCACTGTATTACAAAATTCAAAGTAAGATCAAATATATGTATAATATTCGAGGGGGAAATTTCACTTTAGCAAATATTGAAAGTTTAAAGTAGGGAAAAGTATTCTCCGAGCAAAATCTCAGTGAATAATTTAGAAAAACATTTCGTGTAATATCATTTTCATTATTATTATTATTATTTTTTTGAGTATTGTATTGTGTATTAACCATTATATGCTAATGGAATATAAAAATTTGCGAAAACAAAAAATTAATTTCAGATTCTTTTTTTACACATTCAAGGCAATATGCTACTTGGCGCAAAGTACAAATTCGTTTTCATTTTCTTTATGCTCTTTCTCTCTCGCTCTCATACTTTTGTGAATATCTATATATAGCGGAATAATATTCACAAGCAGTGCCATATCTTTTCGTTTGTCAATTTTCTCGTATTTCAAGGAGTACTTTTTGTTTTTATTCCGTCAAACAAAATGAAATTGAAAAAAAAAATATATATTCTTCTTTTAATTTAAAAGTCAAGAATAGAATGTCACCTTTTTTTAAACTTCACACCT
The DNA here is from genome assembly GCF_019393585.1 of Leptopilina boulardi. NCBI lineage: Eukaryota > Metazoa > Arthropoda > Insecta > Hymenoptera > Figitidae > Leptopilina > Leptopilina boulardi. The sequence goes on along the minus strand of NW_026137701.1, from coordinate 219,145 downwards.
ATTACACTATAGTGTCCCATTTTCCATTCTATATATCTAATTGGAGAATTTACATTGGAATACAATAATAAAAATAATTTATTGTTTTATAAAAATTATTTAAAAATATATATATATATTCGAGATGTATAAAATAAAAAAAATTAATAAATAATAAATGTGCGCTAAATTGGAAAGAATTTTTAAACAAGAACTAAAATCACATTTTTAATTTTTAAAAATTGCGAAATTAAATTTGTATATTTTGATTGAAAAACATTTAATTAAATTATTGTAGATTTTTATACACGCAAAATTTATCAATATAAATGGAAATAAAATAAATTCAATATGTTTGAAAAATTGCATATTCATATTCACCATAAATGGAATAAGTGAAGAAAATTTTGAAATGATTATAATAAGTGATAAAATTTTAATATTTCATTTAAACTTAATTCATTTATTTATTCTTTAAATTCTTTTGCTTTCTGTGTGAAAAAAAATATAATTATATTTATTTAGTTATTTACTATGTCAAATCCCGCGGTCCATATGGACCATAAATGGGTATAAGAATATTTAAATAAAATAAGACAAATTGAATTGGTTGCTACAAAAAAAGTATAAGTTCACCAAATCAAAATGTTCAGAAATCAATAAAAACTTTTTTTCTTGTAGATATCAGAATTTTTTTTCCATTACTTTCTATTAATCTAAGTTTAAAAAATGACTGATTTATTTTATTTTTAATATAAGGTATAAAAAATAAAATAATAAACTTTTGGACTTATATTTTATTTTTGTATCAAATGAAGTGTGAAACACGAAAAAAAAAACAAGAGAATTATTATAATTGTATTATACAATTATAGTGAAATTTATTAAAAATATTCAATTTAAGAAATTTTTAATTTACATTTTATATAAATAATAAAATTTTGTAAATTCGAAATTTCATTAATTTTTAACGTTTCTGTTTCTGTTGCTGCACAAACCGATTCAATTATATATTATTTTTATTAAACGGAAAGCAAGTATTTTTCACAAAAAAAAATTGCATGTATACCTACATAAATAAACAAGCATTCAAACGAAAGAGATAAATTAAAAATTCAATTTTACAACCAAATTCCAATTAAAATTTTCTCATTAAATATTTTATATGGAATTGAGAAAAATAAATTTAATCATCCCTCTGACCAGCTAGAGCAAACTTATTCTCTATATAAGTACCGCACACAAATCTCCATATATTTGTTAGTCCTAGGAAAAAAACTTTATGATTAAATCAATAAAACCAATAATCTGGTTCAGGGAGGAAAACATAGCTAAAATTGAAGATGTAAACACGGCCATATATTTTACCGTTATTACTATGCACTAGTTTTGCCACAGCTGGCCAAAAACTAAATTTATTATTTCACCCGAAAAAAATTATTTTAATCATTTTTTTGTATCAAATAATAATAATCGGTTATCAAATTTATATATAATATATATTATAAATATCAAACAAATATTTACATGAATCAAATAATTTTCATTTGAATTAAATAATAAATTTAATTAATTCAAGTAATAATTATTTGATACAAATAAATAGGGGAAAGGGCACCAAGATGGACATTCGATATAAAATTTTCGTACACTGCAAAAAGAAGGTACTAAAACAGTACCGATTTTAGGTATCAAAATAGAACCAAATAACAATTTAGTACCTAAAGTCGGTATTAAATTAATACCTTTCGTTTTACAGTGTATAAGTATATATATCGCCTCGTGATTTTTTTTACTGATTTAGTTTGTTCAGATGAAGCTTTTTATATAAACACGGATCGGAAAGAATTATTTTTCTTCCTGTAACACATATCACGTGGATTTTTCGTTTTAAAAAGTTTTCTAACAGTTTTTATTTCAGTCGGTAAAATTATCTATATTTTTGATTTCGAATAGGTGCATAACGTAATAACCTCATTTATTTATCGTATAATAGTATTCTAAAATGATTCGGTTGACACTGTGTTTCTAAATAATTTTTATTTGTGCCAAAAAAAATGGGGTCATTGCTCCTAAGATGGACAGTTTGGTGGCCCTAAGATGGACATCACACCTTAATTTCTTAATTTTATTTATTTTCAATGTTACAGTTTCTTAACCCCTTCACTGTTATTGACCTCTATATAGAGGCATAAAAATATAAAATCCTTACTTGATATTTTATTTTTATTTTACCCGTTTTTTAATGCATTTTATGAAGATGTCCATCTTGGGGCCACTTTTTTTCAAATCAAAATTTACAGCAATTTGAAAAAATTCTTGAAAAAAAATGTTTGTTTTCAAATTAAAATTTTTTCTTTATGGCCAAATGATACCTTATTTATTGTACTTTCATACGGTATGCACCATTTTATCTTGGGGCCCTCTTCCCTATTTATTTGATAATAGTCAAGTAACCGATTACTTTAAAAATGAACGCCAATAAAATATTTTCTTTGGATGTAGAAATTAGAAAACAAATTATTTTTCAAGACGAAGAATTATAAAACTTATTCTTATTTACAAAAATGTTTTTTATAATTTTTTTAATCAATAAACATTGCATTTTATAAAGACAATAAATGTAAATCCATATATAACAAGAAAAGATGAGCTTGTCGGATTTGCGAAAGTTTCTATAAAAAAACACATGTCATCCTAATTAAGAAACCTGATTAAAGCGAATAACGACAAAATATACTAAAACCATTTATAAAGGTATATATATATAAACCTTTTTCACTACCAAGTGAAAAAGAAACAAGTTAAATATCCAATTTAAAGTCAGATTCTTCCCTTGTCGAAAGGTTTCCCTGCCCGTAAAAAAGTCCCTGTGAAAAAGTTCATGTAAAAATGTCTTTAACAGAAATGGGAATTGGAAAAAGTGAATTTCTAAATTTTCCTCTAAGGAAATACCTTTATAAAAATGTAAAAAAAAGAAAAATAAAAAAAAAATTACAACTCTTTGCGGGGTGATTTCTGGAATACTAAACTCAGTAAAACAGGTCACCCGTGAATTAAAATCGAATTTCTCAATTCCCCAGGAAAATTCCGGAAAATGATAAAGTGATATGAACCTGGAAAAGGCGGTGGACTGCTTACGTGACACTTTTAGACAACGAGATCAGTATGTTATCTATTTCTCCGCGTGAGAGGGGAAAGGGCTTAAGTTAAAAGACTTCGGATATGACGGGCGCCATAAAAAAGGTTTTGATGTCGACACTGGCATAACATCTATATTTTAAAAATCTATTTCCAATTCTATATGTCGCATTCTAAAAAAGATAGAGAGAAAAATATATAATAAACGCGGGCAATATTTTACATATAGTCTTTTGGGAATTATCATATATTTCTCATTCTAGAGGAAACTTTATATAAATTAAAAAAGTACACGCTACGGAAACCCACACTTCATTTTTTTAAAATCAAACAGTCAATTTCAAATTGAAAAAAAAGAATTTCGTGTAGGAGGAGTAATACGACTCTGATGAATTGAAACTCGTGCGACTGCGAACTTTATAAGATTGGGTAAAGAAATTGAAGAGAAAAAAAAAGTTCAGACTCATCCCCTTGATTCAATCTTTCCGTGAAAATAAAAAAAAAGAAAGAAACCACCAAGGCAAATAGCTTATTCGAGAAAACTCATAATGATTGTCCCTGAACCAAATTTCAAAAATAATATGCAAGGTGTTAAGATACATTATTTTTGTAATGCATGTTATTTTTAAGAAATGCATATTGTTGATGAAAAAAAAACTGTGCACTTAAAACAAACAATAAAAAGTTCATTTTATATTTCACATTATTTTCAAATATTTGGATAGAAATTTCATATTTGAATTTAGATTTAGAATTATTTCCATTAAATATAATTAATTAAAAATTTAAATAATTAGAATTTAATTATTTGACAAAAAAAAAATGTCAAAAATCATACAGGAACAATTGTGATTATAAAGATATTATGGATGATTAGAGAAAACTAATAAAAAATTTGATGAAAAAGAAATTGAATATATCCCGTCCATTGAAAATCTACTTTCGAAACTAATTAATTCGCGTAATCCTGCATCGCTTCACTGCTAATCTTATCCTTGAAACGTCTGATCCACAACCTCAACGTTTTTGAAGTCTGTGGAATATGATATCAGATGTCAATATTAAATTGCATAATTCCCTTCTCAACAAATGGAGTATAATTACAAGCGTATACACGGAGGCGTAAAAAAAAACACGATTTAAATAAGAAAGTTTATTTTCAGAATTAATTGTCATCATTTTAAGAGAAAAATTCATTTCTAAAGTAATTATCAATGAAAAAATTATATTCTATATAAATTTAAAAATAAAATTACATGTGTACTCTATTTTTAAAGTTATGAATATAATATTTATAAAATTATAAATATTTCTTATAAACAATATTTTAGACCACAACGTTTATGATCGACGATTAGAAAACAAATAATTAATTTTTAAGACAGGGAATTATAAACATTTTTTTTTTTTTTTTAATATTTGAGTCGCCAAAAAGTAAAACCGCACATAAAATTCTGATGGCCATGTTAATTCAATGGGAGTCAGAATTTTATGTGTGATTTTACTTTCCGGCGACTTATTTTTTATAATTTTTGGTTCAATAAACATTGCAAAAAATATCTTTGAGAAGAAAATTTATATAGAATTTTTTATTAAAAAAAATTGATATATTGATTTCAATAATAAAAATAAATAAAAGAAGAAAAATTTAATTTTTATGAACATTCAAAATATTAATATGCCTGATATTAAATGTCAGAGATATTAAATGGAAAGTAAACAATGAATTTAATAAAAAAAAAAAAATAAAATAAAACCTCAATCAATGTGTTTTAATAGCACATGTTTTTCATATAACTTAAAATAAATTCAATTTTCGCTGGGGAATTTTGAACACATATACACAAGTTATCAAAACTTTGCCTTCATATCGTTTTCACTCTATAGACTTCTCTTTCGCAAAATGTATTTTTTATTGCAGTTTGAAAAAGAAAGCATATCATAGAGGGGAAAAAAAATGTCATTATTAATAAGTAAAACTAACATTATTTTATTAAAATAAAATATTATTATTATTTATAAATATATAAAATAACTTTATATTAAATCCAGAATATATTTTGAAATATCATTGTTTGAAATTTCCCACATTAAACTTTTATATTTCATAATTATATAAAGTTACACCATTGATTGAAACTTTTATATTAAGGGGGGAACACCAGTTGTAACTTTCGAAAAATCGATTTTTTTTTTGGTGCATTTTCTTAAAGTATACATATTTAGAAATGTGTCTGTAAATTTCAAAGTTGATCCGGTGAAAAATAAATGAGATATACAGAACACTGCAGCGGCGCGTCCCGTGGCTTCATACAAGGTGGCCAGCCATACCTGACCCTAACGACAGATGGCCTTTTCCTATGATTTAGAAACGGCAACCACTGCGGAAGAGTTATTATATGGTCCAGGAATCGATGACTCTTTGTAACTTAGAAACAAAATTTCTTCTGAACAAAAAAAAGTAAGTTGAAACTTTTAATGCGTTTTTCTCAAAATGACATTTTCCAAGTCGGTGACCATGATTAGTCGAATACCATTAAACCGATTTATTTAAAATTTAGTGTGCTTCATTTACACATATAAGTCTAGTTCGTGATCGAAGGATTTTTTTTTTTAATCAAAACTTTTTTTTATATAGCTGAAAATCGACCGTATTTTTTTAACGAAAATCATACTTTTGACTTTGACAGGTCGCCATTTTGTCAAATTTTTTTTTTTTTTTAAATCCTTCGATCACGAACTAGATAATCTTATAATAAATGTAAATCAATTTCATTTTTGTATTTCAGACGAAGTATACTTGCAGAATGCTGGTCACCGCAATTCGCCTTTTTTCTTAAGACGCCACTTCAATGGCTCATATCTCCAAAAGTTTTTGTTAAAAAAATTTTTTTTTTTCTTTTAAATTACAGCTTTTTACATGTACTTTTAACTAATAAATAGTATTCTTTAAAAAGATTCATTGTTCTTTTGGAAAATATTCTTGAAAAAAGCATTATTTTTTGAGTTACAACTGGTGTTCCCCCCTTAATTAAAACTACCATGCAGAATGAAACATGAATTAATTAAATCTACCATAAATGAAACGACAAACTTTATAACAACTACCTATGCGACACTTAATAACTGATATTACAATTAACTCAAGTCATTATATTATTGAAAATATTTTCAATTCAAACTATTATACTGTTTACAACTACTTAACTATGAACTCTAGATAGCAGATCAGTATAGTTTTAAAATATCATCGCAAAAATAAAAGAAGTTCATAAATCAATTAATTTATTTACAAAAACAAAAAGAAAATTTTTATTTTTGGTATTTTATCATTTTTTGTAAGAAACATATTTTTTTGTAATTTTTTTTTCGTCATCTTTGCAATTTTTAAGATTTTATGATTTACTAAAATTTTAGTCCAAAAATTGAAAACTTCTAAATCTAATAGTAATATTTTACTAAAAATTAGTAAAAATTCTTACTAATGTGAATTAGTAGTTCATTTTTCACTAATTCAAATTTAGAGAGATAATTCTCTTCTTACCATTGGACTGTTTGCTTGATTCAAAATTGATCCGGTCATAAAAAAAATTATAAAAATTATCATTCCTTGGCACTATATGTACCATATTAGTAAAACAACAATCTTTATATTTAGGTCTAATAATTATTGTATCCTAACTAAAAAACAGTAATTATTACAAAAATACTACATAGGTTCCTTATACATCGTAACATAAAGCTCTCTAGTTTTTTAGATACCTAAAAATGGAGCGCATGATTATGTTCTAAAAATCATTAGTCAGAATTTACATTTTATCGAATTTCATTTGTCATTTAATTAGTTTTGAGTCGAATTTTTATTTGTTCGAATTAGTATTTCACATAATTTTCATCAAAGCGATTTTCTATATTACAGAATTTTTATAAAACCGAAAATTCACTTCACAGAATTTTTATTTGCTCGAATTTTCATTTAAAATAATAGTCATTTTAAAGAATTTTTATTGGGTAGAATTTCATTGCACTGAATTTTCTTTCAGATGAATTTTCATTTGTTCGAATTATTATTTCATATAATTTCCATATATAACCGATTTTTCATACTACAGAATTTTTACTTATTAACCGAAAAATCATTTAATAGAATTTCTAATTGATAGAATTTTCATTTGTCCGAATTTGCAAATGGCCAAACAAACAATCGATAGAAGGATTTCGGATGAGCCAAAAGTTCTGAACGTTCAAATGAACGAAATATTTTTTTTAAATTTATAAATTATCAAAAATTATAATGGCAATTTAAAATAAAACAGTAAATTAAACAATTATTTAATTAATAACTTCCATTTAGATATTTAAAACAAAATTTTGTAATAAAATTTGTACTTAAAGAAATTGAAAAAAAAATTTCGTTCATTTGAACGTTCAAAACTTTTGGCTTATGGATTTCGGCGCAATTTTTAAAATCAACCAATTAAAAATTATTCGTAAAATTGTGATTGGTTGATTTTAAAAATCGCGCCGAAATCTTTCTGTCGATTGTTTGTTCGGCCACTTGCAAATTTGGACAAATGAAAATTCGAAGAAATAAAAATTCTGTGAAGTGAATTTTTCTTTTATATAAAAATTCTGTAATATAGAAAATCAGTTTGATGAAAATTATGCAAAATACTAATTCGAACAAATAAAAATTCGGCTCAAAACTAATTAAATGACAAATGAAATTCGATAAAATGTAAATTCTGACTAATGATTTTTAGAACATAATCATGCGTCCCCTAAAAATTTATTGTCAGTTTTGAGCAATATTATAAATTTTTAGCTAAAGATTAAAAAAAAATGTAAAATCTTTGAAAAAAAAATTTTTCCTCTAATCAATCGTAGGTGAAATAGGCACGATTTTTTTATAAACAAAAACTAAGATGTTTTTATATAGGTATATATAGATTTTAAAAAAAAGCATAGAATGTTTTATCATTTGAAAATTGACTTTTACCCGAAAAAAAAGTTCAATTTAATTTTCATTTTATTTATTTTTTTTTTTTTGTTCAAAAAATTTTTCTTTTCAAACATGAATTTTACCAATTGAAAGGGCGTGGAAAAATCTATCAAAACTGATATTGAACAAAAAATGTTGTATTGCTAAGCATGAGCGCGTTTGAAAAGAAACGTTTTATCACCTTAATTACTGGGTAAGTCCACGTCAGAAATATCAGAATCTGCAAGTGGTTCTTCGATTTTAATGATACTTGGTAAAATTATAGCTTTATATAAGAACAATGTGTAAGTAAAAGGAATTTTTAAAATATCTAAAATTGTAGGAGTTATATCACTTTTAATTTAAATAGAAAAAAGTAAAAAACAAAATTTCTTTTAGATTTTTTTCAATTTCGACCTCTTTTTTTTAATTTTTAATTTTTTAATAATATTCCTTTTTATTTTATCTTTAATTTAAAAAAAAATTCATCCTGGAGACTTTTTTAGATCTCGTGATATCGTTCTTTAAATATCCACATCTCAAGAAAACTAGGATCCAGATTTGTGTTTCTACTTTCATTTCTTTTATAATATTATTGTTACAAGTGAAAATTCAAGCAAATCAATATTTTATTAATAGATTTGAAGCAAAGTTTTTATTTTTTGTAATATTTATAATTTAAAATAAATTGTAATGAAACCTTAACAATGCAACCTGAAATTGTAGCTGAAGTTTTTAGCACTTTCTTTTAGAGGATTCTAAAACAAATAGTTATTCATAACCATAAAAAATTTCAACAAACAAATGAAAGTAATGATAGAAGCAAGTCCTGCGGTTTTCAAATTGATGAAGACTTATAATACTTAAAGGACGATATCACGAGATCTAAAAAAGTCTCCAGGATGAATTTTTTTTTAAATTAAAGATAAAATAAAAAGGAATATTATTTAAAAATTAAAAATTAAAAAAAAATCTAAAAGAAATTTTGTTGTTTACTTTTTTCTATTTAAATAACAAAATTTTATTTTTATTTTCAAAATTTTCTGAAAATACGTAATTTTCTGAAAAAAATCGTTTTTGATTCATCAAAATCGGTTGAAAATTGACCGAGATATAAAGGAAAGAAAAAATTGCAGTATCAAAATTAAAAGTGATATAACTCCTACAATTTTAGATATTTTAAAAATTCCTTATACTTACAAATTGCTCTTATATAAAGCTATAATTTTACCAAGTATCATTAAAATCGAAGAACCACTTGCAGATTCTGATATTTCTGACGTGGACTTACCCTACTATATAGTGAAATTCCCCTTATAATATATATTGCAAAATAACAAAACAAAAGGGATTAATAGAGAGAACAATACTTTAAGCGAGGAAAACCCGTTGTTCCAAGAAAATTTAGAAATCTACTTCTTCCACAATCCCACATTGAATATATAATCCGATTTTAATCGATTAATCGAACAAGAAAGAATAAGTTTACAGCGAGTGAATATTGAGAGCAATTAGCTAAAGTAACAAATAAAGTCAGCAAGGAAAACTGTCAGGTAGAATTATAGCAACAAGCCTGGAAAGAACACTTTAAGTCTCTACTTCGAGACGTTGATTCTTTATCGACAAACAGCAAGTTCCTCGTGCGTTAACGCTCATTAACGCCCCCCGAGTCTAACTTGGAAAGAAGAAAAGACTTCTATTGTTGGCGAAACTTGCGGATTTTCCTTTTATCCTTTCGCTCACCGAAACACCCAATTTCAATAAAGTTTGCTGAAGAGAAGAATGGAAACTGAAACAAAATACAATAAAGAAAAAAAAAGAAAATAGATAGAAAGAATAAGTTTTACCGAGGCTTGAAAAACGAACCAAGGAAAAATCGAAGAAGATCGTTATATACATTAAGAGGAGGGTGGAGCTGTAGAAGCTTTTCGGCCCTGAATTAATTACTAACAAGTAGGGATAAACTTGAACGAATAATGCAAAATGTATTTTCACAAAAAATGATAATATTTTTTTATATTAAAAAAAAAACATATCTCAAGCGCGAGAGAGCATTGTTCTGTGGTGTCGTTAGTGGCAAATGTTACCATTTTAGTTTGAAATAAATGCATTTTTAATATCACTGAAGAAATAAGGTGCATTAGCTTGAAATGAAGACCATTTGCATCTAGTGGCGCTTGTTTGATTAATTAAATTATGTTTATTTTATATCTTTATGCAACTAATTAGAGTTGCCTTTACTTTCATACGATACTGTCATTATAATATTATTATTGTTATTATTATTATTATTATTATCATCATCATCATCATCATTATTTTTACTTCATTTAAATATTTTATTAAATAAATATATATTCAATTATCACACAGTCAAATAATAATTGAACTGCTATTATTCAATCAAATAATTCAAAATATCTTCAAATTATTCAATGAAAATGATTAAAAATATCTTCATATTCATTTAATTAAATAATTGAAGTTATTATTAAGTATTTAATTAAATAGTTAAAATTATCATCAAATTATTAAAAAATATAAAATCAAATAATTCAAATTATATTGAAATAATCAATAAATTATTAGAAACTATATATTTTCAAATATATTAAATAAAATTGGAAATGTCTTTAAAATTTTTCAATTTTTTAAATAGATTTGCGCAAAAAGTGATATAAAAAAATTGTATTTTGAAAAATTAGTTCAAATAAAAAAGAAATTTATTTAACTTTTTTAACTTGAAATTTTTATTATAAAATATTACAAAAAAAAACAAGTTGTAAATTCAGATGTTCATTACATGAACATTTTGCTTCCTCTTTACGAACAGCAAAAAAATTTCCTTCCTCGTGGAGAAAGCATTCACATTGACATAAACATACAAAAATAATATAATAATAATAATATAAACATTCGAGTACCTATAGATTTGAGTTTTTAAAGAATTGATAAAAGTTAAAAATCAATAATAATTCTCATTATAGCTGAAATTTCTAAAAATTAATGAAAAATAATATATAATTTATAATTATTTACAATTATATCGGTTTGTTTCAATGCAAGGAACACAATTATTTTATATTTAAATTTAAATTTAAATAAATACAAAATTTTTCAGCTAAAATGGGAATTTTTTTTTAACTTTCATTAATTTATTAAATTTACCTCAAATGTATACTTTATATATACCAATCAATTCGTTTTCATGCAAGGAATACAATTATTTCATATATAAACTTCAATTTAAAAAAACACAAAATTTTATTGCCAAAAAGGGAATTTTTGATTTTTTAACTTTCATTAATTCTTTAAATTTACCTCAAATGTATACTTTATATATATTGATCGATTCGTCTTGACGTAAGGAATACGATTTTATTATATATAACCTTAAATTTTTATATTTAAAAATTTTTTCATTTAAAAAAAACATTTTGGAAAATAGACGATAAAATTTTTTTTTGGGTATTTTTTAAAATCCTTTGGTCAAATTTGAGATATTAATATGATAAATGAGCCTACCAAATTTTATCTAAATCCATTAAAACCTGTTAAAGTTATCGTCTAAACAAAAAAGGGACCCACACATACATCCGGACAATTGATCAGGATCTCATATAACATGTTTCTATATAGAAAAAAATTTGTTTCCGCCACTTTGAAAATTTTTATAAACGAAAGGACTACAAAGCTTCCTCCACGAGGAAGCAAAATTAATAATTTATTAAATGTTTAATGTTTTCTTTTTTATTTTTCATTGCTGTATAGTAATTTAAAAAAAATTAATAGACGAAAAAAATTATTTTGTTCATTTGAACTTACGAATAAATAATAAGTAACATGATTAGAAAAATCCACACTAATATATATATTCAATCATTATATTCCACAATAAGAATATTATATTTCAACAAAAATATATTCTAGTTTTCTTTTAGCATTTTTTATAATGCATAACCTTATAATAATTATATTTTTTCTAAACAATAGAGATTTTAATTGAAGTCACGTTGAATATAAAATTCAACGGGAGAAAATAATTTTGATGGATCCTTAAGAGTTAAAGGAAAACCTCACCTGTAATTCAGAATTCAAATAAAAATAACTCAAAGGTTTAGGAGAGAAAAGTCACCATTAACATTGGTAGATCCAACCCATATTTTTCTCTCAATGTTTTCCCTCTATTCTAAGCGTATTTTTTACGACACACCAACCCCCGCCTTTAATGCGCTCTTTCGTATTTTCGAATCTCCCAAGAGGGGTTGAATTCGTCGATATGAAAGCGTCCGCCAATCAGCTTCTGTGTGTGTGACTCATAAAATGGGACCGGATAATAATTACGCGTATATATATATAGAACTCGAGTAGAGTTGAAAATTGCTTCCAATATTGCACCTTGAGAATTGTTACACGTTATGTTTACATCATAAAAGTTTTCGATTAAATGGAAAAAGTTTCTCGGAATAAAAGTCTCTTTTTTTTTTTTTTTGCAAAAAGAAAATCATGTTTCTGTAAATATCGATACATTTCATTTTTACAACTTTTTTTTTTTATTATTTTATTTTCAGAAAAAAATCGGTTATCCATTAAAATTGCATAATAAAGAAAAATTTTAATTGTCATTGAATATTGCAATTATCGTATTAAATCCATTCAATTGTAAAGTAATGAAATATGAATAAAATTAAACGTTCAAAGATTGTAAGGGTAATTAAAGCTTTGAATATTAATAAAGCAAAATATATACTTTCTCATAAACTATAAAATGAACATTCAAACTCCTAAATGGAATTTTCAACTTGAAATTGCATTTCACAGTTGAAAATACTTCAAACAGGAGGGCAATATTAATATGTAAAGCTTTTTGAGATATTATTAAATCATTGTTTCCCGACTATTTTAAACGTCACTGTTTTTAAAATATTTCTACAGTTTCTATAGAAATGCCGCCAATATCAAATAAAACAGAAGAATTTGTTTTACATATTTGATTATTTTGTGACAATAAAATTTAAATATAAAAAAAAAAAATTGCTACCAAAATAGAGGCAAATTCTTTACAAATGGTTAATGTTCGTATTATATAAAGAATGATAAAAGTATCATAAATATAGAAAATGTAGATTAAATTATATTTCAAATTTTTCTTCTTGAGAATTAAAATTTTTTAATTACAATAATTTGTAAAATACAAAAAAAAATTTAACAAATTTATGTTGTTTTTTTTTTCTTAATAAAATGCTAAACAAAAATTTTAAAACTCAAACTTTAATTAGAAAACTAATCAAAATTTTCTAAAGTTCAAAAAACTGAATTAATTGTAATATGTGTTGTTAATCTATATAAACAAACTCTTAGTAAGAATAAATATGATATTTAAATTTGTACAAATAAAAAAAAACAAAGGGATTTTATTTTTAAAATACGAATACATTAATTTTTATATTTCAAAGAGGAAAAATATTTTTTCAACAAAAATAATTTATAAATAAATATTTAATTTAACTAAATGTTTGTGAATATGTATTATTAATTTTAATAAAAAAAAATTTTCTTTTGTCAAATAAAAATGATAGTTTTATATTTTATATAGAAGTTCTAACAATGTGTCAATTTTAAACAATAAAAAATCCTTTCGTTTTTGGAACGTTGTGAAATTTTGTTACCCATATGAATTTGGTTGTTTATTTTTGTAAACACAATTTTTTTTCTTCTTCTAAATTATCACTTTTGTGTCTTATTTAATTTTTTTAAATCACTTAAAAAACGTAATATACGAAAAAAAAAAAATTTATTTCCTATCAAAAATGGTTGTAAATTTTTTGTTTTACTCAAAAATAAAATTTTCCTATCTTCTAAATAACAATAGCATGCAAAGATAACTAGGAATTACCTTTATCTTGTTTACGAGCGACTTTAGCGTCTTCTTCAAAAGTTTCTTCCTAAAGATGCACCAAGACGAAACATCACTCTTGAAACTTCAACAGGTCGTTGCATTCAATTCTTTCATCCTTTTCTTTTTAAAAAGCAATGAAAAACGTTTTTAAAAACTTCCAAAAACTTCTGAAATATATTCCAAAAAGTGTCACTTCTATTCTATAGTCAAATGAAATATTACTTTTAAAAATTAAAAAGTTTTTTTTTTTAACAATATGAAATTCTAAATTTCAACACTCAACACTTTCAACAATTATTGTCGCTTTTCACACTCTTATTAATTCATGCTAATTCATAATAGAATATAGTTATATTCATTCCACACAAGCACGTGGGAAATAAAATTTAATTCTCCTCTTTTACCCCGGTATAATCAGATAAATACAATATTAGAAAGTTCTTGGAATTCGATTTTATAATCCTCAGAAGAAAAGTGTTTTGTTAATAAATTTTGAAATAATTATTATACGACACTTGGTGATGTTTTAATTAATTTTTATTTTAATTAGTTAAAAAAAATTCACGTGAGAAAATTAATAGTAAAATTTTGAGCGATATACACAATCTTCCACGATGTCACTCTCTCGACGTCTCGCATTAAACTGGGCTGCGGAAGCGCGATGGTTTGCCAAGTCCAAACAGTAATCTAACACTGGAGGGAAGCGTGGTCGAAATAATGATGTTTTCTATTAATTTTCAACTTTCCCTCATACTGTCATGATTATAATATAAATCATATTCTAAATTTGAATTTCGCCAACAAAGCTATTGTACATGTATATGGGAGAATACAAAATCATTTGCGATCTACTATACTTGGCGAAAATCGAGTGCTATATATGGGGTCGAAGATACAATGGAGTTCCGTAGAAGAGGAGGAGGAATCCTCCCCCTAAAATGCCTAAAGGGTCTTTGTTCAACACATTCACAAAATGAAAGTCCAGGTATATGTATAAGCGACGTTAGATTTAAGGATTGAAGGGTCGCATTCCCTTTTACGCAGGTCGAAAATATAAAAAAAAGAAATAAGAAAAACGCGCAGATGCATTTATTTACGAAATTGAAGGGAACATTCAACTTACCATGCCAATTGTTTTTTAATCGAATTATTCTGATCTTTAACATTAATTTCAATTCAACATTAACTATTTTTTTTATATTATGAAATTATAATATTTACCTGAAAATTCGTTACACACTGTATATTTATTTTTTTTTTGTATTACAATATTCACTACTGACGATTTAAATCTTAACTGAACTTTGATTATAATATAAATAAAGTGAAGTAGGCAGGAAGTAGAAAGTAATACCAACCCCCTATACACGAACGTTATTTGTAAATAATTTCACACTTCCGTTTGCTAATTTACAATTTATCCGAAATGAATTATTAATTATATAAAAATCTGATTTACAGTTTGATAGACAAATATATTTATATTTAAATAATAAATTATCCGAGTGTATTTCACGTAACTATGTGTCGAACAGAATTATTTTTTTTTTTTTAGGGGGGGAATGCATTGCAAGAACATGGCGCAAAATTTAAAATCTTAATTTTGAATCTACGTTTTAACAGTAATGAAATCTCAATTGTTTTATTTATATATTATTATTTAATTATTTTAAAGCATAATCATAAATAAAATAAATAAAATACATGTACTAAAAGTAAAAAAACGAAGTTTTAATTATAAACAATAAATATTACAACTAAAAATGAATTTTGAGTCACATTAAGTTTATGATTGTTTTCGAATTTATAAAAAAAAAAAATTTTTTTTTAAAGAAAGATTAAAAATTAAATCAAAAATTTTCAATTTAAAAAGTTAAAATAACTTTTAAATCTAATGTCATTCTAAAAACTATAATGTTAAAACTTTTTGTGCAAATTCATTAAAAATTATCCTTAATTAAATTTTCTTTTTTTTTTTTTACTAATATTCATAATGTTATATTTAATTAAAAGTTTAAGGATCGTAAATTTCAACCGTGTATAAAGACTGAAACGCCAAACAATCTAAAAACTTTTCAACTTGAAGAATTTTATTAGAATTTATAAATTTAAAAATCAAGTAGATAAATAATTGAAATTCCTATCAAATTAAAGCGTCAATATACATTTATATCGATTTTAAAATTTGTATTATTTTCATACAATTATATATAGACGAAAAAATATAATAGCGCAATTATTTAGAGAATGTTTTCAAAAAAGACGCGAGCTAATCTAATATTCAAATATTGGAATAGGAATTCGAGTAATTTTTTAATTTAAATTATTTTGGGAGGGAATAATACAAATGAACCTTATTAGCATATTAGATTAAAAAAAAATTCCAATTAAAAATTGAATTTAAAATTATTGATGTAAAAAAAAAATTTATATTATGTATTTAACATTTTTTAAATAATAATAATAATATCAGAATCAATTTATAATTACATAACTTGAAAACTTTGTCTAAATTAGAATTTTTGTTTTTTGATTAATTTTGTTTAATAATTAATAAATTCCAATTTTTTACTTTATATTATTTATTTATTAATTACTTGAATAAAAAGTTGAAAATTAATTGTAGTGCAAAAAATATGATTTAGAATAATCTTTTTTCTTTATGTTTTATCGCACAAGTGTAACTATACAGTATTATTCTTCGACACAAGATCTACGTGAGAAAAAAAAAACACATTTTTATTGATAAGAATGATATTTTTTTAAAGCTTCATTTTTTCATGTAAAAATATTATTGTAATATTATTTTACTATTAATATAATTATTTAGTTAATAAATCAACTGAAAGAAATTTCTAAATATTATATATCAATGAAAAATATTTTTCTATAAATATAATAAATTATTGAAAAATGAAAAATTAAATTTCAAACTACTACAAAAATTTATTTATCATCTTTTTATAAATGATGGCTATTTAATTTAAAAGCTATATCATGCGACATTCGATTAGTGATAGTTCTATTATTATCATCATCACATTTTTATTACGTGCAACAAAAGTTTATCGTCTTATTCTGACCCTTAAGAGCTTACCAAGCGAAAGTAGCAGTTGGGGATTACTAGAAATTATGAAGAGTAGACATAAAGAAAAGTTCTCATATGACTGAGTTTTTAAGAGTCAAGAGCGAAAAAAAAACAATGTTGAAAATAATATTTTCCCATTAGTATACTACCTTTTTATTATAATTAGTATTAAAAAAAAAAAAAAAAAAAAATTTGCTGACGATTAAGTTTTTATTAAGCGAAAAAAAGGAACGTAAATATTTAAAAAATCGTTCATTCAGAATTTAAATATTTTCGCTTGCTCTACATTTTTATAACTCAGTCAGTATATATATATATATATATATATATATATATAAATTTTTTTGCAATCGTTTTAAAATTGTTTCATATACTCAAAAGAATATTTGTTTGTTTAAAAACTTTGTTCCCCGTAAAGCGAAGTGCAATAAAAAGAAACAATATAAAAAGCTTTATAAAAACTGTAATAAAAAGAGTTTCCTCTTTGTTGGAGAAATATATAATAAAGCAGAAACGTTGATTAATTAAGATATATATCAAAATAAAAGAAAGAAAACAATTTTTGTCACAATTTTTCCTTTCTTATGCTATATGCATTTTATAAATCACAGATTTATATTTGGATCAGATATATTTACAGATTATATTTTGATAATTTAATATTAAAAATTATAAGAAATAAATAAATTCTACTTTTTATTGAAAAATTTTGTTTCTTTAAATTATTTTATTATTTAAAAAATTACGTAAAAAATTATTTTAAATATAAAAAAAGTTCCTATAAAAATATTCTTAACCATAAAAGAGCTTTAAAAAGAAAGGACGTGTGTTAAAAAAATGTAAAACTTTTTTTTATGCGACAGGATGACGATATAAGAGTACAGAATTTATGTTTGAAATAAAGTCATTGAATCAAAGAGAATCAAAGATTAGCATGAATTTTGAGTGAGGATTTGGACATGGTAGCCAGCTAGCGTAGTCGTCATGTTATAACTTATAACGTATGGCTGCATACGAAATGTCAGAGAAACCTGCAAACATTTATGTGCCCTAAATTTGCTAAGAGGCGTTTACAATTGTACTGTATAATTTACTTGAAACGAGCAAGCCTTTTAATGACATAAAATCACACGATTATATAATTGAGCCTTTTTGAAACGTATACATTATCCTTGAATTTTTCTAAGACTGTCAATTATTCTCCTTCTTTTTTCAATCATGAATGAAAAAAAAATTTTTTTTTCCTTCAGTACGATCACCTGCTGGAAAAATTCATATTTTTATATTTCTAAAAATTAGTATTTTTCAAAAAAAAAAAAAAATTATAATTATAATTAATACATATTATTAATTTTAATAATTATTGAATTTAATAAAATATTAATAAAAATTAATAAATTTAGTAATTAATTTTTATTAATATTCTATTAAATCCCATAATTATTAAAATGAATAATATATATTAATTAAAATTTAATTTCGTTGAAAATATTAAAAAATACAAAACAAATTTGCTTTGCAGAAGAAAAAAAAACCCGAAACCATCTATAAAGACGAAGGCATTGTATTACAACAGGAAATACGTCAGACGTAATCCTTTTTTCAATACAATTTATAAATCCTTTTAGTTCCAGCATCGTGCTGCAAAATTATATATAATTTAACTATTGATTAAAGCAGAATAAATAAATATTTAATAAGTAAACTGATTAAATTCTGAAATAGTAATAAGATATTTGCTTTTTAAAATAGCTGCCGTGTACAATTAAAGGGATTCTTATGTCGGTTAAGAGGATTTTATTTCAAAAAAGAAATTCTATTATATAAGTTAAGAGGATCCTTTAGGTCTTTTCGAAGATAGAAAATGATATACTTTTGTTTCATTTTTAGTAACATATTTCCAATGGATAATACCAGTTCAATTTATAGAATTTAACCCATATTTTTAAATTAAAAAATTCTTGTACTTATTACTTCCTCCGTAGAGGAAGTATTGGTTTTTAATTTAATAAATAAAAAATAATAATAATTTATAATTTATATAAAAAAAGATATGTGGTCCAATAAATTTATGAAGTAAATGAAAATATAAAATTAATACGTAATTATTTAAGTTTTTTTTACATTAATGATCATCTAATGATGTAATATAATAAAAATCAATACTTATTTAATGAAAAACAATATTAAAAATCAAAATAATCTAATTGTAAATAAATTAATAAAATTCAGGAACAATCAGACAAAAATTCTACAAGAAAAGTTACAAAAGAAAGAAAACGAATGTTTTTTTAAATTCTTTGTTCGATTTTATAGGGTCGTTAAATTTTAAAAATGATTAATAAAAATGAAAAGATGCTTTAATTAAAAATAAATATATATTACATTCGGTAGAATGGAATACTAAAATAGTAATAGAAATTACATTTATTTCTTTTTTTTCAAATTTTATTAATACTTTTTAACGAAAACATTTAAATTTCTATTCTTATATTTTGAAAGTAATTAATTATATTTCCTAAATAGAATTATATATTATAAATTTATTATTTCGGTTTATCCGGAAGACTGTCCAGACCCTGTAACGTAATTAAGAAATAATTACATATGTGAATTAATATAAATTTAACTTAAAATTTTTTTTAAAACAAATAAACAAATTTAATTGAGAATTATTAAATTCAAAGTTTCCAAATTTGGATGCAATTAACAATTTTTTTTGTTATTGTTAATTGATTATTATTCATTATTGATAAAAATAAATAATTTTTCATTTTAATCTTGCCTGTTATTATATATAGTTAATTATTAAAAATTTTTGAATTATATTCCCATAAAAATAATAGCACTTATTATGATAACAATTTTTGAAAATTTAAATATTTGTACAGTTAAAAATAATAGCGCATATTATATTATTCTAAAAATAATTTTACACTTATTTTAATTTATTTAAATATACTTACCATTGGTATATAGGGAGAACCACTTATTCGCTCATCTCGTACGAACATTCTTCGATCAAAATCTTCATCAAGAATCCTTCTATAAGGCTGTAAAAATAAAATAAACAAAAAATTTAAAAATCATTTTTGAATACTACATTCATGGAAATTTGTTATTTGAATAAAGAATTCAACAATAAGTAAAACGGTATTTTATAAATATTAATTTTCGAAATTACTTTGGAATATACAATGTATAAATTAGAGTAAAAATTAAATTATATATTAAACAAAAGTATATTACAATATTGAACTTATTGTTATGCAAATAAAAAGAATTCAGTTTTTAATGTAAAATTCTTTTACGGAAAAATAAATTATAAAAATAATTGAATAAATTTTCAATTAATGAAGTAAATGTTATATAAATGAACAATAAAAAAATATATATTTAAAAAATATAGATAGCAGACGAAAAATATACAAATAATGTGCAGAAAGGTTATGTAAGAATGATATACTTACGAATCCAAAAAACAATAAATGAAATCCTCTTGATGCTTCAAATCCAATAGTTAAAGCTCCAACTATTATAGCCATAGAGGGAATTGCTTCCCACCACATTTTGAATTAATGTATTCGTTAAAAATATAATTTAATCTCAATTAAAAACAATATATTTTTTTTTGTACGACTGCAAGAAGCTGTCATGTACAAGTGTATTGCTTAATGCGCATGTGCCAAGTTTTCTACACTGGGCATGCGATTCAATTTAATTTCAAATTTTTATTTTCTTACTTTTGAGATCAATATTTCTTAAAATATAAGGTTTATTATGACTGTTATCTATGAAAACTTGAATTAATATAGAAACAACTTTTATTTTATTGTAAATATTATTTATTATATTCTTATTTATTTTCCTATATTTAATATGGAGAGAGAGTTGTTCACATCTTTTTGAGGTTATATTTATTTATGATTTAAGCAAAATGTTTTTTTTTTTTATTATTTCATTGAATAAAAAAAGTTAAAATATCAAGGTTCATTTTATTATAAATTTGAACAAATTATAATAAAAAATAAAAATTTATCCGTAAGAGGGCTCTGTCTTATGAAATAAACTTCCGCTAAATTGTCTATACATATATTTTCTTTAGAAAATTTACTTAACTTTGTCTTTATTGAGGTTTCTGTTTATGTTATTTTTTTATTTCAATTTTTTTTTTTTTTTAATATACTTACTGTTTTGTGATGGGGTCGACTTTGATTAATCTGTATCAGTTCTGATTTCGTTAATCCTGAGAAAAAAAATATAAACTTGACATATGAGCCACAAAAGATAAAAGCAAATAAAAGGTAAACAATTCATAATTTTTACAAATATCACCACTCTACACTTTTATAATCAAAAAACTTTCAGAAATGTTTTTTAATTGAATTATCGCTCTTCTTGCGAACGTGCGTCTTTTGAAATTCTTCTTAGGGTCAATGTAAATTAAAATATTTGATTATTCAAAGCACGTGGTTCAATTTATTTTCTATTATTAATTATATTATTGTTTTAAAATTAATTAATTTTTGAAATGGTAAGTTCTTTTCTTTCTATACTTAATATAAGTTATATCAAAAAATTAGGAGTAAAGCTTATCATTTTTGTTTCATTATCTCATCATTTTTAACAATTGGAGAGATATGCGATTCACTACTGTTTTTCCATCTATAATATTTGAAATATTTCTCTGTTAAAAAAAAATCTTTAAAAGTTTTTTTTTACATTTTTACAATGGAAATTTGAGAAAAAAAATTTTCCAAGTTTATTTTTGACTCTATAAAAAATTATTATTTTTATAAACTATTAAAAAAAAGTTTTATTCTTTTAGAAATAATTTGAAATTGAAGAAAAAATTTTTCTTTAATTTATTTAAATATATAAAAAATTACTTTCTCTCTGTTCAATTAGAATTTTGTATCAAATTTTTCCAAGAGAAAAAAAATGTGTATTTTATTTTATATTCTGAAAATATAATAAAAACGTAATTTTATTGGAAAATTTCGTTTCAAATAATAAAAGAATTTTCTTTTTCAGAGTAGTTTGTACAAAAAAATTAAACTACCGGAAATGTTACTTAGGATTTACTCCCTAATTGTGCTAGCTCTAGATCTCATTACCCTTCTAGTGGGAATATGGTTTGCAATTTTGGTCGCTTGCTACAGAACATTCAAACCACCGCCTCTAAAAAGTCTCAACGGCGAAGTTGCAATGGTAAAAACATTTTTATTTTAAAGAGGGTCACTTGGAAAAATCCGGTATAAAAAAAAAAGTTGATTAAAACAATTACAAAAAAAAAAAAAAAATTTCCAAAGCGACATTAATTTAAAGTTTAATTATAAATTTTAATCATTAATAATGATTTTCATTAATTTTAATTTTAGTTCAATTTAAAGTTAAAACATTTTTTTAATTTCGATGAAAAATGTAATTTAAAAAAAAAAATGCTAGTTTTTACGTGAAACGAAAATTCTTTCATATAGAGTTTTTCGATATGTAATCAACAATAATAAAAAAAAAAGAATTTCATTGTTGTTTTTCTTTTGTGTGTTCGCCAGTGACCGATGTTTAAAAAGAATCAATCATTTGATTCAATATTTGAACGAATTGATTTTTTAGAGTCATAAAATATTTTTCTCTCATAAATTGATGGTTCTATTTGTCAATGGGGAGAATTGAATTTTTTTTTTTTTTTTTCATGGTTTTGAACATTTCTTACAGTATTGAAGCAATTTTTTTTTGTGCAGGTTATTGGCGCAGGTCGCGGTGTAGGAAGGGAAGTAGCTATTCAACTATCACTTTTGGGAGTTATTGTGGCATGCGTCGATATCAATCCTGAAAATTGCGAAGTAACTGCTCAACGAGCTTGTCAATTATCGGGAGTGGCGAGGCCCTACATTTGTGATGTTACTGACCAAAAACAAGTAAAAAAAAAAAAAGAAAAAAAAAAAAGAATCTGAAAACACTTTAGATGGTTTTTTCCAATTTTTTACTGCATATAATAAAAACCAATTCTCCAAATACTTTCTCAATAAGAAAATATATATTGCAATTAATTTAAAAATCTCACAAAATAAAATAAGCGTAAATTGGAAAAATTTTACAGAAATTTTGCTTTTATTTTCTTTTTATTACATTTCGATTTCATTTATTTATCAAAAAAAGCAGTAGTTTTTTTTTTATTTTAATTGAATTATTTTTGATACACTATATTTAAATATTTTTAGATAAAATCCGAATATAATATAATAATAAATAAATAAATAAATATTGAAAGAAATAATTGAATTCTATTTTATTTTTTAAAAGCGGAAAAATACGAAAATCTACAATAGAGTAAAAAGTAATTCAGATCCCTTTTTTTTCAAAACATAATATTCGATTGGTTAAGAATTAATTTTCAGGTTACCCAAATAGTAAACGATATAAAAGCTGAATTGGGAGAAGTTACGATGCTTTTACATTGCTGCGGTGTTCCAAGTCCTCGTTCGTTGCAGGATCCTCCGGAAATTAGAAAAACGATGGACGTATCGGTTTTGAGTCACTTCTGGGTACGAAACATCAAATTTCTATAAAAAATTTAAATTATATTTAATATTTATTTGTTTTAAACTAATTTATATAAAAAAAAATTTCTAAATAAAAATATTCCTTTATATAGAATTCAATTTAAAATAGATATAAATTTTGTTAATATATAAAAGAAAAAAAAAAGAAAAAAATCACCTAGCAAACGGAAATCCAGCTTTTAGATTCAGTTCTGCCAGGAATGCAACGAGTTGGAAAAGGTCACATTGTCGTTCTTTCATCAGTTGCTGGCTTATCATCAGGAGCGACTCGTGGAGGTGGAGTTCCTCTTTCCACGGCACAATTTGCAGTTCAAGGATTAGCGGAGTCATTGCACACGGAATTAAGACACTCAAACAGTAATATTATCATTACATTGATACATGTTTATCCATTTATTGTTGGTGCAGAAGTTGCCAAAGATCTTCGTCTCAGGTACTTTATATTGTAGTATATAAATATATATATATATATATATACATTTTAGAGGAAAAAGGACTGTGACCTAAATTCACAATATAGTTTTGTAAAAAAATTTGCAAATTAAAAGGTTCTTTCTCTACTTTAAAAGGAATTAATTTATCTTTTCTGCTCAGGATACCAAGTTACTTTGGCACAATGCCAGCGACGGAAGCGGCAAAAAGAATTTTAGATGGAGTGCGCCGGAATTATGCGGAATTCAGCGTTCCTGGCTATTTGCTATATCTTGGTCACATCTTGAGGTGATTTTTTTTTCATTTTCTTTTTTGAAATCGTTATTAATAAATATTATTAAATAGTCCTAGAATATACTGATAATAATGATTTGTAATTTTTAAAAATAATTCATATTTATATTAGTTTAAAAAAATTAATTTAGTAATATTTAAAGAAAGCTTAATAAAATATATACATACTTTTTAGAATACTGCCGAAGAAGGCGTCTTTCATGCTGAGGGATTTACTTGACACTGGTGTTGATTTTGGATGACGAAACTTTTTTTTTTTTTTTTTTTTTTTTTTTTTGCTCAGTTTAAAAAAGATAGTTCAATTTTCAATATTCCGGTTTTTTTTTTTTTTAATACTTTTCGCCAAATGAAATTAAACAAAAACTACAGTTTAAAAAATGTAACATTGTATATCATTGTGTAACAAGATACACACAATTCTTAAGTTTACAATCGAATGTTCATTAATTTTATAATAAATATATTTTTTTACAATATTTTATCTAGTGTCTAAATTCATAAAATATGTTTTGTTTTTCTTTCTCATTAATGTTGAACCAAATTCAATTACTAATTTATGAATTGAATTTACTATAAAAGAAATGTAGATATTTTTTTTATGAATAGAGCATTTCACATTTCAAATTAATAAAATATAGAAAATAGATTGGTGTTATAATGGCATTTAGTGTTTTTGTTTATCGAAAAATTGTTATCGATATTCGAATTATTTTTTATGCGTATATAACATTTAAAATGAAATCAATCTAATCCTGGAGGTGCCGGTTCTGAGGGATCAGTCTCCATTTTTTCCTCTATTGGAAAATCTCCTGGTGGGGCCTAAGAGATAATTTAATGTATATAAATACGATTAAATGAATGAAACTAAATATTAGAATAGATTTTATAAAAAATCAAACTCACAATATCGAAATTGTCGTGTGGATTCCCGCGAGAAAAGTCTTCACGCACAGTACCTCGTATTGCATCCATTTTTAACACTGGAATATGTGATTTCTGTAAAAACAAAAAAATATTTATTTTGTCTAATCGAAAAAAGAGGCTCCTGAATTACTATAGAGTCTAATTTGTTTTTATTTTAGACAATAATTTAAAAAGAATAATTACCTGATTTTCAGTAAATGCATCAATATGCGCCAATAAAGGTTTTTTAAGACCTGGACTCATTTTCAAAGCATCAGCTAATTGCACGTGAGTTAATTGCAAAATAACTGCAAAACTTTGAGGTTGAGTTCGTTCACAACATTTCACAAAACCTTCCCAAACTTTTGGATATTTCCACACTTGTTTGACAATCAAACGTTGGAGAATATTCATAATGAAACCACTTAAACGCGGATAGAGTGATAAACTCTGAATTACTGTTCGCATCAACAATGTTGGCAATGGCGTTATTTCCACTAGTTCTCGAATCACCAATGCAACTATTTCTTGACTATAAACTTGTTTCTCAGCGAAACACAATGATGTTGCTGAAAAAATACACACAAAATAGTTGTAAAAAAAATTATATTTTAAATTATTAAAATATAGAAGAAATGTTAAAAAAAACAATAAAATTGTACAGTAATTAAATTAAAAATTTAAAAAAAATCAATAATAAATTAATAAAATAATTATTCCTTTTTTTGAAAATTTAAATAAATATTAAGTTGTAAAATGAATAAATGAACGAAAAAAATGAAAATTAAGAAATTAAACAAAAGTAATAAATACCTTTAATAACAGTTTTCAGTTCAGCTTTGGCGGGATCAATCGTATGCAAAGCAATCAATAATTCAGCGGGTGTAACTGGGGATGTATGTGGAACTCCACTTTCGTTATTATGAGTTCCTAGTAACCTGTTAAATACCTGTAATAAAAATTTACAATATAAAAAAATTATTCAAACAATTTACAAATATAAAATTACATTATTATTTATATATTTTTTTTTTTTTTTTTTTTACTTAAATTTATTGAAATAATTTATTAAGTCTTTTTACCTCTTTCACGACAATGGGATTGAGTTTGATAAGTTTGGGCAAGGCAGCAATAACTTCTGTTTTTGTTAGACCATTTAAAACTGGTATAAGAAATCGCACGTCCGATACACGTGTTTGATAAAGTTCACGAACTCTTTGTACCAATTCGGTACTTGGTGCAGCTGTAAATAGAAAAAAAAAGTAGAAACATTAATTTTCTCTTCTATTGAAAAAAATATTAATATAATATTTTATTTTTTTTTACAATCACCTTTCTCTGTGAGAATATGAATAATTCTCGTCACCAAAGTTTCAGCTCCTTTTGGACAATTTTCAACAAGAGCCAATAATTGTGGACTTGCCATACCTAATAATCTTACTGGACTTTCCACTAATCGTAGAACTATTCTTTTTACATCCGCTCCCATTGAAGTGTAAACTCTCGCTAATCTGTTTGAAAAATAAATTTTTATTTCCAAAAATATACAGTTTTTGTTGTTGCTGAAAATTTTTTTAAATTATAAAAATTTTAAAATTGTGTTTAAAGAATTCTTACTCGTGAATCAAAATTTGTTGTTCAGGCAAGAGGGCAAGATAAAGTCCAAGACAAGCTTTAGTTGTTGATTCTGTCCATTTTTCACTTAAATTTGGTCGACCACGATCTATTCCGAAAACAATTTCCGGAGGACTTTGCAATCTTAGAAAACCTAAATAAAGCATGGCATACTCTCCAATCATAACTTTTAATTCTGGTCGACCGTGTAATTCCACTACTAAATTGATAGCTGTCTCACGAATCTAAAAAAAAAAAATTATAAAATGATTTTAGCAAATTTTACATATTCAATTGTTAATTTAGTAAATAATCCAAGAACTCTAATTAAATGATTAACAATTAAAATATTAATTTTTTAAAGTAATTAAAATTACCGTATTGCTCTCGTGTCCAGTATGGCACAAAATAACATTTAAAAAGTTAAAATGTTTCGTTGGCCGTCGAATGCTCAGTTCTTTTAGAAGATTCAAAGGCGCTAATCCCCGATTCTCTTCCAATGAAACCATTTTAAGAGCCTCAATAGCATCGTCCGTGATCGATGGTGCTTCCAAATAAATCCTGAGAAAAAATTTAATTAGATATGTATTTGAAAATATTTTTAAAAATAATAAACTAAAAATCTTTTTTTTATTTATAACTTACCTAGATAGTAGTAAATCACGATCACGTCCAGGAACTGCATTAATAGCGTGCACTAAAGTGCAAAAAAGAGAATTATAAGGTTGATGTGGCGCTTCCTGAGGTTTTGAACACAAAGTCGTTCTCCGTTGAAATCCTTGCAATAAAGCGTATTCTTCATACAGCCAACCCAAGGCCAAATCTAATCGTGATCTAACGTCATCTGTGATATATTGAAGAACCGATCTTCGAATATCCGGATTAAAAGTCGCTGCGACTGTCGTTAAAATCTTTGCTCTAGAAAATTTGTATTATCAATTTCCAATGAGGAAAAAAAAACTATTTTAATAAAGAAACTTTAATCCTTTGAGGATGAAATTTTTTTTTAAAAAATAACTATTTTTTACTTTTAAACAAGATTTTTAGCAGGTCTTTTCTCTTAAAACCAGAGTTTGAAATTGAAAATTTACTAGAATAAATGAAAAATATTGATCCTAAATTCAGTTTTAAAAATCAAGGAACTTATGCTTGATAGCATAAAAAAATGTTCTTGTTGCCTGATAGCAACACTAGTCCTCAAAGGATTAAAAAATGAAAAATTATTGAAACATTAATTTGTTCTTTTGATATTGAAATTACCTAACTTCGGATACACCGCCAAGAACAGCGACCTTTTCGGCGTTTAATATTCTGTGCACTGCCATCAATAACATATTCTCTTTAACATTCCGACTGAGTGGTTTCGTGACTTCGGAAAACTTTAAGGCCTTCAATCGACTTCTTGCTTTAGCCAAAGACTTCTCATGCGCTTCTAATGAAGCCTTTGCCTCCTTCTCCTTTTCCCTGTCCTTCTCGCGTTTTCGTTCTCTCTTCGCCTCGGCAACAGTGATGGTAGGATTTTTTATCAAATCCTCCATAACCGCGTCTTCATCTTTTGAATCTTTCTTGTTCTTCTTAACGATGGCTTGTTTAATTTGAGTTGCAAGCAATTTGGCAATTGTTTGTCGTTGAATAATAATGTCTGTCGTTGCTGTTGGTTGATATTCCCGTTGAAAAATTTTCGTCATTGTATCGGGAACCCAAGCCTATTTTATATTAAATAAGAGAATTTTTTTTCTTTTAGTTCCTTTTATTTTTCAATTGAATTATTTATGGTAGATGATAAAAAAATATATATTTTTGAAATTACCATACTATCCATAACGAGATCAGAAGCAATTTCAACGCTGAGACGTTCGGCGATAAAACTTTCAGAGAGTTCAACTAAATCCGGCATTTTTGGAGGCGGCACTGGAAGGGGAACGGGTTCCAGTTCTTCTACGGGAATAATTGGTGGATCTAGTTTTGCACGTTTTGCCGCCGAATTCGCTGCATTTTCCTATTATAGAAAAAAAATATTAAAAAAAAAAAAAATTAAAATTAGTTTAATTAAATATAAATTTAAACTTCTTTACTTGTAAACGTTTTTTCATTCTTCGAATATCCTCTGGTTTAGGATAAGCTTTAATAATTTCTTGCTCCTTTGCTCCTAGTTGTGTCAATTGTTTTGCTATTGATTGAGCAAATTCAACACTTGCCGGATGTTTTAATAATCCAAGAAGAGTTAATTTCAATTGTTTTTGTACACTTGTAACTTGTGAGTCCGATAATGTTGGCGGCAAATCGTGTTGTAAATGCTGTAAGGCTGAAAAAAAAACAGTTAAAGAAATATTAATTACATTTTTAGAGAAAGATAATTTTTTATTTAAAGGAACTAAATGTATTGAAATCTAAAAGAAACCTTGAATAACGTTTGACATGAATTGAGGTCTTGTTTTGGCAACAAGTGCCAATGATCCCATGCATGTCATTAAATTCACGCTACTAACGTGAGGTGATCCATGAAATTTAATTAAAAGATCCATAACGTGATTTGCTTCTTCTTCCAATTTTCGTCGACGTGCAATTTTTAATGTCAATGGAACATCTTCAAGTGAAAAATCATCGGGCTTTTTTGGACTATCTGGATCTGGATAGGTTTGAATTAAAACAACTCCTTCGAGAAATTTCACGGCCTGAGTTCGAATTCTATGAAAGACATTACAGTAAATTTTAATACTATTCTAATTTTATAGATCTATATTTAATCATAAGACAATTAAATTTCCCTTCAATTAAAATTTATCGTTAAATTGATAATTAAAATTGAAAATTAAAAATATATTTTATACCCATCATTATCGCTGTCAATCATGTTTATAATCTGAACTTTGAGCTTGCTAAGTTGTGTCCAAGCTGTTTCCATATCTGAAGTAACAATCGGAGCACTTGCAACCCATTTTAAGGTGGCTCTAAGGATTCTACCGCTTGTCCTAAGAGCTCTCTTTGCGACAGCCGGTGCATCGTCAGCCACTAATCTCGAAAGTGTTTGTACTAAACGTGGAATGACCTCGGGTTGCTTTTCTCTAAAAATAAAAGAAAATTTAAATAAGACACAATTAAAAAAAAGAAAAAAAAACAGAATCAAGTTTACACGCAATTTATAATTTAGATAATTAAAAAAAATATTTTTCATTGTAAGTGAACTATTAAATTGTCATTTAAAATAATTAAATTACCCAGCTTCTTCTATAAATCCACTAACAGCTTTTCTCACTTCCGCATGTCTATCCAAAGAAAATTGTAAAATTTCTTCCAAATAAATATGTAACAATTGGGAATCTTTATTATTAATAACAACCTCTTGTAATTTGCAGAGATTTGTTACTTTGGTAGTTTCATCGGAAGATATTGATGCCTCATTGATCCATTCAATCACCTATGAAAATTAATTTACCTTTAATTAATATTATTTATTAATTTCAAATTTAAATAATTTTATACAAAATATAAATTTATTAATAGTAATTTTACTTCAATAAATAAAAAAAAATATATTTATACAAAATTCTGTTTTTTTTTTTAAATTTTGTTAGGTTAAGTTTGACAATGACAACTGTCAGGTCAAACAAAAATTGAAAAAAAAGTGTTTGACGATAAATTTTATACTTTCCCGTTGTTACGCTTATTATTAATTTATTTTAATTAAAATAATTGATAAATCTTAATGAAAATAACAATAAATAATCCCGCTTATATTGTATCTGTATAAAAAAAACAATTCGTCTATATGTTTGTAAAAACACGGTAATTATTCGCTGTGATAAAAAAAATACTGATAATTTCGCCCCGTAATTGAATTAAATTGCATATTTTTTATTAGTTTTTTAAAAAATTTTAAACAAACAAACAAAAAAAAGAAATTTCTTTGAACTTTCTAAATTTTCAGGTTATGTCACTGACCAACTCGGAGGGTTCTTTTTCTGGCTCAGGCCGTCTATGTAAACGAGGATCCATTATAAAAACACTTATTACATGTGTAATAATTATTAAAATAAATAATAATTAAATTCCCCTTTATACATTAAATAAAAATATCTACTCTTTTAAAAGCAACGCGATGTCCCACATATTATTCCCAAAATCCTATAGAAATGTTGTGGTGCGCATGTCCGGACACGTTGAAAGGGCGCATATTCGAGAATTCGATTATCGAATTCAGCTAAAATATTTTTTTTTTTTAACAATTTTTCAAATAATATAAAATTTCTTGTAAACATCACTTTTTAAAATTATCAACATTTTATATTTTTAAATATATAATATTTATCTTATTTTAATTTTTATATTATAACGATAATTTGAATATGATTGAGTCATGTGATCAACTAAATATATCGATTGATATCGAATTGAAATACGCGGGAAGTAAAGAAGAATGAAGTAAAATAGTTAATAATAATTGGTGGAAAATTATCATTAATTTGTCAGTATTTAATCATATCATTTATAATTATTAATTATAAGGTGATGATCTACAGTAAATTATTGATCATGTATTACATTTACATTAATGAAAATCAATTATAGTTAATTAAATTTATATATTTGTTGATATTGGCTTAGTTTAAAATGCTTATTATTAACATTATTACTATTCGAATTTTAACATGGAGAAGTAAAAAGAAGAAAAAGAATATTTTAAAGGTTAGTTAAATTATTTTCTTAAATATTTTTTAGCGTTTTGAATTATTAAAATAAAATTTAACATTATTTTATAAATTCATTGAGGTACCTAAAAAGGTTATATGAACCGTTAATTTAATTAAAAAACTTCATTGGCAATTGTAAAGCTTAAAATTATACAATAAGATTGTTTGAAAATATGACAACTATAATGTAATTTATATATGAGAATGTAAATTTTTAATTATTATTAAATAAAAAAATGGAAACATAACCTATATATTACTGTACAAAACATATTTATTAAATAATTTAGAGCGTTACACACAGTGTACATAATACAAGCTTTTTTTCATATGCTGCTACTTGAAAATTTTTTCGATTTCTCTAATGTTATATACAATCACACTTTAATTTTTTTTTCAACATTTCCATATTTTGTTTACTACAAGCGATATACTTTGTCTTGAATTTTGCTCAAAATTTCATTTTACACTTAATATTAATAGACTGTCTTTTTTTCTCAAATCTAGTTTTACAAATATCTTTTTTACATCGCAAAATCATTGTTGAGCAAAATATCAAGTCTAAGTTACCAAATTATGGGTCTTCAAAGTATTAATATTAATTCAGCCACAAAATATTTGAAAAATTACAACTAAATACACTCAATTTTTTTTTTTACACACAATCAACATTTATAATTTAAATTATTAATTTATTAATACATATTATTGACAACTTTTACCGACAATAATTAATTTTTTATTTGAGAAATTACTAAATTTGTTTAAAGAATTGTAAAATTTTATTCTTTTTAATTTAAAATTATTTAATTTTTTTTATTATTTAATTGTAAAAAACGTTTAATTAACAAAAAAGTAAAATTTACTTTGAAGTCCCACTAGTCTTACGACTCTTAAACATATAAATGTAAAAATTTTTTTCAACCAATAACGTTCATGCTTAACTTATACATATATATATATATTTTTTTTAAATAGTCACATGGGATTAAAAAGTTTTTTCTTCAAAAATATTTTTTATACAACATCATTAATTTTTAAATAAAAGTTCGATCGTCCATTTTTTATAAGCATGAAAGTTGTTGGTTTCGTTAGAATTATCTGAATTGTAAATATTACACGTACGGGTCGACGCTATAAGTAATTAATGGAAGAAAGGGAAGATTCCTTTTTGCACTTGAAAATTAGAATTATTTACACTTTATAAATAATATATATAATTATACGCAAAAGTCGATAAAAATTATTCCAAAGTTACAAATATTTTTTTTTTTTAGTTGTTGAAAATACTTAATGCCAGTGCTAAGTCACTTTGTTCACTAAAATTAAATTATTGCATTAAATTAAAACTACAACTTTTGTTTTAATTCTATTTTTCGCAGTAAAAAAAACGTTGTCTTTAAGTAAAAATCATGTCACAGTTTCAATAAAACTTTTTTAAATTTGATCAAAAATTAAAAAGTATTTGCAATACTTCTTGAAAATTGAAAATTTATTCAATAGTTCTGTAAAATAAAAAATTATTTTTAAATATAATATAATATTGACGTGAATCAAGTAAAATTATTTTCTAAAAGAAAATGAACCATCATTTTCCTCAATTCTTTTTTTTTTTTTTTTTTTTTTACAAATATTGGTAATTGACATTCAGAACATGAATTTCCATAAAAATCTCAATAAAATTTTTTTTGATTAAAAACAAAAAAAAAATTTACTAAATACGAATTTATATAAAAATTTCAATAAGAAATCTTGACAATAAAAAATGTTATATATTTAAAAATTTCTTTAAAAGCGGTACTTCTCATGTAATTGTAAAACTTAAAAGATAAATGTATATGTATAAATTTGTCCTCCTTTGAAACTCAATTAGCAAAACGACTTAATTGTGTTCAATATATGAGGATAAAACTGTCAAGATTTTTACTTGACAATCTCAGTCTTCAAAAAATCAGATTGAGACGAGAGTGGTTTAATCACTCGAGTATAAATATAATATATATATATATATTAAGATGTCAACTATCAATGCTAATTATATAGCCATTTTTTTCAATCAGTTAAAAACTAGAGCCGATTAAAAAAAAAATGTCACTATAATTAAAATCAATATTATCCTGTCATAATGATTAAAATCAATATTCTTCTGTTACTAAGAACTGAGAAAGTCATAGAGATTTGATTAAAAAATAATTTTTACAAAATTAATCTTATCACGATGATAAACGTTATTAAAAAAAAATTCAAACAGATCAGCTAACGGCTCTTTGGAGCTTGCTTTTGCAGTGATTACATTTTCGTTTTAATTTATCTCAACATATCAGACGTGTATTTTTCAGTAATTGGCATTTGAGAAAAATTTGAATAATAATCGATAAAAAAAATGAATTTTCCATTCTTTGTAAAGATTATTTTTTTCTGTAACTCTTTTGAAAAAAAAAACGAGAATAGCTAAGAAATTATCGATAGATTCTGAATAAAAAAAAAAACATTATTTCACAAAAACGGATAAAAATGGCTATATTAAATTTTGTTATTGACACTTATTTTTAAAATGTTAACAAATTATGAAAATTTAAATTAATTTAAATGTTCATAGAATGATAAATTAACTTTAGATTATTAAAATTTATAAAATATTTGAAAATTTATATTAACTTCAAAGAAATGACAAAAAAATGAATAAAATTAGATTAAAAAATACTTCAAAAGAAACATTATTTTTTCTGTCTGTTTTTGTGAAAAATGAAGATTTTTCCGTAACTTTTCAGTAATAATAAATTTTCATTTAGAATCCATTGTTATTTCAAAGTTGTCAAGTATGTGAGAAATTTAAATTAGATAAAAAAAAAAAAAAACTGGGTTTTAAAAATTTTTCCACAAAATGGAAAAAAATGTTAAATATTAACGTTTGCTTGATGCAAGAAGTTCTTGGCTTGATGTAAAAGCGGGCATTCGAATAGAAATTATTAATTAAATTAGATAAAATTAATCAAAAAATGGAGGACACATGAAATGTGTAAAATCTACTAAAATTAATTCACCTTTGGTACCCGAAAAAAAAATTGAACATTCTTAAATCTGCGCACGATCATAAATGTTTGCTTAAATATTCAATGCATGTTGAATATATGTATGTATAAGTACTAAGAAATATCGGACAAATGGAATTTAAAAAAAAAACGAGATAAAATGCGACAGAAAATTCTTCCCATCACTTGGCCCGTAATTAAATGAGTTTCTTTAAATATCTATGCGTGGTCGATATTGTAACCTTAATGGTGGATCCCGGAACCTCCATCTCGTTACATATACAAACTTTAACGTATGATCCTTCCCTAACAGCTCATCATTGCACAAAATATCAATCTGAAAGTAAACATTTGATAAGAATGTATTCAATTAAATAGTGAAAAAGAATTAGACAATATTTTTTTTTTTTTTTTTTTTGTACAAAATTTACCGATTCCCGTGACTTGAAAATTAAAATATTTCTTTTTGTAAAAACAATAAGGAGAAAGATTGTAAATAATTTTTGCGAACAAAAAACACTTACATCTCGATATTTTTCAATTCCATTTAGAACTTTTTTCGCTATAAATTTCTTTAGATGAGTTATGGTAGCTTGTGCGGAACATCTGATAAATCTTCGTCTTAATGTCTTTAAGCTTGCATTCATGCACTCCAAACAAACATTGACCTGTAAGAGTAAGAAAAATTTAATACAAATTCATGCCTTATAATAATGATATTAAAAAATAATTATCGTATAATTTACTTGTTCATCCGCTCGATGATAATCAGATTCCGCGTGTGTATCGGCAGAAGATTTTTCCTCTTCCATTTCACCAGCATTTGGTAAAATGTCCTTGGGACAGGACAATCCACGTGCTCTGTAGAATTCTCTTTCCCTTTTAATCTCATCTGCCGAAGGCGAAATAAAAATAAAACATTTTTAAATAAAATTAATTTAAAAAATTCTAAATATCTGTTTGAAAAAAAGATTTTTTAAATTTTTCTATAATTAGTAGTTTTTTTTTTAAACGCTGTGTCTATTCAGCCCGCTAACGGGAGGAAAAGTGGCGATAGATTATTTAGCCCGCTTATTTTAAAAAATCACCAAAATGAGAACTATTTAGTTTGCATTAAGTATATTTAAAATATTTTTTTTTTCTTATTAATTTATTCTAGAATAATATAATATATTTTTTATTATATAAAATGTATATTAAGTGTAATTATAAATAAGGCAATCGTTTATTAAAATATATTAATGTGATTTAATACAAAGTTTATTTGCTCCAAAATGAATTGTTTTGGTAGGGTAGTTTATTTAAAATATATTATATTATTTAATTAAAGTTGTGGTAAAAAAACAATTTTTTGTTTAAACCAAATTTATTGTAAGAAAACTGTTTAACAACAGATATATTTATTTTCTAACAAATTATTAGAAAATAGTTTATGGAATTGTTTTCTATTGAAACTTTAAATTTGCAAATAAAAATTAATTTTTGAAATACAATTAAAATTCTTTTATTTTATAAATACGTATGGGGCATTCCACGGGAAATTTTAATTTAAAATTTTTTTTGTCCTAATCATTTTTCTTCGAAATCTATATGAAAAATAAGAAAATACGCATTTTTTAATGTTTTTATTTGATGAACATGAAGGAAGTTATGATTTTTTGAAATTTAACGTCAACAAAGGAAGCGTGTTTTTGGAACATTTTTATAAAACTGAAGTTACCAACGTTGATTCAACGAAAAAAAATAAAAGTTAAGGATTCTAATTCCCATCAAGGAAATTTATTTATTTTATATATTATTAGAAAATAAATATACCTGTAGTTAAACAATTTCCTTACAATAAATTTGGATTAAACAAAAAATTGTTTTTTTACCACAACTTTAATTAAATAATTAATTAAATTAAATATATAAACAACCCTACCAAAACAATTCATTTTTGGAGCAAATAAACTTTGTATTAAATCACATTAATATATTTTAATAAACGATTGCCTTATTTTTAATTGCACTTAATATACATTTTATATAATAAAATATATTTTATTATTCTAGAATAAATAAATAAGAAAAATAAAAAATATTTTAAATATACTTACTGCAAACTAAATAGTTCTCATTTTGGTGATTTTTTAAAATAAGCGAACTAAATAGCCAAAATCTTGCATTTATCCCGCTAGCAGGCTAAATAATCTATCGACACTATTTTTCCCGCTAGCGGGCTAAATGGACACAACGTTTTTTAAATTGATTACAAAATTTGAACAATATTTCTTACTTTCTTGAAGATCGGGAACAAGTTTATAAACAATATCTTGCATGGTTCTGTCGAAACTGATATATTGCAAAGGATGCGATTGATGAATAACTATTTGGCATGTTGGACAAGTGTGCTTCTCTTCCAAATGTTTGACTAAACAACTCTTGCAAAAAGTGTGTAGGCACTCGGTCACAGTTGTTGCGTCTATTAAATAGCCACGACATATTTTGCACGTTATGTGGCTATTCAAAGTTTTCAATTTGATTCGTCTCTCCATGGCACCAGTGAGCACCATTTAAATGGCCGGAGTTACCACCTGAAAATATTAGAAAATATTTAAATACCATATTCTTTATGTTTAGATATTTTCCAGTTGATTTCAATACTTCATTCAAAATAAACATTTTCAATTGAAATCATTGTTAATTCAGTTCAATATTTAAAATTATTTACTTTTTAAAAAAAAGAAAAATAGGTGCAAAATGTTTATAAGAAAATATCTCTTTAAATGTTGATTTTAATAAAATATATATTAAATTTATATTCACGCGTGAATAAGTATTTTTTGATGCATTCAGAAATTGTTTTGAAATAATAAACAATTACTTTTTATTTTTAAAAATTGTGAATATTCATGGAACTAGTGATACCTTTTGTTTACTATTAAAATATTAACTGAGTACTTATACACTTGATTGATTTTATTATAAGCTATATAATTTTCTTTTAAAAGTGGGTTATAGCATTCTAACCTCAATTGGGGTGGCGATAATTTTGTTAAAATTTTCACTTGTTTAATTAATTTCTCACTGGTATTTTTACATATGCACAATGCATTTCGAATTCCTTTTACGGCACATGTGGTTTTCAGTTAATAAAAATAAGGATTCTAACAAAAACTTTGTAAAAAAAAGCTTATTGTATTTAGTTGATATTTGTAAATGTGGCTGATAAAAAAAATTAACTGACCACAGCGCCAAGGTGAAAGGCGTTGAATAACGGAAGGTCTTAGTGGGTTTGTTATCTTTACCAACTCATCTCAGTTAATAACTTGCAATTTTAGACAGTAAAATATTATAATTTATACGTGTCTATTATTAAAATAAATACAAATTTTTAATAATATTATAATAGAATTATTTTTTTTAAACAATATGTATGCAATACTATGTAATTTTAATTCGAAAAAAGAAAAGTAACATTTGTCCACCAATTAGAATTTTATATTTTGATGGTACAGTGGAATTTATCCAATCGGTATTCAGGAATTATTCCTGTTCTAATATGTTCATTACTGTTTGAAAGTTTACCAATGACTAATAATTTTTGTAATAAAAAGGCCTAAGTACGATTTTTTGGATATATAAATCCCAAGTAGTTTCGAACATTATAGTTCCTCTTCATGGAATAAATTGAAAGTAGAAAATTACATAAAGATCGACGGAAAGCATTTTTTTGATTTTAATAATAACAAAGTTTTACACACTGAAATTATAACGATTGGAAAAGGAAGAAATTAGAAATGTTCTATATAAATAATATTACTAACAAATAGGGTGTCCTTTATGTTCATTTCATGAACATTTTGCTTTCTCATTATATGATGCAAAAAATTAACACTGAAATTAATATACATAAAAAAATTGTGTTTGTTTAAATTCAAGTTTAAACATAAAATTATTGTATTCCTTGCATTATAATAAATCGATTGGTATGTATGATATATATTTAAATTATTATTATTATTATTTAAATTGAAAGAGTTAATGAAAGTTTAAAAAAAGGAATACAATTATTTTATATTTGAACATGAATTTAAATAAACACAAAATTTCTTTGTTAAAATGTTAATTTTTTATTTTTTAACTTTCATTAATTGTTTTAATTTAACGCAAATGTATACTTTATACATACCAGTCGATTCGTTTCAATGCAAGGAATACAATTATTTTATGTTTAAACTTGAATTTAAATAAAAACACAATTTTTTAGCTAAGACGTATAAATTTTTTATTTCTTAAATTTCATTAATTTTTTTAATTTTATTCAAATGTATATTTTCTATATACTAATTGATTTGTTTCAATGCAAGGAATAAAATTATTTCATATATATAAACTTGAATTTAATTAAACACATCATTTTTTAGCTAAAATGAGAATTTATGATTTTTTTACCTTACATTAATTCTTTAAATTTCAATCAAATCTATACTTTATATATACCAATTGATTCGTATTGACGTAAGGAAGACGATTATAATATATATTACCTTAAATTTTTCGACTTAAAAATTTTTTCAATTAAAAAAAAAAATTTTGGAAAAAAGACGATAAAATTTTTTTTTTTTGGGGGTATTTTTAAAAATCCTCTCGTCATTTTAGAGAGATTAATGTGTTAAATAAGCCTACCAAATTTTACCCAAATCCATTAAAAAGATTTTTTCATTTTCCAGAGAAAACATTCTATCTAAAAAAATAGAAAAAAATTGATTATTCTTATTCTATTGCAATTTAGGTTCAATTGGTAGGTTTTTTTAAAGGTAATAAATGTTGTTTTAAGGTAAAAAAATAATAGTAACATGTTGATTAATTTTATTGGACTTTGAAAAGGATTTTTTCTTTTTCCAGGAAAACATTCTATCTAAAAAAATAGAAAAAAATTGATTATTCTTATTCAATTGCAATTTAGGTTCAATTGGTAGGTTTTTTTGAAGGTGATATTTGATGTTTTCAGATAAAAAAATAATGGAGACGTGCTGATTAATTTTATTTGACATTGAAAAGATTTTTTCATTTTCCAGGAAAACATTCTATCTAAAAAAATAGAAAAAAATTGATTATTCTTATTCTATTGAAATTTAGGTTCAATTGGTAGGTTTTTTTAAAGGTAATAAATGTTGTTTTAAGGTAAAAAAATAATAGAAACATGTTGATTAATTTTATTTGACTTTGAAAAGGATTTTTTCTTTTTCCAGGAAAACATTCTATCTAAAAAAATAGAAAAAAATTGATTATTCTTATTCAATTGCAATTTAGGTTCAATTGGTAGGTTTTTTTGAAGGTGATATTTGATGTTTTCAGATAAAAAAATAATGGAGACGTGCTGATTAATTAATTAATTAATTAATTTTTCATGTATATTTTGTTTAATTTAGAGTTACTATTCGAAAAAGAAGAAAATTTTTCACAAAAAAAAAATATGAATTTTAGAAAATCTGAGATAATTTTAATACTTTATAATTGAAGCATTTTTATCGGGTTCCTCTTTGATGAAAAGTTTCTATTTACTATTTTCTTTTTTTTAGTTTATTTTAAATGTTATTTTTTTTTTAAATCATAATCAGAACCTTATTTTCTAAATATGATTGATTATATTTTATAATATTTTTTATTTTACACATTGATGCTTAAAATTTGGTTTTATAGTTCAAAAATAAAATGATGGAAATTTTGAAAATTATTTCTATATATATATTTAATTTTGATAACACATTCATTATGATAGATATAATCATTTGATTAAATTTAGTTGCGATTTATATCAAATTGGCAGATAAAATTTGATTATACGACCTATTTTCAGTATACTGTGATAAAAAACAATTTTATAATAATTTTTTGAAAAAAACAAGTTCAATTAGCTATTAATATTAATGAACTATACTTTGAATATTATATTTTACTGAAACATTAATTCATTTTAAAGAACAAGTTCCTGAAACTAAAAGAGTTGAATAAATAATTATATTCTAATTTCAAAAATGCAAACAAAAAACATTTTATGCTTTATTATGAAATAATTATACTAATTAAATAATTGAATTTACAATTCTTGTAGATTAGGATACAAAAAAATTGTATTTCCGAAACAAACTAAATATTAAATTTGCAACAGCATTATGAATTTTTATTTATAATTTTCGATAAGCGCACAAAGTTCAGTATTATTTTGAAGATTATTTTGGAACAACTGTTAGCGAAAAAAGTGGTAAAACCAAAGTGCAACATACGTTAATTGATGAAACAACTTCCGCGAATTTTTTTTTATGATAAATATTTGCACCTTTATAGTTAAATTTGTTTAGGTATTCTTCAATCTAAAAATTTATTTTTAAACAAAGTTTATGTTTAAGAACACGTCTCAATTAACGATTGACTTTTAAAAAAATGTTTATATTTTATAACACGTTTCAGTCAATATTTCATATGTTTTCTGGCGTAAGAAAAATTTAATTATATATTTACTGATAATTTATAACTGAGATAATTGAAATAACAAACTATATAATTTTTAATAATTAATTAACAATTTTTGTATTATTTAATAATTTAAAAATTAACCAATCAGAAAATAACAAGATAATTGTGATTTGTTAATTTTTAAATTCGCTCAAATATTATTATTTTTGTAAAGATGTTTCTTTGGACAAATGAAAGTTTTGTCAAAATGAAAAATCATCATTTTCAGCAAATAAAAATTTCAAATAAATAAAGATATGGTAAAATAGAAATTCTGTTGTATTTGAAAATTTTTGGCTTAGTCGAAATTCTATTAAATGAAAATTCTGCTAAATGAATTATTTATTTATTAAAATATTTTCAATCATAAATAAAAAATTGGTTCAATTAAAATTCTTTTTATTTATTTATTTGAAACATAACGGGACATGTCCTTTCGTACAAATGTACGAAGAGAAATCTTTTATTTGAGACAAATAAAATTTATTTGAATAAGCAAATAAAAATATATTTGTCTCCTAAATTTTTATTTATTTTAAATAAAAAAATTTATTTAGTATACAAAAAAAATTTGTATTTAATTCAAATAAATAAATAAATATAAAATAAAATTTATTTCGACTCTGAGGCAAAAATATCAGCAAACATTCGTTAATTAGTATTATTATAGTATAATTAATTAAATAAGAAATTTTGTTAAATAAAATTTAGCTTAAAAATTCGACGGTGAGAAAATCAGCGATTAAATAAAAAATATAATTCACAAAATGCAGCTAAATTCGATCTTATCCCAGACAGCACGTAAGCTTGCAGCAACCTTGCGGCAAGCTTGCCACGCAATATTGCCAACTTTGCCGAAAGATTGCACAGTAAGATTATTGCAAGATTGCATGGTAAGCTTATCGAAAGATTGCAGTGTAAGATTGCAAAGGTCAATAATCTTCCCCAATCAGCACAGAAGTTTGGATTGAAAATGAGCACTATGCGCGCACTTACAATCACAAGCACCTACGGCTGCGCAGTAAATTTTTTTCACCTCCCAGGAACTGATGCTCAATGTATGTACAAAAATAAATTTCCTCCCCGCAAAAAATTTTTTGTTATATTCCGCAAGCTTGCCATAAGGTTGCCGAGCAAACTTGCGCGGCAAGCTTGCTGCAACCTTCTGTGCTGATTGGCAAGGTTATTTGGCAACCTTACACCAACCTTGCGATGAGCTTACCGTGCAAGCTTACTGAGCATTCTTGCGATATTCTCTTACTGTGCAATCTTGCAGTAACCTTACACTGCAATCTTTCAGCAAGCTTACCATGCAAGTTTGGGTTAGGTGGGACATTTGAAGCTTGCGGCAAACTTGCCATGCAAGGTTGGCAATATTGCGCGGCAAGCTTGCTGCAACCTTCTGTGCTGATTGGCAAGGTTATTTGGCAACCTTACACCAACCTTGCGATAAGCTTACCTTGCAAGCTTACTGAGCAATCTTGCGATAATCTCTTACTGTGCAATCTTGCAGTAACCTTACACTGCAATCTTTCAGCAAGCTTACCATGCAAGCTTGGGTTAAGTGGGACATTTGAAGCTTGCTGCAAGCTTGCCATGCAAGGTTGGAAATATTGCGCTGCAAGCTTGCTGCAAGCTTACGTGCTATCTGGGATAAGATATTCTATCTACAGGAAATTCGAATTTATGAATTTTAAGGAATATCCATGCATCTTTAATATGATTATTCAATTTAGTAACATAACCGA
Organism: Leptopilina boulardi; assembly: GCF_019393585.1. NCBI lineage: Eukaryota > Metazoa > Arthropoda > Insecta > Hymenoptera > Figitidae > Leptopilina > Leptopilina boulardi. The sequence continues at coordinate 176,276 of NW_026137701.1, read as the reverse complement.
TCGATTTCAGAAAAAAATGTTAATTATCTTTTACCACCTGGTTAGCATTATAATCAATGTCTCATCGATAGCCAGTGCAATTCTTTTTTTATAGCGATAACAATGTATAAAAAAAAAATAATTTCCATTTCAAAATCATTGTAAAATCTTAGGAACATAATCTTACCAATAATATATATATATAAAAAAATATATATATATACATGTTTCTTGAGCACGTTGCTCTCGTTATCAGGGAAGAAAATGCAAGACACGCTTTTATCTTGCATATACATATGTACATACATACACTTGTGGGTGACGTGGTTCTTTGAATGAACACAAGAAGTCTCATCAGTGAGACACTTATGTGTCAAATCAAAAGCCGATTGGACTTTGGGCGGTCAAAGATTGGATCGAGAAATGGTGGACAAGAGGAGGTCTCCTCTCCAACGTTCTTGTGGTCACAGATATATCGCTGACGCTTGGACGTGAAGATCATCAAAGAATCATCATCGTCGTCGTCAAAAGTTGAGAATGGCGTTTCAAATTGAAGAGAATTTTGTTCTCGATGCCGATACAAAAGCCTTAGCACTCAAGGAACTAAGGGAAACTGAAGACAATGTCAAAAATGGCATTACTGCTCTTAGAAAACTCTTGGAAGGTCAGTGCACATTTTACTGCCACCCTCGAGACTCAAAAAAAAACGTGCTATTTTGAAGAAATTAAAAAAAAAAATTTTTTTTTTTACTCACATTTTTTCTATTTTATTTGCTTATTCTTTCATTTATCATTTTGTTTGATTTGTTTTTTAATGTCATGAACAATTTTGATCCTCATTCGTTTCAAGTATAATATTTAATAACAAAAACGAGAATTCGGTTATTGTTTTTATATTCTCAACAAGTCAAATTTTTTTATTATTTTGTCCATTTTTTTATAATATAGAGAAGACAAATGAGAATGGATCATTGATCCAGTAATAAATTTCAATAATTGGTTCATTAAATGCAAATTTTTGTTCTATTCAAAATGTTCCCTTGAAAATGAATCTTTATATTTCACTGAAATATATTATTGATCTATTAAAATTTATTCCTAGTGCAAATTAATATTTATGATCCATATAATATTAAAATTGAATGACTAATCCTTTAAAAGAAGATTTTTGGTCCATTGCAAAAAAAAAAGTTTCATCCGATAATGCATTTTTGATCAATTAAAAAAGAATAATATTTTTCATATTTAATAATAATTAATTTATTATCAATTTTGGTGTATAAATTTTTGTTTCATTGAAAATAAATCTTCGATCTATATTGAAATAGAAAAAAATTTTGATCTATTTATAAATGTAATTATATATCTTCATTTCAAAAAATAGTAAAATAGAAACATTAATTCAATAAAGAATGATTTTAACATTTCAAACAAAACAAACTGAAGTGATAATAAATTAGAATAACAACAATTTATAAATATGTCATTTTCTCTATTATAAAGATTTTACAGTTTTTAGTCAAATAACAATTAAATAATAGAAAAATAATAATTTTCATATAAGAAAAAAAATGAGTTGTGAATTTTTTTTTCTAGAATTCATGAGTCAAATGTTTTTTTGTTTTGTATATTTAAATTCTATTGTTTGAAGACAATTTTTTTTTGATCAACGTAAAAAAGTAATGTACAATCAATTCCTAATATATTTTACAGTCAGATAATATTTTTATTCTTATCGGTCTTTTTTATAGGATTATTTTTTTTTTTTATCAACGCGCCTTATTTGAAATCTCACTATAATATAATTACGATTAGATACAATGTCAAAAATAGTCGCGTTTCTAATTACGATTGACACAAGATATTATTAATTAAAAGTTTTTCAATTCTTTTATTTGTTAACATTATTTATAATTATTTATTTATTGTTTTAAATGGACTTAAAAAATAGAAATAAAATAATATTATTTATTATAATAATATTAATAAAATATTGTTAATGAAAAAAATAACTCATTTCTTGTATACGTATATTTTAAAAATAATTTTATTGTACATATACAATAGAAAATATTAAATTTTTGTTAAAAATTATTTTTAGCGGCAAAAAAGTATAATTTACTGTTTAATTAACCTGTCGATTTGCACAGTTACTGTTTTCAACAAAATTATCATAAAAGTCTGAAAATATCAGTCAAAGGTCCTCTATTACGATAAAAGGTCTTTAGGATAAGAAATTGAATAATACGAATTTATGTACTGAAAAGTTTCTTCCTTATAAATTTTTCCGCTCTCTTACATGAAAGAAATTTCAATATAATTTTTATCAGAAATCTTTTGTACTCAGGTACACTGAAAAAAAAAAATTTATTTAATTCAAATAATCGGTTACTTGACTATTATATTAAATAAATATTTATTTGTGTATTAAATAATTATTATTTGAGCCGATTAAATGGTATTTGTTTAAAATTATTATTGGTTCAAAAAAACAGTTTATTTAATTTAAATAAAAATTATTTGGTTCAAGTAAATATTTATTTGATAATAGTCAAGTAAAACGATTATTTGAATAAAATAAATTTTTTTTTCACTGTAGAATTTGAATGAAAAATATTTTTTTTAATCGTAAAAAAATGAAGAAAAAAAACATATATATATATATATATACAAATCTACTAAAAAGCTATAATGATTAAAAATTAAATAGATAAAGTGATTAAATTATCTAAAATAGTTTTACGAAACAAAAAGAAATATTGATGATATATCACATAACTATAGTTTGAATAATGATTCTTTATTTAATGATTTTCAAAAAATTTGTAAGAAAAATAACTTTAAATAAATCATTATTATTTCTTAAAATAACATGTCATAAAACCAGTTTTTTTCAATGTACATAATATAGAAGGCTTCTTTTTTTTGTTGTTGTTAAAAAACATGATTTCTTTGCATCGAAACAAATTGCATTAGTGATGTAACAAAAAAATTGGGGAGACCAATTTTCATCTATAGCTTCCTATTTGCATGACTATAGATGTATCAGCCAAAACAGATCTAAAATTATCGGCCCTTTGACTCCTGTAAAAAATCAACAACTTTACGTATAATGTAAATTTTGACCTAGAGGATAATTCTTTGTCATCCTTTTTTTTTTTTTTTTTGATGAATTGCATCACGGTAATTTTTAATTTTTATTTATATAAGCATCCGCAATGAAAGATTAATTACTTTTGTAATTGAATTCACAATATTAATATAAATATATAATTATTATATTATTATTATTACTAATATTGTTTTTAATTCAAATTCTTATTAATAATAATAATAATAATAATAATTATAAACAAAAAAAAATGAAAATTGCATCTCAAAAGATGAGAAATATTTATATAATATATAAATTAAATTTTGCAAGCTTATAAAATAGATGGATATATAAGCGAAGGTCACATGAGGCCAATTTCTGCCATAATGATAGTATTATCTTTAGAAGTTGAATTTAGCATTTGTGCTTTTGCAATTAAATTAAAATATAAAAATACTCACCCACGTTAATCTTCAATTTTCACAAATTCTAAGTGAATATTGCATTTTTTCTTTTTTTTTTTTTAACTACCTGTATATGACAAAAGAGATGAAATTAATGAAACAAAAATTTTTTATTTTAAAAACACTATATAATTGTTTGTCTTTATAAGAATAAATAGTTCAGTGAGTCAATGAACGTAGCTTAACTATAATACAAAACATAATAATGTAAATCAGAAACAGTGATTCATTTTCACACACACACACATATATATTATGTTTTATTATTCAAACAATCGATATACGATAATATCAAACTGTTATCGTTAAGAATTTGAACTTTCGATATTTGCTTAAATATGTACCAACCAAACGTTTTGTTGTCAAAACCAAACCCTTTTTTTTCAGTGTAATCTTTTAGTTAAAAATAACTAATTATTCGTTAAATTCAGTTTCAGATTATGTCAATAAATAACTAAATTTACACATTTCTGGAAAATAATTCAATTATAGTTAAATTTCACTAATTTTTTTTAGTTAATTTTTCTAACAAAAATTAGTTATTTTTTATTATAATTGCTGAAACAAAAAGTCAGACAAGTTTTTACTAACAAATATAGTTAAATTTTTATTCATTGGCACAACAAAAATTTTGGTTAAATTATAATAACATTTTTCTTGTCTGATAAAAAATTGAAATAATTTTTATATATACATATAAATTTTAAAACTAAAAAAAGTTTGATTACACAAATAATAAGTAAATTTTTTCTCCTATCGATTTTTCCAATTTCATTTTTCTAATTTTAGAATAAATATTTCAGAAAATATACGCATTTCCAAAACAAAATTACTAAATCCTATTAATTTTTTTTATAATTTTCAAATGATCTTTTATATTTTATATGGACAAAAACTTTTTGAAATTCAAAGTGACAAATGATTTTTTTTTATATATATTCGGACAGTTTGTTTAAATTGAAAATTCTAAATTCTATAATAAATAAAACCATCCAGAAGTACTTATTGTCCCACAATTTTCGTGGTAGAAAACCATGTTTAATTTATAATTTTTTACTTTAATTTTGTATATTTAAAATTTTGAATAATACGATGTTAAAAATAAATTTTAGATTATTTATAGATAAAAATTTTGTGAAATGAAAATTAATTGCAAATCAAATGTAATAGAAAAAATAATTATGAATATATTTTTAAGGAAAAGTATATAAATATAAGGAAAAATGTTTATACAATTACGTAAAACGTTGGGGAATGAATTTTTTTTAGTCATAAAACAAAATATTTTTCTCGACACTGTTAAATATTGTGAAATTTCACCTAATTCAATTATTTATAGAGAGTAACATTTAAGATAATAAACTTTTTAACATATATTTCTATATATAACTTTTTTATACATAATAGATATACTTATTCAACATTGTTGTTATTTAAATAATATAATAATGACAAGTATTTATTTATAAAACATAGAAAACTATATATTATACATTATAAATGAATATTTCAAATGATTAAATTGTGTTGAATAATTTTAAAAAAGTAACGATTTCTCAATTTAATTTTTATTTATTATGAAAAAAAAGTCATAAATTTTCTTCATAAAAACATGTCAATATAAATGTTGCGCATATAAATATCAAAAAATTCCAAACTTTATTGCATATTGTTATAATGAATTAAATTATTAAAAATACGATATTTTTCATGATAATTCAATTTTCATAGAAAAAAAAATAATAATATACAATAAACAATAAACTTTTTCTAAATGTTTGTATCTTACGTATTATATTTATAATGTATAAAAATATTTGTTATGCAACATTTAACTATACACAATAGATTTTTATATATATCATATGATTTTTATTGTAAAAAATTATTTGATTACATTAGTTTATTTTTAAAAAAATTTAATTTTATAACATTTTTAATTTTTGATATTTTCTAATGTTTTTGTTTGTAAGAATCCTGACAAACCTATCGCAATATTACTTGAAAGTATTACAGGTTGCATATGCGTAGGATGCCTTTAAACATTTTGTCAATAAATAGAATTCTTTTCTCTATTTTTTCTTTATTTATACAATTTTATTTTTAATTATTATTTTTTATTAATTTTTTCTAATTAAATAAAATTAAATATTAATTTTTTTATTTATTTTAATTTTTTATTATTTATTCTATATAGGCATATTTCAGTACTTTACATTGATTTTCAAATTATATTTAAAAATTTTTTTAATTATTAGTTGTTTGTTAATTAAGTAGTTTAAAGAAATTGTTTTAATTAAATATTATTTATATTTATTTCAAAAAAAAAAATTTTATTTACGTTTTAATAAAATTTTATTTATACAAAATTTTTTTTAAATTTTCAGATGATACATCCCTTCACTTTAGAACAGACGATAGTTTTTTGATAATTTTTTTGAGGCCATGCAAATTCTATCCAGACAGTGCATACGCTTTAATGAAACGATGTGCAGAATTTAAACAAAATAACGCTTCGTTATTAAATAATTTAATGCCAGCAGATGAAAGACAAGCATTTCTCGAAAACAATGTTGTGAATGTCATGAAAAATAGGGATAATAAAAGAAGAAGAGTTCTTATTGTAAATGCAGGAAAATCATGGGATCCATCTAAAGTCAATGCTGATCAAATGTTCCGTATCTTTTACCTCATTCATGAAGCTGCAGTTCTTGAACCTGAAACTCAGGTAAAATTCAATTTTTGTTTTTAATTTATTATATAGGTATAAAAATTTAATTCGATTTTCAATTTATTTTTAATATTTTATATTATTATTATTATTATTATTATTATTATTATTATTACACTAAACAAAATTTATTTGACTAATATTATCAAATAAATATTTATTTGCAAGTAACCGATTATTTGAATCAAATAAAATTTTTTGTTAGTGTGTTAAAAATAGTATTAAAAATAATTATAATTATTCTATTTTTCTTTTACTTTAAAAGCTAAATGAAATTTAAAACATCTTGATGAATAAACTTTCATGTTAAATTTTATGAAAATTTGTCGAATATATTCGTCGAAAAATTATTATTTCAAGAATGATTGTAGTATTATTTTTTAAAATTATTTTATAATTTTTTTTTTTATATTTTTCTTTTATTAATTTATTTTCTAATTAAATGTTTTAATTTCTAAAATTGTTTTCTATTGATGTTACATTTTAAAATTGTTATTATAAAATTCAAATTCTAAATTTATATTCTTTTTTGAAATTTGCGATTTTTTTCTTGTGTCAACAAACAACTTGGCAAAAGTTTTATCATTTTCTCTGAGCATTAAAATTATTCTGTTAAAATTGAAATTAATAAAAAATTTTAAGTAATTTCTTCATGAAAAGTGGTTTTAAAATTAAAATTTATGTTTATAAAATGAAAATTTTGCTCTGGAGTATTGTTTTTTGGTAAATTTTGTTTTATTATTATAAAATATAGATATTTTACTTTTAGAAAAAATATATTTTATAAAAAAATTACGTTTACAGAAAACTATTTTCAAAATCTAAAGTTTTAAGAAAATTTTCTTTTAAAAAAATACATGTAATTTCGCTAGAAAAGGCTTTTCTTTTTAGAAAATAATATATAGATTAGAAAATATTTTTTTAGATAAAGTGACCCTCTAACATTTCAATATAATTTATAATAAAAAAAAAATGATGTTTTATTTATTAAAAGAAACAAAAAAATTTATTTTTTGAAAATATTTAGATTAAATTTTTCGTATTCTAACGTTATATAGAAGTAAATTGCACATCAAAAAGTTGTCTACTCAGAGCAATTTTTATTCGTTACGTAATAATCAAACTCTGTTATTTAACAAAAGTCAAATGAAATGGGTGAAAATCACGTAATGTATGATTTTTTTTTTTAAATAAATATGTATAACAATTTTTTTGTTTTTTTTTAGTATTTTTATTGCTTTAATTTTTTAAATTTATTTATTATATATTATTTTTTAAAATTTGAATATTTTTTAAAGAAACATCATGTAGAACAAAATTATTTATTGTTATAAAAATTGTTATTTTTATAGCCGATAATTTTATATTTCTGCAATTATCACACAAATCTTTTTTGATTAATTTTAATTACTTGTCATTTTATTTCAATTGTACTTTAATTTCTGATAAGAAGAAAAATTATAAAATGCAATTATTAATACTTTAGTCTTTTTCAGTCGCGTTTCTTATCACTTTATCTAATATTGATCAAGAAATAACTTTGAACTTTGAAACTTTTCAAAACTTTGTCCTCTCTGGTACCAGTTTAATTGAATTTATTTTAGGGTCATACATATACCCTTTCTATATACATATATATATATACATACCTTTGACGTAAATTACATTTTCTTTGTCCACGATGAAAATTTTACTCACGTTGGGATAAATTAAATTTTAAATAAAATAAACTAAATGAAAGTATTATACATTATTTATACAAAGTACATAATAATAATAATAATAATAATAATAATAATAATATTTTTTAGTAAATTTTCCATTTAAAAATTGTTTTTAATTTTAAAAAATGTGTTTTAATTTTTTAAAACTATTATTTATATACATATTATAGGTTCATGGCGTAGTTGTAATCATGGACTTCGATGGACTTTCCATGAAACAAGTTATGGGCTTGACACCTGCTTTTTGCATGCGACTTTTGACCTTTATTCAAGATGCTATGCCTCTTCGATTAAAAGAGGTAATTGCAATATATGAATATCGCAAATATTTTCCAATTTAGATTTATATTGGAAGTAAAAAAAAAAAAAGTTTAAATTTTTCAAAATGATTTATAATAGATTAAAATAATTCATTGAATTAAACTATATATATATATATATATTAATTAAAATAATATAATTAAATGACAAAGTAACATAGGGAAAAAATAAAGTTAAATAAAATAAAAAAATAGAAATGAAAAAAATTATAGTGGAAGTAAAATAAAATAATTATATAGAAAGAGAAATAAATAAACTACTTTTATACAGGTTCATTTTGTTAAACAACCATTCCTCTTCAATATGGTTTGGCAAATGTTTAAACCATTCGTTAAGGAAAAATTGAAGAAAAGAATGTTCTTCCATGGAACAAAAATGTCCTCCCTTCATACTCATATGGCTGCTAGTCATTTACCAAAGAATTATGGTGGAGATTTACCTGAAATTGATTACACAGGTGCTGATTGGTATCCTGCTATTCTTAAATACGAAGACAGATGCAAAGGTAAATTTCATTTTTAATTATAAAATTATTTATAATTTAATTATTTTATTTAAATTATAATTATTAATAATTAATTTCATTTTTTTTACAAGTTCTCGAATTAGTTAGCATATTTTTCTCGTATTATAAATACTTTATAGACAATTTTTAATAATAATTTATCAATTTTTATTAATTCATTTTCTTTAATAGACCAAAAAAAAAAAAAAACAATAAATTAATTAATATATCTATGATAAAAGCGATATACAAAAAACAATGAAAATTTACTCTTTAAATTTGAATTAGTAAAAGTGAGCTACTAATTCACATTAGTAAGAACTTTTACTAATTTTTAGTAAAATATTACTACACGCATAGAAAAATTTTGCTGTGGAGTCAAAAAAGTTTGCTGTGACAGTAAATTTTTAAATATTAAGACTGATATTGTTTATCACAACAAACTTTTTCGTTGTTATAGCAAAAAATTTAGCTGTGGTTACTAATTTTGATAGATCCGATAGCAAACATCAGTTAGCATCTGTATGCAATTCTTTTTTTTGCCGTGTAGTAGTTTTAAATTTTTTTACTAAAGTTTTAGTAAAATGTGACTAAAAATTAGTGAAAATTCTTACTAATTTAAATTAGTAGCTCACTTCTCACTAATTCAGATTTAGAAAATAATAAATAATTTAGAAATTTAGAAAATTTATAACAATTGCGAATATTAGTCAAAAAAAAAATTATACGATAAAATTTAACGTTTCGCGTATATATTAGATTTCACTTGCTTAGAATATGAATTTTATGCTAAAATCCGTTGTTAATACATAAATCATTATTACATCACACTGATCATAAAATTCAAAAGAAATCTGTAACTTGCACTTTAGACGTCAATATAAGGCAATGGACAATAAAATTTCACAATAAAAATTCTTTCAACGCCTTAAAAGTTAAAAAAAAAAAAATAACTTTTTCTTATTACAAAAAAAAGGTGTCAATTTGATTTTTGTTTGCAGAATGGAACACTTTTGGATTCCGCAATAAGTGAGCGAATCGCATCAGTTTCGTCCAATGTTCGCGTATATAATTTAAATGATAATTATCGATTCAACATAATTTTTATAGTTGTTGCATTTTTAAATTAAATAAATTTATTCTAAATTATTGTGCATACGAATTAGTATATTTGGACAATAAATTTATTTTCACATATAATACTGTTGTTTGTTAACATAATCCTATAATGATAATTATTTTTAATTATATTATTATTATTATTATTATTAAATTTTTAATTGCAAAAGAAAATTCAATTAACATTTTTATATATACAAAAATTTCTAGTTTCTGATAAAGAATTATTTTTTTTTTTATCAAAAATTATCAATTCAATCCATTCAGTATTTTACGAGAAAATTTAATTTAATTTTGGGGCGCATGATTATCCCATAAAAATTATATTAGCTTTTGAATTTTGATTTGAAAGAATTTTATTTGATATAATTATATTTTGTAGATGAATTTTTATTTTTCGTATTAAAAATTTGACACAATTTCTTTTTGAACAAATTTTTATTCTAACGAAATTCTTAAAACGCCAAATTTTTATTTATCCGAAATTGCAAATGGCCGAACAAAGAATCAACAGAAAAATTTCGGCGCATTTTTTAAAATTGACCAATCACGATTTTATTGCCAATTTCTGATTGGTCAATTTTAAAAAACGCGCCGAAATTTTTCTGTTAATTATTTGTTCGGTCATTTACAATTTTGGACAAATGAAAATTCGACGTTTTAAGAATCCAGAGGCCATTAAAACAAAAGAAAGAAAGAAAGAAAGAAAGAAAGACGTTTGAAGAATTCTGAAGAATAAAAAATTTGTTTAAAAAGAAATTGTGTCAAATTTTTGATACGAAAAATAAAAATTCGTCTAAAAAAAATATAATTTATATCTAATAAAATTCTTTCAAATCAAAATTCAAAAGCTAATATGATTTTTATGGGATAATCATGCGCTTCTTAATTTTGTTGGGAACTTCATTCTTTAAAATATTAAATCGATTGAAATATATGTTTTCTTAATTCTTATTCCTAAATTGTTAATATTATTCCTTCAGTGGATATATAAACACAAAAAAAAACAATATTCTAATTTTTAGAATAAAATTTTTAAAATATCCTTATTTAAAAGAACATATTAGTTTCATTTAGGATTATAATTATTTTAATTGTAAGCGTAAAATAAAATGTAAAATAAAAAATGTAGAATAATATTATTTCTTCAGTGAATACAAAAACACCAAACAAAAAATATTCTAAGTTTAAGAATATATTTTCAAAAATCGTCTTAAATTAAAAAAGATATTCTTATTTTAATAATGTTAATCTCATTTAAGATTATATATATATATATTCTAAATTGTAAGAATAAAATATTGTTCTTAAAAAAAGGAGCCAAGATTATATATTCTCAAAATGAAAATATCGTTCTTTTTCAATGATGGTTCTGTCATTTAAATGAAAATTAAATTGAATACTATATATAATATATGATTTGTGATAAAGGAGTTTTGATTAAAAATTCATCATCAGGTCAAATCTGTGGTATGCTCCATGGTCTTTCAAGCAGAATAAGTGGGGAAGGCGCAATACTTTTTACTCGTACTATTCTTTCAACTAACTAGAAGACAGTCTTCTCTGTGAAGTCCACCTCTCTGGTCATTTCTTGACCACAAGTCCTTTCTTTATACTTAAGTCTGCAAAATCAATGTTCGTTTGACAGTTTTTCTTGTATTGTTAAATTATTATTATTATTATTTGTTTGACAATTGTGCCATTTTGTTTGTTTATTATTATTATTATTATTATTATTTTTTTTTTTTGCAAATTTGCAAATACTAAAATTATTTTCAAAAATTTATCGATTTCTTTTTCCTTTATAAATTTATCGCATTGTAAAGAAAGTGTATAAAAATAATTTTCTATTTAAAATTTTTTTTTATAAATGATTGATTATAATTAATTGTTTGAAAAATTGAAATAAATTAATATATATATTTTATATAATCAACAAGTTGCATGTAGAGTGGATGTTTTTTTTTTTTTTTTACAATTTACAGCATCCGCATACAGAGTTGAATTGAAAGAGGCAAAAACGTAAACTCTGAAGTACTGTAGCATTCATCAACAACTCTAAGAAAGGAGGGTACGTTGACCTTTTACATTTTATCATTTTTTTTTCCGATGTACGTAAATTGAATTCAATTAAGCCATAAAATTTGTAATTTATAATTGTATATTCCATTTTGTTTTACAATAATAATTTTTTTTTTAAATTTATTTTCAATAGAATTTCGAGAAAAAAATATTTCATTGTTTATATTATTGTTAATGAAAAAATTAATATAAGTCTAGTGCTGGGAATTATTTGGCTTAATTGTTATTTTTAAAAAAATGTTTACTTTTAATTCAATATTATAGTTTTAATTTATTTTCAATATATATTAACAAATTTTTTGTTGGATTTATATTTGTTTTTAAATAATTTTTAATTAGTTTTTATTTCTATTGTTATAATTTATTTATATTTATACTTATTTTATTATTTATTTTACAAAAAAAGAAAATGGTTTATGTTTTTGATTTAATGTACATGTTACAAAATCATATGCCAATGTAATTATTGTAGACTGATTGTAGATTTTCTTATCTATAAATATTTAATCATCCGTTTGTATAGTATCTCAATATTGATAATAAGAAAATGCATTATGAAATAGTTTTTATTATTTAAAATTTACAAAAATTAATTGATTTATTTTAAGTAAAGTTCAATAGTTTTAGTATTTCATTCTCAAATAACAAAAAAAAACTAAATATATTTGAATTATAAATAAAAATAAATTTTTTTTCTTAGAAGTAAATAACTATTTATTTGTTTAAAATAATAATGTTGTTTTTACACAAATAAAAAATGTGACAAGCACTTAAATATCAAAATTTTAATCGTCTTTTTACAATGTTTTATTTATTATTCATATTTCATGCGCCTTTCAGCTTTGAACGGACTTTCGGTATACACATATAAACTTGTAATACAATATTAAATTAAATTAATATTAAAATATTAAAACATTAAACAAAAATTTAAAGATAAAAATACAAATTTAAAATTTTAATTCACTTTAATTAAATTGCACAATAATACAATGAAATAAAATAAAATGATCTATATATAATTGAACACAAATATATTTACAATGTTTTATTTAATATAATTTAATATTTTAGGGATTGATTATTCTCATATAAAAAGGACAAAAAAATTGACAAAGTTTTAAGCCAATTAAAAAACTTTTACTTTTTGATTGAAGCGTTTTGAAGGAAGAATGCTCTACGCATGTTGAAAAAGTTTTAAATTTAAAATTAAATTTTTAATGTTGAAAAAATGCAAAAAAAAATTTTTGAAATAAATAAAAAAATACATTGCAAATATCAGAGTGTCGTGATTTTTTAAATAAAATTTTTAAATCATATTTTAAAGGATCTTTACAAAGTTTCATCTAACAAAAACTATAATTATAAGAATTTACGAGTCATTCAACGTTAATGTTTACACAGAAAATAATTTCAAATTCAGAATATAAATTAGAGTTCAATAGTTTACATTTAAATTTAATTCAAGAGTATTCTATAATATTTCAGATACATATCTAATAAATGAATTAAATGAAAAAATTGGGAATTAGATACAATTTTTTTTTTTTTTTTTTTTTTTAAGAAATAATTCTTTAAATTTTAATTAGAAACCAAAGATCATAAATTATAAATATATATTACAATATTAATAAATAATAATAATAATTACATATTACAATATATGTTGCTATAAAAAAAAAATAAATTTCAAAATTATTATTTATTTATAAAAAATTTAAATTTTCAGACAAGTTTTTCCTTCTTCTTTTCATCATGACAACGGCAAAGATATGTAAACCAGGCACTCAACAATCGCTAATTGAGAGAGCAAGAAAAACACCGCCAATTAAATTAGGAAAACATTTAATGAAAATCGAGCCTGAAGATTTTAATGAATTTTATGCTGAAAAAGCGCTAAGAGAATTAAATGAAACTCCCGAAAATGTAAAACGTGGCTTAGAAGAATTAAGAAAACTTCTTAGAGGTAATATAAAAATTTTCATTTTTTTTTTTTTTTATATATATATTTTAAAGTTATTTTCTTTTTAAAAAAGTAACTTTTTTGAAATATTATACTTTTCCAAGAGGACTATTTAAAAACAAGTGTATTAAAAAAATAACTTTTTGAAAAAGTTACATTAATTTTTTAAAGTAACCTTTTAAAGTAACTCTTTGATGTATAAATTATTAAAGTAAAAAAAAAATTAATGTTTGAAAAAGTATCTTTTAGAAAAAGTTACTTTTTGAAGAAATTTTTTGGAGTAACATTTTAATGTTACTTTTTGGTGCAACTATTTGAAGTAATTTTTTAATGTTATTTTTTAAAGTAACTTTTTAATGTAACCTTAAAAATAAACAACTTTTCAAAAAATAACTTTTTATTTTATCTATTTATTCATTTATTTCATTTTTTTAAAAATATTATTTGTAATAATCGATCCATCATTTGAAATCAATTTTTTTTATCAGTTTATATGTATATATCTTTACGTTAATCTGGATTAACTCTTGGAAAAAAAAGTTTATTTCCACCTTTTATTATAAAAATTGACTTATAATAATTAGTAGTGTTGCAAGGTAAAATTGTATAATTAGATTTAATGCAAGTTCACACGAATTCAACTCCTATTGAAAAATGCATGATATAATAATTAAATGACGTACATATAAAATGATGCAAAAACAAGTCTTCATCAGTATTAACCTCGAGAAATATTAGAGAACTAATAAAACGATTTATGTGGAATTAATTTCCTATATAAAAAAACATTTACCATGAAATCGTTCTTTTTTTTTTTTTTTTTCAAAGTTCAAAAATCAAGGTGAATAACTTTCAACCCACGACAAACTTGACAGAAATATATTTAATTTATGAAGTAGGAATATTTTTAATATATGCACGGTTTTAATTTATTTTTTAAATATAAATGATCAATTCAATATAACGCTTCTATTATATTTAATAATTTAACTGTTTTATAACATTATTAATTATTTAATTATATTAATATTAACACAGAAAATTATAAGGTATTAAAATAAGCTGCAACGCTTATTATTTTAATCCAATTTTGCTTACTCTCTAAATCTGAATTAGTAAAAATGTTTACTAATTTGAATTAGTGACTCACTTTTTGCTTCTGAATTAGTAAAATTTTACTAATTATTAGTAACTTTTACTAACAATTAGTAAAATTTATCTAATTCAGAAGCAAAAAGTGAGTCACTAATTCAAATTAGTAAACATTTTTACTAATTCAGATTTAGAGAGTAAGCAAAATGGATTAAAATAATAAGCGTTGCAGCTTATTTTAATGCCTTTTAATTTTCTGCGAATTTGATTAATTTTGATTTTTTTTTAAATACTAATAAACTGAAGAAAAAATTATTTGATTCAAATAATCGGGTACTTGGCTATTATCAAAATAAACACTTATTTTGGACCAAATAATTTTTATTTGAATTAAATAATTTTTTTTCAGTGTAATTATAAAATTGAGTATAAATATTTTCAATCAAATAATTAAAATATTTTATTTAAAATTCAAGGTGAATAGATTGAAAAAAATTTATTTGGTATATTTATTTTGATCAAGTAATTTTTATTTGAATCAAATAAAACTGCGTATTCGTATCAATAATAATTTCTGTATTTGAAATAAATTTTTTTCAATTACATTAAATAATAATTATTTGATTCAGTTAATAATTATTTGATACAAATAAATATTTATTTGATAACAGTCAAGTAATCTATTATTTATATTTAATAATAAAATAATAAATAAAATAAATTTTTTTCTATGGTAACATTCGCGAAACCGTAAAAATAAAGTCTCAAACGAAGTCTACAAAGAAGTAAATGAACTCTTTTATTTTCTTCTCGTTTGCTTCATTATTTTTTTTTTTTTTTTTTTTATTTTGCGAAACGTCAGACGTTCTACTTTTCACTTTATTAGTTATTTCATCAATTTAATTGGATAATAAACAAAACAAAAAGAAAAAAAGTGGACACTGAATAGTTAAAAACCAGTTTTATAGCAACGGGTTTTTTGCATTTTACGGTCATTCACGTATAATAGCCTTGACGTCATTTCCCTCGACTTCGGTACATATTATGATTTTTGACGAAAGTTCAGTATTTCATTTCCTCTCGACTTATCTAAATGAGTCTTGCATGAATCTTATATGTACAATAAGCGAATTGCGTGAGATTTTGCTCTTTTTTTTCCTTGTGAAAGGCTTTTTTTTTTTTTTTGCTTTCCATCGGTTTTTTTTTCTTTTTTTTTTCCTCTTTGCATCGAATGCAACCATGTGTTGTAAGAACTAAAAGCGAAACGCATAAATCCGGTCACGCGTTGAAGTAACCAGAGAAAATAAGAGTGAAATTGAGAATAGAAAGAAATTCCTTTCATTTTTTTTTTTTTTTTTTTTTTTTTTTTTTTTGCATTATATTAATGATAATTGACCAAATTCAGAGAGAGATGGCAAAAAAAAAATAGTAAATATTTTCCTTCATTTCAACAATCGAATGTTTAATTCATGCCAATTATTTTAATTACGTGCATACACACATATACAAATTCATGAATTAATCATTTAAAACTTTCATTAAAATCAATTAACTAAAATATGATAATTTTTTCTTTCTTTCAATTTTTATTTTTTAATTGGAAAATTTTTTTAAATAAATTTTTAAATAATTAAATTAAAAAAGTTGTTGATAATTAATTTGGTTAAAAATTGTTTTTTTCGGTTTATTTTGTTTTTATTTTTTTTAGTGATTTTTTTTTTGAGAAAGAAATATGAATCATTTTTTTTTTTTTTGTTCGACTGCCAACGAATTGTTGGATTATCTAATGATTCCGTTGTGATTATGTAAAATGTATATATGGAACGAGGTTAACAAAATTCCATAAAATTGAGAAGTACACATTTTTGGACGGTACTTTGCATCATTGAGTACACTCGAAAGAATTGGAAATGTTTTTTTTTTTTATGTGAATTCAACTGATTACGAAACTAAAATGATTCAAAAAATTCTTGTTGACCTTGATAAATATATATTTTATTCTCTTTTGTTTTTACTGATAATGATATACTTATTGTAAAATTATTGGCAAACAATCACGATTATTGGTTGATTAAAATAAAATATATTTATTAATAATAATATAATTCACTTTTTTACTTACACACTGTCGTAACTTTTAATGATTTGTTTTTTATTTTTGAAAATAAAATTGTATATTACAGTAGGCTAAAAAAAAAATTGTTATTACTATTTTTATTAATTAAAAAACAAATAATTATTTTTATAAAGTTTTGAAGTTTTTTTTTTTTTTTTTTTTTTTTTTTTAATAAATTTGGTAAAAAATTTTATTCGTTTCACATTTATATATTACATCTCACGATATTAGTTATGTAATATTATTTTACAATGTAAAGGCAATAATCTTTAAGAGTTACTTAGCATTATGGTAATAATAATAACTTTGCGTCTGAATATTTCGTTGAATAATGCACACACTGTTTTGAAATCGTTCATTCAAATTGAAAATCTACAAAAATTTTTTTGTTATATTTTATTTATATTATTATTTATTTGAATTGTATTAAACTTTTATTATTTCTTAGATAAATAATAAAATAATACAATTCTATAAAAATTCAAAAAAAAAAAAAAAATTTCTCTCTTATTCTGTGTAAATAAATAATTGCAATAAATTAATCAAATAAATTATAACAATTTAAAATTATTATATAAAACTTTTGTTTCCGGAACATTTATATACATTTATCTTTTTCTAATTATAATTGTATTATTGGCATCTACTTATATTGTTTAGGATATTTATTAGAGTTTTAATGACTTTGAATTTGATTTCTTGAATTCACTGCCGGAAATGTATAATAACTCTCAATGTATATATATATATATATATGTTAAACATGAACACAACGTACTGCAGCAAATGAATAAGAATTCATTAATTATAAAAATTATTATGTAAATCATTGAATTTTGTAAATAAATAATTCAAGTCACGCACTTAATTTTTGAGAATACTATTCAATAATAATCAATATTTGTATAATGTAAATTAGTTTAATAATTATTATTGTTATTTATAATTTATAAAAATAAAATTAAAAAAAAAAAGTTTGGTTTACATTGAACAAATTTTTTTTTCTCTATAGTTATAAAAAATTTTACAATAAAATTTGGTTAATTATATCAAAGAAAAATGTACTTCTATAAATAATTAAAATTAATTATTTTAACAATATAATAGATTTTTTGATGAAAACATTTGTAGAGGATACCAACTTTGGTGTTGAAACGTTGTGAAATTTTTTTTTTATTAATTTCTTTCACAAATAAAAATATTCAGATAAACTCTGACTTCTAAATGATTTTGATTATTTATATTTACTTTTTTTATTAAATAATTATATATATTGAATTTAAAGAAATTTATTATATTCGTTCTAGAGGAACCTGACTTGGTGATACTGGATGAAGATGAATTTTTATATAAATTCTTGAGACCCGTTAAATGGGATGCAAAAAGCACTTTTGATTTAGTAAATATAAAAATTAAAATTACCATATTAAACTATTGAAACCAAAAAGAAACTGTAAATTATTGTATAAAATTATGTGTTTTTTTTTTTTTTTTTTTTTTTTGTTGAACAGATGAAAAGATTTTATTTATTCCGTCTCAATAATCCACGATATTGCAAAGCGTTGATACCAAAAAATGAAAAAGCTGTTTTGGTATCCGGTATTTTAACTTTCCTTCCGGAACGTTCAGATGGATGTAGAATTTTAATAATTCAAAGTGGCAAAAAATGGAAGCCAAAACAAGTTACGTTGGATCAAATATTCAGAGGTGTAATGTTATGCTTGGAGGCGGCCATGTGTGAACCAATTACTCAGGTGATTTTCATAATTTTAATTAGGCAAATTTTTTAATTAACTTTACAGAAGAAACTTTGGTTCCTCTTAATTAATTATAATAGTTGTATTATTTATTTTATAATATATGATTTTATATTATTGCAATTTGACCAAAAAAAGAAAAAAGAGTTTTTGTTATTTAAAAAAATTCCCTTTTCTCCGACTGCAAATTGTTTATAATAAGAAGAATTATTTCTTTCTTTCGGATCGATAACAACCATTTTTCAGACAATGTCACATATATATGATTTTAATTAATGAATCCTTTTTTTGTTTTGTAAAATTGGATCCGTATTTCTTAGGTTTCAGGTGTTCATGTAATTTTGGATATGGAGGGTCTTAGTTTAGGTCACGTGACACACTTTACACCAAGTTTTGCAAGTGCAGTTTTGGAGTGGGTTCAAAGGTGTTTACCCTGTCGACTCAAAGGTGTCCATATTGTCAATCAACCATACATATTCAACATGGTTTTCGCTATTTTCAAACCTTTCATTCACGTATGTAAATTTCTCTCTTATCGCATAATAATATTCATAGATTTTTATCATCTATTTTAATGAAAAATAAGTTGTTTTTTTTTCAAATTAAATGGTTTTTCTCAACAAAAAAATTATAAATAGGTATTAAAAAAATTTTTCTTTTTTTTAGGAAAAATTGCGAAAAAGGATACATTTTCATGGAACAAATAGAGAATCATTGTTAGAGCAATTAGACGCTAAAGCAATTCCAACTGAATATGGTGGTAGTTTTAATATGCCAACGGAACCAATTGGTGAAGCACTTTATGAATATTTTCAAGCATATGAAGAAGAATTTCAAGGTATTTTATTTTTATGCAAAATTTTTAATAAATTTTAAGAAAGAAATTTTAATTAAAATTTATTTTCTTTTATTGCAGCGGGCTGTACTTGGGGATATTCTTCAAAAAGTTAAAATTCAATTTTGAATTAAAAACAATTTTCTTTTAAATAAACTTTAGTATTTTTTCATTTTATCATTTGTTGAAGTAAACAATATTAGAAATTCTATTGTTAGTTTTGGATATAGTACAAATTTGAATATTTTTTTTTTTTTGTCAAGTTTGTACAGATCCTAATATAACTATATTATTTTAGTAAAATACTGAAAAGAAAGTAATTTTTGGGAAAAATATTGTCTAAAAATAAGATATTTAAATAATTATAATATTTAATTTTAAAAGAGAGGTCGTTTTTATTGAAACTTAAAAGTAAATAATTAAAATTAATTATAACATTCCCAATGATTATATAAATTTATTTACAATTTCTATATATATATATATAATATATTTCCCAGATTAGATATTAATATATTAGAAAATTTTTAATTATAACAATAAAATATTTTAATGTACTTATATACAAATATCAGATGATTTTATTAAATACACTTATATATTTATTTGTATATATACATATATAATTGATTTTTGATACATTATTTCCATTATTTGTAAATTTTGATAAAAAATTTTGTTTCATTATTTAATAATATTCATATATGTATAATCGTAATAAAAAAAATTATTATTTATATAATATACAATACTTTTATTATCAATTAAAAAGATTTTGATATGTATTTATAATGTATAAAAATTGTTATTGAGAATAAAAAATTATTTGAAACTAATTTACCGACATTTATTTTATCAAATCAAAATTAATTTAAATATTTTTTTTTTTTTTTTTTTTTTTTTTAATGTAAGGACGTTGTGAAGAGAGCATTTTTAAGTATTATAATTCATTATAAACTATATATAATATATACTTTTAAAAAAACATTCGTAAAAATAGAATGTTTATAAAATGATTTTTTTTAACATAGAATAATTTTTTAAAATTATTATGCCATAATACATTAATATATATATATATAATACACAACAAGAATAATATTTTTAACCTTTCCAAACTAACCTTTTTTTGTATTAATAATTATATTATTAAAATATTATTAAAACTATATAAATTTTTTTTTTTTGCCACACAATTGGCTATATTTTTATCACGATATTAAAAACACAATATAAATAGAAATATACACTAAAAAAATGAGCAATTAAAGGCAGTTGAAGGATATGTCTTTTTTTTTTTTAAATTCGAAATTTTGAATCTTCAACTATCAAAGAAGTTTTCTCCAAAGAAAAGAATTTTCGTGAAATTTATTTTTTCTTGTAACCGTAAGAGTTGATAGCTAAAAATAAAGAACGTTTTTTTTAGTAATTGTGTATAATTAAAATAGGAATATTTATAATAATAGAATTTGTATATTAGAAATAAAAGATAATAATTTAATAAAAAATTGGAATTTTTTAAAATATTTAATTACCATCAAATTCCTTGTCACATTTAAGTAAAAGTTCCAGCCACTGTGGTCCAGATATTGTTGGAATATCTAAAGTACCTCCGTAACAACTTGGAAGACTTTTTGGTGACATGTGCTGATGCAAAGATTTTCTATCAGTACCATGGAATATTATCTGTAAGCAATTTTTAATTATTGTATTTGAATTCCACTGAGAAAAGCCAATAATTTTTTTTATGAATAATAATTTAATCATTTTTCACTAAAACTTTAGTAATATATATATATATATATATATATATATATATATATACCCAGATAACCAAGCGTACTAATCGTTATTTACGAGTACGGCGTACTAGTATTATACTAGTTTTATACAAGTACAAAATAATTATATATGTCGTACCAGTACGGTACTAGTACAATAAAAGTATGTCGTACTGTTAGAATTGTAAAATATGATTACTCGATAAAAGTATAGTACTAGTACAATACCAGTACGTCGTACTTCTGAAATAAGAAGCACAACATACTTGTACGATACAAGTATAATACTGGTACGTCGTACTGGGAATCTTTGCTGGTAATGCCAACCCAACCTCACTTTCTTGACAATTGTCAAATATGAACGCGTCACTGAAAACGGTGCATTAAATGTTGGTGAAAAAAGTCGTTTATGATGCAGCAAAAGAGTTTTAACGTTTGTAACTTGTGCTTCTGTACTCATCTTGAATATCCGAGATTAAATTTATATTAAATTATCGATCTTTATAAGATTTATATTCTTTTACTTTGACATGCCGCTTTGTGCCATGGTGTTATTTCATTGAAGAACATCAAAATCTTTTCTTTTATAATCTTTTTTATACATTTATATTGAGATAAATTCATAAATTCGGTCTTGATCATATTGATATATTTTTAAATTCAATTGTGTGTTATTTCGTTATAGTTTTTCTTATACATATAACATATTTATAGGTTAGGATGTGATAATATGTTTTTCTTAACATCAAAGCAATTTTAAACATCAAGTTTAAAATTCTTTTGAAATAATGTTTAAATGTAAACAAATAATTAATTAATATTTGATAAAGTTAAGTAATTAAAATAATATAAAACACCGGATATTTTAAGATAAGTGAGAATACAAGTTACATATATTTTATATAATATATGCAAAGACATATATCATATAAATAAAAAAAATTATTGAATAAAAATAAATAACTAAAAATGAATTATTATTATTTCAGGTCTCCCACGGATTTTCTTTTAATAATAAATTAAAATAATTAAAATACTATTGTGGGATGAGAAAGGGGAGGGTATATAATATTTTATATTGTACATCATACATCATACATCACACCATGGCACAAAGCGGCATGTCAAAGTAAAAGAATATAAATCTTATAAAGATCGATAATTTAATATAAATTTAATCTCGGATATTCAAGATGAGTACAGAAGCACAAGTTACAAACGTTAAAACTCTTTTGCTGCATCATAAACGACTTTTTTCACCAACATTTAATGCACCGTTTTCAGTGACGCGTTCATATTTGACAATTGTCAAGAAAGTGAGGTTGGGTTGGCATTACCAGCAAAGATTCCCAGTACGACGTACCAGTATTATACTTGTATCGTACAAGTATGTTGTGCTTCTTATTTCAGAAGTACGACGTACTGGTATTGTACTAGTACTATACTTTTATCGAGTAATCATATTTTACAATTCTAACAGTACGACATACTTTTATTGTACTAGTACCGTACTGGTACGACATATATAATTATTTTGTACTTGTATAAAACTAGTATAATACTAGTACGCCGTACTCGTAAATAACGATTAGTACGCTTGGTTATCTGGGTATATATATATAATGTATTCCACGCCAAAGTGTAAGTTAAAAGTTTCGTAAAAAGAAGTAGTTTTTTTAACAAAATTTTGAAAAAAATCGATCAGTACGTCAAATAAGAAAAATGACTTTTTATCATTAAAACTCAAAAATTTGATAATAATATCGTTTAAAAAAATTTTCGATTTTTTTGTTGAAAAGTACGTTTAAAAATACACATTTTGAAAAAAAGACTTTTAAAATTAATGCATTTTTAAGGAAGTTATGAGCATTCAAAAATTAAAAGTCATGAAAATTCTCTAATTTTCAAAATTCCATAACTCGAAAACGGCTTGCTAAAAAAATTTTAAAAAATTCATGAAAGCTAGTCTCAATTAGTACTAAAAGAAATAAAAATCTCAAAAAAAAACGGAGATGCAATTTCAAATGGACTTACACTGTGGCGTGGAATAGAATTATTTAGAGAGTAAGAGAAGTAATATTAATGAATATAATATTAACCCATTAACGCCTATACTTAGACACATGGAAATATTTGCAATATCAAATTTGGAAACAGGACTGCGGTCCAAACAATTACTTTTGACGTTACAAATTGTTTAAAAAATAATTAATTTAAACAAATTGTTGAAAACAAATGGCAAAAATTGATGAATTTTAAAAATCTAACAACGCCATTAGATTCTACGGGAAAAATTACTAAAGTAAAATGTATGACTTTTTCAAAATTTTTACTCTATTTGTCATAAATAATTTATAAACAAAAAATGCACTGTAGTGCACCTATCAGAGCCCATAATAAGACACAAGAAAATATCTGAAAAATCGAAATTGGAAACAGAATTGCGGTCCAGACAATTACTTTTGACATTAAAAATTGTCTAACAAATAATTTGTTTAAACAAATTGTTGAAAACAAATGGAAAAAATTGATGAATTTTAAAAATCTAACAACGCCATTAGATTCTACGGGAAAAATTACTAAAGTAAAATGTATAAATTTTTCAAAATTTTTACTCTATTTGTTATAAATAATTTATAAACAAATAATGCACTGTGGTGCACCCTTCAGAGCCCAGGATTTGACACACGGAAATATTTGCAATATCAAATTTGGAAATAGGACTGCGGTCCAAACACTGACACTTGACGTTAAAAATTGTTTAAAAAATAATTTTTTTTAAAATTCATTAATTTTTTTCATTTCATTATAACTATTTGTTTAAACAAATTATTTTTTAAACAATGTTCAACGTCAAAAGTCATTGTTTGTACCGCAGTCATTTTTCTAAATTCAATTTTTCAGATATTCCCTTGTGTCTTATTATGGGCTCTGAAGGGTGCACCACAGTGCATTATTTGTTTATAAATTATTTATAACAAATAGAGTGAAAATTTTGAAAAAGTCATACATTTTACTTTAGTATTTTTTCCCGTAGAATCTAATGGCGTTGTTAGATTTTTATAATTCATCAATTTTTTCCATTTGTTTTGAACAAATTGTTTAAACAAATTAATTTTGTAAACAATTTTTAATATCAAAAGTCATTGTTTCGACCGCAGTTCTGTTTCCAAATTCGATTTTTCAGATATTCCCTTGTGTCTTATTATGTGCTCTGAAGGGTGCACCACAGTGCATTATTTGTTTATAAATTATTTATAACAAATGGAGTAAAAATTTTGAAAAAGTCATACATGTTTCTTTAGTAATTTTTCCCGTAGAATCGAATGGCATTGTTAGATTTTTCAAATTCATCAATTTTTTCCATTTGTTTATAAGAATTTGTTTAAACAAATTATTTGTTAAACAATGTTTAATGTCAAAAGTAATTGTCTGGACCGCAACCCTGTTTCCAATTTCGATTTTTCAGATATTTCCTTGTGTCTTATTATGGGCTCTGAAGGGTGCACTACAGTTCATTTTTTGTTTATAAATTATTTATAACAAATGGAGTAAAAATTTTGAAAAAGTCATATATTTTACTATAGTAATTTTTCCCGTAGAATCTAATGGCGTTGTTAGAATTTTAAAATCCTTTATTTTTTCCATTTGTTTATAACAATTTGTTTAAACAAATTATTTGTTAAACAATTTTTAATGTCAAAAGTAATTGTCTGGACCGCAACCCTGTTTCCAATTTCGATTTTTCAGATATTTCCTTGTGTCTTATTATGGGCTCTGAAGAGTGCACCACAGTGCATTATTTGTTTATAAATTATTTATAACAAATAGAGTGAAAATTTTGAAAAAGTCATACATTTTACTTTAGTATTTTTTCCCGTGGAATCTAATGGCGTTGTTAGAATTTTAAAATTCATTATTTTTTCCATTTGTTTATAACAATTTGTTTAAACAAATTATTTGTTAAACAATTTTTAATGTCAAAAGTAATTGTCTGGACCGCAATTCTGTTTCCAATTTCGATTTTTCAGATATTTCCTTGTGTCTTATTATGGGCTCTGAAGGGTGCACTACAGTTCATTTTTTGTTTATAAATTATTTATAACAAATGGAGTAAAAATTTTGAAAAAGTCATATATTTTACTATAGTAATTTTTCCCGTAGAATCTAATGGCGTTGTTAGAATTTTAAAATCCTTTATTTTTTCCATTTGTTTATAACAATTTGTTTAAACAAATTATTTGTTAAACAATGTTTAATGTCAAAAGTAATTGTCTGGACCGCAACCCTGTTTCCAATTTCGATTTTTCAGATATTTCCTTGTGTCTTATTATGGGCTCTGAAGAGTGCACCACAGTGCATTATTTGTTTATAAATTATTTATAACAAATAGAGTGAAAATTTTGAAAAAGTCATACATTTTACTTTAGTATTTTTTCCCGTGGAATCTAATGGCGTTGTTAGAATTTTAAAATTCATTATTTTTTCCATTTGTTTATAACAATTTGTTTAAACAAATTATTTTTTAAACAATTTTTAACGTCAAAAGTAATTGTTTGGACCACATTCCTGTTTTGAATTTTGATATTGCAAATGTTTTCATGTGTTAATGGGCGTTAATGGGTTAAAAAATAAATAAATTATGCTAATTAATCTATTTATAATTATGTAATTAAAAAAATTTGTTAACCCACCCTTGATTTGAGTTTTTCCCTTAAAAATGGTTTGAAGAGATTGAAGACCACATTGAATATATAAGGTTGATTAACGATATGTATATTTTTAATTCTCAATGGAACAGCATCCTGAAGCCAATCAACTATTCTCTTAGCGAATGGTGGTGTGAATTGCATTGTTTGCTGTAGTGACAATCCATCCATATCAAATATAACAACTGCACCGGCAATTTGCGACGTTGGCTCCAACATTGCTGCCTCCAAATATAAAACACAACCCTTAAATACTTCATCGAGATTACATTTATTGTGTTTCCATTTTTTGCCTAATTCTATTATCAACATTCGTCGTCCATGTTGATCACGATTTGGCAATACAGTGAGAATATTGTGTTCGAAAATATTTCTCTCGTTACTTGGTTTAAGACCTAAATAAACATTGGAATGTTTTACTTTAAAACTATAATAATTTTTCACTAATTTCGCTGCTGACTCGGGATAATATTTGCATGGTCTCAAAAATCTTATGAGCCAAGCCTCATTTTCCAATGGACAATAGAGATCGGGCTCGGCTGAAAAATTAAAAATTTAAATATTAGAAAACATGTTTTTTTTTTTATAAAAAAAAGAAATATAAATTATTTTAAAATTATTATTTTTACTAAAAAAATTTTATTATATTTATAATTTAATGAAATAAATATATATAAAAAAAATTATTATTTATAGAAATTGAAATAGTAATTTATTGTACCTCTAAGTATTTCCTGTAATCGAGACATTGCTTCTTTCTGTAATTCTGGAGATTCCCTGAGTTCTTGTCTTGCAACTTCTTGAAGTTCAGGACTCGGTGGACCAAGTTCAAATTGAAGAACGAAATTACCAACTTTGATTGATGGTAATTCCTCCACGTCCGACAGCATTATGTCTAGAGCAAAAAATGTATTTTGTTAATCACAAATTACTTACATATTTAATTAATAATAATTTGATT
The DNA here is from genome assembly GCF_019393585.1 of Leptopilina boulardi. Classification (NCBI taxonomy): domain Eukaryota; kingdom Metazoa; phylum Arthropoda; class Insecta; order Hymenoptera; family Figitidae; genus Leptopilina; species Leptopilina boulardi. The sequence continues at coordinate 149,043 of NW_026137701.1, read as the reverse complement.
TAAAAAAAAAACTTATTATTAATATAATGTAAATTTAATTTTACTTAATTAAATTTTATTCATAGAACATTTATAACCTCATCCGATTTCCTAGAGAGTAAATTAAACTTGGAAATTGGTCTAATTACTCTTATTTGAAATATTCGATTACGGAGAAATTGAGATGAATTTCAATCAAAATTAATTAAAATTAAAATAAATAATTATTAAAATGAATAAAATTAAAATAATTAAAATTAATTAATTAATCATAATTTTCTACTTTAATAAAAAAAAATTATAAAAATAAAATTAACAAGTTTTTTTTTGTCAAAAAAGAAATTTTCTTACTTGGGTATGTTAATTTCGTTATTCTGATTTCATTGGACATTTTCTATAATAAAAAAAGTTTTCCGTGACAGAAAAAAAAAAATAATAAACAAGCCTACAAAGTATATACAAAAGCGATGTGTACAATTTGTAGGAACACTTCGTAATGAAATTATTCTAATCAATATCTATCTTTTAATTGCTCAACATTTGATACTTATATTTTTGACCTTATCATATACATATATTTTTATCATCGCACAGACATCATATTAAGAGAATTTCTTTTCGATAATTCATTGATATTGTACATTGTACCCAAGTGATTATATTATATTATATTATTGTCAAACAATCAATTATTCTGATTTTATAACAAAAAAAATTAATTAATCTCAATTAGAGTTATAATTTCTGTTTATCTATTAAAATAAAAGTAAATAAAAAAAGTGATTCTCATAATTACAGTTATATGTATAGAAGAGGGTATAATGTAGTTCTTCAATAAATAAACAATTGAGAATTTTACAAAATTGTATTAAATAAATAAACAATAGTACCTTTAATAGGTACTATTGTTATTTTACTGTATTACATCGAATTTTCTTCTTCTTCTGCAAGAGAAGAAAATCTATCAAAAACATTGATGATGAAGAAAAAAATAAAATTGAAGAGTGAAAAAAAAAAAAAAAATTGGAAAATATATACATCAGAAGAAATATTTATGATGCAGTATTTTAATTTGCACAAGATTAAAAAAATAGCATTTAAATGCAAATGAAATCGATACTCGAGGATTTTGCAAATTAATTTCGGTTCAGTGAGTGCGAAAATCATATCTGATAAATGAAATTTATGTTCCAAGAAGATTATACCTATATATGGATTACTGTCATATATATATATATATATATATATATATATATATATATATATATATATATATATATATATATATATATATATATATATATATATATATATATATAATATGTATATATATATATAATATGTATATATATATATATATATATATATATATATATATATATATATATATATATATAGTCAAGGCTGTATTGAGAACCACGTGATTCAATCATTTGCGTCACAACAGCAAGAAGATTGATACACATCATTAATAGTCCTTACGCGAAATGTAATGTAAGAAGACCTTCAAATTTTAATAATAAAATACTAAATAATTGACCCTACGAACTTTTCTATTGCCTTGAAATGAACATTTTTAAAGGTGAGTTATATTAATTATACATATATTACTATTTCATTGAATTGAATTAAATAATTACTAAAGATTACTTAATTTTTCGAAATTATTATTATTATTATTATAATTATTATTACGTCAAGATTTTGATATAATCTCAAAAAATGTTTCAGTATTTTGTCTCGCATTTCAAAGAAAACATATTTAAAAATCATACCAAATTTTTTTCTTATTCCTTATGACTCCTCTATAACAGAAATTCACTTGAATTTTTTGATTTTTGTCAATTTGGTTAATAATGACAAGCTGTCCCCATTTACCCTGAGTTTTCAAATTTTTGGGGTAAATGGGGACAGCTTGTCATTATTAACCAAATTGACAAAAATCAAAAATTCAAGTGAATTTCTGTAATGGGAGTCATAACGAATAAGAAAAACAAGTTGTAAATTCAGATGTTCATTACATGAACATTTTGCTTCCTCTTTACGATCAGCAAAAAAATTTGCTTCCTCGTGGAGAAAGCAAAATTTTATTGCCAAAATGTCAATTTTTGATTTATATATATCGATCGATTCGTCTTGACGTAAGGAAAACGATTTTATTATATATAACCTTAAATTTTTCTATTTAAAAATTTTTTCGATTAAAAAAAAATTTTTGGAAAAAAGACGATAAAATTTTTTTTTTGGGATATTTTTCAAAATCCTTTGGTCAGATTTGAGATATTAATATGATAAATGAGCCTACCAAATTTTATCTAAATCCATTAAAACCTGTTAAAGTTATCTTCTAAACAAAAAAGGGATCCACACACACACACACACATACACACACATACATACATCCGGACAATTGATCAGGATCTCATATAACATGTTTCTATAAAGAAAAAAATTTGTTTCCGCCACTTTGAAAAGTTTTATAAATGAAAGGACTACAAAGCTTCCTCCACGAGGAAGCAAAAGGTATAATTTTTAAGTCTGTTTTTTTCAAATGCGAGACAAAATACTGAAATTAAAAAAAAAAATAAAAAAATTCCAATTGTTTCAACTATTACATATCTACTAAAAAATTTTTTCAAGTTTTTTCATCCCTTAATACAGTAATATACTTAAGGAAACTTTTTTCTTAAAACTTTCTTAGAAACTGTGCTGTCCCCATTTACCCCGAATTTTATGAAATTTTCTAAATTTTGGGACAAATGGGGACAGTCAGTTTCATGCGTTTAAAGCTTATCTAAATTTTTTCTGCTGCATAAAATTAATCCTTGGAAAAAAAAAAAAAAAAAAAAATAAAAAACAAAAAAAAATAAAAAAAAAAATAAAAATAAAAAAAATAAACCCGCAAATATTATCTTTTAAAGGAAGAAACTTATGTAATTTGTGAAAATTATAGCGATTTTGTCCCCATTTACCCCAACTGACCCTAAGCCGAAAAATTTTTATTTTTCTATATGTAGCTATTTTATTATTCTATAATGCTTAAATATATTATATCAATAATGCTATAAAAAAATTAATTGATATTTGCAATTCTTTTGGGAAAATCGTATAGGAAAATTATTCTTTGTTAATAAACTTATTAAAGAGTAATAAATAATACTTAAAGATAAACAGTATTTCAATAATTAAATAAATTAAAAAATTATTTTATCACTCGATTTATATTAAAAATCTTTGAAGTTTATAGATTATTAATAAATTTTTATTTATAATTAATTAATAAATTATAATACTGATCAGCAGAAAATTAAAATGACTAATATTAACTATGTTTAAACGAAACTATATGCAATCATATTTAATAAAAGTTTAATAAAAATTTATTTTAAAATAGAAATGTTAATTTGTTCATATAAAAGGTTCTTTGTTTATATATATATGTATATATATTTTTTTTCTGAAAATTGCAAAAAACTTTCGTTATCATTGAGGAATTTGTGATAAAGAAACAAATTATATATATCTATATATTCAAATATTTGCAGGAAATGATAAACTGCATAAAATAACATATTCATTATATGTGTTAAGACTATTTGAATATTATTAACAATAAGTAACAATAATTGTTTATTATCATTTTTATTGTTACAATATAGTAATAAAATAATTAATTTATAAACAAACTGATAATATTTTTTTTTTATTTTGTAGTAATTTTCTGTGAATGCAGTTTGTTTTATTTGCATTAAAAAATTAAATAATATTATTATTTTTATTTATATATAAATTTTGAAACAAAAAAAAAAAGTTTTTTAATATAGAAACTATATGTTCTATTTTTATATAATTAATACATTTTTAACATTTATTTGTGACGCGATCTGAAGAAAGGGACCTTAGAAGCAAAAAAATTATAGGTTACGTTTTTAAATTTTAAAGTAAAAATACCCAAAAACGTTCAACTCGTAATGCAAACTAATGAAGACCTAAAGTCTTCATTACATCCAAAATATTCAATAAAAACTGATTTCAATTTAAAAAAAAAAACAAAAATAAACTTTTATTTCAAGTAAAACTGTCCTAAACATAACCTACAATTCATTTGCTTCTAAGGTCCCTTTCTTCAGATCGCGTCACATTTGTTACTTTTAATATTAATTTACTTACTGAAAATAAAAAAAATATTTGTTTGTATTACTTTTAGAAGTAAATATTTCTACTACACTAGCGACAAGTAAAAAATTTGTATTTATTTATTTTTTATTACCTACACTATAATACTTAGGTAACAGTTTTAGTCTCATTTTTGCGAAATGTATTTTGCAATTTTTTTTTAGAATAGAAAATATTTTTCATTTTTCTACAAACATTATCATAAAGAAAGAAATTTGTCTATACTTTAAACAAAAAACAATTTTTCTTTTTTATTTATGACAATATTCTTAAAAAAAAAAAAAAAAAAAAAGTATGCCTTGCCTCATTTACTTACATGCTACTTTTAAAACGCAATTGTGCACAAACAGTATTGAGTTGTAAATTTTTCTATATCTAGTGTTGTATAATTAAAAACAAAACTCAGAAACAAAGATAACAAAAACAAATGAAAAAGTATTATTTTCGACATAATAATGACAATTTTGCAAGAAAATTTTTTAAGACAGTATTTAATTTACATGTAAATAAATAAAAACAAGTTTATTATTTTATAAATATATATCTATAATTTAAAAAAAAACAATGACAAATAAAAAAATTGCAATTTAATAAATAAATATATATATAAATAAAACAATAATAAACTGTACAAACTGTCAAGTGAAAAGGAGAAAAAATAAATCATTTTATTAAATAATAAGTAAATCATAAGTAAATTAATTAAATAAACTAAGTGAAGAAATCGAATAAATATAAATGTCACAATAAATACAGTACTTTCGAAAATCAATACAATAAATTTTTATAAATCTATTAAACAAGTGACAAATTTGTTCTTAATTAAAAATTAGTAGAAAAATACTTATAAAAGTATATATTTAATTAATAAATCCAATTATTATTACTAGACATTTAAGAGTTGTTTATTGCAAATACCAGTTAAGCCATTATTTACTACCATATATATGTATATACTTTGAATATCACTATTAAAAAGACTTGCATTTTCATTATAGCTATAATTTTTGTTTAATTTTTTTTTTTTTTTTGCATTTTTAAAAAATAAAAAGTCGTTTATATTTATGCATGAGTTTTTTTCACATTCACACGTCCTGATTAAGTTTTAATAAATTCTGCATTAATATAAAAGCCATTTTGTCATGTAAATTGCAATTAATAAACATTTAACAATTAAAGTAAACTTGATTTTATTTTTTAAATTAATAAATAAAATAAGTTTATTTGAAATAAAGTTAAATTAAAAGTTATTATTATTTTTCTAAATATATAGTAAATAAGAATTTTTTGTACAGTAAATAGAATAAGGCAATTAATGTAAGACTCTTATTAAAAAAATATATAAATAAATTAAACTTAACGATTGTTTATATCAATTAATAAATTACATTTTTTTATAAAAATGAAGAGTTTTTTTTTAAAATGAGAAATAAATTTTCAAAATAAAATTAATATTCAATGATAATTTATTATCATTATTTATTCAGTTTTTTCATTTAATTTAATTAATTTTTCATTTTTGTACAGTATTTTTTGTCTACATATGTATGTAGATAAAAAAATTTGTTTAGTTTGATTTTCAAAATTATTGGAATATAATATAAATTTTCTTTTTTTATGAATATTATTTTTCAAGAAAAATACATTTCATATTAAATGAGTTATAGTTGAAATTATGTAATATTAGTAAAGTTCAAATGTTAATATTTGAGTGAAATATGGTTTAGTATTTGACTTTAAAGAGATTCTTTGAATTAGAAAATGATAATTTTGCATTTAACAGTTTGAAAAGTTCTCTGACGTTTGCGATATAACGTGTGGCTACTGAAATATACTAAAATAATATAAGTTTAATGAAATTTAATATCAAAATTTTTTTCAACAATAAAATTTTTCTTCATCTCTTTGTTTGTATTTTTTTTTATGAAACTCAGAAACTTGTACAAAAAAGTTTCCCTACCAGTTATTATACATAATAATAAAAGAAATTACATTATAAAAAGAAGATTTAAAAGTTTCGTGAAAAAAATTCAAAAAAAAATTTACTAAGTAAAGGCTTTTTACTTTCAATTTTTATAAATAATTATTAGTTTTAAAAGAAACTGAATAAAAATAATATTTGAAAAAAAAAATTCTTAAAAAATTAAATAAAAAAATTTAATAAATAATAAAGATATTATGAAACTGTCTTTATCATATATACATATATATATAAAGTTGACATGATAATAATAGGTTATTTTTGAACAAAAATTATAATTCTCAATTACAATTGAAAAACAATTTTTTGATCTGTTTCTAATTGTGCACCTCATTAACTTACAAATTATATAGTTATTATCCATGAGCGAATGAATAATAATGCGAATATATCGAGAACGATTATTGTAACTTCAACTATTAAGAAGATGAATTCTATTTTGGTTCCGCATCCTGATTAACCTTTTGACATTAAAGAGAGAGAAAAAAAAACCGACATAAAAAAAAATAAAGTGTAATTATTATTTTTATCTTTTTTGAATAAATTGTATATACAATATATATATATAAATTTCTTAAACTATTGAAAAAGATGATTTCTTCATTTATGAAGGAAATTATGAAAACTATAATATTCAATTAGTCTGAACGCAACAACTAATCGTTTAAGCATTTATGCAATGCTGTGGAATTGCTTTAACGGCATTTTGGTATTTGAATTTTTCACCTGCTATACGTCAAGGATTCAACACACATACATACACACACACACACAAATTCCATTATATATTTGCAAGTGTGTACTGCGTGACCGAGTTGCTCGATTTGAAACCCAACGATATTACCTCCATTACGAACATGTCGACAAATCATCTATTTGTATACACTCGGACTCTTTCTGTTTCCATCGAATTTAAACCGATCCATGAATTCCATTAGACATTGCATAATTTGTTTTTATTATAAAGATATTTTTAACCTTCAAATATTTCTTCTTCTTTCAAAATCGAAAGATATATTATAAATTATGTATTTTCTTATCTCTCTTCTATTGACCAAATGAATGTTTTTTAAATTGTTTTTTACTTCATTGTTTCATATATATTATAAATCGTTTGTTAATGTATTTTTTAATTTCATGGAAAAATTTTTACGTCCGAGATTGTTAATTTGAAAATTAAAAAAAAAAAAAGATTTATCTCTGAGAGAAAAATATTTTTTTTAATTAAAATAAATTTTAGTTTGTTCGAATGAAAATTTTCTCTGGGTGTAAAAATAAAAAATACCAAAAATTGAAACTGGTCAATAACTAATATTATTAGTAATCGAAATTATAATTCACTAAATTAATATTTAAACATTAATTGAAGTTTTCTCAATACAATTAATTGAAGCTTATTATATTACAGCCAGCAAAAATTGAAAGTAACATTTATTATTTATTAAGAAATAAAAAAAAATAAAGATATACAATTAATTGAAGCTAATAATATTTAAAGTTACTAACAATTATTGTAGTTACAAAAAATAATTTAAACCAACAATAATTTAAATTATCAATTATTATTAAACAGCCAACAAAAATTGAAAATATAATCTATTGAAGCTACCAATATTATTGAAGCTAATAATAATTTAAGGTACCATTAAAATAAGCTGTCTATATATAATTGAAGTTACTAATAGTTTTAAATACCAATATTTGAAGCCATATTTGATACCAATATTAATAATTAAAAATACAATCCATCGATATTAGAATTGATTAAAAATTCAATTATATATTAACCATTATTCTCAACAAAATTTTATGCTAAATATTTATATAAATAATTTTAATTTAAAAGATTTTTTAGATTAAAAAAAAAAAATTATTTATATTCTAGTAGACAATGTATTAAAATGCAGTGCAGTAATTTTTTATACTAAATAAACAAATTGATGATATGCACTGAAACCTGTTGTATGAGTTCATTTGATCATTAGTTTTTACAAAAATATTTTATAATTGCAAATATTCCACTTTATATTTTAATGTGAAAAAAATTAAATTTAATACTAATAATAATAATAATAATTTTGAATTCATATACAGCTCTAATAAAATTCATAGAAGAATATATTTAAGAATATTTATTATACATTTAAAGTGTCAACTTAAAATCTATAATTTGCCGACATAAAATTTTCTAGAACTCTTTCGAGATTACTATTAAAATGACAACGTTTGCAAAGCGGAAGCTGTTTATCATAAATATGACATAATCGAGCTATGAATCGCAAAGAATAATTGAATTGAAAAATCATGTAATAAAAATCAATAAAAATCTCGTCTACATTAAATTTTCCAAAAAAATTGAAAAAAGGAATACATTTTTTTAAATTAATTAATGAATTAAATTTATTTACTTAAATATTATTTTATTTTTCTGAAAAATAAATTTACATATATATAGTGTACTATTTAAAAAATATAAATCTGTGTATTGTTTTAAAATAAATATATATTGTTTTGAGACAAAATAATAATATTGACTATAAACAAAATTTTATTCATATATAATTGCAAAAAGTACATTTATGTAAATTTTGATAAATATTTAGAAAATGTTATTTAATCATTTGGAATTGCAGAGGATTTCAAACTACTTTCTAAGCATTGAGTGTAACAATAATATCTTCTGCGAATCGTGACATGCATGGAAATCTTTGTTGCATATTGCGTCCAAGTCAATAATTCTTTTTATGATTTTTGTCAAATTCTTATCAATTTTCAAAAAAAAAAACGTCTATTGTAAAAATGTATAGAAAATGTGATGGAAAATATATTCACTAAAGAAAAATTTGTTTTTAAATACGATAAAAATATTCTTTTACTTCTATTTTATTTGTTTCAACAATTTTTTGTTTTTCATTGAAACAAAAAATTATTTTTTAAAAATTTTGTTTGAAAAAAAATTAATTTTTAATAAATAAAAAGAAAAATTATTTCAGTGCAAAAAAAAAAAAAAATAATACCACTGACGTGTAAAATTTTATTTCAAATGAAATTATTTCATCATTTCTCTAAATGCAGAATGACATGTTCAATATTGTAAATGTGTGACAAATGTTGTATGAATCATATTTCTATATTTTCATTATTCGCATTTAACATGCATTATTATTCAAAGCGCAAAGAAAAATTCTAAAAAATATACAAAGTAAAATGAATCGTAAAAAATTCCCCAAATTGTTGAAAAAAAATTTTTCCACAAAAGTTTCCAAACACTTTAGAAACTATTCTTTTTTTTTGCAATATATATATAAATAAAAATCTGGACGCTTTTTACTTTTAATGATATGTAAACACTTTCTTTTGTCATTCAATAGTCGGAAATGTGAAATAAATTTTTTTATAATTTACCTCAATCATTAGAATAAAAATTTGAAACTTGTTTTTATATTATTTTAAAAATAATTTCATTTTATATTAACAAAGCTGAAGTACGCAACGTTTATGATAAACGATTTTTAAAGAAATAATTTTTTAAAATAAAAAATTCTATAATTTTTTGCGTAAAAAAATATTTTTTTATAATTTGTTGATTAATGAAAACTAGAAGAAATATTTTTTTGGGCAAAAAATTATATAATTTTTTATTTTAAAAAATTATTTCTTTAAAAATCGTTTATCATAAACGTTGTGTACTTCACCTTCGTTTATATTAAATATTTATTGTTATTAAAATTTTTTAATGTTAATTATTCTGTGTTGATGTAAATTAGGAACATTTTTTTCTGTTTTTTTTTTAAAAAAAGCTTAAAATTACAAGTTTCTATTTTCATTGTTGAAGTTTAAAAAAATTTACAGATCAAATATAAATGAATTCGTTCATTTGAACGTTCATAATTGCAGGCACATAATTATATAAAAAAAATTTGAAAATTTTAACTGTGAATCATTGAGTTAATTTTTAAAATTACTTCTTTAAATTATCAGCTATTCGTAGACATTTTCCTTTAAAAAAAAAAATAAGGAAAAACTTTAGTTTTATATGTAAGCAATGATGAGATCATAAATCGATTTTCAAATATAAAATATATCTATACCGAAAAAAACATTCTAAAATTTAGAATATATATATATATATATATATATATATATATATATATATATATATATATATATATACGTGGCACCTATTTAAAAATATTTTTTACTTTAATTCAGTATAAGTAATATTTTTAAAATTAGAATATTGCATATTGAATTTAAGTATAAAATATTTTAAAAAAAGGTGCCAAGTATATATATTCTTTTTAGAATATTTTTTTTCGGTGTATACATAAAAGGACATTAATAACGAAAAAAGTAGTACTTTTTTTGTTAATTATACCTCCCATTTCGTCTTATAAATAATAAATTATGCTATTAATAATTAGTTTCCCATCTGTTCTTGCAAATAAAATTAATCGATCTATTTTTCTTTATTTTTTTTATTTTCTTTATTAATTTATTTAAAAATTCAATAATATACTTTTTACAAGCGTCCTTGTAATTTTTTTCAAGACATTTATATATAATTTTTTTTTAAACTTGTTATCTTACGATTTGATTTGCATAATTCCATTAAGTTAATTAAGGTCGAAACGAGGTAAACCACACTTTTGAGACTTAAATTCGAAACTATTTTCACTATATACAGATATATGTTGCCTGACAATATAAATCACTTGATTGACAAAGTACACGCTGTTCTGACTCGTGGTTTTAAAAGAGCACGTGTGCAATTATAGATACATATATATGAGAACCGGCAAATTTTTGAAATGAAAATATTTCCCGCTGTACTTACTTCTAAGATTCAGTGCCATGTTTAAAACAGAAGAATTATGTTTTAATGTAAGACGTTGGGATATAATATATTTGTCCGCGGTCTGTGGTATATAGCAAAATTTCGACACACTCGTTTTTATTCAGGTTGGAGGCGAACAACACGCGACGAGGTTCCCCCTTCGAATATACGACCAAAATGCTGATGCTACTTGTCTGGATCTACTCTTTATATGAACGTTCGTTCCTCGAGGCTTGGGAAAACCGTATATAGAGAATCAAGCATATGAGAGAATCAAGTCTCTTTTTCGTCGTCGAGTTATGATAAGAGCAAAAAAAAAAAAAAAAAGAAAAAAAAATTTATAAAAAAAAAAAACGAGTTCAGCTTATATATACAACAGTTAATTTTATTGTCTTTTATCCTGTCGCGTGTATCAAGGAGAGTCAGGTCAGATAAACAAGGCAATCTTTATGAAAAATGACACAAGTATCCTGTCAAGGAATATGGAAATTCGGAAAATTATCCTCGTTAATATAGAACGACTAGTTTTTCATATAATAATGCAATTAGTGCGTATATTTTCAAATGGGAAAAAAAATCATTTTTCTTTTTACATTAACAAAACAATTTTTATAATTAATTTAAAATGTAATTTAAAATGTAGTATTGATTTTTTTAATTTTTCACTTAGAAACAAATTTTTAATGAATTAACCAGAAAGTTTATTTAATTAAATAAAACCAAAAAATTGAGTTAATACAAAAAAAAATATATTTGGTTTTAAAAAAACTCGGTTTTAATAAAATTTCAAATTATTATTTTTTATATTATATATTAAACTAAAAACGGTTTGTGTAGCATGTTTTGTACATATTTATAGGTTAAAAATCCATTTGAAATAAAGTTCTATCTGTTTCCGTTTTGGAGAAATTCATGAAAAACGTTTTTTTTTATTTGATAAAGAATAATAGTACATTGTGCAACTAGTGGAAAAAGTGGATGATTTTTCGAGAGTAATCATTCGAGAAAAATCCTTCTTTCCCACGTGTCGCTCACATTTTCTCCAACGCCTCGCGAGGAATTGCATTTTTATTAATTAGGAAGAATTCCACGCGACTTTTTCCGATTCTTTTCCGCATTAAGAGCCTGATTTCGTACTTCAGGTGGAGTTAAATTATCTATTAAATCACTAATATCGTCATCGATATCAAAGTCCATCTTGACACAAAAATTAAAACGAAAAACCAGAACAAAACTGTCAACACTATTTTTTGTACTAAGCAACACTATGGTCGTTTTCGTGAATTACATATAGTGTAAGCACACTCAGAGTTAAAATTTTAATCACGCAGTTTGTTTAAGTCACGTTAGATGCCGCTAGTAATAAGTTCTTTTATTTATTTCATTTCTTTAGATTACAAAGAAATCTAATCCTGCGTACAGTCAAATCAGATCACTCAGATAAAAAAAAAACTAAAAAAATATTACGATTTACTTTCTCCACACTTGGCCGAGGAGTTAATAAATTTTTAACTTCCCCAATACTTTTCTAACCAAGAAAGTTGCACTTTCAGAGCAGGCGTTGGAGAAAATTCTTTTCAATTCATAAAGTAGGAACTTCTCACAGGATAAATTTTTTATCGAAAATTAGAACGAGAGATTGGTCGGCTTTAAGTGAAAATACATGAGACAGACATCTACATATTTATTTTACGATATAAAAATATGAAAAATTAAAAACAAATTAGATTTAAAAACAATATTATTTAATTTATTAGAATGATATTTTTATGTATCTCGTTTCACCTAACCTAAAAACTATTCACTAACCTGCTTACCCACACAGCACAACATCTTACACCAGGCCTACAGCAGGCTTACATGTAAGGTTTGTAAGGTAACATCGTAAGCCCATAGTAGACTTACAGTAAACCTAAAATGTCCGCCTTACAGTAAGCTTACATGGTAGGGTCGAGGTAAGCTTACATGGTAGGGTCGAGGTAAGCTTACACGGTAAGGTCGAGGTAAGCTTACACGGTAAGGTCGAGGTAAGCTTACATGGTAGGGTCGAGGTAAGCTTACATGGTAGGGTCGAGGTAAGCTTACATGGTAGGGTCGAGGTAAGCTTACACGGTAAGGTCGAGGTAAGCTTATGAGTAAAGGCTGTGGTAAGGTTATTATTAAGTTGTAAGGTTGAGGTAAGGTTGTGGTAAGCTTACAAGGTAAGGCAAGTTATATTCAAATAATAATATTAATAATAAATAAATATTCAATAAAAAAATTTTTCTTTTGCCTTATTCTATTTTGGGAACCTATCATTTCGCAGAAAGTTTTGAAAACAAATTTGGGAGGAGTAGGATTCGAACCCGGGACCGAAGTATATACCTAACAACCTAACCAACTGAGCTAAACGGGGAACTGACAATGAGAAAAGTAATCTTACTTTTAAAGTGGAACCAAGAAGATAATCAACTCCTTAAAAGCAAGATTACTTTTCTCATTGTCAGTTCCCCGTTTAGCTCAGTTGGTTAGGTTGTTAGGTATATACTTCGGTCCCGGGTTCGAATCCTACTCCTCCCAAATTTGTTTTCAAAACTTTCTGCGAAATGATAGGTTCCCAAAATAGAATAAGGCAAAAGAAAAATTTTTTTATTGAATATTTATTTATTATTAATATTATTATTTGAATATAACTTGCCTTACCTTGTAAGCTTACCACAACCTTACCTCAACCTTACAACTTAATAATAACCTTACCACAGCCTTTACTCATAGGCTTACCTCGACCTTACCGTGTAAGCTTACCTCGACCCTACCATGTAAGCTTACCTCGACCCTACCATGTAAGCTTACCTCGACCCTACCATGTAAGCTTACCTCGACCTTACCGTGTAAGCTTACCTCGACCTTACCGTGTAAGCTTACCTCGACCCTACCATGTAAGCTTACCTCGACCCTACCATGTAAGCTTACTGTAAGGCGGACATTTTAGGTTTACTGTAAGTCTACTATGGGCTTACGATGTTACCTTACAAACCTTACATGTAAGCCTGCTGTAGGCCTGGTGTAAGATGTTGTGCTGTGTGGGTATAGATACATAGAAAGACAGTGTGCTTGCATTTTTTACTTATGCCTATACATCTATTATTTTACCACTCGCTGATATTAATCCACTTATTTCATGTGGATTATCTCTCATGTTTGAAGTTTGCAAACAAAATGCAATAAACTTGATTGATTTCGATTTTTCCACTCTTGCAGTTTATTACAAAACATAACATAACCGGCATTAATTAGCTTCTCACCCTCACTAAATGCGTCGAATTTGTAAAAACTAATATTTCATTCAATGAAAGCTGCATTGTTTGATTTTCAATAAAAATTGTAAATGTTTACTTTATCTGTCATTAAAACACACCGATCTCTCCGATCATATTGGTTAGCGACGTCACGACCACCGTTCCCTATCATAAAGAAAGGAAAATAAATAGATAACAAAATTAGCAAAAAATAGAAATAATAAATAAAAAAAAAAAATGTTAGTGTTGAATTGGTTTTTACACGAAAATGATGTTTTGCTTTCGAATAAAATGAATTTCTTAAAAAAATAAAAGATGAAATGAAAAAAACACTATTAGAATGTTATTTTTAATTCAAAAGAAAATGACAAATTTGTAAAAATTTGAATCAACTTTTATCGACTACAATGTGGTACCTATATTCTTGGAAACCGAAATATCTGGACATTTAATAATTCACGAGGTTTTACCTGCTTTAATATACATATATGTAAAAATACGACTAAATAACAAAAGCACTTTTGCCGTAAAAACTGAAAACCACCTGAATGCTAATACACCAATTAGAAACAATGCCATTTTCTGCATATATATGAGAGATTCTTTTTCAATCGCCCCAGCCCAAAAAGTCAATGTTCTGGGATTGGCTTCATACTTTGGTAAATTGTTGTCCTATATGATAGTAATAAATCCCTAAAATATAAACTCATTAAAAAAATATTTGTAGAAAGTAGAGGGGGTTGAAGTTTTGACGTTAAGGGTAACATTGTCATTTTCAAATCCGTATAACTATGACAAAAGTTAATGGATTTTAATTTATCTATAATGAATTTTATTGCATTTTTCACGTACTTTTCAAAAATGTATACGAAATTTAAAAAAAAAAATTTTAACCCCTTTTTTTCGATTTTCACCCCTTCCGGTATTTTTTTTTTTTTTTTTTTATTTTCATTGGAAAGCTGAGGTTTTTTCCGATGAGCTATGTAAATATGAAAATGGGACAACAATAATTTTGTGAGTAACAGAATATTAAAGTAGGCGGTGCCGATAAGGGGTGTACCTGGAGATCATCTTTGAGGATTTAGATAGGCACCGCCTAATTTAATATTATGTTTCTCACAAAATTATTGTTGTCCCATTTTCATATTTACATAGCTCATGGGAAAAAACCTCAGCTTTCCAATGAAAATAAAAAAAAAACAAAAAAAAATTCCTGAAGGGGTGAAAATTGAAAAATAAGGGTTGATTTTGAAAAAAAAGGGGTCAAAAATTTTTTTTTTTAAATTTTGTATACATTTTTGAAAAGTACGTGAAAAATGCAATAAAATTCATTATAGATAAATTAAAATCCATTAACTTTTGTCATAGTTATACGGATTTGAAAATGACAATGTTACCCTTAACGTCAAAACTTCAACCCCCTCTACTTTCTACAAATATTTTTTTAATGAGTTTATATTTTAGGGATTTATTACTATCATATAGGACAACAATTTACCAAAGTATGAAGCCAATCCCAGAACATTGACTTTTTGGGCTGGGGCGATTGAAAAAGAATCTCTCATATATATAATATATATATATATATATATATATATATATATACAAAACTATTTCGTCAATACTATTATTACCTATAGCTATTTGCTACTTTTTATTTTATTCGATGAAATTATAATCAATTTTTTTTTACTTTTTTTTCCCGCATTTAAATAACAACTTATTCATCAAATAATTTCGTAAAATTTTATATGAAAAATGTATTTTTAAAAGTCAAATAATTAACATTTTAAGAGTTTAAAGTTCATTGACGATAAATTAGAAATGTGACTAATTTTCAAAAACCGGTCTGTTAGATGTTTGATAATCAAAACTATGTACCTAACAAATAAAACTATATATGTATGTTTTAATTTATAAATAATTAATTATAAATTATTATTATAAAACGATTCTCTTATTAAAAAGAGTCTACTTTCTATTTTTTGTTATTTAAAATAAAAAATAAATTATTATTTACAATAACAATAGTTATAGACAAGTAGATTTTTTATTTATAAAAGAAAGAGTAAAAATTGTTCACGTTGTCGATATTGTAGTTTCTTGTTCTGATGTTTGTCTTATAGTAGTAGCAGTAACCATTTCTACTTTAGACTTTCGTCTGTCCATTAGACTCTTGAATCACTTGAGAAAATGCTTTCAATTCTTTTTCTTTTCTTCTTTGAAATTTTGCTCATCTTTTAAACTTGGATATTTCTTTTTTAATCTAAGTTGTAACATTTTGTCAATATTAATAATCAATATATATATATATAATAAATATAATCAATAATGTTTTTAGAAAATTACAATTTTTTAATTTTCTGCATATTATGTAATTTTAAAATATTTGCCTACGAACATCGGGTGAATTATTTGATCCGAAATCTCAATTCTTATTCAAAACAAAACGATTTAAAAAATCAATCATCCAAAATAGAATATATATATATATATATAAATAATTTATTCAAGGTGTCAAAAATTATTATGAAAATCGCACTTGAATTAATTCAAAGAACGTTTGGACATTAATCATTAGAAAGTTCAAAATTCGTCTGTCGTTAATTTTCAAATCGTTCTTTGAATTTAAACACAACATTAGCTCTCAATATGGTCCAATGAATGTCATATATTAATAAATAGATTTTTTCAGTTCATTATTATAGAAATTAAATTTAAAACAAAACAAAAAAAAATTCCAATAATTCTTCCAATTTCTTCTTTTTTTTCCCCTTTAACTAAAAATTTAAAAAATATTTGAATTTTTTTTAAATTTTAGTTCAATAATGAAAATTTTTGTTGGACAAAAATCAAATAAATTTGGTTACACCAAAAATAGTGATTATTGTTTGTAAAAAAAAGCGCCATAAATACATTGTTTTTACCGATATGAAAAATGTTCTACTTTTCACTTCGCATTATTCGCGAACGATGACGCTGTCACTGCTTTTTCACCTACTTACGTATATAAAAATTTACAAAATGGGGAATCAATCAACCTTTGACAGTGAGACGATGATTTAATTAAAATGACTTGCACTAATTAGACTTTAAATTTAAGAAAGAAGAAAATAAATAATAATAGTAAAAAAAAACATTTGATGATTTCTTCTTTATCATTGTAATGGCACATTATTTCACATCCTCATTTTATTCCACCATTCATACATTCCATTTTATTAAAAAAAAAACAAAAACAAATGAGTCTTTCTCTCTATAAACTAGAAAACCTTCAACTTCAACATTGACACTGACCTTGAACTCCCATGATTCTGATGAAATCGAAAAATTGTAGATATGATGTTATGCAGTTTTAATATTTAATTTCAAAAAAAAAAAACAAACCAAGAAAATATCATCAAACCTTTTGTTGATATGATTAACACACTATTATATTGATCAGACGGGACACGTGAACTAAAAGAAGGGAAAGGAACGAATCCAGGCGATTGCACTCAAGAAACTGCTGCCGTGTTCTTGTTGAATTGTAAACGAAACAACAACGCTGGCGTCGATTACGTTCTGTATATATTATATTGATGATTACGAAAAAATGATCATAAGCGCACTCACGCGAGGTATATATAATTGTTAGGAAAAATGCATTCAATAAGCTAATGAGGAAAATGCAAGTGTGAATCCTCGATATATAAAGAAGAGGAAGTTCAATTGTTCTCTGACCCTTTGGGCCTTAACCACCAATGAAAAATCTTCACGCCACGATGATGAATCTCAATATATATATATATAAATATATAGTTGGATTAGATTGATCCTGCAATTCATTTATAATCGTGAATATATTTCAGTGCGGCGTGAAGTGTCTCTGTGACGCATCCCACGGTCGACGGCTTTTTCGAGTCAAGTGGAAACTTTGCGATCGAAGTTCGAATCAGATATAGGAAGGTCGCTGGGTTTATTTCAAATATTATATACTTTCTCTTTGGCCCTTTCGCAACTTCTTTTTTTTCAATCACTTCGAATGATTTTTCAAATGTATAGAAATAATTCTAGAATTAAAAATTTTATATTTCAAGGTAGTAGAATTAGTTTTTTTTTTTTTTTTTTTTGCTCTAGGGAGTAAAGTTGACGTTTCTAACTCTCAGAGGAATTAAAATTATCTTTTTTTTTGGTGTAGAGGGTAAAAAAATGTTTAGACCTAAAGAATAAAATAACTTTTTAGCCCTAGAATGTAAAATTCTTCTTTTAATTCTAAGAACTTTTATAACTCAGTGGAGTTTAGCAAACACGTTTAGCCCTAGAAATTAAAATCCCTTTTTTAACCCCTTGACATTAGAAAAAAAATACTAAACATAATTCGATTCCAGTGTCAATGGATATACTAAGGTTTTCAAAGCCGCTGAATCCGAATTTGAGGTCAGATTTAAAAAATTCAAAATGGCGGACCCAATATGGTGGAAAAATTTAAAATTGATTCGATTTGTTCAAAATTCGGTACGTGGGGGTTTTTGGGGTCGCTGAATCAAAATTTAAGGTCAGATTTGGATTCAGCGACCCAAAAAACCCCCAAGTACCGAATTTGGAACGAATCGAATCAATTTAAAATTTTTTCCGCTAAATTGGGTCCGTTATTTTGAATTTTTTAAATCTGACCTTAAATTTGGATTTAGCGACCCCAAAAACTTTTAAAACGATGATATGATATTTTTTTGGACAGTTTTGGGCCCACAAACGATTTTTCCACTAGACTGCGAAGGGATTAATTCCAGGAAATAAAATAAACGCTTTTAACTCTACAAAGTAAAATAAAATTAGTAGCCCTAGAAAATATTATTGTTTTTTAAACTTTAGGGAGTAAAGTCAACATTTTAAATCCTAGGTCGTAAAAAGGACACATTCAGCTCTAGGGACTAAAGTAAAGGTTTCGAACTCTAGGAAGCAAAATAACTTATATTTATAACTTCTATTTCTGACTATAGAGAGAGAAATAAACTTTTTTAATTCTATAGCATGTAAAAAAACCTCTTTTTTAATCCTAGGGCGTAAAATGACCTCTTTTAGCGCTAGAAAGTAAAATTGCCTTCTTTTTAATTTTAGGATCGTAAAATACATCTTTTTAACTCTACGAAGTAAAATGTCCTTTTCTTGCCTTAGTGAGTATAAAAATAAAAATTTTTTAAATTGTTAAATTAAAAAAAATCGAAAACTAGTTTTTGTCAGGAAGTTCTATTAATTGACGTCAACAAAAACCTTTGGTGTATATACTGAAAAAGAAAAAAAATTATACATTCTAATTAAATCAGCATTATACTATATTAAAATAAAATAAGGAGAAGAGAGAGAGAAAGAGAGATTGGATAATGATTGTAATTGTTTTTATAAATCTACTTTGATTTAAGAGCCGCATATATATATAGTAAAAATGCAAGTTATTGAATAAATAAACTCTTTGAAGTAATGATAGTTTTTTTTAAATGCAATGTCATATACGATAGAGAGAATAAAAAACGTTTTCTCATTTTTTTTTGAAATAAAATTCATAGAATATTGAATAAATTGAAAAAGCCCAAGAATATACGTTATTGATTTTTTTTCCAATCTTCGCGAACCTTTTCTATCCGCATAATTTATGAACAAGATCTTTTAAGAGAAATGGATTTTTTATGCTTCCTTATTGAAATATTACAATAGATATATATATATATATACCTAATGCATCTCAAACTACTCTTATTTTTTAACAGTGTAATAAAAACGAAAAAAAAAATTGACACTTTTTTATATACTAAAAATGAAAAAAAGTAAATTTTAGAAAAAAAAATTTTTTTTTTTTAACTGTATATTATTAAATTACACATTTTTATCATTTTTTGCATTAATCTATATATAAAATTTATAATTTATTTTATAATATATGTATATATATTATAAATTATTATATTTATAATAATTGTTTATATAAAATACTTTAACTTATAATAATTATTAAATTATTTTTACTATTATGTAGATTATAATATTATTTTATTAACAATTTTCGCATATTAGAAAATAGAAAAAAATAATGCAAACATACTTTTTGTAGTTTATAAAAAACGAAAGATGAATTATGTAATTAATTATTATGTATCTTTGTTATTTCTAAAGAGGAATAATAACGTATGACATGAATGACGATGAATCAGGAAGCTCGTTGACATTGACAATTATTGGCACCCTGGACGTCATTGTTGTAAAATATCAAATTAACATTTTATTTTAAAAGGTATCGTAACTCAAGAAAATTTATAACTAATATGGAAGTAATGTACAATATTATAATCTATTACATTAAATTTTACTACAATTTACTTAAATTTACACACACACACACCTACTCATGCAAATAAATTTTATAGAGTATTGTATTTCACTGTCTCATTCCATAAAGTGAGGATAAAGTCTTATATATAAGAATAAACATTTGTTTAGTCATTTCATAATTTAAAAACTTTCATTATTTTTGTAAACCTTAAAATAGATAAAAAAACAAAATTTTTAATAAAAATAATAAATAAAGAATTAAAAAATTTATCATATATTTTATTACAAAAATTTTTTTTTATTATTATTATTTTAAATATATTTTTATTGTTTAAAGTTGTACCGCAAAGTTCTTCATTATGAAATAATTTCCCTGAAGGCAAATTTATATACAGAAATGTAGAATGGAAAGTTCTGACTCAGGGGCCTTATCAAATGTAAAGAAAAGTTGAAATTCTATATTTGATTGTGTAAAAAGAGATGCGGTTTGAAAACAAAAAGAAAAGATAGCGTTCATCTTATTATTAAATTTATTGAATAATTTAATTTTATTAATTTTTATTTAAATAGAAATACCGAAAGTAAAATTTTGTTAAAATTATAACATTTAATAGAATATATAAACAATTATTAAATTATTATAACTTTTATAAGAAATGAATAATAATAACAATAATAATATCGTATAATATTTCGATAGATGAAATTTTTTAAATAAAATAAAGATTTAATTAAATGGAAAAATTCTATTTTAAGAGTTTTAAAAGAAGAGACATCAGCTCGCAGAGAATAATAAAAAAAAATTTGAATTTAAATAATGCTGATTATTACACAATTGTTGTGACCTGTGACATAAATTTTTTTTCTCAAGTATCTAGTTTTTACAACTATGGTGTATTAATACTTTTCTATTGTATAATTCATATATATATGATTCAAGTACGCATATATTCAATTTAAATTTTTTAAAAGCTTTATATTAATCATTTTATATTGGGGAAAAAAATTATTGATATGTCTTTAAATAAATAATGCATGATTAATAATTCAAAAATTATGCGCAAATAAATTTTAGAAAATATCAAAATTTTACTGCATTTATTTTATAAAACCTTTGTTATTCATTTTTTTTATACACTGAGAAAAAGAATTATTTGTTTCAAATATAAACATCAGTTTAAAAGTTTTTGTTTAACCCAACACAGTTTTTATGTTTAATTTTAATATATAGAAAATATTTTCTACTTTGGCTTAAAATTATTATTTGTTTGAATAATTATGTTTGATTCAAACATATTTTCTGTTTGGCTTAAACTGAAAATATGTTTAAAATTTTTATGTTTGATTTAAACATAAAAATTTATTATGAATAAATTGAAATCAACCATAATTTATGTTTAAATTAAATATATTTTCACATTGAATCAACCAGAGAATATATTAAATTTAAACATAAATATGTTTGACTGTATAACAAAGCTATTTTAAGTTTGGGTTAAACATATTATGTTTGAATCAAACATATCGTTTTCTCAGTGTATTATTCAGTAATATTACACGGAGAGAAATAATTGGTTAGGCTATGCTAACAATAAGTATTGGATAGGATAGCAATTTTTGTTGGGCTCTATAGCGCGATCAAATTAGTTTGCTGCTGCAACTATTTCTGTTGCATACTTTCAAGTTGGATACTGTAACAAATTTCGATAGCTAGTATATACATTCCGTTGAATGCCTCATCCATCTCTCTTGCGCACAGTTACCTTTAATTTTGTTAGTACAACTATTTTGATTGGTGGGATATCTATCCCTTTTTTAATAATATTTAGAAAAAAATAGATTTAATTAAATAAAAATATCTTTCATACACGATACGATAATAAATGTTTTTTTACTATAAAAACAAACATTTACTTGACCGGATATGAAATTTTTTTATTTGATTCCATTTATATAGTCACTTATATGGTAAATAATAATTCATTTATAGACATCAGTGAAATTATAATAAATGAAAATTTATTTTCATTTCTCTTTTATACAGTATTCAAACGCATAGAGAGGACCAGACTTTTTTATCGCACTTCCATGATGACACATGTTATGGTGCTTCGGTTTTAGTGTGTCTTGAAATAAACGGATATACATTTTGTGATGTTCCGATACTAAATTATCTAATAATTCCGCGCAATCCCAATGAACAGCTGGAGCCATTTCAATGTCGACTATCTTACGAAGTGTATGGAAGAAAGTCCATACTTCGTCATGAGAAACAATGTCGCCAACAAGAAATACGATTAACACTTTTCACGAGACGCGACGATATGAACCGTCATTACAAGCGCGGCATCCATATGCAATTAACACAATGCGCTTGCGCGTCACATGACATACCGGTATGCTTCTCAATTGGTTGCCTCAAGCAACTTGGTTGATGACGGTGGCCTACTACAAGCATGCAACATCCAATTCAAATATAAATTTTAAAATGATAATGTGACCAACGGTGATGGTTGATATATCATTTTAGATAGATGTTACAACAAATTCTCTGTTATCCAGTAAAAAATTGATGCATTAGCCAACCATTTTTCTCCGTGATATATTTTATAATATTTTTGTATTACTTTTAAAAATATTTTTTTAAATAAGTGTCTATAGTGATCAGCATTTTTATTATTAGAGTCAAACATTGTAAATTTCGTCACTAAGTGAAAAAGGATAAGCTTAGACAGACAAGATTCGCTCTTTAAGTAGAAAAGAGACGCATGAATAAGCTCTAAAAATAATTTGTTAGAATTTATATTTTACAGAATTCTTAGAAAGACAAATTTTTATTTTACAGAATTTTTATTTGTGCGAATAAATATCTTTTAGAAAAATTTTGAGAGTAAATTTTTAAATTAAGCAATTATAATTTTGTCGATAACTTTTTATTAATTTTAAATTTCGCTCTCGATTTTTTCGGGCAGATATTTATTCTGATAAATGAAGGTCCTGTAAAATGAAGATTAGACGTTTTAATAATTCTGTAAAATTCTTCACAACAAAATCTAATTTTGCAGCAATATTTTGCTAACATTTTCTCAATATTTCAATATATTACGCAGCAGTATTAAAGAAATTGTGGAAATATTTTGACAATATTGGCAACATTGCTAAAATTTTTTAAATCAGTAAATGATTTAAAGAAATATTTTTCTGTGTTAAGAAAAATCTCTTTTCTAAATTTTTTTTAAAGTGAAAAAAGATAGTTCTAGTCAGACAGAAAGAAATGATATTTGAGCTGCATAAGCACAGCTTCTTTCTAAAACATTAACGAGTGACCAATAGCATTATATTTTAATATACCAGATAAAATAAGAAGAAAAATTACATCAAAATGTGAGTAATTCAGTTGAAACGGACTTTTTTTTATTACTACTTATTACACTTTTTATTATACTTTCATTGCAGTTTTTCATTTTTTCTTTTTTTAATACTGCGAGAAGATGTTACATATATTGGAATAAGTGAAAATAAATATATAAATTTCTCTTAAATAAATAAAAATTTATTATTCATAATGATCAGTAAAAAAACATATTATGTAAATTGAATGTAACTCGGTATATGAACTAATACGTAATGCGAGGCCTATAAATCTTTCACCGTCTCCCAAAGATAATTTATTTTGCATTTAACGTAAATAAATCGAGAGCACGTGAACTATTATTGCTACTTTTGATATATACATTAGATAATTTTATTACATCTCTTATGATTCATGCGAGTAAATATAATATATTATATTTTTCAGAAAGTGTAAATTTCTTTCTCATTATTGGACTCTCGTTAAAAGAGCTTAAAAGATAATTATATATATATATATATATATATATATTTTAATTTTCGAAGTATATATATATATATACACGGTCTACATTTAAACTACATATGGGATAATAATTAATTAAAAAAAAATAAAAAAAAAGTTAATATTATTAATAAAAGAAAAAACAGTGTAATATATTTTTAAACATCCATAAAATAAAGTTGTAAAACTTTTTCAGTCGACATAAAATAAATTAAGAAATTTTTTGTTAAGTGAAAGTTTTTAAAAATGAGAATTAGAATATTGTAAAAAATTTTCACAACCTGCAAAAATTGCATATATATAATATTATCAAAGAATGCAACTATAATTGTATATTTTCTTTAAAGTTTGATTTAATTATTAGTTTATATATTGTCACATACGATATGTCGGTTTTTTTGCTGCTCTTTATATTTGCGAGTCTTTAATTATTTATTTCCGTCGTTTGTAATAAAGGATTCTAAAATTGCATTTAGAAATGTCACAAGTCACATAAAATTGGTAAAACCACTGAGCGTAACAGTAAACCATGAGAGTCATTATTAAAGTTGTTTGTAACGTGAGAGAAGAAAGTTTACTCTGTGTGTTTAGTGCAAAAACAGCTCTTATAGTACTGAAAGCTTTCAACTGGAAGGACACCCATCATATCCTTGAGTTTGGGTCAAATATACACAGATTCGACTGTTCTTTTTTTTCTCATACATAAATAAATACCATACATTTCTTTCTCTAAATTACACATATATGTATATAAATATATAGTGACATTTTTAAAAATAAACACATCAATAAAAATGATTAACATATATGTTAATATATAATTTTCAACACCGTTAATGTTATCTATATTTTATAGATTATATTCTCCAAAAAATTTACAGATATTTTATAAAAAAAGATTTTACAAAAATGTATTCAATAAATAAATTTATATAAACTATTTTAAAAAATTTATTCATTTATTTTTTATAAAAGATATTCAATTTTTTTTATAGAATTACAATTTTTTTTGTAATTAAAATTTGTGAAAAAAGATGGAACAATAAAATTAAATATACATATAATAAAAAAAGTTTTTATCAACCAAAATATTAGATTAATTAAAAGAATTTTTTTTAAAACAGAAACAATAAATAATATTTATTTAATCGAGAAAAACGTGCAAGAATTGAATTAAATATCAAAAAATATTGTAACTGTGTAAAATATGAATAATATTTAATACAAAATAAATATATTGAATATTAAAACAATTATTTTAATCAACAAATTTTAACATAGAGGCCGTTTTGCGCAAATGCAGAAAATATATCTACTGCCTTTAATCTTTTAGAGGATTAAATTTATCCACACGGTGAAAACGGCCTCATAAAAGAAAAATATATATTTTTTAAGTATAAATATTTAGAATTATATATTATTTTCCCATTACCTTTACAAGTAAACTATATTTATAATTTGTTATAATAAATTTTATGTTTTATGCAATATTGATTCCGTTCGAATAAAAATTTTCTTCGCTTTTTAAAGAAAAGTTTATAGGATAAAAAGTAATTATTTCACATAATATGTTTCCTTGTTTACTTAGATAAAAAATTTTATAATAAATTATTAATAAATAAAAATGTAATGATACTTTCACATAGTAAATTCATTTTCTAAAGAGAAATTGAAAATAAATGAACCACACCACGAGAAAAGGGACCTATCCCCGAAATAACATTAGGCTCAGTTTTCCGTGCACCGTACATGAAAACTAAGCCTAATATTATTTCGGAGATATATAGGGGAGAGTCGGTAGGGTTGGGCCAGTAGTGCGTTTAAAGCCCTTTCACATTAGCGCCATCTAACTTGGCATGCAAATACTTACTAGCGATGGTAATAAACTTTTCACGTCACTTTTAACAAAACTCAGTGAAATGCCCAATTTGTACAGACATGAATGACGTGATTTGTAAAAGTGCACTAAAGATTAAAAGGAAAACTTGATTGTGGTGTCTGAAAAAGTGAATGGAACAAAAGAAGATGCAAACAATAAAATAAGTTGACTAAGTTTGTTCGTTAGAGTGTTCTTTAAAAATGTAATGCCTTATTTGATGTTTGTATCATACGTTTTTTGTCTGTGTAATAAAAAAGTAAAACGACGTGATAGTGATGGTTGGGCCAATATAAATGTAGTGTTGGTTGGGCCACTTAAAATTTTGCAATTTTTATACGTCCTGACATCATAAATTCATTTTCCGACATAGCGATGTGTAAAAAACGTCATTTACTAGTGGGGAAAAAAGATTTACTTTTTAGAAACGTTCCTGAAACGATTCATAACTTCTTATTTCGAGTCTACTGCAATAACGCATTATAAATGTCTCGTGTTCTGAAAACGTTTCGAGGGCGTTCATTAATTTAAATTAGTTTTTTTTTTTAAATTCGTACCCCCTCCCGTTTTGTAAGATTTTCGGGGACCCACTCTTTCTCCCCCTCTCTTGAGACGCTTTTAATACTTTATTTTGACATACATGAAACGTTTTAAGAACGTTTCTTTAAAGTGAATCTAATAGATTTTATTGGAAACATTTAAATATTATTAATTTTTGTCATTTTTCTTGAATTTTCAGACCCACTTCGAGAAGAAAGAGAAAAGCCAACCGTAGGAAATTTGATTTGCGTCTAATCAGTCATGGAGTGCAATAAAAATATAATATGTTATTTAAAAATTGACACAGAGCTTTTTATCTCAATTTCATATTTCCTTTCCTCATTTTCAAGTGCATTTCAAAATTATTCTAAGTTTTACACACAAAAAAAACACTGCATAAACTTTATTGCGCGAAAAATACTATTTGAACACATGCTAGTTTACATAGACGGCTGCACCCTTAATTAGGGTAAAATTTGTTGCAGGCAAATATTATACAGATTTAGGGATGAAAATAATACTATGTTTCTTCTGTGGCGGGACATTTTTAATCATTTTTCTTCATATAACATTGATTTTGTACGGTGGCCCAACCATGAAGCGCTGGTCCGACCTTAAAGACAAAATTTATTTTTTTGAAATGCCTATAACTTATACACTTTTGGTGCAATCACTTTCTGTTGTTCAGAGAAAATGTTGCACTTGAAAAGATCTTTCCAACCATACGTGAGTAAATCAGAAATTCGGTTTAGAACGGAAGTTATGGCCACAAGTCAAAACGTTGCCTAACCATACTGACTCTTCCCTATATAGACAAGTGACTACAAATATTTTCAAAGTTATATTGTAAAATTGTCCACGTATTAACGCCTTTACAGTCTAGTGGAAAAATTGTTTTTGGACCCAAAACGGTCCAAAAAAAAGTTTTCAAAAAAATATGATTTCTTCGTATTAAAGGTTTTTGCATTCGCTGAATTTCGAATTTTACAATAGAATTAAAAAATTCAAAATGGCAGATCCAATATGTCGACCAAAAATTTGAAAAATATGACGTTTATTTGTCTAAAAATATCAACTGGGGTTTTTTTTGGGTCGCTTAATGCGAATTTGATTTTAAAATTAAAAAAATCAAAATGGCTGATTCAAATATTTTGGTTGCCATATTGGATCAGTCATTTTGAATTTTTTAATTCTGACATAAAATTAGGATTCAGCGACCCCAAAAACCCTGAGAAATTATAGCTTATGTTTACGATAGTTTTATCTTGATTTAAAGTTCTTATTTAATTATATAACATAACCTAAAATTTTTTCTTTTTTTATGTCCCTGTTTTATTAAGAGCTCGTCGCACATATTATTTGTTAAAAAACTTTCTTATTCATATAATAATATGTGATATTTTATACAGTTTCTTTTTAAAGGGTTATATAAAAGTTACAAAAGATTATGAAATGGTTATAATATAAAAGAAGATAAATTTGCGAAGATGTTTTTTTTCCTTGCTTTTTGAATAGAACGCTGGTTCAGTGGAAAAAAAGAATTAGTCAGATATAGACGTATTTTATTCAATTTTTTTAGTAGTCATTCATTATTAATTAATTTTATTATAATCAAAGACAATGCTTTGGTTAAATGAAACAAATACCTTTAAATAAAAATTTTGTTTCTGTTATAATTAAATGAATTTTATTTAAATTAACTAAACTTTTTAATTGTTTCAAACAAAATAGGTTAATTAAACTGTTTGGTTAAGTCAAATTAATTTTTTCTTTGAGTGTCTGGTTATAGGGAAAGGTGGGGTAATGTGAACTTTTAAATTTCAAGTACTTATATAGAGACTTTGAATTTCGCGGAAATAACTCGGAAAACTACGACAATATTCTTGCACGTCATCCGAAGACAAATGATCACAATTTCTAACATATTTTTAGAAACTATACTAAGAAAAATCAAGTTTTTTAGTTTTTCTTCTTAAGGGGGGAACACCAGTTGTAACTTTCGAAAAATCGATTTTTTTTTTGGTGCATTTTCTTAAAGTATACATATTTAGAAATGTGTCTGTAAATTTCAAAGTTGATCCGGTGAAAAATAAATGAGATATACAGAACACTGCAGCGGCGCGTCCCGTGGCTTCATACAAGGTGGCCAGCCATACCTGACCCTAACGACAGATGGCCTTTTCCTATGATTTAGAAACGGCAACCACTGCGGAAGAGTTATTATATGGTCCAGGAATCGATGACTCTTTGTAACTTAGAAACAAAATTTCTTCTGAACAAAAAAAAGTAAGTTGAAACTTTTAATGCGTTTTTCTCAAAATGACATTTTCCAAGTCGGTGACCACGATTACTCGAATACCATTAAACCGATTTATTTAAAATTTAGTGTGCTTCATTTACACATATAAGTCTAGTTCGTGATCGAAGGATTTTTTTTTTTAATCAAAACTTTTTTTTATATAGCTGAAAATCGACCGTATTTTTTTAACGAAAATCATACTTTTGACTTTGACAGGTCGCCATTTTGTCAAATTTTTTTTTTTTTTTAAATCCTTCGATCACGAACTAGATAATCTTATAATAAATGTAAATCAATTTCATTTTTGTATTTCAGACGAAGTATACTTGCAGAATGCTGGTCACCGCAATTCGCCTTTTTTCTTAAGACGCCACTTCAATGGCTCATATCTCCAAAAGTTTTTGTTAAAAAAATTTTTTTTTTCTTTTAAATTACAGCTTTTTACATGTACTTTTAACTAATAAATAGTATTCTTTAAAAAGATTCATTGTTCTTTTGGAAAATATTCTTGAAAAAAGCATTATTTTTTGAGTTACAACTGGTGTTCCCCCCTTAAATGGAAAATATTTCTGGAGATTAAAGTAAATAGTTAAAAATTTATTAGTATTTATTTCCATTTATAAAAAAAAAAAATGTTTTATTTCTTTTCTGCTGTTTTCATGAATTTTAATCCGAGTGTAATTTGGCATAAAAATATATAATAGTCCTACATCTTATTTAAATACATTACAAAATTTTTGTGTGCATAATAATTTTATAAAATACTTTATAAAATTTCTCGAGAAATTCTTCTATTTATAAATATGAATAAAATCTGATCCTGATATGTTAAATAATTTCTCTTTTGTCTAGTAACTATATATATATAGTCACCTACGCGCTATATATAATATATTTCGTAATAAACAATAATCCCACGTCTAGTCAATGAGATAACAATTGTGCATAAGAGTTTACGCTTCTAGAAAGGCTATTACACCCTACCACGCAACTTTCTCATATATACACTAGAATTACAAATACAAAATGGTTTTACCACAAGATTTGATCAATTTCACCCACAGTTTTCTGAGTATTCCTCGTCTGCGAGGATCAGCAAAGATCATACAGTACATATTTTTATAGACCAGTTTTGTGTGTTCTGTTGCAAAGAAGAAAGATAACTCAAACGAAAAAAAAACATTGGATCATTAACCTACAGCTCTCATATCAAGGATAACTGGGTTTTTATAATACCCAAAAACTTGAAATGGAGGGGAAATTGACAAAATAAAAATGCATAAAGGAAAAAATTGAAGATGAAACCCTATTTAGAGTTTTATAGATAAAATTCAAGTCTCGTACAAGTTTTGTTATTATATATTTGCAAAATGCGTGTAGAAACCGGTTGCCTTTAAGGATCGTTTGCTGACAGTAAAAATGTTCTCTGCCAACTCTTGTTGAAGAAGATCAAGAAGTTCCGACAGTTCCCTGACGGCAGCTTTGCTGAAGGGCTGCTGGCTTTTCAAACTCTACATAATATACAAACTGTGAGAACAGATTTTTCTTATTGATAAAATTTATATACGAGAGTTCAATTCAATAGAATATTTATTTTTTAATGATTTTCTTTTCGCAACTATGAGTTTATAAAGGTATTTTTGATTTTATTTTTTAATTCAAATTTTTTTTTTCTCTATGTATATATTGAGAAAAATTTTAGTTTTCTTATAGAATAATTATTTTTTTTTAAATTCACCTATATTAGTATATTCAGTTATATACCTAAAATTGAAATAATTAATTTTTAATAATAATTAATTATTAATGTATAATTAATTTTTAATAAATAAAACAAATAATTAATGTATTGTAGATAAAATTTTGGTTAATTATTTAAATTATTTATTTAGAAACACGAGTATAAAGATAATTTGTAAAAAAAAGAACTGAAAAATTAATTAATTTAATAATAATGTTTCGCAGTGATTTGAGCATGGCTTGTTAAAAAAATGCATTATAAATTTGTTTTTTTAGTGAACAAAATTTTTAAATTAATATAAATAATTGAAGTATATTTATAATTATTTATTATTTTAACTCTAAAATCTTATGTTAAATTTGGATATTCGTAAAAGAAATATTTTATTATTATATTATAAGATATATTCTTTACTATGTTGAAGGCTGCAAATACCTCTAGGTCTTTGAAATAAATAAAAAAGTAAATAATTACTGTCGCGTTGTTACAGTTACGGTTCAGCTATAAGACCCAGTTTCCAACCAGTTTAATTTTGATAAAAAAAATGTAATAGAATTTTTTTTTTTTACTTTTAAATTGTTTACTTGACAACAAATATTAAAAATTAATTTAGTTTGTTATGTAAGAAATTATCTAAAATTGATCAAAACTAAGTTACTGGAATAACATCAGTAAATAAAAAAGTTCAATTTTTAAAATACTAAATTTTTGGTTTATTTGTATTATTTTCTTTATTTTTTTTTTCTTATTTTCTTCATTTTCCAAATTGATTAAAAAATAAATTTAATTTACTAAATTAATAACAAACAATTAATTATGTATTACTTAAGTGCAAAATGTCTTTTCCTAGCTACTTAATTATCAATTAATTAAAATTTCAAAAAGCGTTTAAATATATTAAATTCATTATTAAATCTATAGCACATAATTGAAAATAAGTTTGTTAAAAAAAATATTTTTTTTTCTATCAATTTTATCATTATTTTTAAATAGTATTTCTTGTCCAACAATAAAAACAAAGTTTAAGACTGTAAACCGGTTTTTCAGTGCCTTATTTGCTACTAGTAGAGTCATCTAACAAGCTCTCAAGAAACTTTTATCACTTTCAAACGATCAAGAGGATAATTAAATATATAGTTATTGGAAATTCAAATTAAAGTTATATATTAAAAAATTAATTTTTATTAAAACCTTCAAAATAGTAAAATTTTTTATTTTTTCATTTTATTAAATTGATGTATATTTTATATGTTTATTTATTTTAGATTAACTTTCAATTCCTTTTTTTCAATAAATCCAACAGTCATAGGCCAATTACAGAATTTCATTATGCAATGCATTAATAGAAAAAGTAATGCACCAAAAGATAATATAATATGTTTATAAATATAACTCAATAGTAAAAAAATGCAACATTTCAAATTAATATAATAATTTAATCAAATATTAAAATTTTAATCTTTTTGAAATTGGGACATTGTTCTAATTATACTATTAATTAATTAATTAATTAATTATTTATTTATTAATATTAATTGATTATTTATTTATTTGTTTAAATTTAATTTAAATACAAAATTTCTAAATTTTAAATGTTCTATACGATATTCAGTTTAGTTATATAAACCTAGATATTTAGTCAAATTTGTATAATATATTGAGAGAAAATTTTTAAAATTTTATAATTATTACTTTTCCAGATTAACAAAGAAATGATAAAGAGAAGAATTTTTTAACACCATTTTCATTTTAATCTAAAGATGCGATTTTTATAACGAATCAAAGATAACACATTAGTCATGTTACTGGTGGTAAGTGGAAATACATTATATCTTAATTATATTGTTTTTCACAAAATATTTTTAGCTCCTACAATTAAAAAACAATTTATAGCGTTGACAATATATGGAAATAATTCCTAATAATTATATGAAATTTTATTTATTTTGTCAATTGGTCACATAAATTTCAAAATAGAAAAGAATAAAATTGAAAATAATCCATATATGTATACATAAAAATTTTTAGTTAGGGAAGTGTAGTCAGGGTTGGATATAGTTTTGACTTTTCTCTATAACTTTCCCTGTAGGCCGAATTTTGAGATTTCTCGCATATGGTTCGAAAGATCTACTAAAATGTAATATTTTTGCTGAACATTGTAAAAATATTTGACCAAAAGTTTTGGAGTTATAGTCCAATTATAAAAAAAAGAAAAAATAGTAGTCAGGGTTGAACCAGGTAGTCAGGATTGAGCAACTGTAGAAAATTAATGAAATATGCAGATAAATGATTAATAATGACCTTCAAATAATAGAATGGCGCTCAAATACACTTGGAAATGTATAAAGGAACCACGAAATTGAAATAAAAAGCCCTTATTATGTAATTTTCAGATTTTCGCTTGTATCGCGAAGAGTAAAAAAAAAATGTCAAAAATTTGTATTAAATTTTTTTAACTTGCATAATACGTCTTTATTGTTTGCACACTTCACTATAAAGTATGTGAAAAGTTCGCTGACATTGCTAACAAATACTTACATACAAAGACAGATGGATCTAGTGTGATAAAACAAAATAAACGCGATGGCTCAACCCTGACCACTGTCCAACCTTTGACTACTCTCCCCTATTATATATAATTCTTGAAAAACATTATTTAAAGTTTAAAAAAGATTTTTTGAAATAAATATAAATTAATAAAAATTTTCAATACACTTTATTCTCTTATAGAGAAAAAAAAAAGATCCACAAAAAAATGTAAATATTATATTGACTTTTAAGTATGAAAACATTAAAAATGTCTCATTTTTAACGTGCAACTTTTTACGCTCCTCCATTACTTATTTTTCTCATTTAAAATAGAATATAGCGTACAATTTAAAAAAACATGACTCTAAAATTAAAAAGAAAAAAAAATGATCATAAATCAAATGAAAAGAATTACTTTGCGGTTTAAGCAATTTTGCATTATTGTTGTTTTTTAAAAGCGACTAATTTTAAATTAAAATCTCTAGTTTTCTCTATTTTTATATCATGAAATAAAATATGTGACTCTCCACGAGAAAAGGGATCTTAGAGTTAATAAATTTAAGGTTATGTTTTTGTAATTTTTTGATTGAAAATACATATAAAAATGATTAACTCTGAATACAAACTTTCCGGAGTAAAAGTTTTAAAATTTTTTTAAATTTAGCGCCATTATTCTATAATTTTGTGTTGCATGGTTGGCAGTATAGTACTTGTCAATTCACAAGATTCATAACCTAAAACTTCTGATATTTGATTTTGTAAATTATCGTAAATCATCTTTTAGAGAAGTAAACTTTTTTGTTTGTTTGTTCATAATAAAAAAAAAATTTATTTATATTTTTGCTTTAGCTTAAAATATCATAAGGAGATAATTTTGGGTCAAATATATTTTTTTGTTGTATGAAGTCAGCTATAACGTAAGTTGAATTTCTCAGTTTCATATTTTTTTCAGTAATATCTTTAATGTATTTAACATTTTGTTTTCTCATATTTTTATTGCACCTTCAACTATTTTTTTTCTTCCATAACAGGAACGAAGGTACATATATATATAGGTATAGAAAATACTGTTAAAAGTATATGTTGTGAAACAAACACAATAGCGATTGAGCTTCTGTGTAGCATCTTTTACACGAGATATTCAATGTACAGTCTTTTTTTTTATGGAAGTAAAGCTATTGTCCTTATGAAAGAATAGGTCGTTTACTATGAAAGTCTCTCACTTTTATATTTATGATGGAAAAAGTTACAAGAATATATGCAGATTTTTAAAGAAATATAATATTAAAAATTAAATTGGATATATAATTTTGCACTGTTATACCAACTATTATTAACAATCCCTTGAAAATATATTTAATTCATCAGAATTTTTTTTTGATATTTGATACTTTAATTTCCATAATATTTAATTCGGTACAATTATTTTTAGGTAATCAATTCTTTTTGTATCTCGCAATAAAATTAAGTTATATACGATATGTTATTGAAGGTACAATATCGATTTTAAAGGGTTTTTTTTTCATTAATTGTAAAAGGAAATAAAAGAAATGGATGAAACGTGTTTTGTGTGCGAGCAAGATTTGTAAGTATTCAAAATGGTAATGTTCCGCACGAAATCACAATTTAAAATAGATTTTGAACTAAACTTGTAAACGTTATCTTTCCACATTTCAACAAATTCGATATTAAATATTTCGAATTTGTGTGTTATAAGATATATTTTAAATAAATTGTCATTTTGGATAGATACACTGAGAAAAATAATTTCGTAATAATAAGAAAATAATTTAGTTGAGCTTTTTTAGTTGGCGTTACTAAAATATGGTTGTCACAACAGAATAGAAAGTGGCAATAAATCGGAAAGTTTAGTTGGCTCTACCAAAAAATATATTTGAAGCTTTCATGTTTACGAACTAAATAGTTTGGTTCCCAGTACTAAATAGCTGACATGCTGTATTGCGCACGCGCTCTTCTCGTAAATATGGCGTCGCTTCCCATTCACGGGATGTCAACATTAACCATATGTCGTTCGCGTCGTAAAGTTTCAGTGTTGAAGTTTTTATGTTTTTCAGACATTTTTTAAAAAAAAAGTTTGTGTAGTGAAAATAAATAAATAAAACTTGTTACAAGAACGAAAGTTTTTTTCCAGCTTTTATACATTGTGAAAATGATTTAATCTCAAATTGTTAGTAGGATTCGTAGAGTAGTGGTCAGCGTTCTCGACTAGCGTTGCGTAGTCTGAGGGTTCGAGCCCCAGCAGTGTTAGGTTTTTTCCGCGATAGAAATTAATTTAAGTAGGCATAGGTAGGTTATATAAAGAGAAAAGGGTGAAACAAAAAAATAAGTTGGTTGAGAAAACAAAAAAAAAATTTTCATTTAACTAAATTTTTTGTTTACTTAAAAACAATAAGTTAGTTGTGCAAAACAAAAAATTTGGTAGACCGAACAAAATGATTCAACGAAAAAATTTAGTAGCCCGAACCAAACGGATTAGTTGCACATATATCAAATAAAAAATTTGGTAGAGAGAACCAAACTTTGGTAGATGATACTAAACATTTTTCTCAGTGTATTAATATTCAATTTTTTAAATAGGTTTGATTTCACATATATATGTATGAAACAGACGTACGGATTGAATAACTCTAGTTTTCTAATCTCGTTTTATCTTTTTATAAAATTTTTCCAAATTTGGAACGTTATACATTCTACTTTCTATTAAATTAACTTTATTATACAAGTTATTATAAAAACGTTGTGAACTTTTCTCTTTAAGATAAAATTTTCCTTGTACTTGTAAAAATTTTACTTGTATAATTCATTTTTTATATGTTTAAAAATACGACAAATAAAATTTCAATTATTCATAATTATTATAAATAATATAATTTATGCAATTATTTTTCTAATTTAAATAGATCTCTTTCTTTGAAAAAATTTCTTTATGAATTATCATGTGTGTTCTTTGCTTATGCTATTTAAAGTCACTCGACTACTCTTATTTATTTATGGGACTATTCATTTCCTTTCATATATTATTCAAAGTTGCAAATAGTAGCATTAGCATAATTTTTTCTTCTACTTACAATTCCAACTTTTGAGTTTTGTTTATATCAATTCAATCTATTAATCTTTAGAAATATTAAATTTCTTTTACAACTCTTACGGATGAAAGGAAAATTAATAAAAATAAATCTTTTCAAAGATAAGATTTAACAAAAATTTTCAAAAATCATTTATCAAAATTTACATAGATTAAACATCTGTTACATGTAAATAACGTATTTACAATGATTTGAGATACATAATCGTATCTATATAATATAATAGTATATATTTGAAATATGAGAATCATAAATCAAATTTGATTCGAGACATTGGACATTATATCTCATGGGAGTTTCGTAGAATCCTTCTGAAATTCGTGGAATTTGTGTGCGATTTCCTGGAATTTTCAATAGCATTCATTCCAAATTTCTTGATAGAGAAAAAATTTCCAATAACTTTTTAAAACACTCGATACGAACAAGCTCAAGTGAATATATAAAAAGAGTGTTAACAAAAAAAAAAAAAAAAAAAAAATGAATAGGAGTTAAAGTAAAAAATTATAAATAATAAACAAATAAATAATTATTAAAAATTTATTTACTAAAGTTACTGTTATTATTAAAAAACAATTATTCACTTTAAAAAAAGACCCTAAGTTTTCTGTATATGTCTTACGTTATTGATATTCTCCCTCGTTGCAAAATTAAAATTGAACCATTAGTTTTGTTGAAAGTTTTGCTAGAAAAAAAGTTGATTTTATACTTGAAAAGCTTTTTTGACCCACTTTTTTTCTCCCCTATATACAGTTCATTTCCTATTTCCTTTTTTTCACCTATTTCCTTGATTTCCATTTCAAATTCTTCTTTCATTTCCGACTGTTTTCCGTACTCTCACTTTGCCATTCCTTTGCCAATATAAACCACGTTTGCGAAGAAGAAAATAAAAAAAAATATATATATATATTAGAGTTACTGACTCATCGACACTTGGAAAGACCAGTCATAGTGGGTGATCCTAGTTTATCGTTAAGTGAAAGCATCGAGCTGCGGATGCAACAGGGTGACCCTGACCAGGTTTCCTAACTCAAGAGAGTGTTGTATATATATATATATATATATATACATATATTTGATATATACGTCTATACAAGTGGTGCATTCCCGCAATATTCTACTAAGAAGCTTCCTAAATCCTTTTTGCTCTCAGATCTTTGTGCCAGCAGGCTTTATAACGAATTAAGGATTATTATAATATATGCAAATGATAGTGCATTTATTGACATTAAACATTATGACGTTTCCTACTTATATTTTCTTTTTTTGATGCGTCCATTTTTTAATGAAAAACAAAACAGACAAAAATTCTGAATTGCTTATTTTATATATTATTTTCTATCGAAATATTTGTGAATTAAAAACTTACAACCCAAAAAAATTTCGAGCTATTAAATTAAGAACCAAGGCTATCCGTGTGGAAATTGGATTTGAAAAGTAGTATAGGTACTTTCTAATTTGGAATTAGTTAAAAATAACTAATTTGATAGCAAACAGTCAGTCATAAATTCAAAATTAATTTTTTACCAACCTTGCTGCAAGGTTCGGTGCTATCTGGGAAGTCACATGGAGTTGAGAAAAACTTGACCCAAAATCGTAGCTGTTCATTTGCGAGAGAATCGCCCCCTTTTAGGGGTTATCTATAGATACACGGAGAAAAATGGGATTGTGGTGCAAACAATTTTTGTATTGTTGTCAGTGGATTTGTTGATATTACAATTCGAATTGTTGCCAAAACAAATGTATGTTGTTTTAACAACAATGCAAAATTTTTGTTGTCAGTTTTGTTCAGTTTACAAAACCGTGCAGTTGCAGGAGCAAACTCTCTATCGATTGCTGATGGAACAATCCGGATTTGTTCAGCTGACAGGTTTATTGTTCCATGTCACGTGGTCATCTTGAATACTCGCAAATTGGCGTGCAGATCGTTTGCGTCGTTTGCTTCTGGCACATTTGCCACTTTTGCATTTATTATTAGTTTTTTTTTTAAAAATGACAAAGTGCTGTTAAATAATAAATCCAGTTAAAGTGAGAAATCTATTGCAAGTGTAGTGAATGGATGAAGAGACAATTTCAGCGTTTATCGGTAAAGTTATACTCGGTTACTATTGAACATAACCTTACCTAAAAAAATACAAAATGTATATTAATTATTATTTAACAACAAATTTCAGCTCAAATTAATTTTTTGGTTTTAGGTCAAAGAATTTGATTCAGAAGCTGCATGTTCCACAGATTTTAATGCAAATGATACTGGTGATATGACCTACGGAAATCTGCTATCGATTATTTTAGAAGGCGAAGAAACTGAACAAATTGTATTAAACGGATCAAAGCTTTGTTAATACAACAAATTGTATTCCAAATTTAACAATTTAGATTTGTTATTTCAACTGTTCCATAATAATTTTCTTTCTTCATTAAACAATTTTGTTTGTTCATCATACAATCCGAATAGTTTTAATAACAATCCCAATTTAACAATTTTTTTTGTTCCAAAAACAAATAGAACTGCTGCTTCTATATTGACAATCTGGAATTGTTGTGTGGACTTAATTTTTAGTAACTACAACAATTCTTTTTTCTCCGTGTAGGGGTTGAAAAAATAACCGTTTTTTAAATGATCAAAAATGATTGTAAAATTTCACACACATACATATAGATATATATAAAAAAAATTAATTAAAACAGTATAAAAAATTTGTATCTATCTTTTGTTATCTCGTTCTCTGCAGAACATTTTTACAAAAAAAGGAATCAAACTCAAGAAGTACTCTCAAGATTTATAATGAATATAGAATCAGATATATGTTCAAGAATGAAATATTTAACACGATAAAATACTTAATAAATCATGATCACAAAATTTTTAAAAGTGCTTAGACGAAGAGTCCACTACCGCTTCCTTGAATTTTAGAGGATAATTGGGATCCTTAATATTATTTAGTTTTCTCCGGTTCCAAAACTTTAAAAATTCGCGATGGATTGATTCTCCATCAGCTTAATGTTTCGACATACTCAAATTACCGCCAAGCCTCTTATTTAAGAAACAATCATGCACTATTTTATCGATTTTTTTAATGAATTATAAAATAAGCGGACATGTTTCTAGTGGTCCACTAGCCTTGGTTCCATATGTGTCAGCTTTCAAAGCACTGGATAAACTCTAAAAGGGGGGATTCTCTCGCAAATGAACAATTACGATTTTAGGTCAAGTTTTTCTCAACTCTAAGTATGCTAAAGAATCACCTTATCACCAGGAGAAGAAGGGGCATCGTAGGAAAACATTTTTTCTTTCCAGCCACCTGTGGCAATGAACCTCTAAATTCTAGAGATTACCTCTGAGCAGCAAAAGAAATTTACAGAGTTATATTATAGAAACTACATATTTTACATTTCTGTGAGTTGAGTTTGTTGGTTAAACAGGATTTTTTTACATTCACAGAATATGATTGTTAGGTTGGTTCCACAATAGGCAAAATCCTATCCTCTTAGAGACGATTTTTAAGACTAAACTATTCGCAACAATAGAAAAAAGTATGCGCGCGCAGCATTTCGTCCTAAAAATCATTTTGAAACATCTGATTGTGGAACCAACCTTAGGCCCGCATGATGTTAATTCTATCGGGAACTTTACTTTTAAAATATTGTGTTATCTCACGTTTAGTTTAACATAGTTTAGAATGTAAATTAAGGACATAAATGATTAATTGATGAATATTTGAACAATAAAAAATTATAAGTTTATTCGTGGTAAATTAAGTACATGAGGTTTACAACGCTTGAACCGACAATATGTACGGACGGAGTGCTTAACAGTAACTGATCTTGTGAAAATTTTACAAGAGCCTGTTTAGAGAAAATAAAATTTGGTAACGCTGTTTTCTAGTTTAGAAAATATGACAACAATGTCTAAATTATTGACGAAATTCGATAGAATATTGGTTGCAAAAAAAAGGTTTGTTACACTGAGAGAAGAAAAGCACAGAATCCGTACTGTGACAAACGCCGGCCATGTAAAATGGGTGTCAGCATCCGTTCTTTAGTTTTGTTCAGTTGGCGTCGTTCATAGTTCAGATACTAAGCTCTAGCAGCTCGGAAGCGGTGTGAACTAAGTTATACGGAATCTGTCTCATAGCGACCGACAGATACTCAAGCCAAGCACAACATCCATTTCACATTTTAGTACAGCTTCTATCACACAGTGACGCTGCTGCTGCGCTCAACTTGGTGTACAGATGCTGAACTTCTCCATTTCAGATTCCGTGCTTTTCTTCTCTCAGTGTAGGTACATAGGTTTATTACCCTTAATCGACAGTGCGTAGTTGATGATACGGCCCAGATAGCACGTAAGCTTGCAGCAACCTTGCGGCAAGCTTGCCGCGCAATATTGCCAACCTTGCATGGCAAGTTTGCCGCAAGCTTCAAATGTCCCACGTAACCCAAGCTTGCATGGTAAGCTTGCCGAACGATTGCAGTGTAAGGTTACTGCAAGACTGCACAGTAAGATTATCGCAAGATTGCATGGTAAGCTTACTGAAAGATTGCTCAGTAAGCTTGCACGGTAAGCTTGTCGCAAGGTTGTTAAATAACCTGCCCAATCAGCAGAGAAGTTTGCATTGAAAATGAGGACTATGCGCACTTGCAATCATAAGCACTTACGGCTGCGCAGTAAATTTTTTTGACCTCCCAAGAACTGGTGCTCAACGTATGTACAAAAATAAATTTCCTCCCCCCCAAAAATTTTTTATTACATTCCGCAAGCTTGCTGCAAGTTTGCTGCAACCTTCTGTGCTGATTGGCAAGGTTATTTGACAACTTTGCACCAATCTTACGACAAGCTTACCGTGCAAGCATACGGAGCAATCTTGCGATAATCTTATTGTGCAATCTTGTAGTAGCCTTACACTGCAATCTTTTGGCAAGCTTACCTTGCAAGCTTGTGTTAGGTGGGACATTTGAAGCTTGCGGTAAATTTGCCATGCAAGGTTGGAAATATTGCCCGGCAAGCTGGCCGCAAGGTTGCTGCAAGCTTACGTGCCATCTGGGCGTAAGTCATAAATGGATTACAATCCATATCAAAAAAAGGAATTGTACATTTATATCTCTATTTTAGTGTGAGAACATTTTTAAATACATACGCAGTAACATATTGAATATGGATTGATCTAAGACTTTGTGGAAAAGTCGAAAATATGACGAGGACCTCACATTCTCTAAAAAAAATTCCAAAGTGTATTATTATTATTATTACAATCCTGATGATGTTAAGTCATGAGACAAAGGATGATTTTCGGTATACGGAACCCTAAAAAATTTTTTTCTTCATTTTTTAAATTGTAAACATTTTTTATCCGGATTTAAAGAAATAAAAATAAAATACCAATGTCAATGAAATGATAAATAAATTGTATAAACAAAGGATAAATAAAGTGTATATGAAAATTAAATAAAATAAAACTGTCAGATATAAAGTATACAACATTGCATTATGAATGAAGCTATATATTTATGAGATATGTTAATGAAAGTATTTCTCGGATAATAATGAAGGTATGCATCGCGTTGATTAGGGGTCTTATTCATCTCGAAGTGTAGGAAAAGAGATTCGAATTTTTCACACAGCTGTTGGTTATTTTGATTATCACTTATCGAGGACTATATAGTTCTTTTTCTTGTACAGTGTCGAAGGTTGTGAATCTAGCATGGTACTTGGATTCGCTTTTACGGCTAGAATCACGAGAACGGTGTTCATTTCACAAGGTCCCTTTTGCTGTAGTAAGAGGGAATAGCAATTTCGTTGCAGTGCATGCCGCGTAAAGTCAGTTGCATCACTGACTCTCGGTTGCAACTGTTGCCGACTAAACACGATAGTTCGGTTCTGTTGTACTTCTTTTTGCGTGAATATTACTCGAATTATCATTTTTTTTAAATATTTACATTATCCTTTATTCTCAATAAATCTCTTTGAAAATTCAAAAATAAATTTCTTATTTTTTTTTTTTTGTTGCAAAATTTGCCTACAAGTTTAAACTTTTGCTCTCCGTTGCAACCGGCGCCGGTTGAGTTCAAAAATAATGACAGTGCGTTGAAAAAAATAAATTTTATACATTTTTACAAAGTTTGCTGATATTTTCTTGATAATTGCATCATCGTTGTAATAAGAAGAAAACAACCGATGGTATGAAAAATGTTTATAAATTTTCGCAATATTCTTTATGTAATTATTTTTAATGTTATTTTGCAAATTTGAATGCAATTAATTTCTTTTTTGTTTCTTGATTGCAATTAATTATGTGCATATAATATTTTTCTAGCTGATTGTAACAAATTATTTCTTTTGTTATTGAAAAAAATTTGCCACATAATTTTTAAATTTTAAATATTTAAAATTATTTTTTAATTTAGTTATTCAAAAATAAACACACAAAAAAATAATAATAACAATAGCAATTGGGTTAACCAAATAATAAAATATCTATCTTTGCAAAAAGTAATTTTAAATATTTTTATGTTCATTTTATTTTATGTACAAATAATTATAATAAATGAAAATTTCCTTCACCAACAATAAATGAAATCTATATATAACTTTATACGCAATATTCTTTATAAAATATTTTTAATGTTAATTTTGCAAAATTTTGAGTGCAATATTATCTTTATTGTTTCTTGATTGTGCGATGTTTTTCCTTCTAACAGATAATTTCTTCTGTTATTGACAAATTTTCATTAATTATTGAAATCATTTAAAAATTTATACAAAAATATTATTTTTTTTAACAATAAATCTTTAGGTTTATATTTTTAGTTTTATTGTTTCATAAAACAAGTTAAAAATAAAATAAAAATAACTGATAAAATATCAACAATTTTAAATATTTTTTATGTTTGTTATATTTTATATAAATAATAAATTCAAGTAATTGAAACAAACAATAAAAAAGAAACACAAATTCAATTCAAAAAGATAATTATAAAAATTGTTCAAACATTTTTCTTTGCTCACACATATATATATTCTTTTTGATAAATAATTAAATAAAATTTCAAGTTGTAATTTCGAATTAAAATTAAAATAAATAATTATCTAAAAAAAATATGTTTTTATAAAAAATTAAAAACCTATATTATATAACTAAAATTCAGTTAACTGCAAGAATTATTTTTTTAAAAAAAGGTATATAAATTACTATTATCATTATTTTAAAAAATTAAATTTTTTTTTGTTATTTATCTTTGAAATTTTATATATCAAGTTCACAATATTGAATTATTATAGTGCAACCGAGCGTATTATGACATTTATCAGTCTAGTCATAGAGGTCAATGGCTTCTTTATAGCGATGAAGTCACATCATTAAAAAAAATTTTCCTGAATATCTCAATTTTAGCTCATATGCCTATATAAATCAAGTTACCCAATATCTGTATTCGTTATATTCAAAATCTTTTAAAAAATTTCCTGTTACATTGTAATTATCCTATTACAATATACTTTTTGTATTTAATTATCAACCAAAACCATCAAATAGAGTAATGATCACATTAATTTATAATTAAATTACTATATAAATAACAATTTTAAATTTATAATTCAATCGTAATATTTATTCTATTAAATGATAATATTTATACCATAAATTCATATATATATATTATGTTTTTTACACACTGGGTTTTAATTTTTTTTTTGAGAAATTTTTTTTAAAATCTCCATCTTATAGAAATAATATACAGAAATTATTAGTGTCTTATATTTATATTAAAAATATTTTATAATGAACGTGCTGCGCAAAAATGGTAAAAGATCATTAATATGTATATATATTTTGCACACCAAGAAATAAGCAAATCAGTGGCATTTTATATTAGGCGAGTTCATTAATTTATATGCTTTTCTAATTATATATATATATATATATATATATATATATATATAAGTGATCAAATCATTAAAATACGATTATAATTAATTAACGTAGAGCCAAATAATACTATCTATTTAATTAAAAAAGAGAATTCTTCGTTTGTCATATCTGATAAGCCAAGAGCGTGTAATGAGAACCTAAACGTGCCAATTATATATTTTCATTATAAACCAGCGT
Source organism: Leptopilina boulardi (assembly GCF_019393585.1). Taxonomy (NCBI): domain Eukaryota; kingdom Metazoa; phylum Arthropoda; class Insecta; order Hymenoptera; family Figitidae; genus Leptopilina; species Leptopilina boulardi. The sequence continues at coordinate 104,433 of NW_026137701.1, read as the reverse complement.
CAATTCGTAATTTAATTGAGTATTAATGGGTAAACAATGTATTAATAAATAGATATTAAATAATTAATATTAAATATAATAGATAAAATGTATAAATAATTAAATTAATAACAATAATTGATTTATTTGTAAATTAACGTAAACAAATTAATTGGATATCAATAACACAGCGAATTTATTAATTTGCTAATTAATAAATTATTAATAATATTAATATTAATATGTAATATAAAATAGTTATCACAAAAATTTATTCAAACACATTTTTTTTATTTTTGTAAAATTCATAGAAAATAAAGGTACATATATATATATATATATGATTCTTTGATCTCGAAATAAAGACAATCAGAAGATTATTATCCCTTGTTCTTACGAGTCATTAATTTTATTGACCTCAATTTTTCTAAAAAGATTTCTCGCTTATTTTGATGGCCGAGAAAAATTATTGAATCAATTCTTTCTTCTAGTTTCGCATGGCTACTTCTATATAAAATGTTAAATGTTGTCAAAGAATTTTTTCCTGATCCATGAATCGCATGTGAAAAAGACTATAATCATATACAATATTAATTTTTTATTATATTATTTCTTGAAATATCCGCATTATTTCATTTCTAAAAATGTCATTCAATCCACGCCCACGTCCCGAACAATACAATCTTTTTCTTTCATTTTTGTTTGTTTTTTTTTCAAGTATTATTGACGCATTGCTTCCAATCTGATCCTTCGAACAATGGGGAATTTATATTGAAAACGTTCAAGTCCAATTTGTGCTTTTGAATTATTATAAAATGACAATTTTGTTTCAAGAACATTATCTGTATTGCTATTATATAGTTAAATAAGCACGATTTTTTTTCTATTTTATTATAGTTTGATTTAATTTTATTAAATTATTATTAATTTCAATTTTTTTAAATTTATTTATATACATTATAAGCACTTTGGTAAGAATTTATAAAATTAATTATTCATATATGTTTATTTGTTTGGCAACATATAAAAATTATGAAATGAACAATTTAATAAAAAAAATTTTTTTTAAATTCATTAGGAAAAAAATTAATATAGAATTAAGTAAACTTTATTTGAAGAGGAATTTATTTGTTGAAATATTCAAACAGTAATGTTGTAGAATAAAAAATTTCCCCAAGAAATAATAATTAAAATTGACATTATTAACATAGAGATAATATTTTATTAATGTTATAATATTCTATCTAAACGGAGATAAATTGCAATATCCATAAATAAGACAAGTTTAAAAAAAATAGTTAATTAGGTCAACATTTAAAATAAGGAATAATTCATTTGTTTCTGTCATGAAATCCAGGTTATTTTTTTAATATAAAAATAGGAGGAATAAAAGTGACTGGAGTTAATGTAAAAGTAATTAACAAAATAATTAAACTGTAAATATAAATAGAAAATTATATAATAGATTATATGATTCTCAGACAAATTTAATCAACAGCAGAACTACATAATTATTAAACAAATAAATAAAATTTTTTTAAGTTACATAAATAAAGGAAAAAAAGAAGAAGAACATAAATCAAATAAAAAAATGAAAAAATAAAGGCGAAATGCAATGCAGAGAATTTAAAAATGAATAATTACAAAGAAATGAAAATTAATCAATCAATTAACGTCTTGTAATCGATGCAAGTGAAAAATAACAAAAGTTCTCTAAGCCTATGGGTTAGTAAACTGAAAAAGAATTCTGATTACAATAACTGAAATTTTGGTTAGCCTAACCAAAATAAAAAGTTAAATATATCCTTACTGCTTTTTCTGGTTAGAAGTATAAATAAACGACTTTTTTCGATATGAAAAATTAAGCGGGGAAATCGTATTAGGAAGCTGATTATTAGCCATTTTTCGTGAATGTTATTGAAAGGGATAAAATTATTAAAATGAAATGCAAGAATGACATTATGTTGTACATATATTTAACTGTCTCTCATAATTTTTTTTAAGCATTGTTATTAAAAATATTTCAAGTTAGGAGTTATTGATTCTGAAGCTGCGCCTTTTGAGTTTATGATTGCTTTGCAGTGTGGAGACCACAAATTTGATCTGAAGGCAAAAAATGAAGATTCTTCATATTTTATACATATTTTATTATTAATTGAACCCTTTTTTATCAGGAACAAATAGTTAGATCATTGTGAACTTGCATCGAATAGATAGTACCTCTTGTATCGGTAAAAAACAATAGTTCACAAATAGAACTTACTTAAAAACCTTTCTGATTTGAAATAAATTCGGTATGAACAAAAAATTGTCAATTAAAATTTTGTTTGATTTTAGGAGAGTATCATTCGCAGCCTAAATGGCAAAAGTGCTCATGGAAATGGAGATATCAAAGAAGAACTCCGAAAGACCGCCATCAATGAAGGACAAATTGATAGTCAAAAAATAAATAGATCAACTCCGATTATTTCCAATTCAGTCAACTCAAATATTAAGACTGAATTTGAATCGAATGTGTTGAACGATGCATCTGTAAAAGCTCGTCGCAATGGCAATGATAAATGCACCGAGGATGAAGGAAGAAAGCGTTTAGAAGAAAATTCGGAACTCAAGAGTCGAGAGTCATGGGATGAAGAGGAGGAGCTCACCTTAGACCTCGAGGAACCCTCCCAAGAAGTGATGGAGTATGCCAGACGGGAGCTGGGTGAAACCGAGGAGGTCAAGTGCCAAACTCTTCAAGAGTTACGCGAAATGATATATGGTAATTTGAAATTTTAAGCGCATTCTACTTTACTTTCTGATGGTTTCTTGGATATAAATATGAAATTTTCATTTAAAGACTTGGAAAAAAAGTTAATTTTTTTCTTTACAAGAAATTAAATTATGCTTTGCAACTAAATTTAAAATTTTGCTAAACTTTGCAGCTACATTTTTGTAACAAAATTCCCTAGCTTATTCTTAACTATATTTTATTTAAAATCAATTATACAGACACGAGATAGAAAAACATTTATGATCTCATATAATTATCCCTTATTTTCTTTCACGCCTTTGACAAAATAATATATTATGTTAACCCTAAGATTGAAACCAAATTTAGATAAGATCAGATTTTATATAATTGTGGAGCATACTTTCTCCTACACCAAACATGTGTATTTACTATTATGTCTCAAATAGAAGAAAATAACTAACGAAATAATATTTTATTTTATTTATGTCCTCTGGGCGATTCAGTGAATTCCTGTTTCATTTACGGAGCAGAAGGCTGTAAGCTAAGGGTACAGGGAAGAAAGAGAATAGTGATTTTTAATGACAAAGTTACAAATTTATTTAGACAAACATTTAGAGTTATAAAAATTGATCTTTGGCAGAGATTATCCTGAAGCCACCATTATTGAAATAAGGGAAGTTAGCATTCTACTGCAACAAGGAATGTAAAGGGGTCAATCCATTATATTTCGACTGAAGTCGTCGCTGACTAATTTTTAAAAATTATAATACTTTGCAGGAATGATTTTGAAGTTATCAAGATCACGAAATGAAAAGAATTTTAATAAAATTTTAATTATTTATTGCAAAATATGAATTTAAAGTATATGAGGTGCTGAAAACTGTCAATTTTTTAGCCATTAGAAAATATGCAAAAAAAACAGAATTTACCATAAAAATAAAAAAAAATTTTGTAATTTACTAAGAATGAATAAATTTATCATTATCAATTGATGTAATTATTTAAATATGTGAAATAATATATAAAATATGATTTTCAAGTTCGCCTGTCAAATAACCTAAATTTGCAAATTTCATCTATTAAATGTGAGAAAGAGAAGTCATTAAATTGAAAAAAACCTTACCAAATATAAAGTACCTGTGACTAACTTTAAGTTTTTCTTAGCACTTTTTTCCTTTTTTCTTCATAAATGTGAAATAAAAAGCAATAAAAATTGGCACTTTGCTTATTTTCACTATTTTCAAATGTAAATAACTTTCTTGGAGAAAACTGAAAAATTACAAAACTTGGGCAATATCTAATTGATCACTAAATACACACACTGGAAAAAAATTCGCTTTGGTCCCGAAGATACTTTTTGAGATAATTAAGTTTAAACTTTTCACAATTTTTATCAGGTTAATACATGTAGTTTTTTAAGGACGAAGTTAGGTTTTATTGGTTAAACATTTTGAACTAACTTCAATTTTATAAAAATCACATGCATTAACCTGATAAAAATTGTGAAAAATTTAAACATAATTATCTCAAAAAGTATCTTCGGGACCAAAGCGAATTTTTTTCCAGTGTGTGTATTTAGTGATCAATTAGATATTGCCCAAGTTTTGTAATTTTTCCGTTTTCTCCAAGAAAGTTATTTACATTTGAAAATAGTGAAAATAAGCAAAGTGCCAATTTTTATTGCTTTTTATTTCACATTTATGAAGAAAAAAGGAAAAAAGTGCTAAGAAAAACTTAAAGTTAGTCACAGGTACTTTATATTTGGTAAGGTTTTTTTCAATTTAATGACTTCTGTTTCTCACATTTAATAGATGAAATTTGCAAATTTAGGTTATTTGACAGGCGAACTTGAAAATCATATTTTATATATTATTTCACATATTTAAATAATTACATCAATTGATAATGATAAATTTATTCATTCTTAGTAAATTCCAAAATTTTTTTTTATTTTTATTGTAAATTCTATGTTTTTTTGCATATTTTCTAATGACTAAAAATTTGTCAGTTTTCAGCACCTCATATACTTTAAATTCATATTTTGCAATAAATAATTAAAATTTTAATAAAATTCTTTTCATTTCGTGATCTTGATAATTTCAAAATCATTCCTGCAAAGTATTATAATTTTTAAAAATTAGTCAGCGTCGACTTTATTCGAAATATAATGGATTGACCCAAAGGTTACTACAAATTTTTATAAGGAGTTAGGAATGATTTAGATAAAAAAGTATTACGACTTACCTTGAAAATTTAGATGTATGAAAAAGGACCACTGCTGTGTCCTTGGTGATGACCACAGGTCCGGAGTTCAGTTGACCGTAATGAAACCCAAATAATTAAATTTTTCCAAAAAAAGAAAGAAAAGATTATTTCCAAATATTATGAGAAGTCAAAGCCTTGAATACTTGGATGAGCTCTTCTTGACGTAAAAATTTTTAACATTTAACACAAAGATTCTTCTAAGTTGAACTTGAGTATGAAATTGAGCAGAGTAATAGTACTTGTACAAGATTTCGTATATGAAAAAGACGTGCTGATACCAAAATCTGAACATGATGTTGCGGGTTCGGTGACAATTTCTGAACTGAACTCTCCAGAGAAAAGTAGACCTTTTATACAAGATTTTATAAAGAGGGTTGACGAATTCTCGGAAGTTGGTTGCTTTTTCTACCTTTTTCATTAAAAGAGTTGACCATCTAATCGTTGCGTATTAGGGTGACTTCCCTTTTGATTCCCCATAAATTATGGTAATAAAGGAAATCATAAACAGAACAACACATGAACAGGCAATCTTTCGATGTTTAATTTTTTAAGTTCGGAGAAAATACAAAAATAGAACAATAGTGTTATGTTACAAGAAAGGTTTCATTTACTTGGTTTCGATATAATTTTAGGGTCAGTGTCAGAAAATTATTTATTACAATGATAAGAATTATTTTATGAGATCGTAAATGCTCTTCCGGTACATTTAATATATTTTAATAATACCGAACAAATTAGTAAGTCAGACTACTGTCGCGACTGTAGTATTGATCTTATGCAGGATAAAATCAAGAAAAGATTCTGTTACAAAAATAATGCAGCTAAGTCTATGCGCTTAGCAAAGTTACGGTGACGTGACAATACTCTCTTTTTGAAAATCCTGTATAAAAGGTCCACATATGTCAGGAGAGATCAGTTTAGATTTTGATACCAGTACGTCCACTTCATATACGAAATTTTGTAGAAATATTTTTACTATGCCCAATTTTATACTTAAATTGAACTTAGAAGAATCTCTGTGTCAAGTTTTAAAAGTTTTTTACGTCAAAAAGAACTAATCCAAGTATTTAAGGCTTTGACTTTGCCATAATATTTAGAAATCATCTCTTTTTCCTTTTCTGGAAGAATTTAATTATTTGGGTTATCATTACGGTCAACTAAACTCCGGACCTATGGAGTCAACCCCCGTCAACCTTCCTGTGAGCTCTTAGCGATATCTGGTACTAGCCGTTCCTGCCCATATTTAAGGACTTTTTATCTAAATCCTTCCTAATTCCTTATAAAAATTTGTAGTAACCTTTACATTCCTTGTTACAGTAGAATGCTGACTTCCTATATTTTCAAGAATAGTTGCTCAGGATACACTCTTTCAAAGATGAATTTTTATAACTCTAAATGTTTGTCTAAATAAATTTGTAACTCTGTCATTAAAAATCACTATTCCCTCTCTTCACAGCCTTCTGCTCTGTAAATGAAATAGAAATTCACTGAATCGCCCAGAGGACATAAATAAAATAAAATATTATTTCGTTAGTTATTTTCTCTATTTGAGATAAGATAATATATAAAAAAATTAAATATTAAAAGTGTTTGATTGAGTAAATCACATTATTTAATCAACAGCAAACTTAGGTGGAATTAAATATAAAAATTTTCTTTAAAGGGTATTTTCGTTTTATTTAAAAAATGTTTGTTTGTTTGTTCTAACGATAAATATTTTCTAAATATAGGATTAATATAAAATTTATTTTAAACGACAATTTTATATTTCATAATGGAATTCGGGTCTAGTTTGAAAAAAAAATTGTTTCTAATTTAGATTTTAAAAAAAGTGTCGTATATTACCAGTGAAAATTAAATCTATGTAGTTTGTTCCGATTAAGTAGCTAATTACAGTAATTTTCATCACAGCTACCACTGACATTAAATACAATGTACCAGATTTTTTTCACAACTACAAATTCTTTAGTTGCATTTTCCTTTAAATGATTTTTTTTGAACTGACTACACGATTGACTTGACTTTCTAACTCAATTAAACAATCGTCTATTTTAAAAATTGTAGCTAACTTAATAATAAGAATTATTACTTTTTTCATTATATATTAATATTTTTTTTTATTTCTATTTTTATTTATCTCTATTTTTACTTTAATAATTTTATTTTTATTTTAATTAACTTATAATTTGGTTCATACACTTTTATTTTCACAGATAATCAATTTGTTATAATTTTTTTTCGTATTTAATATGTTTGTTTCTTTAATGTGTGTATAAAATTTGCATAACTGGATAATTTAACAAGTTCATTCGCACCACATTTGAAATATGAAAAAAAAATTTTTTCAAATGGAATAAATTCTAGGTTATTGTTATATACACTGAAAAAAAATTATTTAATTAAAATATTCGGTTATTTAACTATTATTAAATAAATATTTATTTAATTATTATATGAGTTAATTAAATGGTATTTTATTCAAATACAAAAAATATTGAATTAATGACAATTTGTTTAATTTAAATTTTAAATATAAATTATTTGGTTGAAATAAATATTTAGTTAATAAAAATCAAGTAACCGATTATTTGAATTAAATAAATTTTTTTCAGTGTAGATATCGTAGCCCAGTATAAAATTGAAGAAACTTACATTTATTTCAATTCTTATGATAATGTTTACGTAATACAGGAAATATTCATACAAAGAAAATAATACACCAATAAAGGTGTATATGAAACAAGTTTAATTAAGTATACAAAAATCAATAAATTTGATATTTTTATCGAGAGAAATATTAATATTCATAAATATTAAACATTAAACACATTTTGTACTTGTCACATAAATTCGAGGACACTATAAACCGGTATCACTATCTATTAAAATTCTTAAAAAAAAATTTCATGATAAAACAAAAAAAAAACGTTTTCTATTGCTTTTATATAGTATTATAATAGCTATCTATTAAAAAAAATATGGTGCATTTAATGTAAATCGACTTTTATCTTCAGCTTGATATTCAAATTCGATTGTTTGTTATATTATCATTTACAATCCACGTTTTCTTTTTTTTTATAAAATTCAATAATAGAAGTCACCAGAGATTATTATGCAGAAAGGATCTTGTGTTTCATTTGTGCATTCATTATTAAGACGTACAACAAATGGAATGTCATTAAAATTAATTGTCACGCTAGGTGTTTTAGTTTTTCAGTTCTTTATTTTTCTAAATATATAAATAAAAACAGGAAGTTTCATATTACTTATTTTTTTATAACAGTAAATAATTTTTTTTTCATTACAAAATTTTGGGTTTAAAAATTACATTGAAAATATTGCATAGAAATATACATTTAAAACAATTTATTAGAATAATTACAAAATTAATTAATTTCAATTATATTCCTAATTAATCATGGAAAATATTATAGGGTTTATAAATAATATTATATTAATTAACAGCTAATTTGTATGTACATTTATAGAAAGTGTTTATATAAAAAAAAAATTATAAAAGTAAAAAAATTATTAAATTCTATTTCCTTTTACTTTAAAATTTATTCTAATACAATGTTGCAAATATTTTATAAAATTGTGATAAATTTTCTCACAAGATCAATATTTTGCAATATAGAGCATGCTAATAAGGCAAAATTGCGTAAATCTGTTTAGAAGGCAAATTCTTCTATTTACACGACTATTAATAATGGTTATACTTTTATTTTTTGTCCCACAGAAAGGGGAGAATGTTCACCACATCGAATGGATGATAGTTTTCTCATCAGATTTCTACGAGCCCGTAATTTTAATGTATATCGAGCCCATCGGTTGGTGAGTTATTAAATAATAATAATAATAATATTATGACCTACTCGAGGAGAAAAATACTTTATTACAAGTTCTAAAGGAAAATTCTGAAAAATCTATTTTTTTTTACATAATCATTGAATTTGTCGCGTGGACCAAACGATATATATATGTATAGTGATCGTCAGATCATTTCTGTCTCTGAACAGACGTTACACAATCGTGCCAAGGTGAACCAATCACTCTTTCTGAACTCGCAACCAGTACGCGCAACTGCATTATTATATATGTATAGTTGTTAATTTTATTGATTTATAATGATTTATATTGATTTACAATCGTGTTTCTTTTTCACATATATATGTAGGAAAAAGGAACAATTATTTTTATGAATATTTTTATTGTCACAAATATTAGGTGAAATTTCTTTTTACACACAGAGAGAAGAATAATTATCTACTATGTATTTAGTATATAAGAAAAATTTAGTAATGACAAACACGAATATTGGTTAAAGATTACGAAATAGATTCAGTATTGTTGATTGTAGGGGAGTTGTAACAAATTTCATAATATTGTAGGTATAATTTATGAAATTTGCATTGCAAAGGACCCCGCATTTTTCTGTGAATGTTCTGTTCTTAAAAATTAATCAAAATCACTTGGAATTTGTTACTTGGATATTTTTGGTGTTACTGATCACGAATCTGAGGTTAGAATTTCAGAATTCAAAATGGCGGATCCAATATGGCGGACAAGTTTTGTGAAAAATCTGCCATATTGAATCAGCCATTGTGAATTCTGAAATTCTGACCTCAGTTTCGTGATCAGTGACCCCAAAAACATCCGAGTTACAGATTCGGTACCACTACCGGGTCAATACTGAGCGAGTAATCAATTTCTGATAGGGAATTATTAGATTAGCTTTAAAAAATACGTATCGAAATTTAAAAAATTGAGATTTAGTTTCAACATTTGTCGAAAAATAATATTTTTCTGCTTTCATTTTTTTTTTAGTTAGAAGTGGGGGAGGGGGAATAATTAGAGAAAAGAGATATGAAAATGAAATATCAACAATGCTGAGATATGTGAAGTGAAATTAATAGAGAGTTTTAATTTAGATGAAGATACGAGATGGTAATTAAAGGGAGATTATAATAGAAGAGTTGTCGCTTATTAATTGTTCTATTCAAAGCAGTAAACAAAACGCCTTGCTGGAGGCAATCCATTCTACTCTTATGTTCAACGGATTATTTCGTTGTGAATACGCGGGATTCAATATTGCTCAAGTACTTTTGAATCTAGATCTTTCTCTCTCTCTCTCTCTTCCTCTCTCACTCAATTTTCCTTTGTTTTCTATATGAAACGCGTTAACTTTACTCTCTCTTTCTTGTTTTTATAATTATAATTAAAAAAATTAATTTTTCTTTTACAATTTGCAATAAAATAAATATTAATATACAAAATTTAACGTTAAACAATTTCCTTAAATAAATTTAAAGCACAATAACGAATAGTGATTATTTTACACTGTACTTCTTTTTTACAAAAAAAATATAGGTATATATATATATATATATATTGCTGTATATCTGCGACTTTATGAATTATTACATGAATTATTATAGTCTTTATTATAAGACATAATAATATTACCTAATTAATAATTTTTATCTATTTTACATTACGTAACTTAATTTGTAATTCATTTTTATAAAAAAAAGCTTGCAGCCGTTGCATTAATTAAGTCTCGAGCAATAAGAATAATTTTTTTTACCTTTATCATCATAGAAAACACGATCACTGTTACTCATTTATTTTTTTTTTTTTTAATTATTATTATTAGGTAATAACAAATTTTTAATAACGGTCTAATTAAAAAGTGCGCCATATATTTTTTGTTCGCAACTTCCAGGTTAAGACTTTGGTGCTATTCCCGAGGTACCTATTATATATATAAAAAAATTAAAATAATAAAATAAAATTATTAGTGCCATTCCAGGAGTTTTTTAGCACTTTTCGGAGTAACCTTTCCAAATTAAATGAAACATTTTTTTAATAATATTTATTAATATAAAGGTCCAAAAAAATCCCTTTTTAAGTAAAAACAATTGTTTATTTAAAAAATACAACAATAAATAATGCAAAAAATTCACTTTTTTCCTGCAACTCCAAATAAATTGGTTTAAAGATCAAAATTTTCCTTATTTTTCAAGCTTTAATACCGCACAAGAAACATAGAGTCCGAGAAAATATTTAACTCACAATTTTTTAAACAATGTTTGTTTACTTTTTTGTATTTGTATTGTAGTAAAAAACATGTTGTGTGAAAAGTGAGGTTTTTCATCCTTCAAAAATGTTTTTTATGATTTTTTACTGCAAAGTAGATAATTAAAAGCCATTCAATGTGATAACCAGAAATTTTTACGTTTCGTTTAATGACAACATAACCTCACTTTTCGCACAACATGCTTTCTACTACGCTAGTGTAATGAGCTTCTGCTCAATAAGGAAAGCGATAACTTCCAAACGTCGCGCGCAGCTTTAGCAGACGTTTCACAGTAAATAAAATACAAAAAAGTAAACAAACATTGTTTAAAAAATTGTGAGTTGAATATTTTCTCGGACTCTATGTTTCTTGTGCGGTATTAAAGCTTGAAAAATAAGGAAAATTTTGATCTTTAAACCAATTTATTTGGAGTTGCAGGAAAAAAGTGAATTTTTTGCATTATTTATTGTTGTATTTTTTAAATAAACAATTGTTTTTACTTAAAAAGGGATTTTTTTGGACCTTTATATTAATAAATATTATTAAAAAAATGTTTCATTTAATTTGGAAAGGTTACTCCGAAAAGTGCTAAAAAACTCCTGGAATGGCACATTATAAAAACCCATTTTTGAAAAACAAATGCTGCAAATTCAAAAAGGCAGATACAATATGGTGGACGAAAAAATATTAAAAATAAAACAAATTTTCTTGAAACTTATTATTTCGAATTTTTGTAAAATTTGACTTCATATTCGTAATCAGAGACCCCAAAAACCTCCTAGTAACATAAGTTTCATGTTAATCAAATTGATTTTTAATTTTTTTTCCCGCCATTTTGAAATTTGACGTGTTAGAGAAAATTTAACTTATTAAAAACATTTCTAGTTACCAGCTATTAAACCTGGAGTTGTGCCGTCTGAGTTTATGATTGCTGTGAAAGTTGGAGTCCACAAATTTGATCTAATAGTACAAAATGAAGGCTATTCCCATTTTATACAAATTTTACTATTAATTGAACTAACTTTTAAGTGAAAATATTGAAAATTGAAAAATTGACACTACTTTTAAGTTATTGTTTGATTTTTGGCATTATTTTTTTGCGTCTTTGAGATTAAAAAAGAAGGTATTAAAATTTTTTTTTCTTTCTAACGTTTAGTTCACTTAATAATAAATTTAATAACGAACAATTTGCAATTTTCTTTTTTGAAATCGGTCAATAACATTTTGAGCTATCCTGCACAGCAATTTCAAAAATCCTGTTTCGAGAAAAACGCGATTTAAAAAAGTATCGAAAATTTGAAAATAATGATAAGAAATTGTTTAAACAAATTAGATAAAAAAAAAAAATTATTTTGCAAGAAGAAAAAAGGGGTATCTTTTTTTCAATTATGCTTAAGCATTAAGCGTTACAAACGCTGTGTAATCTATGGGCCTTAATTTGGTTAAATGAAATTAGTTATAAGTAATGGAAAAAATGATTAAATAGTAGTAGTTAATTTTATTGTTATTTTTAATCTAAAGTACTATGTTTATTAATTTTTAAAAATTTATCAATTTCAGGTAGTGAATTACTTTAATTTTAAAGAGGAGCATCCTTCGATTCACAACAATGTAAATCCCCTAAATATGAGGCATATCGGCGATGATGATGTAATGACTGTTCCAGCGTATAGAACACAATGCGGAAGAAGAATGATGATATACAGGATAGGCAATTGGGATCCCAGGAAATATTCAGTGGAAGAATTGTTCAAGGCAACAGTTATTGTCCTTGAATTGGGAATTCTCGAGCCAAGAGCCCAAGTTCTCGGTGGTGTAGTTATCTTCGATCTTGAAGGAATTACAATGGCACATGCTTGGACAATCACTCCTCAGGTTCAGTTCATTTAGAAAAAAAAGAGTTTTAATATTTATATTTTATATTAATATTATTTAGAGCAATATTTTATGATTTTTTAACAACAACAAAAATTATATTTATCGAATATTGTGGTCAGTTTAAATTTCAACACGTTTAAGTAGAATAAGACTTTTTAATCTGACAAGATTTACATTTTGAATAGAAAAAGTTATTAGCTAGATTAAATTTTTTTATGTAGGGTTATTATTTTTATTATTATTAGTGTTCTACAAATTATAGGTAGAATGAGATTGTTTTAGTCAAATCATTTAAAATTATTAGAGAAAAGAAAGGTAAGTCAGGAAAAACATTTTTTCTAAATGATTTAATCAAATATTCTTCTCTGTTTAGAAAAAAAATCTGATTTTTATAGTTTTAAGTAGAAAAAGAAAGAGTTCACTTTTTAAGTAGAATAATTTAACGTGTCAGCCAAAAAAAATTTTTTACTCACTAAGGGGCCATTCATTAATTATATAAGGGTCCTTAGGAGGAGAAGGGGTTTATGGAATCTTTACATGGTCTTACGTCTGGGGTGTAGAAGCTATTCTTACGTAAGATTTTGCCAAGTATTTTCCATTTGTATTGTTGTAATTAAATTTTTAATTAGATTAATATTGTTAAAAACTTACGTAAGAAGAGGAATGGAGGGGGGGGGGGTTCAGAAAAATCTTATGTATACTTACATGAGGGTAGGGTGGTATCAAAATTAGTCAAAATCGTCCATACGTAATTAATGAATGCCCCCTAATGAAAAAATGTTCTCTTCTTTAAAAAATCTCTTTTTTAAGTGAAACCGGATTACTAAAGTGAAAAAAGATATATTTAGTCAGACAGAATTCGAGCTTTGAGTTGACAAAAATTAATGAGTCAGACGATACTCTTTCCCTGGATGATGTGAACAAATATTATTTTTAGTTTAGAAATTTTTTTTCTTCATATTTTTAGAGTGAAAAAAGACAATTCAAGTCAGACACTTTAAAAGTGTAAAAAGGCTAAAGTATCAGACAAAATACAATTAAATATTTTCAAATAATTTAAATAAATCAAAATGATTCCTTATGTCGAAAAAAAAAATTATTTTTCAATATTCTTATTTTAAGTAGAAAATAATTTATCTTTTAATTACACGGAGAGAAAAATCTGCCTTTTATAGTATGAAATAGATTGCTGCTATTTTTCTTTAAACTTTTCATACTAATAGAGCAAAGATTTGAGAATTTTTAGCATGAAACTTGTCTATGCTAATAAAGTTTGTCATATAGCCTCTTACTACATACTTATTATACTTTTAATCCAACGGCGCCATGCGAAGATCGCACATAACATCATCCTACTATGTTTGCATAAGTTCTATGCTTTTTCGGGGATAGACTCTTGCAACTGGCGATTAGGGCAGTTCCAATTAAGTAAAGGTGGGCGTGGCCTAATCGCCAGTTGCAAGAGTCTATCCCCGAAAAAGCATAGAACTTATGCAAACATAGTAGGATGATGTTATGTGCGATCTTCGCATGGCGCCGTTGGATTAAAAGTATAATAAGTATGTAATAAGAGGCTATATGACAAACTTTATTAGCATAGACAAGTTTCATGCTAAAAAGACATACGATTGTACTATAATTACTCAAATTTCATGCCTATATAGCATAGAAAATTTCTGTGCATTAAATGTAAACCTTTCTATACTATAAAAGGTAGATTTTTCTCTCCGTGTATAAAGAAAGTTAAAAAACTTGAAAAACTTTCAAAAACATAATTAACAAATAATATAATTTTTAAAACGTTGAAAATAATTAGTCTATAATATGATTTTTTAAAAATTAATTTTCCAGATTGCAAGCATGGTTATTGCCTTGATGGTGACATCATTTCCAATGAAAACGCACGCAATTCACATTTTAAATCAATCGTGGGTATTTGATGCAATTTTTGCCGTTTTTAAACCGTTGTTAGATTCAAGAATGCAGGATAAAATATATTTCCATGGTCATGACATGAGTAGCCTTCATCAATATGTTGCACCGGAAAATTTGCCAAAAAAATATGGTGGCACACAAGAGGAGCTTCCCTACTATAAATGGATCGATTCACTTAGTCAAAAGCCCATTGTTGTCAAGGAAATGCATCAAGTTGGATATATAATTCCCGATGAGATTCTCGAAACAATAAAAGATTTATAAATCTGTTGCGGTTTTTTTCTTTTTTTCTTTTTTCAATGAATAGAAATTCATGTGACCTGGTTTAAGGATGATATATACGACAACATTGTCAAATTTATGCGAAAATCGTCGAAAAATGACAATTTTCTTCTCATTTTACGTTAAAAGGAATCCTAGACTGCTTATGGATGAAGAAGATAATTTTTTTTATCCCATTACTTTCCTGGATTATTAATATAATTTATTATAATTAATTCAGTAAAATTCATATATGGGGCATTTATTTTCATTCAGAAATTTTTTTTTTACTATGAGACATTTTTTTTTAATTTCTTATGAACAATAAAAAATGCGTATTTTTGGATTTTTTTTTTTATTTAAATAAAAATTATTTAAGTTATGGTTTCTTTTTAAATTTTTAATTGTGAGAAGCAGAGTTTTTACTTTTAATTTTCTTCTGACGATGTTAAATTTCAAAAAAAAAAAATCATAATTTTTATCAAATATAGAAATAAAAGAAGTAAGTAATTTGAAATAGTGAACGAATTTTCACTACTTTATCACATTCAATAAAAAATACTGAATAAAAATGTCACATGAAATGCCCCATATGTATTTTTATTTTCTTTAGCATTTTTTTCCCCATAAAAATAAAGCTTTATATTTTTCGTTTTTTTTTAACTATAAAATTAAAATATTTTTAATTCCCTTTTTTCATTATCAATGTAGGTATGAAAATTTCAAATTAATAATAAGTCATCAAATGTTTTTTATACGTCTTTTATGAAAATATTGTATAATTGTATTAGAAAAATTGATATTTTGGAATAAAGTATAACAAAATGATATACGCAAAAGTTTATTACTTTTTGAGTCTGTTAAAAAAAAAAAAAAAAATAGAAAAATTGTGACTTTTTAAAAAAAAGTGTAAAATTTGCGTCTTTAACTTTAGTATGGATCGTTAAGTTTTTCAGTTATATAAAATTATCGTCTTCCTGGACAAATACCAAAAGTTTTTAAAAAGGTACTCTTCACAAGAAGAAGAAAACTTTAAAACCTTCATTTTCAGATTCTGAAAGAGTTTTAATGATACTAAATTGTGGTTCTAAATGGATCCTGCAATTTTCTAAGTCAAAAATACTTTTTTTCTTTTTTTTTTCTTAACTTCACTATTTGTGTTATATTTAAAATATTAAAATTTACCAAAATTAATTTTATATTTTATATAACTGATGCGATTGAAGAAAATGTAGGTAATTATTAAAAAGTGAAGAAATAATTATTAGAAAAAATTTGTAAAATTGTATTATTGCCAAATATTAAACATTTCGAAAAAGTTGAAATAATTAAAATAAAGAGAAAATACGCGAGAAGGTGGTAGAATGAAAAGTTTGTGGTCGAAATGAAGCTTCAGATAGTGAAACGAATGTAGTTGTAACTCCAAGGGTGCGCCAGAGTGGTTTACCAGTATGGATTCGGTTGAATTAAATTGTCTGAGAGCTCACTGGAGTTTAAGTATGTAGGAGTGTATGTTTGAAGGAGATGAATTACATCGCAAGGGAAATGTGTTACAAAAAAGAGAAGGTAAAATTTAAATACATAACTACAATTTTGTGATAAAATCATAGTGAATTATTATTACTACTTATAAAATAATTTTTAATAATTTTTTTAACAATATTTATATTTTATATAAATTGTTTCATTAATTTTTTAAAATAATTTATTTATTGTTTAATTATATAATCTTTCAACAATTAATAAACTAATAAAAAGTATACAATAAATAATTATTATATAATACATAATTAATAATTTTCTAAAACATTTTTCAAAAAAAAAAAAAAAAAAAAAAAAAAAAAATTATATTATATAAAGGGAAATAATAAAAGAAAAAGATAGAAATTTTTCATTAGAAAAGAAATTTTCAACAAGACAGAATCCTCTCAGAAATAAAGAGATAAAACAAATAGAACTGAAAAGGAGAAAAGAATAGAGGGTGAGAATTTGTGAATCTATATATATAGTGGGTCCAAGAGAAGAGAATAAAAATACGATATCCAACTTATTTATTTAGACTTAAAGCGCTAAATACATTTATTTATTATGTTAAAACTTGAGTAGACATTTATATCAAATTTATTCTACATATTTGAAAAACAGTTAATTGTAAATCTATAAATGGTTTCTATTGTGGCACTAAAAAGCAGCCGATGAAAAAAAATATTTTTTGCAAAAAATACACATCAAAGTGCTAAATTCTCATTCGTCTGGCATGTAATTGACAGTTCATATTGTGAAAAAATGTTATTTTTCAAGTGTTTAGCGGAAAATTCATACTGGATTAGTAATTTTGAATAGTTGTAGATTATTATTAATGGGGAAATAATTATGATATTACTCTATACCTTATTTATAAAATATCTTCTTGAATTTTGTCCCTGGATTTTGTCATCATTCGTCTGGCAGTTGAAAATACGTTAAAATTATTCAAAATCAACATTCTGATAAAGTTACAGTTCGTTATTGTTAATTAAACTAAACTAAATGTGATACCACGCGCATTTTATTTAATTTGTTATTCTATTAACCACACGGAGAAACTTTGTGTATCACTTTTTGTTAAACTCATATGTATTTTTAGTAAATTGACTACTAAAGTGGGGAAAAAGACGAAATTTCTTATTTAATAGAAGTCTCTTTAACAATATATGACTTCTTTTTTTCAATATTTAGTAGTCAAGTTAAGAAAAATTCGACGTGGACAGTGTCGTAACTAAAAAGGGTTAGATGAAGCCCCGACTTAATCGCAACAATTATTAATTAATTTTTAATTGAATCATAAATAATATTAATGAGGCTTTACTTTGGGTTATTTTTCTTTTTCTGTGTTTAAAATTTCACAATCCGGTTAGATTATACATCGAAAATACAGTTTTTATGAAGTTAGGGGCGCTTAAAACATACAGTACTCTCCTGAGCACATGTGAGCTTGTTTATGAAACCCCCCCCAAAAAATATATCATGTCATGTACATCTCTTATCCAAGCATATAATTCTTTTAATTATTGAGAATCGGTTTCAAATGAACACTATTTTTGTTTTTTCTTTTTTTGTAAAGTTGAAGTGTATTTGTGTTACTTCGTGTCTCTAAAAGTGAGGTTAGGTGCGATACAATACTTATACGACAAAGTTATTAATCAAGACAAGACAGCGGAAACACCAAGGCGAAGGAACAAGTTCTCATCAGATCACGGAAGTTAAGCAACGTTGGACGCGGTTAGTACTTGGATGGGTGACCACTTGCATTGACATTCGACGAAATGTTTTTTCGTGAAATTTAATTTTCCATCTAATGACAAATTTTAGTAGTCAGACTGAGAAAAATTGATATCGTTGCAGTTATTCCCCACTTTAGTAGTCAATTTACTAAAAATACATAGTGAGTTTAAGAAAAAGTAATACTCAAAGTTTCTCCGTGTAAGATTTCTCAATTTGTGACCAAGATTACGTTGTGACCAGACAAATTCTCATTCGTCTGGCATCAATTTTTTTTAAAAAAATATTATTTTTAGGTCCTTTTATAGGCTTATGTATACCATTTATTGATCCTTGTAAAATTCTTTACTTGGGGGTTTTCAGGATCGCTGATTACGAATCCGACGTCAGTTTTTCAAAATTCAAAATGGCAAATCCAATATGGCGGACGAATTTTGGAAAAACTTAATATATTTGTCTGAAAATAATTACTCGGGGGTTTTCGGGGTCGCTGATTACGAATCAGAGGTCAGTTTTTCAAAATTCAAAATAGCGGATTCAATATGGCGGACAACTTTAGAAAAAACTTAATATATTTGTCTGAAGTAAGTAGTTTCCAGTGATTTTAAATATTTGTCCGCCATATTGGATCCGCCATTTTGAATTTTGAAAAACTGACTCCGGATTCATTTTCAGCGACCCCAAAAACCCCCGAGTAAGAGAGTTTCAAGCAAATCCGAACGATTTTTTAAAAAAAGTCCGCCATATTAGATCCGACATTTTGAATTTTAAAAAAACTGACCTCGGATTCGTAATCCGCGACCCCGAAAACCCCCGAGTAATAAATTTTGTATAAATCCATCCATTATTTTTAGTGTTAATGTGAATTTTCTATACACGATCTTAATTTCCTTGATAAATTGTTTATAAACAACCATAACTTTTGTAATTTTTAATATTTTGTCTGGCCACTTTCAGATATCTTTTTAGTGTCATTAACTTGAAGTTAAAGTACTTTTTAAACCTTAAATGAGAAAAAAATGTTGTGTCCATATTTTCTTCATTTTCGTCCTTCGTTTGTAGAATCACCCATAATATGGCTCATTTCATTTAAATTGTCATATTCAGCTTCCAGAAAAGTTGAGTTGTCAAAGTTTAATTTAGAGGTTGAAACTATTATTTTTTATATAGTTTAACATGTTAAATTAACAAAATTAATAGTGGTCACCAAATTAAAGTCATATATTTTTTATGGCAGACGGTTTTTTGGCAGAAATCGTCAAATCTTAACCATTTCGTGCCTATATGATAAACCCAGCGGATGGATTTGCTTGAAATTCGTTACGCGGGGGTTTTATTGGGTCGCTGATTATGAATCTGGAAGTCAGATTTCAAAAATTCAAAATGACAGATTCAATATGGCAGTAGAATTTTTTTAAAAGTTATTGGATTGGCTTGAATCTTATTCGTCGGAGGTTTTCGAGAATTATTTTGTTACTTTTTCAATTATGAGACCCAACTAAATATAAATTTTATCATATACATTTTTCGACAGTAATTTTTATTGAACGCAATTATTTTTGTAATAAAGCATAACAGTACCTATTAAAACTTTTGGATATTTTTTAAATATCGCTTATATGATAATATAAATAATATGATTTAAATAATGCGTCACAACAGTAATTATATTAATTACGAGTTTTAAATTACTTATGCAATAGTTTTTATGCAATTACAAACATCAATTTTTAACCTATTGATTTCACTGAAAAAATTTTGGGGGGTTAACCCTTATTTTACTAAAAAAAATTTTTTTTTAATTCCTGACATCCCAAGCAATTTTAAGACCCGAGATCGAATTCAGCGCCAAAAAATACATTAGAAACCACTCAAATATCAAAAAACAAAAAAAAAAGTTTCATTTTGTAAGCCTGTGAAGCTATTATACAAATTTGCATTACACTTATGACCATTACACTGTTGACATTTTGAAAGTTTTTCGCTTATAAAATAAAAACGGTTATACTTATACCAACGTGGTTGGTCTCATTCGAAAAGAGAATTAAAAAATACATTAAATTTCATACCGATATAAAATTTAAAATATTTACTTACCATTTTTGAGGCGTTACACTGTTGACAAAAATTCAATTAGAAAATTGTTGCGGCTTTTTCTGCCTTCATGTCGAACGATCAGATTTAAATTTATATCGTTCTCGTTTTTTTCACACACTTGGTTGTTGTGTTCTCCTACGTATGCGATAGTAAAGAAATTTTTTTTGCTCATAAGGTAAATTAAATATTAGGTAAAAGTAGGAAATTCTGCCGACAAAACAAAAAAATACAAAAGTGAGGGACACGTCATTTTTATTTTCTGCAAGTGGTATAAAATAAAGTTTAATTACCAACATTTGATTTTCTTTGAATATAGAACTAATCCTTCACGAAACATTTTTTTAATCTTGTTTAAACAATAAAAATTCGACTTTCCATTCATTCGAACATTGAAAATGTCGCTGTGGACAAATTACACTTATGACATTTTGCTTGTTTTTTGTTCTGGCAATATTATGAAAATCACTTTTATGTTCTTTTAGGTAGAAAAATTATTCAAAAATATTGCATTTTATCATATAAAAATATTAATTTCAACTAAGTTTATATCAAATAATTTTTTTTTGGCAAGGGACACGAATATGACAATTTAAATAAAATGAGCCATATATTTATATACAAGTGTCTTGAAAATAATATTAAAAAATATATAGAAAACAGCACTACCAATTCTACGTGTTCGACAAAAGAATTCTCCAAAGGGAAACTTTCAAGAAAATGAAATTTATTATACAAAGGAGTGGCTAGTACTTAAAAGAATATTTTCTTCAATCGACAATCCATCAGTCTTTCTATCGTTAAAAGAAGACGACTTCCGGTATCCAATACACTTTCAAGGTAAAAAAAAAGTTGAATTTACTTAGTCGCACAGAAAATCATTCGAAATTTTTCAACCAACGATCCCTCAATATCTCATTGCTTGGAAGGAAAGTGGACAGTGAAGAAGAAAAATTTTTTTTATATATATATATAATACAATTCAATCAATCATCTGAATCGATTTAGAATCGCATATATAGATATAACTTCTGAACCACGACAAATCAATTTTGTTCCTAAAAGTTTTCTTCAATTTTTTATATTTCTTATACTCCTTGTGACATAAAAGGAATTTCAAATATAAGTCGAATCAAAAAGTCTACAATGATATGCGATATTAAAGTTTGTGAGAATTTTGAACTTTTAATTCTCTTTAAAATAAATCGTATGTTAGATTATAGTTTAGAATATTACTAATAAGGGTCATTCTCTAGAAGAGGGCAGATTATACGTTCAAGGCATTTTTTCTAAAAAATATTTAAAATTAATAAAAATAATGGCGGCTGTATGTTAGTATCTAACATTGTTCAATTAGATCATATGAGTACATAAATTATGAATTAAAATTATTAATTATTCATTATTTTCATCGATTTCCAAAAAGGTAAAGCAAAATATTTCAATGTCTATTTTCAAGAATTAAATTAGTTTGAAAGGATTGAATATTTTTTAATCCTAGAAAAATTAATTAAAATAATTTATTTTTTGCAACACTAACCTCTAAAGTTAAATTTTACATACCGAAAATTGTATGTAAAGAAGCTCTTTTTCAAACGGTGTGTAAAGTGATTCACTTTACGCACTGAAATTTACTTTACGCACTGAAATATTACTTTACACACTGAAATTTACTTTACGCACCGAAATTTTTCCCACATAAGGGTAAGTCCACGTCAGAAATATCAGAATCTGCAAGTGGTTCTTCGATTTTAATGATACTTGGTAAAATTATAGCTTTATATAAGAATTGAAAAAAAATCTAAAAGAAATTTTGTTTTTTATTTTTTTCTATTTAAATAACAAAATTTTATTTTTATTTTAAAATTTTCTGAAAATACGTAATTTTCTGAAAAAAATCGTTTTTGATTCATCAAAATCGGTTGAAAATTGACCGAGATATAAAGGAAAGAAAAAAATGCAGTATCAAAATTAAAAGTGATATAACTCATACAATTTTAGATATTTTAAAAATTCCTTTTACTCACACATTGTTCTTATATAAAGCTATAATTTTACCAAGTATCATTAAAATCGACGAACCACTTGCAGATTCTGATATTTCTGACGTGGACTTACCCATAATATATAAGGATTGTTTTAAATCATACAAAACCACAAAATTAAAAAACGAACTTTACTTTTAATTTTATACACTCCTGCTTAGTGATATTTTTCCTGATCTTCGATTGATTTTTTTAATTCTATACAATCGAAATTATTCTAACAGAGAGTTGGAATTCTTCATAATAGGTACTTAACTTTAGAGGTGGGTGAAATCTAAGAATTTTATCAACAACTCAAAAGAAATAAATAATTTTTTCTTTACAAAAACTAAAATTTATTTGTCTTTTTTTTACTATATTATCTATATATTTTAGATAATAAGAAAAATTATGTTTCTAAGTTTTAATAAAATAAAAAATGCAAAATATTGACTTATGTTAAATAAATTATTTAACATTAAAAATAAATTATAATTTATATGTAATTATTATTGTTTCTTTATTGTTCTGCTGTTCAAGTCTTCATTTTCCTCAATCGCAACTTATCAAATCAATTTTGTAGGGTGGTATATGGGTGGAAAGATCTACAAAAGAGGAACACTTTTGCTGTGGACCGTAAATTGATTGGTCCAAAATTAAAAAAGTTATAAACATTTAAACAAAAATCTAGTCACGGTTGGACTTTTCAGTCAGGGTTGGGCACTTTTTGAAAATCGAAACGCATTATTGGTAAAAACGTAAAATAAAATTTGTAATGTTTTTTATTCTTATTTTTTCATGTTTATCTTTATTTATTGTTTACAAATTGTAAAGCTTCATAGGTTTAAAAAAGGAATGAACTCAAATTACAAAAAATAACGCTTTATTGTTCCAAATAACTCAATGAAATGATGAACAAAATTTATACAATTTAAGTATTATTTTTCTAATATCTTTGGCACAATTTTGCACTGAAATATCAATAAAATAAAATTTATTTATAAATTGCGTCAAATTCATAATTAATATGGGTGTCCAACCCTAACTAGAAGCATCATTTTCGAATTGTGCTAACCATAACCAGACATGTGTCGCGATTCGATTTTTCACTTTTTTTCTTCTTAAATTATGTACCCCACAATACATTCAATATGCTTACCTTGCCGAATTCTTGCTTTTTTAACACATTTTTTAGGTTTATTCACAAGTCAAACAAAACTTTTTTTGTCTCTTCGATTGCACCGAAGTCACAGGAGACGCTACTTTTGATTCTCCAAAAATGTAATGCCACAAAAAGTTAGGTTACACTACTAGAAGATTCGTCACGTACGCACACAGGTGGCGCTAGTGTTCTTACTTAAAAAAAGCCAAGTGTCCAACCCTGACACTATTCCCCTATTTATTTTCTCACCACAGAAAAAAACTGAACTCAGAATAAGCCGCCTAGGCGTCTTATTTTGATGTGCAACAAAAATTAACCAGGTTGGTGGCGCCACTGTCTATGTCGTTTAGCATTGGCTCATTTTGATTTGCAACAAAAATGAGACTAGGTTTTTTCTGTGACGTTAAGTTGGCGTAATGGTTAGCGTGTTAGATTACGGAGCGTTAGGTTAGGTGGTTCGATCCTAGCGAGCGTTAAATATTTTTCAAAATTTATGTAAGCGATTGCGTTAAATAATAATAGGTAGGGATAAATATAAGGTCTCCAGTAATAAATAATGTGTTAATTGTATAATTAATCCCATGTTTAATTTTTTTGTTTAGTGTTGGTGTTACTACATATTTGAAGTTGGATCGACTTTGGGATTATTATTTGTCAGGCTAGAATTGTGCATTCTTCTGTTTTTGTTTTGTTACAAGTTTTTGTTGCTTACTGATTCAATCAATTACTCATTACAACTGATTATAAGCCTGTAGTACATTTTTCACTGATTGTTCTTTTTGTCACAAAATATAGGGTAATTCCCAAGAAAACTCTCATGGCCCTGGCAAGTTTATCCCTAAGTAGGGCAAATCCTTGCAAAACCGTCTCAAGCCATTACTAAGGCCTTGCCAGTTTGCCAGAATCTAGGCGTACTGGGAAGGGCTTTGAGAGGCCCAGACCATAATTTCTGCACGGAATTAATAAATTAATATGTGTCAAATATTTTTTGTTTATTTACAAAACGTACATAGTTAAAATTCAATTCCGGCGTGGCACTTATATTTTTTTCCAAACTATAGGAAATCTGTCGTGGTCCTAACCAAAGCCCTATTTGAAATGGGGAAAATTGGGGCAATTTCCGCACGAGCTAATATTCTCTCTCTCTCTCTCTATCTTTCGTTCTAAAGACTCTACTTTCCACCCGCAATTTGTCGCCTGCGATAATTGACTATTGGAAAACGATCAGTCAGAAACTCGTGCTATATAGTGTTTAAAGAGTGCGTGCCACATCAATGTGAAGGTGACGTGAGTTCATATATAAAAGCGGAAGAGTCAACCGGATATAGATAGAGAGAGAGAGAGAGAGAGAGGGGAGGGAGGATTCCCGGAAGGTGTCAGTAATAAAAAAAAGAGTATAGTGAGAGAAAAAAAAATGATGGTACCTAATTTTTTTCTCTCACGCTCTCTCCTTCAAGTTCGAAGGTCGTGGCGCGAGCAGAGTAGTGACAAAATAGTACAGAGGATAATTCCTTGGGTGCTAGTGGAAAGAGAGAGGAAAAAGTAGTGGCACGAGTGGGTGGTGGGTTGTGACAGATGGAGGGGGGAGGGTGGATGGATATACTTTGGGGGGTTGGTGGTACTTGATATCGACCCGGGTAGGGTGAGCTTTACATGGCGCAAGCCTGGAAATCGTTTGCTTTTCTAGCGGAAGCAGAGAGACGAGAATTGCTGGTAGTAACCCGGCCAGTCCCCCGCGTGCGGGCGGTGCATCCTAACAGCCGTGGGTTGAGTTATAGACTTGCCGCTTCGAACCTTATAGAATCACGAATTGCCGCTACCGAAACCCAATCCTGTACCTCGCCGATGAGGTGAGCAGGTGAATATCACCTGCTCGCCCGCTTCGACTTTCGGTTAAAAAAAAAAAAGTGATTCACGTGTCCTAGTGTGTCGTTTTTTTTTTCCTCTTATATTCTCATAATATAAAATTGACCTTGAAAATTTCCTTTCACAAAATAAAACACAAAAACAATTCAAAAGCATGAATTTTTATTTGACGCGAGTGATATGTGCCGGGTATTGTTTTTGCAATTTGTGATATACCACAATAGAACTTGATTTTTCATTTCAAAGTCTATTAAAAAAAGTTGACTTTTTTTTCCTCCAAAAAAAGAAGAAACTTGTTGTCAATTAAAGAATCGAAAGAGAATTTATTTGGAAGGGACCATTATTGAATCTATTAGGGAGTTATTTTTGAATGAAGAATTCTTTTTTTTTTTTAAAGAGAGTTTTATTTTTAGAAGAGACAAGTTATATTAGAAAGGTTCGAAAGTTATTTTGGAAAGTATTTTAAAGAAAGGAGGAGTTAATTTTTAAAGAGTCACATATATAAACATCAACAGACTAAAGATATCTCGTCAACACTTTTAGAAGATTATTGACAATCCTGAAATAATAGTTTATTAGTGAAGAGTAAAATTAATTTTTAAGTTTCATAATATTTGAAGAAACATTATAAATGCCAAATTAAAATATTATCAATTTAGAAAGTTAGATTTTAATCAAAAATTCTAATTATTGAGAATTTTCGAATTTTCGATAGATTTTAATTATAGAGAGTGGAATCTCTTATATATGTAAAACTGTCGTCAAGTGTTGATGTGAAAATTGAAAGACCTTGAAAGCAAGACCTTGATTTAGGTTGAAGGGCCTGCACACGAAGAATTTGGAATTGATTTAGTGTTTTTTTTTTTTTTTATTTATTTCTCAAGCCATTTACAAGTTTTCCAGAACACTGTATGCGAAAAGTGATTGAACAAACTTTTTTTAAAAATTCTCATCGATCCTGAAATTTAAATTCTCAATGTTGATCGCGATATTGTAGATGAGAATTATTCAAGTCCAAACAGAATTCTTAAAAAGAAGCTAGATCTTAAAGAAAAGATGACAATTATTAATTGATTGAATCAATTTTAAATGATTACAAATTGTGAATTTCTAATTTCTAATTGCTGACTACTAATCGAGAACTGATTGGAAGTTGATGATTGATAATTGCTGATCAATAAGTGCTTATGAACAATTGAAGATTTTGAATTTCTGATTGATGAATGGTAATTGATAATTATTGAAAAACTATTGAATAAGAATTGCTATCGGAGAAACAATAATTCATAAACGGATATTGATTCATAATTCAAACTATACGAAAACCATTGATTATTTTCTAATTGATATCTAATGATTGATGATTTCTAATAAAAAATTATTGTTATAGTTCGCCAATCAAGAAATTACTATAATTGTAATAATCATTACAAACAATTAATTGAAAATTGCTTATTAATTTTTACATTTATTTTAAATAGTTATTGATTGAAGATCTAACAGTGTAAAAACAATATTTTAGAGATTCTCCAAAATTGAGATTCGAGAATCATAATTTAAAAAAAAATTTCAATCTGTTACAAAAATAACTGATTAAAAATCTCTTAGAAGAGATTTTGAAAACACGATAGAAAGCACAGAACCTGACTAATCAAATCTAATCAATCTTGATCGTTACAAAAAATCAGGACAAAAATTTAAACACAAAAATGCAATTAAGAACTGCGATTGTAAACCAGTAGTCAAGGTCTTTAATATAATTGCCATCCAATTAGAGATTTTTTTTTTTTACAGAATAATCTCGTCAAGTATATTCCTGTGAATGCATCAACAAAAAGAGCTTTAATTTAAAGAAACAATAACAGAAGATCAATAATCTCTTTTAAAAATTTGATCAAGAAGATTGAAAATATTTTATTGAAAAAGATTACAAGTAGAAAGATTTTAAAGGTTTTATTAGAAAAACATTCCAAAGGTTCAAGGATTAAGGAGACTTCCAAACAATTCAAGAAGGAAAATTCCAAAGTTCGAGAAAGGGAAATTCCAAACATTCCATAAAGAAAGACATTTTCCAAAGGCTTCCAACAATATAAGGAAGTTTTGGGAAGATCAACAAACAAACAAAAAAAAAAAAAATAGAAATTGCTAAAATGTCATCATTAGTTGAAGAGGATTTAGAATTAAATTGAAATAAAAAGATAAAATTTCATGAGCCATGTCTCAAAGACCAGAAACCTCAAATGAGGAGTCATACCTGTATTCAGGTCGACCCTCAAATTTACTAAAGACAAGTTTCTCCAATTCTCATTTGGAAAAACTCTATAGGCAATCATCACTTCAACAAAAAAGAAATGGTTTAAAATGTTTTCTCATCTCAGCATTAATTCACGATGTTTATACATTATTTTTACCCGAATTGGAATTGGTTATAAGAGGATTGGCAGTGATATTTATGGGACTTAATCTTGCACTATTGGCATGGGCACAACGTGGTATCAAAGCAAGGGGATATTTGTGGTTTATGATGCCTAATGTGGCATGGCAATTATTTACCGCACAAATACTAATTCAACTATTTCTAAAATCCACTGAAGTCAATCATCGTGATGGTCTTGGATGGATATTATTATTGTTGTATTTAATATTTGCAACACTTCCATTAAGATTGCCATTGTGTTTATTTTTGGCAGTGGGAACGGCTTTGGTGTACATTGTTGCAATTAGCGGCCTCTCCAAATCATCGTCAATATTATCCGCCTTTGACGTCCTGGTACGGAAATATATGTTTTATATATATAAGTTTCATACATATAGATCTTTTATACATTGCGTGTTGCTTTTGCTATGTATATATATATATATATATATATATATATATATATATATATATATATATGGTAGCCATTTTCGTTGCTGGGTATATATGTATAGTAAAACTTGCTATACAGTGAGTTTTATATAAAATTCTGACTTCCCTTTTCCTGACTCATTCCCTGAGTTTCTACCTTACGAAAATTAGGGGTTGTTAAACCGTTATCTTTTTACAAATCGAGAAGGTTGTTTGGGGGTTGAAATATATTGCTTCGAAAATATATTTCTCTACGCGGTTTTCAAAACAAAATGACTCCATGAGATATGAACATCTGATTTTTTTTGTTTTGACGATTTATCATTTTTCTTTTTTTTTTTTAATAATGCTTGGTTGATGATAAATCGAAAAAAAAAATTTTTAATGGATAATTTATCATAGAAAAAATAATGGTTTTGCTTTATGATTTATCATATCACAAAAGTTCTGTTTTTGTTCATAAAATTTTTTTAATGATTTATCAAACATTTAATTAATTTTTTTGTAGCTTTATGTTTCTATTTTCGATTTTTTGTTATTATTTTCAAGGATTTTTGTTTTTATATTAATTAAAATGAAATAAATTGTTTTAAATAATTGGACAAAAAAAAAAATGTTTTAAAATTTTGTTTGCAGCTTAACTACTCTAAAATTGTATTTATAAACATGAGTAGAAATTATGAAAAAAATGTTTTGTTTTACTTTTAATAATGAAAACAAAACAATGTACAATCTTTTTTATGTGTGTATAACACACTGGATAAACCTATATCTTTTTGGCCTTGATGTAAAAAAAAGAAAATCACTTTTTTTAAAAAACTTTTAATAAACGAATAATTGAATTTGTTTGTATTTTAAATGATTATTTTTAACTGCATCAATATACAGAAAAAGATAATTATCTATTGATAAAAATTAAACCGAAAAAAATTTATTCTAAAATTAAAAAAGTAATGTTTAAAAATATATTTTTTTTTGCCTAATTAAATAAAATATTTTAATAATTATATGAGAAATAGTTTCCATAATAAATATTCTAAAATAGGTGCCAAGGATATTTTCTCTTTAGAAAAATTATTAAAAAAAAAAAAAAAATTTCTAATAAAAGTTTTTGAAACAAAAGCTTCTTTTCAGAAAAAAAGTTTATCTAAACACATTTTCTTTATAGCAAACTGTAGTGTGTTTTTTTTAAAGATTAAAATGTTTCTAATTATTACCTACTTTTTCTTAAAATTTTGGAGCAAAACAATTAGTTGCATTCTTAGAATGTGCAAAGAGCATACATATATATAATCATATTACATAATGTGTGCTCTGATAATATATTCATTGCAATGAAAAGTTGAATGATTTATGGTTAAAAAGCCTGCGATTATATATAGTTACTATTATTATTATTATTAGTTACTATATATATATATATAGTTAATATGGATTTTATTATATATTAAGTTTATAAAATATTCATATACAAATTATTATTGAAAAAGACTAATATAAATTTATTGAAAATATAGACATTTCTCTCTGCAATATAATATTTTCCATAAATCTACAACGAGGGAGCAAAGAGAGAATACTTATTGCAAGTGAATAATCAATATATATATATATATGAGAGATTCTTTTTCAATCGCCCCAGCCCAAAAAGTCAATGTTCTGGGATTGGCTTCATACTTTGGTAAATTGTTGTCCTATATGATATTAATAAATCCCTAAAATATAAACTCATTAAAAAATGTTTGTAGAAAGTAGAGGGGGTTGAAGTTTTGACGTTAAGGGTAACATTGTCATTTTCAAATCCGTATAACTATGACAAAAGTTAATGGATTTTAATTTATCTATAATGAATTTTAATGCATTTTTCACGTACTGTTCAAAAATGTTTACAAAATTAAAAAAAAAAAAATTTCACCCTTTTTTTTCAAAATCAACCCTTATTTTTCGATTTTTAATGCATTTTTTACGTACTTTTCAAAAATGTTTACAAAAATTAAAAAAAAAAAATTTCACCCCTTTTTTTCATAATCAACCCTTATTCATTGGAAAGCTGAGGTTTTTTCCCATGAGCTATGTAAATATAAAAGTGGGACAACAATAATTTTGTGAGAAACATAATATTAAATTAGGCGGTGCCTACCTAAATCCTCGAAGATGATCTCCAGGTATACCCGTTATCGGCACCGCCTGCTTTAATATTCTGTTTCTCAGAAAATTATTGTTGTCCCACTTTCATATTTACATAGCTCATCGGAAAAAACTTCAGCTTTTCAATGAAATTAAAAAAAAAAAAAAAAAATACCCGAAGGGGTGAAAATCGAAAAATAAGGGCTGATTTTAAAAAAACGGGTCAAAAAATTTTTTTTTTAATTTTGTATACATTTTTGAACAGTACGTGAAAAATGCATTAAAATTTATTATGGATAAATTAAAATCCATTAACTTTTGTCATAGTTATACGGATTTGAAAATGACAATGTTACCCTTAACGTCAAAACTTCAACCCCCTCTACTTTCTACAAATATTTTTTTAATGAGTTTATATTTTAGGGATTTATTACTATCATATAGGACAACAATTTACCAAAGTATGAAGCCAATCCCAGAACATTGACTTTTTGGGCTGGGGCGATTGAAAATGAATCTCTCATATATATATCAAAATAAATACTTCATTATATTCTCTCATTACTTTTCATTTATCACTGTAATTAATTAATATTTGATTTTAAATTAAATTTCATTTTAATTATAACAGTTATTTCACGCGGATTCAAAATAATAATTTAATAATATTACGAAAAATTAAATTAATAAATTGAAATAATCCACTAAAGTGATTAAAATTTAAGGGGAGATTACGGTGACTTTGAGATTTTTTTCAAAGATTTTTTTTTATAGTAAAAAAAAAAATTTATTATTTAAAATTTTTTTATGATAAAATACGTTTTAAAAAGTCGAAAACAATTTTTGTTTTTTTTTAAACAATCTAATAAAAAATGGCTGCCGAATAAAAGTTTGTCGCACTTTTTCTCTGGAACAGTTTTAATCTAAAATGAAAAAACCAAATTTTTTTTTAATCTGTACTATTTTGGCTATCGTGTAAACTAGAATGAGAAATATTTATTGAAAAAAAAAACGATTGGCAGATTTTTTATTTTTTTCAATAGTTGAGATTTTTAATGATTTTTAAGAGTCAAAAGTCACATATATGTGTTCGTTACTTTCAGCCGAGTAGAGGCCGGTCAATGATGGTATGGGTTTAAAATAGAGTCATGCGATGTGAATAAACGAATGACAGTTTGATTTAGTTTCACGTTGTTACTTCCGGGAATATACTTTATAAAAGACAACAATACACGTACACTGACGCAGTAAAACCATAATAATTATCCCATAAAAAATCATTAGTTAGAATTTATTTTTAACAAATTTTACCATTACTGAATTTTTGGACACCGAATTTTAATATAGCAGAATTCTCATTCAACAGAATTTTAAGTGATTAGAATTTTTAAATGTCAGAATTTAACCGAATCTCCTTTTGTTCGAAATTACAAATGACAGAACAGAAAATTGTCAATAAGATTTCGGCGCGATTTCTTAAATTATCAAGAAAATTGTGATTGGTAAATATTAAAAATCGCGCCAAAATCTTTCTGTCGATTGTTTGTTCAGTCAATTGCAATTTGGGACAAATCAAAATTCGGACAAATGAAGATTCGGCAAATTAGAAATTCTAACATTTAAAAAATTGAAAAACTTAAAATTCTGTTAAATAAAAATTCTGCAAAATTAAAATTCGGTGTCTAAAAATTCTGTAATGTTCAACAAATCTGTTTAAAAAGAAATTTTTTGTTAAATGCTAATTTAAAAATAAAAATTCGTCTAAAAAATAATTATACCTAGTAATAAAATTGTGTAAAATAAAAATTCTAACTAATGATTTTTATGGAATTTTGAATTTATTTCCATTTTAATTTTATTTTAATATATTAGCACCATTTTTAATTTAATCATTCAATTTAATCAAACATTGTCAATAAATTAAATGAAATGAGAATTAATACTTATATATATTTAAAAAATATATTATATAAAATTAAAATTCTACCATATATAGTAGGGAAGAGTCAGTACGGTTGGGCCACGTTTTGACTTGTGGCCATAACTTCCGTTCTAAACCGAATTTTGGGTTTTCTCACGTATGATTGGAAAGATCTTTTTAAGTGCAACATTTTCTGTGAACAACAGAAAATGATTGGACTAAAAGTGTAAAAGTTATGGGCATTTCAAAAAAAAAAAATTTTGTCGTTACGGTCGGACCAGGGCTTCACGGTTGGGCCACAGTACAAAATCAATGTTATATGAAGAAAAATGATTAAAAATGTACCGCCACAGAAGAAACATAGTATTATTTTCATCCTTAAATCTGTATAATATTTGCCTGCAACAAATTTTACCCTAATTGAGGGTACCACCGTCTTTGTGAACTAGCATTTGTTAAAATAGTATTTTTCGCGCAATAAAGTTTATGCAGTGTTTTTTCTGTGTGTAAAACTTAGAAAAATTTTGAAATGCTCTTGAAAATGAGGAAATGAAATCTGAAATTGAGATAAAAAGCTCTGTGTCAACTTTTAAATAACATTATATTTTTATTGCACTCTATGACTGATTAGGTGCAAATTAAAATTCCTGCTGTTGATTTTTCTCTTTTTTTTCGAAGTTTGTCTGAAAATTCAAGAAAAATGACAAAAATTAATAATATTTAAATTTTTCCAATAAAATCCATTAGATTCACTTTAAAGAAACGTTCCAAAAACGTTTCATGTATGTCAAAATAAAGTATTAAAAGCGTTTTAAGAGAGGGATGATGTCAGGACGTATAATAATTGCAAAATTTTAAGTGGCCCAACCAACACTACATTTATTGCCCCAACCATCACTATCACGTCGTTTTACTTTTTTATTACACAGACAAAAAACACATGATACAAACATCAAATAAGGCATTACATTTTTAAAGAACACTCTAACGAACAAACTTACTCAACTTACTTTATTGTTTGCATCTTCCCCAAAAATCTTACAAAACGGGGGAGGGTACAAATTTAAAAAAAAAAATCTCATTTAAATTAATGAACGCCCCTAAAACGTTTTCAGAACACGAAACGTTTATAATGCGTTATTGCAGTAGACTCGAAATAATAATAATTGCAAAATTTTAAGTGGCCCAACGAACACTACATTTATTGGACCAATCATCACTATCACGTCGTTTTACTTTTGAATTACACAGACAAAAAACGCATGATATAAACATCAAATAAAGCATTACATTTTAAAAGAACCCTCTAACGAACAAACTTAGTCAACTTATTTTATTGTTTACATCTTCTTATTTTGTTCCATTCACTTTTTCGGACACCACAAACAAGTTTTCCTTTTAATCTTTACTGCACTTTTACAAAACACATCTGTACAAATTGGGCATTTCACTGAGACTTGCTAAAAGTAACGTGAAAAGTTTATTACCATCGCTAGTAAGTATTTGCATGCAAAGGTAGATGGCGCTAATGTAAAAGGGCTTTAAACGCAGTACTGGCCCAACCGAAAAGGTGGCCTGACCGTACTGACTCTCCCCTATATAATATAGAAGATAATCTTATTCCCTGCTCACCAAAGTTTAACACAATAAAGTTGTAAAAATTTTTCAAAACTTTATATTAAACCAAAGTTTTGATGTCCACTTGGTTTACCATTCAATTTAAGTTTACTAATTAATTATTCTCGGAAATTTAAAAAGCTTTTCCTTAATTATAAATGTATATATTATACTAGAGCAAACATTAGGAATTTTTTTTATTGAAATTAAAAAAATATTAGTAGTTTTAATTTTTTTTAATAATATTTTTATTTAATAATAGTAATTACTTTTTTTTACAAATTTTTGTTTACTTTTCTAATGAAAATTTTGGGTGAAAAAAATTATATTTTCTATAAAAAATAAAATGAAGACATATAAAAAATTTGAAAAGTAATAATTTTCAGGTTTTAACAATCTCATTATCAATTGGTGCTGTTCTTCTGGGTGTATCGACATATTCCCTAGGTGAATTTCAACAACGACGGGCCTTCCTTGAAACAAGACAAAGTCTCGAGGTTCAATTGATTATTGAAGAACAAAGCGCCGAACAGGAAAGACTTTTATTGAGCGTGCTTCCAGAACACGTGGCGGTGAAAATGCGTCAGGATCTTGGTGCCTCATTAGATACACAATTTAAAAAAATCTACATGTCACGGCACGAGAATGTTTCCATTTTATATGCTGATATTGTTGGATTCACCGCCATCTCGTCCACTTATAATGCCAGCGAACTCGTTAAAATTCTTAATGAACTTTTCGCCCGGTTCGATCAACTCAGTGAAAGGTAAAATGTTTTTTTTATTTTATTACATTATAAATCAAATTTATTTTTTTTAATAAAATAAATAGAAAAAACTATTTTTAAATTGAGATATTTGAATATTAATGTTGGATAAAATCGATAAATAAATAATAATAAATACCTGCTTTTTAAAAAAAAATTAATAAAAAATCAACTAATAATGAAAATTTAAAATAAATAGTATTTAAATAATTTTTGTGAAAAAAAAACAATTTTCTTGAGGAGAAAAATTTATTAATAAATTAAATTGAAGAAAAAGTATTATAACGATATGTTTTTCCTATTTCCTCTGAAAAGGAATTTTTAAGAAATATGGTTTCCTTCAATTTAAAAATTAAATAGTAGTATATATATATATATATATATTAAAAAGACCATTTTTATATGGCAGTTCATGGTAAATTAGGTACAATTAGGTTACAATTATATTCAAGAATCGAATAAATTGTGAAAAGAATTTTCTCAGTTGAATTTTTCACTTTGAAACTTTTCTCGTGGAGTGTTGGAATTGAGAAAAGCTACTTCTCGTATATCTGCAAATGTACTCACATCTTTATGAAACGTTTTAAGTTTCTTTCTCTCATTCGACAATTTTTTTTTTTTTTATATTCTCATTGCTTTTTCAATGACGAGTACCTTTTTATTTCAATCATTTATTTTATAGTTCAATTATATATTTACTTTAATAACCAAAAAATAAATAACCAGAATAAAATAAATTTTATTTGTTTATAAAAATAAAAAATATATCATTTTTCATTAAAAATTTTCTTTTTCAGTAAAATGTCAACAATATAATATTTTTTCACTAAATCACTTATTGCACTTTTAATACGAATCATTGTCGATGTTTTACCAAGACAAAATAGGTAAAAATAGTAACGATTTTCTTCATGACTTTCTGTTTTTAACACTTTTGTGCGAGCCGTAATAAAATAGGACAAACATTTAGTTTTAATCCTAGCACTTCTAAATATAATACTCAAAAACTTGAGAGAGAATTCATATTTATGATTAAAAATTAAATTGATTAATGTTCAACTGTTTCAAAGTGAAAAATATACTATGAAAAAGAAACAAAAATACACAAAAACGAGTTTATTCGATAATATTTCTAGCGATTTTTTTCATTATATAGGCTTATTAAATTACTCAGAAAATAATGTAGAATTAATATCTGAAAAAAAAACAAAGATGAGCGAGTACTTTTGGATTAAGGGGGAAACCACATTAAGAGGTTCATTTTTTTATGGATTTTTAAATATTTTTCTTGTGAGAAGAATTAATTAAAATTCAATGACATATCGATATAATTTTATTGCTGTTTTGAACAACGTTTGTAAATTTTTTTTGATCCATTTTAATGAAAAATACAGCCGTTTTGCAGTGATATAAAATTAAAATTTTATTATTATATTTATTTATTATTATATTTTTTAACTTATTTTCTAAGAATATGAATCTAAATGCAGTTGAAAATTATGTTTTAAAAATCATTAGTTAGAATTTTCATTTTATCGATTTTCATTTGTCATAATTATATTTGAGCCGAATTTTTATATGTTCGAATTAGTATTTTGCAGAATTTTCATCAAAACGATTTTTATTTTTGAAAATTTTTATTTGCTCGAATTTTCATTTAACATAATAGGCATTTTAAAGAATTATTATTTATTATTAATTATTATTTTATTATATCATTTGTTCGAATTATTATTTAATATAATTTTCATATAATCCACTTTTTATACTACAGAATTTTTACTTAACCGAAAACTCATTTAACAGAATTTCTAATTGATATAGAATTTTCATTTGTCCGAAATTGCAAATGACCGAACAAACAATCGATAGAAAAATTTTGGCGCGATTTTCAAAATCAACCAATCACAATTTTATGGATAATTTTTGATTAGTTGATTTTGAAAATCGCGCCAAATTTTTCTGTCGATTGTTTGTTCGGCCATTTGTAATTTAGAACAAATGAAAATTCTATATCAATTAGAAATTCTGTTAAATGAGTTTTCGGTTAAGTAAAAATTCTGTAGTATAAAAAGTGGATTATATGAAAATTATATTAAATAATAATTCGAATAAATGAAAATTCATTTGAAAAAAAATGCTATGCAATGAAATTCTACCCAATAAAAATTCTTTAAAATGCCTATTATGTAAAATGAAAATTCGAGCAAATAAAAATTTTCAAAAATAAAAATCGTTTTGATGAAAATTCTGCAAAATACTAATTCGAACATATAAAAATTCGGCTCAAATATAATTATGACAAATGAAAATCGATAAAATGAAAATTCTAACTAATGATTTTTAGAACATAATCATGCGGTCCCGTCCAAGTCCACCGTGAACTTTGTATATTTAAAAAAAAAATTTAATCCTTTTAGGATATAATTTATAACAGTCTATACTATTCGAAAATGAATTGACTTTTATTTTTTATAAGTGTTAGTGCGACTTCATAAATTTTGACTCTTATATGTAAGAGTTTCAATCTATTTTCTTATAATAGTTAAAAAAAATAACTTTTATTTAACTTTGAATATTGACATTTGACACAATAACAGTGTCAAGATTTATATATATATATATATATAAAATTAATCTTTGATGAACTGAAGATGCATTACAATGCACTTGTCGTATTCACGAATCAAGCAATGCACAAACAATACGTTTTCCTAAACAAAAGGAATAAGAGATATGGTTTCAGTTGTGTATATATATATTATATACTATTGTAAATACATATTAACAATATATATATATATATATATTTAATATTCTACTTAATGCTTGGTGTGTAGAAGATAACGTAACTGTAGGTAACTGTAATGCAATGAATGTGCCTCGTTTACAGGGTATCATGCGTGCATAAAAGTTTACCGTTCGATTGAGCATGATGTATGAGAGTGTGTGTGAAGCCTGAAATATTGTAACGATCGACTATCTATATCACCATTGTGAAACACCAACGCTTATACACAAAAATAGATTTCCCGCAGGTATGAATGGAAGTGGTTTTGTAACATGGTATATAGACACGAGGAATTTCTCTCGCTTCACTTCACCCTTACCAATGTGTGTCAATGAGATTTGATGACACGAAGAATCACGCCACCATAAAACAACCCTATAAAACTGAAAATGCCGAGATAAAACTTCATTTCGTGCAGAAGAAAAAAAAATAATAAT
This sequence comes from Leptopilina boulardi, assembly GCF_019393585.1. Taxonomy (NCBI): domain Eukaryota; kingdom Metazoa; phylum Arthropoda; class Insecta; order Hymenoptera; family Figitidae; genus Leptopilina; species Leptopilina boulardi. The sequence goes on along the minus strand of NW_026137701.1, from coordinate 66,388 downwards.
AATACACAACTACACGCGTAATTTTTTTTTCTTTTTTGCAAAGCGCTGATTAGAATAGATTTTTTTTTATTGATTTCTTCTTCTATACATGAGAAATAAAGTCTTTTAATATAAAATTTCAATTTTATTAATGTTTCGATATATTCTTTTCACACTGAAAAAAAAAAATGAGAAATTTCTAAGACGCATGAATAAGTTGTAAAGTTCTCTTTTGTTAGAATTTTCTTTTAGTCGCACTTTCATTTCTTTGAATTTATTATTTATTAGATATTCAAACCAATCAATTTTCTATATTAAAGAATTTTTTTTTATATATATACCGTTAACCTGGTAAAGATTGTGTCAAAAGACCTGATTTTTTTTCTCATTTCTTTTGTCGTAAAAAATTTTAAATTGGTTTTTAAAAAAAAATTTAAACTATTGGAAAACGTAGTATGAACATCCTTTCAAAGGTTTCCCCCAAGTTTTACTATGCCAATTTTAGTTTTGTCGGAGTTATTTAAACTTAATATTTTTCAAATATTTATTTTTTATTTTGTCCCAAACTTACCCAGAGAATTTTTGGTTGTTTGCATTTTTTTTAAAATCTCCTCACTAAAAATAAGTAAACTAAATATAGATATTTGTTATAAATAAGTAAAAACCTTGTAAGCTTCAGGTAAGGTCGAGGTAATATAAAAATGTCCGCCATACAGTAAGCTTACACAGTAAGGCCATAGTAAACTTACATGGCAAAGTCACTGTAAGGTTACAGTAAGCTTACACGGAAAGTTTTCAAAGGTATCAATAAATAATTTTTTTAAAATATTTATGCGTAGTAGCTTTCTATGGCACTTACGAATGCGCAGTAAATTTTTTTAAGCAAACCCTACCGGGGTTTTTTATATAAATGGCAAAATAAATATAATTGTGCAAAACAATTTATTGTTTACTGTAAGTTGATAAATTAATACTTTGTTATTTGTTAGCAATTAATATAAGCTTACCGTGTAAGCTTACTGTAACCTTACAGTGATCTTACTGTGTAAGCTTACAGTGCCCCTACCATGTAAGCTTACCATGACTTTACCATGTAAGTTTACCATGGCATTACTGTGTAAGCTTACTGTATGGCGGACATTTTTTTATTACCTCGACCTTACCTGAAGCTTACAGGGTTAGCTTATAAAAATTACATGTAAGGTTGAGGTAGGCTTACAGCAATATATTGTGCTGTGTGGGTTACTGCAAGCTTCAAATATGTCTCACCTGACCCAAGCAACACTGAAAAAAATTCCTAACCCCCGTATGCCAGGAATTGACTAATTTGCCTAGTTACGAGAGGAACCCACTAGGCAATCTTGGTCAAAGTTGATTTCGACAATTAGTGGGAATGACTAGGGAAGCTTATCAGAATAACCAGGTATCTTAGTTACATTGGCTAGAATCACTTTGACTAATTAAACTTTAGCAAAATTGACTATAGATACATGCGATATTAACCAAACATCTTAGTTAATATAACTAGGAAACAAGGGGTCAATTCTACTAAATCGACTTTGACAATATTAACCAAGCTATATAACTATGAATTGACTAGGATGCTCGGTTACGCTGACTAGATTTAAAGTTACTATGGTTAATAGTCATTAATGGGAAGCAAATTTTTTTCAGTGAATATTGCGCGGCAAGCTTACATGCTATCTGGTATTAAAAATGAAGTATTAAAAAAAATTTTATTGATCCCAAACTTACCCTGGTTGAGGGTATTTAAACATTTGTTCCATTTATTTAACCAAATAATTTTTTATTTTAGAGATTTTTTATATATCTAAACATTCATTTGACAGAATTCTAAAAGTAAACTTGTTGACAAAATGAAAATTTTGGACCTATCAATTACATGCTGTGATTGAAATTTTTTCCAGTACAGTAATATTTTCAAAACTATTTTTTTTAAACAAACTGACATTGAGATAAAAAAAACATTTAAACTGATAATAAATTTTCGCGTTATAAAAAAAATTGTCAAACAAAAAAGGTTACTAAAAATAATGTCCTGCAGGAAATCTATCAACATAAAAAAAAACATCTACTTTATCTCTGTCCAATTATTATATCGAAAGTAAATTGGAAAATGAAAGAGCTAACCAGAGATGAATTTTTGCCGGAATGTGCTAATCATAAAAAAAATCTACTAAAATTCGGGAAATGCATGAAATTCCAGTGGTATAATATATGATCGATTAGAACACGTTATACGAGAGAGAGAGAGAGAGAGAGAGTTCAGAAAATATTTAAATATTCCATATATTCAGAGGACAAAGTTTGTGAAGTAAATTTTTTGTTTTTTTTCCCTCTCCAAAGGTATGAGCAGCTGCGTATAAAAATTTTGGGTGATTGCTACTATTGTATAAGTGGAGCACCTATTGAGAGACCTGATCATGCCGTCCTTTGTGTTCACATGGGACTTTCCATGGTGGATGCAATAAAATATGTTCAACAAAAAACCAAAAGTCCTGTCGATATGAGAGTGGGAATTCACACTGGAGCTGTACTTGCTGGCGTTCTTGGTCAACGACAATGGCAATTTGATGTTTACAGCAAAGACGTTGAACTTGCCAATAAAATGGAGAGCAGCGGAATGGCTGGGTAAGAATTTTTTTTTCTGATTTTTTCAAATTTTCAAAATATTTATTTATTTGTAATTTACTAACAATGCTCTTTAATACAATATAAAATTTCTACAATGTATTCATATCACGGAGAAAAATGAGATTGTTGTGCAAACAATTTTTGGATTGCTGTCAGTAGATTTGTTGATGTTAAAATTCAAAATGTTAATATTACAATTCGGATTGTTGTTAATACAAATTTATGTTGTTTTAACAACAATACGAATTTTTTATTGTCAGTTTTGTTCAGTTTGCAATTCCGTACAGTTGCAGAAGCAAACTCTCTGTCGATTACTGATGGAACAATCCGGATTTGTTCAGCCGACAGCTTTATTGTTCTATGTCACGTGGTCATCTTGAATTCTCGCAAATTGGCGTGCAGATCGTCGCGTCGTTTGCTTCTGGCACATATGCTACTTTTGCTTTTTCTTATTAGTTTTTTTTAAATGACAAAGTGCTGTTAAATAATGAATCCGGTTAAAGTGAGAAATCTATTGCAAGTGTAGTGTATGCACACAGAGAAATGTTTTATTTGAATTAAATAAAATATATTTGACTTAAATAAAAATGGATATTTGTCTCAGAGTCTACTAAAGTTTTCTTTGTCTCAAATAAATTTTTATATTTAAATTTGAGACAAATAAATTTTTATTTGCTACAAATATATTTTATATTTAGAACAAATAAATAAAAAGTTTTGAATGTAATATATTTAATTGCAAAATTGCCTGGTATTCAGCCAAATATTCTGGAATTGATATAATTAAAATTTATGATTCAAATTGAAAATCTTAAATTTTTACATTTCGTGGTTATTTTTTTGTATGTTCCGTGGATATTGTTGAAACATAACAATTTCCATTTCTCTGTGTCAATGATAAGTTGATTTGAATTCTGCTTCACATTTGAGACACAACAGGGAGAAAGGCACTCAAAATAAAAGGAAAGTGTGATTTAATTAATAAACACTCGCGAATAAAAACATTTCTTTAATTATCCTGAAATTAGTATTTGTTTTAATCAAATGATAATCAATCCTTGTACAAACAAATGCTTGGTCGCGTTAATCTGTCACCTCGTTTTCACTACGTTCGACATCTTTAAAGTTATATCGTATACAGTATTCTGCGCATGCTTGCGTTGAACTCGAATAAACTTTTATTTGAATTAAATATATTATTTATTTGCCACAAATGTACCTTTTTAAAAAGTACTAATAAAATTGTTTATTTGTAAGAAACATATACGACAATTTCAAATAAACATTTATTTATTTAATTTAAATAAAATATTTATTTGAAATAAATAAAAATGATTTAAATATGCGTTTTTATTCAAAACTAATAAATTTTTTCTCTGGGTGTGGATGAAGAGACAATTTCATCGTTTATCGGTAAGTTATACTCGGTTACTATTGAACATAACCTTACCTTAAAAAATACAAAATGTATATTAAATATTATTTAACAACAAATTTCAACTCAAAATAATTTTTTGGTTTGAGGTCAAAGAATTTGATTCAGAAGCTGCATGTTCCACAGATTTTAATGCAAATGAAACTGGTGATATGACCTACGGAAATCTGCTATCGATTATTTCAGAAGGCGAAGAAACTGAACAAATTGTATTAGACGGATCAAAGCTTTGTTAATAAAAAAAATTGTATTGCCGATTTAACAATTTAGTTTTGTTATTTCAACTGTTCCATAACAATTTTCTTTGTTCATCAAACAATTCTGTTTGTTCACCGAACAATCCCATTTTAACAATTTTTTTTGTCCCAACAACAAATAGAACTGCTGATTCTATATTGACAATCCGGAATTGTAGAGTGGACTTAATTTTAGAATCCAATAATAATTAATGCATTATTATTTCAAACTTCTCGGTTACAATGTGAACCTTCATCAATGAATTTATATTGTCTAAACTAACCAATAAAATGCAAATAAGAATTTTTTTTAACAATCTTGAATATATGTGATGCATCACGGTAAAAGGGACCTTATAGCTGTAAAAAATGTTAGGTTATGTTTGTGATTTTTAGAGTGAAAATACAAATGCTATAAACCACTGATTTTTAAGTCTTGCTTAGATTCAAAATGTTGAATAAAAATTGATTTTGATTTTACATAAATAATTATAAAAATAAACATTTATAATTAAGATTAAAATATCATTAAACATAACCTAAAAATTTTTTCAACTAAGGTCCCTTCCAGCGTCACATTATTACCTATAGAAAAATAAAAATATATTTCTCATCAAAGGATCAATAAAAAATACATTATATGAATTCTTATTAATCTAATAATTTTCCAAATTATTGTTATAATGAAATTTTTTTTTACAATTATTTTGAAAAAATTTGTTTCATTAGATTTGAAATATTTTTAAAGTTTTTGTTTACAATTTTGTTTCCCTCAATGATTCTATGCTTTGTTATCGTTTTTCCTTAAATGTATTAGGATAAATATATATATATATATATGTGTGTCAGTGTGAAACTTGAGTGAAACAACTATGTCAGATGAGAGAAAAAAGTTGTTCGCTTTCAGAAATGTTATAATATATAGGAGGAAAAAAAAGTGTGGGTGCCATCGTATATATAAGTAATAATTAAGGATCAAACTCTGAATTGAATTTCATATCGGAAACAAAAATAAATATAGAGGATAATTTAGGAATTGAATTGAAAAAAATATAGATTGTATGGTGTTTGACAAAATAATAACTCTTGTTTGTACACGGAAATATTTTTCAGAAAAAATTGAAAATAAATAATTAATAGAAAATTGTTTAGAAAGAAAATTATGTTTAATAATAATCACTCTGTACATATAAAATTTGTATATAAATTTTAATGGGAAGAAAAAGTTTTAAAATAAGTAATGAAGTAAAATTACCTAATATAAAAAATAATTTTCTCCAAAACTATGATTTAATATAAAATATAATGCAATATCATTCAATTATTTTTTATTTAAACTTTCTTTCTTTTTAGTAAACTTTTTATTACTTTTGATATTTGCAAAAAAAGAAATAAGTTATTAGGGTTCATGATGAGAGGAAAGTTGAGGGAAAAAGTTTTTGCAATATCGTCCACGGAATGTTTTTGGGAAAGTACCTATATATATGGGCGATTCCACGTCAAATTTACAATCAAATTTTTAATTCGGCCAAAAACATTTTTTCTTCATTCCTTATTGAAAAAAAAGGATACGTATTTTTTTTTTTTTATGGCCAAATTTTCTCGCTATGAATTTTTGAAATTTTAGATTTTCAAAAGTAGACTTATTTTCAATCACATGTATCTTTAAAAAAATGTTTTTGGCCGAATTAAAAATTTGATTGTAAATTTGACGTGGAATTGCCCATATGCGTTTTATGATTTTTTTTCCAAACAATGAATTTTTTTTTTTTTTTTTTTTGAAAAAAAGAAAAATACTTAATTGAAAATACTTTTAATACTATAATCTAATAATAAAATTTCATCAATTCTTGCAGTAAAAATAAAGAATAAATATTCAATTATTTTTCTAATGAAACTCAAGAATAAATTGAATTTTCTTTTGATGTAATTTGCTTATTTTACTAGTATATATTGTTCATTGAAGTTTAACAATTACGTATGTATGGAGCTTAAATTAGTTAATTAACAAGTTCCAATGTAATTGAAAAAATAAACTCGATTGAAAGTGGATTGAAAACTTTGAAAAGTTCTTTCCTGATTTACATTCATTACAGAATTAATCAAGTTTTGCGAGATTCTCTTGACTTCCTTTTTTTTTTGTTTCAAATTCAATTATCCAACTTTAATATCAGATGACATTTAACAAGTTGTTGATACTTATATTTACTGTTTGTCTTACAATTGTTAAACGTGTTTTTTAAAAACTAATTTGGATATAAAGAAACAATAAAATAAAAATTGAATTCTTCAAAATATTTCAACCATAAAAATAAATACTCAGGTATGAAAAATAAATTTAAATATTAATCGTTACTTTAAATAAAGAATAAAACTAATAAAGTTAGTTTATGATTTAGTATCAATTTTATATCTTTATAAACTTAGGATTCTAATTGTTAATGCTTATTTATTAATATAAATTAGGACATTAAATTTTTCATAAATACAGTATCTTTAGTTTAATGAATTTCTAAATAAATAATAATGCAATTTCTTTTGATTGATAATACACAAAGGGGAATTTCATTAAAAAATTCTGATTAAATATACTTTTCTTATTATTATGAGGTAAAGAAACGATAAGAAAAGCAGTTTCATCGTCCAATCAGAAACTTTCCAATTCTCTAATCTAAGCATCAAATTTACGTTTAATAAAAGTTTCTTCTATATAACCGCAAAGACCAAAACTTTAACTCTCAAGTTGTAAGAACCAGTGAGAGTAGGGTTGAGACTGTGAGAACCTCTTGGGAGTTTCCCTTTAAGTCAATTTAGTCGAGTCCTTGCGGTAGGATAAACATATATATATATATATATATAGAAAAAGGGTGGTTACGTGTTTGTTGGGTTTGATACAAGGGGAGAGAGACTGTATAAGAGGAAGTAGAGATAAGGCAAAATCCGTTTAAATATATATAGATTATAAGTATATATTATATATATTTAGAAATTTTTAAATATTCTACAATTTTTTTTTCTATATTCATGTATACAAGTATCTCACGGTTGTTACTTTTAAGCTATAAAAGACTTGCTAAGTTACTGTTAAACGATATTTCTACAGTGTGAATAGCTTCCTCGTGAACGGTATAATTCCTTTCGAATAACCTCGCCAAATAGCATTATAATACATAGGTCGACAATTTTGGCTATATGCCAATTTATATTTGTCCATCGTATTTGAATATTAGCGCCAACAATGAGATTGACTACTTTATTTAATGAAGTCCTCTAATTCGGTTTATGTGAAAAAAAAAAATTCTATAGGTAATTTTTTTAACTTTTTCAATAATTAAGGTTCTTTTTTATTGTAGACTATTTAATAATTTAATAATAAAATTCGTAAATTGTAAAAAAAAAAAAAAATTAAGGCATAATATTTGATAAACTCAGAAAAAAAATATTATGTCCGGCTAATTAAAATTTTCTTCAATATGAAAAAATTAATTTTTTCTGACCAAAACACTATTTTTCTCCTTAAAAGTGAAGAAAACTCAATTCTTGTTACAAAAGTACAATAATTAAATAGAAAATTATTTTTAACAAAAGAGTTTTGACTTTTATTTGTACTTAATAACTTCTGTCTGGCCATATCTATCATTTACTACTTAAAGTGGAAAAAAAACCAATCTTTCTAAACAAATAAATAATATAATTTTTAATTTTTAAGAGAAAAAGTTTTTCTCTGACGCATTAAGTTTCTTTACTTAAAAATTCAATTGTGTCTGACTATAACAGTCTCTTTCTACTTAATAGAATAGAAAACTAGTATTTCTAAAAAGAGCAAAATATTCCATGAATTTCTATATATGGAACACAATCATTTGTCTGGTTAATTATAATTTTCTGCCTAATGACAAATTGAATTTTTTCTGACTAAAACAGTCTTTATCTAGGGTAACTGCACCAGTGGTGGATCAGTTAAGCCCCTTAACTTTCTTATTTTGACTTTGAAGTTCTGTATAGGTTGCTTTTAGACAAATTCGAGGTTATTCTTCATAGTATTATGGACCAGATAGTTCCAATAGACATTTCCTTCAAGGTTGGACTTGATTTTGACAACTACGTTTACTTTAATGCTCCATCAAAGATAATTTGTCAATGATCCTATTCTGGATCACTGTTTGCACCAGGCATGGTTATAGATTGCTCCAGTGGTGGATTACTTAAAAAATCATACTAAAAAACATTGCATTTTAAAATTACGAGACTGAGACGTTTTGCAACTTTTATAAGGCTTTACGGACAGATTTTCAAATTCACTTTCCTATCCATATCCCCTCCTCTTTCATTTCTATAGGTATAATGTGACTAAATATTAATTAATCATCTTTTTATTAGAATTTTTGGTAATAAATAAATAGAAACTCTTAAAGCTTCAGTTTCAATGATAAATAACATTTATTAATTCTGGGTATTTTAATTCAACAAAAATTTAACAATTTGAAATCAGGGGGTCGATTACGTAACTTTCCCACTTCCCACATTTTACATCCCACATCCCACATCTCACTTCCTACATTTTACATCCCACTTCTCAATTCCCACATCCCATTTCCCACATCTCACTTCCCACATTTTACATCCCACTTCTCACTTCCCACATTTTACATACCACTTCCCACATCCAACATCTTGTGGGAAATGGGAGAGATGTGAGAAGTGGGATATAAAAGGTGGGAAGCGTGATAAGAAAAGTGCAATGTACAATGTGAGATGTAAAATGTAGGAAGTGAGATGTGGGATTTGGGATGTAAAATGTGGGAAGTGAGATGTGGAATGTGAAATATGGGAAGTGGGATGTGGGAAGTGGGATGTGGTATGTGAAATATGGGAAGTGGGAAGTGGATATGAAATATGGGAAGTAAGAAGTGAGATGTGAAATATGGGAAGTGGGAAGTGGATATGAAATATGGGAAGTAAGAAGTGAGATGTGAAATATGGGAAGTGGGATATGAAATATGGGAAGTGAGAAGTGAGATGTGAAATATGGGATGTGGGAAGTGGGATGTGGGATGTAAAATGTGGGAAGTGGGATGTAAAATGTAGGAAGTGAGATGTGGGATTTGGGATGTAAAATGTGGGAAGTGAGATGTGGGATGTGGGAAGTGGGAAAGTTACGTAATCGACCCCCAGGTGTAAACAATTAATAAACTTTTGAATTAGTGTTAACTAAAATTTAACTCATAAAATTTTCAATAAAACAATGCGTCAACAGGCGAAAAGTAGGACTGATCCACCACTAGATTTTGTTACTTTTTTGGTTCCAGTCGTGGATCACCCCAAAACAATGGACACGCGCTACTTACAGACGTAAATATTGTTCTCAGGGCTCTATGGGGATGAAACGAAATGCCTCCTATTGTGAAAAGAATTAAAAATTGTCCTAAAATGACTCCAAAGCTTTCTATTCCAAAATATACTCTTAACTTACATGCTAAGGAAAACTCTTGTTTTCTGTCACCACTTTAGTAATTGTTGTCCTGCTTTCTTCGCGATGAATTTAAAAATTTTTTTAAATTGTAATATTGATCTGTATAACTTTCTTAACAATTACCGACACTTGCGGTTCATTTACTTACAAACGTGTAAACACAAATGACCATTTTTCTCGCAGTTGATCCACCACTGGTGCATGATCCACCACTGGTGCAGTTACCCTATACTTGAAAGTACAAAAAAATTTATATTTTTTTTAACCTGTGCGTAATATTTGATAAAATCAATTCAGAAAAGTTTTCTATCAACTAATATTAATATTTTCTATATATTACTTTTAAGATATAAATTCCGTCTGACTAGATCCAATTTTTTCTACTTAAAATGCAGCAATGTCATCTCTTTAAATTACACTGAAAATAATAAAGTTTTAAAATGAAAAGAATATTCGGTTTATAATTTTACATTTTATTTTCAATTTATGAATATTCATCCTATAAAAAAGACGATTTTTTTTCTTGATTTGCGAATATTCTGATTAAAAGATAAATTTAATCATTCTTCTTTTATTGATTAGAGAAATTAGGAATAATCTAGTGCCTATATGTATATAGTATATAAGATAAAAAGTTGCTTCAAAAGAAGACGAATCTTCTTTTAATGAGAACATTTTTTTTTGGTATATATAAGAATAATATTAGATTAAATTGTTTGACAAAAAAAGTTTTGCTTGACAGATATGAACTATTTCTATTTATTGGAGGGTCAATTCTGCCTGACTGAATATTTATTTTTCTACTTAAATTAAGAGATATAAATATATTTATTAATAAAATATTTATATATACTCGTTTCAAAAAATATTATTTGTCTTTGTTAATTTTCTCTTTTTAAAATCAGGCAAATCATATCTTTTTTTTACTTGAAATCTAAAAAAAAAAAAATTTGTCATTTTTCATTTAAAATAAAAAAAACTGATCTTTATTAATAGAAAAAATATGCTCATTTTACATAATTTAGACTATTTGTTTCAAATACAAAATTTTTTTTGACGCAAATAAAATTTCTATTTGAACTAAATAAATATTTATTTATCTCTGAGATAAATATATACTTTTTCTCTGAATGTAAAGGGTCAATCTAAAATAATAAAATAAAACTTATATTTCAACAAACAAAATATTTATTTAGCTTTGAGATAAATTTTTTTTTTCTATATGTTAAATTATAGAGGGTCAATTTTGTCTTACTAAGCATATATTTTTCTACTTAATAGCAAAATAAATGTTTGCAATTTTTCTTTTCTTTAAATCTACATTTTTTTTAATTTATAATTTAATGAATTATTTATTTATTTTAAAATGTAATAAAATAATAGAAATAAATATAGGAAATAAAATTCACATATGATAATAATTTTGAAATAATGAAAATACAATGTAATTGAATTACAAGAGGATTCCATTTATTGATATTTTTTATATATATATGTGTCAAATTCATTTTATATATATATATATATAAATGACGTGAAATTTATTATCTCTTCAACAGGGAAATCGATAGTGCGTGTCGTTATATAGTGCAAATAAAAAGAATATTATGCGAATAAAACTGTTGTAAAAGTTTGATATATAGATATGGAACACATTACATAGATTGCACTTTACCTTTATATTGACTTTCATTTAATTTAGGTTTCAATCTCACACACTGATATTCAGTATCGGTTTTATTACTATAAGCGATATTCGGAAAGATTATTTTTGCACTAATCACATCTTTTTTTTCAATTTCTTTATTTAATTTGATTTTTTTTTTAAATCTCTAAACCTATATAGATGAGTTAAAAACAGTTTTTTATACTAAAATCTAAATGGTGTTCATTGAATAATTTCTCAATTTAATCATAAAAAATTTAATTGAAAAAAATCTGATTTTTATTTTTGTTCTTTATATATACTGGTTCAATAACGCAAATGAAAACTCCTGTTTTCTGGTTATTTAAATGAAACTCTATTTTTAGAATGTCCATTAATAAATTGAAATGAAATTAGACTTGTGTTATATACGGGGTCTCTTTTAATGATTCAAGATTATAACTTCTGTGTTTGATAGCGGATTAATGAAGCTTCAGAAACAAGTGATTACACTTCACAAGATTTACCTTTGCCATTTATTTATAGTTGTTTAAACAATATAATATTACAAGTATAATTTGATTTGTCATTTAATCAATATCATTTCCAATTAAATTTATTTTCTGATTATTTTTTGTATTTCGTCGCCAAAAATTTAATATATATTTAAGGTATAAGTGTACTCGTGATAAGAAAATCAATCAATAAAAAAGTTCAACGAGATAGATATATCGTTATCAAAAAGAGACATATTTTATAATTGCGGAAAATAAAATCTCTATAAATAATTATTTTTCCAAATTATAATAAACAAATTCTTTAAAAAATATTTTTATAATTAATTATTATCTATAATATTTGTATTTGTGGTTTTTAATATTTGGGAAATCAATATTATTGTAAAAATTTTTTTTCTACTGATCAATTTTCTTTTAAATTATTAACGTCCATGTTTAGGTAAGTGGAAACAAATACAGGACTGTGGAACAAATACTGAATTTTAACGTTAAAAACTATTAAAAAATTAATTTGTTTAAATAAATTTTTATAAACAAATGGAAAAAAAATCGAAAATTACAAAAAAAATAGATGACGCCATTTGATTTTACGGGAAAAATTACTAAAGAAATATACATAATATTCCAACTTTTTTCAACTCAAAAAAAATTTTTTTTTTTTAATTTCATTTCATTGCAGAAGGGTACATATATCCAACGCTACTCTGAGCTTCCTAAACGATGAATTTGAGGTGGAACGAGCTTTCGGTGAGACTCGCGAGGAGGCACTTCAAAAAGCTGGCCTCGTCACGTACTTTATAGTCAGAGCCCTTAAGCAATTCAAGCCAGCTTTGACCAAAAGTCTCGCATCGCTGGCCGATGCTGAATATTCACATAATGTCGTCTCTGACACTGATGGTAGAAACAAAGAGGATTCTGAAGATTTTAGACTACGACTTCGCTTGGAACTTGACAGCAGAAGTATGTTTCATATATATATATATATATATAAATAACACAAAAAAATCTAAAAACAAAACAAAAAAATCCCTCTCATTATTCAACCTACATTTCCATTTCTCCAAGAATATATTATAAGCTTGCTCTCATTATTATAAAACCACTTTTTCAAAAAAAAAAAAATACATATATTTTTTTCATTACAAGGTGAGACAAATTATTCTTTTGTCTTTATTTTGAAATTAGTGGGAAAAAAATAAATTTTTTTTTCTTAGTAAAGGAAAATAATATCCAAATTTTTCTTGGGGTATTATTAGGACGCATGAATATTTTCTACATTAGAAATTGTTGGAATTTTTTGTGATATCGAATTAAAAATTATCGAATTTTTATTTATCAGAATTTTATAAAGTTGATTTTATAATGATCCTAATTATCAAATAGAAAATTTTTTAATTAACTACATTTTAATTTAATACTTTCTAAATTTTAAATTAGTGTAAACGCAGCTACACAGGAAAAACAAAGTGTTATTTTAACAGCAGAATTGGTGTTAAAATAACACGCAACAAATTTTACCCTAAATCTTGGTTAAATCTTATGGGTTTTAGCATTGAAGAAAATTACCCGCAACAAAAATAACACCAGCTTTTTTCTGTGCACCGCGGCGCGGTATGAGTCGACCGCCTCGTCGCGCGCGCCGACATAAGATATTTGACATTTAATATCTTGAAAACAAACAAAAAATCGGCATTTGGCCGTCATATTGGATCCGCCATTTTGAATTTTGAAAAACTGACACCCGATTCGTAATCAGCAACCCCAAAAACCCCCGAGTAACGAGTATTAAGTGAATTCGATGAGTTTTAAAAAATTCGTCCGCCATATTGGATCCGCCATTTTTAATTTTGAAAAACTGACACCGGATTCGTAATCAGCGACCCCAAAAACCCTCAAGTAAGAAATTTCAGGCAAATCTGATCAATTTTAAAAATTTTGGTTTTATTGGGTAGTTTTTGATATTTCTTTTTACCCTTGTGGAAATTTTTTGTTACTTATTTTTTTTACAATATTTGTAAACATATGTAATAAAACATTAAAGGGTTAATAAAAGTTTTGTTAAATAAGAATTTTGTATATATATATATATATATATATATAGAAATTCTGTTAATTTCGTTAATTTTCATTAATAATGAAAATACTGTGTTATATGTGGATATTTGGATAAATAGAAATTCGATAAAAGAATAATTCTGATAAAGTTTAGTTAAATATGAAAATTTTAATAAATTAGAATTTAATTAAACAAAAATTCTTTGATATGAAAATTCGGTTCATTATAAAATCTCCTTTATACAATTCTGTTTACTCTTGAACGCCTATAGTGTGGTTTCAATCGAAACCATCATTTAAAAATTCATAACTTTGTCAAAAATTGGAATATTTTTGTATTCTAATAAATAGAAGTTATCACAAATTTATAATACTTGCGCAAGAAACATTTATACAGTTATGAATGAAAATAAGATTTGCAACAAAATAGTAAACTATAAAATTAAGATAGTTGAAATAAATACTCGCTGGTTTTTGGGTTAGGTTTTTCAAAATTCTAAATGGCGGATTCAATATGTCGGACAAATTTTTTAAATTCATTGAATTTACTTGAAACTGATTACTAAGGGGTTTTTTCGGTAACTGATTACGAATTCTATGTTAGTTTTTCAAAACTCAATATGTCGAATTCAATATAGCTATAAAAAATTTTTTTTAAATTGACACGTTTCAGTTGAAACTCGTTGCTAGGGGGTTTTTGGGATCACTAACAATAAGTACAAAATTTAATATTAGATTTGTAATCAGCGACACTGAAAATCTCTGAGTAACGAATCTGATGAAATTAAAAAAAAATCCGCCATTTTGAATTTTGAAAAATTAACATCGGATTCATATAATCATTAGCGACCCTAAAAACTTCTAAATGTAAGAGATGACAAAATTTACATTTAATTGTAAATTGGATAATTTTTAATTCGAAAATTGTTGTAATTCAGAAATATAGAATTTCTTTTTTAATGTAATTAATGTTTGTTAGTTGGAGGTACGGAGTTGAAAGGTCATGCTTCGTGGTTAACTCTACATTTCAAGGATCAACAATTGGAGAAAGGATTTCATAGTGCAGAAGAGGCATTTTCACCACTTTCGGTGTTGGGAGGACCTTTAGTGTTAATATGTTCAGCTCCAGTATGGAAATTTCAATATTCAAGTCGATTCACATATGGAGGTGTGGCAGTAGTCACGCTCTATGGAATTGTCTTGGCAGGTGCAACTTGCCTTGGAAGCGCCGTGAGAGCGAGATGGCTTCGAAGGATTTTGGCTCTCCTTATGATATTTTCCCTCGCCATATTCGTGCTCCTCGACATGGTAAGTACAAATTTCTTATTAACATTCATGTCCTCATGTTCCATTTTCCTCTAACTTCCTTTAAAAGTGAAGAAATAGTGCAAACTCCATCCAAAATACATTAATATTCCCTCAAATTCAAAGTTTTACAGAAAATAATAAAATTTAAAGTTAATAAAATATTTTACAATTATATTCCAAAAAGAAAGAAAATTATAGTTTAAATTTTGAAAAATTGTACATTTTTTTCCAATTATCCAATATTTAAAATGAAAGAGAATTTTGTAAAATGAATTTAAAGCTTTAATATTGTGAAAATTAAGGGAACTTGTAAACAACAAAAGAAGTAAGAAGAGAAGATGTTATCATGATTCCCTTTGGAGCATCTTTTCATGTGATGCTGTCTGGTGAGATTAAATTATATATGCACCTGTAAATAGGATGAAAATAACTTATCTCGATGTTCCTTACTATAAGCACATGAAGGGAATTTTCTCAAGGACTCGTGAACTAGACTGAAGCGTCTTATATATACTTGATGACAATCTATCTCTTTCTATATAAACCATTACTCATCAAGCTCTCTTCTTTCAAAACAATAAAAAGAGGGATGCTAGACTATTGTCATATATAAAGAAAAGAGAACTTCTTAAGAAACAACCACTTATAATCAAAGATCATGCACCTTTAATTAAGTTTAATTTCTAAAAAGAATTTATTACAACAAATTTTTTATTTTCTTTTCATTTTCTTTTTAATTTCTTTTTTAATTTTCTTTTAGAATTTTTTAAATAAATTGTGAAATTTTGATAAATTAGAAATTATTGTAAAAAAAATATTTTCTAGTATAAATTTTTTTTGTATTTTCCTAAATTGAAAATTAGTTTTTTATGATAATCGCAAAACTTGAGAAAAACTTTAATTAAAATTATATTCGTATTACTATATAATGACAATTATAATTTAAACTTTCGCCACATTATTATAATATTCTACTGAAAACATACTTTTGCTTCAGTGGATTACTTTCTCAGGGAAAATAGTTCATTGGGTCAATCCGATTAAACTCGAATAGAGGATAATTTCTTAATCCAATGTTAATTATGTTAAACCAGTATTTTTAGTCCGATCAATTATTATATTGACTTTGTCTCTACAAATGTTATAATTTTATGCATTTGTTTATATATATATATATATATATATAGGGCAAAATTTCTCAAGTGATACAATAGCAAAAATGTGAACATTAGTTTTTTTGAAGAATCATAATTATTGTATAAAAGGGTTAAAAAAAATTGTAACCCATATGTTTTCAAAAGATATTTTTTCACAATACATAATTATTATTATATGAAAAACACTTTTCGTAAAATATATATTGTTACGATTTTTCGAGAAAATGAACTCTAATAATTGTTATATGTGTGTTTCAGGCAAACTGCGCCACAATTGAGGAGGTGGAGTTGACATCAAATGGATCATCAAAGGGGCCATTGAAATGTCCATATCCTTCATATTACTCCTACATTGGCGTTCTTGCCTTAATAGTTATATCCATGCCTGTATACATAAGTTACCTTGGAAAATCCATGTTGATGTTCATGCTGGCCGGAGCACAATGTGGAATGAACATACTCTTGGGACCTAATTTAGACCGAGAGGATGGTTCTTCCACTACACCAGGAGCAGTGGCTTTTCCACTAAAATATTCTCTCTCTGTTACTCTACTTACCATTGCTCTTGCATTGGTGGTAGTTGCAAGATACGTTAGTACACCTTAATTACTCATTAATTATGTACCAATTAAGATTCATTCTCTTTATGAGTTAATTGCGCAAGTAGAGGATTTCCACTTAATATCATTTTCAGCTTTATACATATGGAATAATGAACAATTTTTATTTTTCTATATATCTGAAATTCAACTAATTACTTTACAAATTCAAAATTAAATAAAGGAAGAAATTTTTATTAAAAATTTAAAAAATAGTTTGCATATTAATTTTTTTAAAATGTTATTAATTTCCTTTACATTCAAGTTGTTTATTATAATTTCATTATAAAACCACGATGTCTGAATTCATTAAAAGCTAATATAGTTTTCAAATTCGAAATACGTTGGCAATTTATTTTTTCAGCAAATATTTTAACAAAACTAGAAAAACATTATTTCTTCATTATTTATGAATAATTTACAAAATTAATTTATTGAGATTTTGACTTCAAAAAATTTATTCATGTTCCGCACTAAAGAAAGAGCCACACTGATCACGTGATTTTTCGAAGCTTTCCTTGTTCTTACTGTTGTCAGCCCCGAATATTTCAACACTACACAATTTTTACATGCGTCAGATTTCTTTCTAACCTCAAAAAACACCAATGAAGCACGTAATATTACAGTCATATTAAAATGTCCGCCTCATGGTAATATTATCGGTTAATATTACTGTAATAATACAGTAAAATTACAGTAATATTACTTAAAATTTCAAAAATCACTAAAAAATATTTGACTGATTAATATGACTGTAATATTACGAATTTGAAGTTAGATTTTCAAAATTCAAAATAGCGGAACCAATATGACGGATCAATTATAAATTTGAAAATCTTAATTCAGATTCGTAATCAGCGACAATAAAAATCCCCCTGTTATCAAGTTCAACAGAATTTCGTGATATGGCTTCGATTGGAAATAATTTTTAAAGTTAGAAAGAAATACTGAAATAGGTGGAGCAAATTTGACACTTTTTTTTTACAAAATTTTAATTAAAAATTCGACATTTAAAAAAAAATAAAATAAATAATATCGATATTATAATCGGACAGAAAAGTGTTTGTCCTGATAATATATTTATTGAAAATTAAATAATTCCCTGAAAAGAGGCTAAAAATATAATAAAGTCAATGGATAAGGGAGAAAAAAAAATAAGAGGGGTTGAGGGAAGTTAAATTGAAAAAAGCAAAAAAAGATTGTGTCTAGATTAATTTAAGTGGCAATTGGAAGTTCCATGACACGGGAAAGGGGAAGCACCAGGGATATTATATATACAAAAAAAGGGGATTTGCAACATGTTCTTAACATTGAGATTTAAGTATTAACGAGTCATTTCTGTACATAATCCTTGCTATAAAGACGCTTTATTAAAGGCTCTTTTGAGAGATTTCATAAAAATAAAATCCTCTAACAATTGACATTTAATATATAAAATAATTTGATATTGGGTATTATATATGAAAAGGCAATGTCCCTTTCTTTTTTTTTGCAGACGGAAAAAGCAAGAAGAATACTATACCTAAGGGGACAGGAAGTTGTCGCACAAAGGGAACGTGCTGCTGATATGAAAAGAAGAAATGGAAAATTGATATATAATATTCTTCCACCCCATGTGGCCGCTTATTTCTTATCTACCACAAGGCACCATGACGATTTATACAGTCAAAGTTACGCTGAAGTTGGTGTTCTTTTTGCCAGTATGCCAAATTTTGCTGATTTCTACAGCGAAGAAAGTATCAATAATCAGGGTCTTGAATGTCTCAGGTTCTTGAATGAGGTCATCTCGGACTTTGATGCTGTGAGTTTTGAAATTTTTCATTCACATTATATTTCAAATTCATATATTAATCATTTATTTTGATATCAACCCGACACAAGCGGAAGGATCAAATTTATAACTAGCCCCTAGCTCTCCATTTAATTTTACATTATATTTTATTATTTAATGTTACATTCATTTTATTGTAGTTTGAAATTTTATAAAAAAATAATCCGTTTACAATTCCATTGTTTTTGTACACTGTAAAAAATTTTGGGAATTATCACCAACTTTTTTTGGTGAATATTTCATATTTTTGGGGAAAATGTTTTCCCCAAAAAAATAAGTGATTATTTTCCTAAATTTAGGTGAAAATTTCCTAAAATTCTAATGTATATATTTTCCCTAAAAAGAGTTGGTGAAAATTTCTCAAAATTCCAATGAATATATTTTTCCCCAAAAACAAGTGGTGAATATTCCCAAATTTTTTTGAAATCCTTCTTCAAAAAAGTTAAACTTTAAACTTACTTAAGTTACAAAAAGTTATTTGTAACTTGTAATATAATTTATTCATTTCATAGATAAGTTAATTATAACTTAACTAAATAAGTATTTTTAAGTAGATAAAAATTTATATTTCTAAAGAATTAAATTAAAATTTAATCAATATTTGTTTAACAGATCTTATTTTATTTATTATATAACATAAGTCACAACTATTTTCAACGTTTGTTTCCTTTTTTTAAAGTTTCAAAGCATGTTTACATAGTTTCATCTTATATATTGAAATTATCATTTTATTTCCATGAGCCTCCGTGGCGTAGTTAGTAGAGCGTTAGACTTCTAAATCTCTCCTAATGACGCTTACGTTCGAGACCTCATGATAATATTTGATAATTTTCAAGAATACAAATTTTCATCAATAGGTACCAATAAATAATGTAAGTAAGATATAAATGCTACATGAATCAAATTTTTAAATTTTTATTTCAATTTTTTAAACTATTGATATTAATCTTTGGGAAAATTCACTAATATTTGTGGAATATTCCTTAAAATTTTAGGGAAAAGTTTCCCCAGAAAATTTTAGGGAATTTTCCACAAAATGCCCTGCAAATTTGCGTCACTAGAATTTTGGGGAATTTTAACCAAAAAATTTTTTACAGTGTACGTCTCTTTCTCTTATTATAAAATTAAAGTGAAATTTATAATTAGAAATTTAATATAATTACAAATAATTGTCTTTTATTTTAAATGTAAAACTTTTTGTACATATGGTTTATATTTTAATCCTTTTCTAATTTCCGCTTTTTGCTATCAAATAAGTTTTAATTTTAATAATTCCAACAGTTATAGTTATATGTCATTTTTATTTCAGTAATAAATGTACAATGAAATTACAGTTTTTTTAATTGTTGTTAACATTTATCAGTTAATTATTTATGACATAAATAATAAGTTTAAAATTAAATTAAAAATCTTTTAAATTACCATAGAATTTTCTTTATAAACGTCACAATTTTTAATTTTGATTGCTATTATACTAATTGAAATTTTCACAAAAAGAAATAATTTTTTTAATCAAAATAATATACTATTGAAGCAAATAAAAAGTTTAACAAATAAAAAATGAAACACCAAGTTCTATACTGGTAATTGGTTGCTACATTAGATGAGTTTTTTTTTTGTAAAACTTATGTAAATATTTACTTTTTGAATTAGGAAATTTCTGTTGTGTTTAAAAATTCCTGTCACGTTTTCATACTATTATATATTGCACAATTCCATTTTCTCTATGCCATATACTATACATGAACCAAACTTTAACATCGAATACACAACTGTGACTTGCTTTTACATGCATTATAAACATCAAGTTTATTATTAGAACATATTCAAAACATGTTCACTAATTCAATATTTGTCCTTTTGTAATTTTAAAATAATAAAATTAAATTATTTTTCATTTTTGTTTATTTAGTTATTATTTAAATGTATATCATACAATAATTTATAACAATTTTTCAAACAATATAGTTTTAAATATGATTAATCTTTTAATCAGATAAAATAAAAGTTAAATCAATTGCGCACAAATAGAAAAAGTCAGCTTGTCAGTTTTTAATTTCACAATTTCCTGAAGGTGACATATCTTCTCATTATACCATCCCCTTATTTTATTTTACCTTCAACCTTTTCTCTTTTCATTTTTTATAATTCTTATTTTTTCATATTTTATAATTAGACATTATCAGCCCTTAGTATAATAAGAAAAAATGTTAAAAAAGAATCTTGCTTTCTTTCGATTATTATAAAAGTTCATACAATTAATTTCTTTATTTTATATGTTACGCATGTGTAACATAACTAAAGACTAATTAAATAATTTAAATATAATTAATAATTTTATAGTTCGTTAACAATTTATTTATAATATGTAATTGGTATATTTAATTATAATAATTAGTTACTCAAGTAGCAGGTAATATTACTTTAATAACATTGTAATATTACATAGAATATTACTATGGAATATCTTCATAATATGATGAAACATTACAATAATATTACAGTAATATTAAGATAATTATTACATGTAATATTGAAGTATTATTACACGTAATATTGGTGTAATATTACAATATATGAAATTTTATTTTCAGAAAAAAATCTCGCTAGTGGGAATCGAACTCTCAACTTTTCCTACACGAGTCATGAGCCAAAAATTCAGAACGTTCGCCGAACAAAAAAAAAATTTTTTTTTAAAAAAAAAATTTTTATTGGAAAACCTTCAGAATGGTGAAAAACTACAATATCAATAATAAAAAATTGACATTTTTAAAAAATAGGGTAAAAACAACCCCCATTAAGAATAAATATAAAAATATTACAAATATGACGACTTTCCTGTTCGCCTTTTTTCCTAAAAATATTTTTAAAAATTCTCTTTTATTATCCCCTTCCAAAATCCATATTCGGTATAACGCGCTCGAACCCCTAAAACCACCCCTAACACATATATCGCTTGCCGGACAGTATATTGGTCAATTTCACGACTTTCCTGTTCGCCTTTTTTCCTAAAAATATTTTTAAAAATTCTCTTTTATTATCCCCTTCCAAAATCCATATTCGGTATAACGCGCTCGAACCCCTGAAAACCACCCCTAACACATATATCGCTTGCCGGACCATATATTGGTCGAATTCACGACTTTCCTGTTCGCCTTTTCTCCTAAAAATATTTTTAAAAATTCTCTTTTATTATCCCCTTCCAAAATCCATATTCGGTATAACGCGCTCGAACCCCTGAAAACCACCCCTAACACATATATCGCTTGCCGGACCATATATTGGTCGAATTCACGACTTTCCTGTTCGCCTTTTCTCCTAAAAATATTTTTAAAAATTCTCTTTTATTATCCCCTTCCAAAATCCATATTCGGTATAACGCGCTCGAACCCCTAAAACCACCCCTAACACATATATCGCTTGCCGGACCGTATATTGGTCGAATTCACGATTTTCCTGTTCGCCTTTTTGCCTAAAAATATTTTTAAAAATATTTTTAGGAAAAAAGGCGAACAGGAAAATCGTAAATTTGACCAATATAAGGTCCCGCAAGCGATATATGTGTTAGGGGTGGTTTTAGGGGTTCGAGCGCGTTATACCGAATATGGATTTTGGAAGGGAATAATAAAAGAGAACAGGAAAGTCGTGAAATTGACCAATATAAGGTCCCGCAAGCGATATATGTGTTAGGGGTGGTTTTAGGGGTTCGAGCGCGTTATACCGAATATGGATTTTGGAAGAGGATAATTAATGAGAATTTTTAAAAATATTTTTAGGAAAAAAGGCGAACAGGAAAGTCGTGAAATTGACCAATTTGAGGCTTCGTATGGGATATATGTGTTAGGGGTGGTTTTAGGGGTTCGAGCGCGTTATACCGAATATGGATTTTGGAAGGGAGAAGAGAATAAAAGAGAATTTTTAAAAATATTTTTAGGAAAAAAGGCGAACAGGAAAGTCGTGAAATTGACCAATTTGAGGCCTTCTATGGGATATATGTGTTAGGGGTGGTTTTAGGGGTTTGGAGCGCGTTATACCGAATATGGATTTTGGAAGGGGATAATAAAAGAGAATTTTTAAAAATATTTTTAGGAAAAAAGGCGAACAGGAAAGTCGTGAATTCGACCAATATACGGTCCGGCAAGCGATATATGTGTTAGGGGTGGTTTTCAGGGGTTCGAGCGCGTTATACCGAATATGGATTTTGAAAGGGGATAATAAAAGAGAATTTTTAAAAATATTTTTAGGAAAAAAGGCGAACAGGAAAGTCGTGAAATTGACCAATTTGAGGCCTTCTATGGGATATATGTGTTAGGGGTGGTTTTAGGGGTTTGGAGCGCGTTATACCGAATATGGATTTTGGAAGGGGATAATAAAAGAGAATTTTTAAAAATATTTTTAGGAAAAAAGGCGAACAGGAAAGTCGTGAATTCGACCAATATACGGTCCGGCAAGCGATATATGTGTTAGGGGTGGTTTTCAGGGGTTCGAGCGCGTTATACCGAATATGGATTTTGAAAGGGGATAATAAAAGAGAATTTTTAAAAATATTTTTAGGAAAAAAGGCGAACAGGAAAGTCGTGAAATTGACCAATTTGAGGCCTTCTATGGGATATATGTGTTAGGGGTGGTTTTAGGGGTTCGAGCGCGTTATACCGAATATGGATTTTGGAAGGGGATAATAAAAGAGAATTTTTAAAAATATTTTTAGGAAAAAAGGCGAACAGGAAAGTCGTCATATTCGTAATATTTTTATATTTATTCTTAATGGGGGTTGTTTTTACCCTATTTTTTAAAAATGTCAATTTTTTATTATTGATATTGTAGTTTTTCACCATTCTGAAGGTTTTCCAATAAAAATTTTTTTTTTTAAAAAAAATTTTTTTTTTGTTCGGCGAACGTTCTGAATTTTTGGCTCATCACGAGTCTGATGTATTAACCAACGAACCAATTTGACTTGTTGAAAATTTAAATTATTCACAAAATATAAAACTGTATAGGGTGTTTATTTTTATTTATACTTGGCACAAAATATTAAACTACTACAAGTCGTATTGGTTTAGATTTCCGACTGGTGTTTGTTAGGTATGGAGTTCAATTCCAACTGGCGTGGTTCTTTTATTAAATAAAATGTCTTTTAATATTACCTTATGTAATATTACTTTTTTTGCGAGGGAAGTGGAAAATTTGCATAACCCTTGGTATCCAAGGCAGATACCTGGAGCCCGGTGCTCCAAGGTTATGTGGGGATGACCGTTCTTGTTTTGGTCGACCCACTAAAAACCACACTCTTTGGCTGGACTAATCCTCACACTACGGAACTCCCGTCAAGCTTTAAACTTCGTAGGTGAAGGCCCCTGGGAACTCGCTATCGCGACCCTTGCCGTTGCTGATCTTACTGGCCTACTTAGCTTTGGTTCTTGCGAGAGTCTTCTTGTCTTCCTTGAGGACTGACCTAAAGACTCTGCATGCTCCACTTCCAGCGACGTGCTTATCGCCGGACTTCGGTTTGCACAAGAAGCAACTGGGGCTGCTCTTGCAATCTGCAAACTTATCGGCTTCCTCGCACTTAAAGCACGCAACCGATCTGTCTGCTTCCTTGCAGCTTCTTGCTAGATGGCCGTAACCCAGGTATCGGTGACACCGGACGACCATGACTCTGTTTCTTATTTGGCAGCACATAAAGCTAATCTTTATGCGCCCCAATTCCTCCAGTCTGGCAGCTTCCTCTTGGTCGGTGACAACAACTGCGAGCTTCATCACTCGCTTGTTGGGTCCTAAGACCGTCACCTTCCTGCTTCCTGGCTTTCCGAGTTCTCGTTCTAGCGCTTCCTGGACTTCTGCTTCATGGATAAGGTAATCCAGGTCGCGGATCTCGAGTGTAACCATCCCATTTACCGACTGCACATTACCCATGCTCTCAACAGCCTTGATCACCTCGGCGGTAAAAGCTACCTTGTCCGTGTCACCTCCGACCCTGATCAAAAGGTCTCCCTTTTTAGTGGGCCTTGCCCCCAAGAATCTCATGTCCCAACACATCAGCATACGTCTTACCTGAAGCGACTCGGACGACCACTGTTGATCCTCTCGAATCCTTCGTCTTGTTGGACTGCTTCGGCTTCAGTGCGTCCGTCACCTTGGCATCCTTCCTCAATGGAATCTTCCTTCTTTTTCTTTTTTACTTCGGCTTTTGTCTCTTTCGGACTGCCGGTACTTCGTTTCTTTTTTTGCGCCTCCATAACGACATGCCTCATTACGAATTTTTCATTATAATATTCCTGTGCTATTAGGATAATATTAAGTGCTACTTGGGTATTAGTGTGTTAGGACAGTAAGTGTAAAAAAATAAAATAAAAAAAATTTATCATTACAGATACTTGATAGGGATGAATTTAGGGATATCATTAAAATTAAGACAATTGGTTCGACCTATATGGCTGCTTCGGGAATAACAGATTCAACAAACAATGATGGTCCCAGATGGGGACATCTCTCGACACTCGTCGATTTTGCTTTAGAATTGAAAAAGGCCCTTTCCAGTATCAACGAGCAAAGCTTTAATCATTTTGTGCTTAAAATGGGCATCAATCACGGTCCCATAATTGCCGGTGTCATTGGCGCTAGAAAACCTCACTACGACATTTGGGGAAACACGGTAAATGTTGCTTCTCGAATGGAAAGCACTGGAAAAGTTGGTCACATACAGGTAATATATTTTGTTTTACTTAATACAATTTTTTTTATAATATAATTAATTAATTATTGTCAAGTAACCGATTATTTGAATGAAATAAATTTTTCTATTGAGATTAAAATTTAAAAACCGTGTCAAAAAAAAAAGAAATTTACTTAAAAAATATATATATTCTTAGGTGACGGACGAAACACGAAAAATCCTAGAGCCTTTTGGTTTTGGATTTGTTGAACGTGGTAATGTTTTCGTAAAGGGTAAAGGTGAATTGCTCACTCATTATTTAATGACAAAGAATGGAGTGGCATTGAAGCTCGACAGTGATTTACCAGTTGAACCAACTCATCCAATCATTTATCAGTAGAAGAGAAGAAAGTCTATTGAGTTTGATGACATCGCGGGAGTACAAGAATTTTTTTTTTTTCCCCGCCCTTCCTCCCCTCTATATATAATATTTCTTGACGAACGGTCGAGTGTGCTAAAATATACACCGCTCCGCACAATCTAACAAGTTAACTTCGATCCAGGCGACTTAGGCCTGACGATATTATATCGTCTAAAAATAATCAACAAACGAGGTGTACATCTTTTTTTCTTTTTTACCCCCGGGTGTCTCTAACAACGCTGCTATCACAAGGCAGTCTAAAATTTCTAGAGTCAACAGAAAAAAAATAATTCATTCATTTATTAAGAATTCTATTCACTGGATGTCCTGTAGATCAATAAAATTTAGCTGAAATCTATTGGAATGGTATATTACAAAAAACATAAATGCTGATGTACCTGATACGGTTTCATTATGTGGGTTTTGTATACCAAATTGGTTTATTGACAACGAGAGAAAAAGAAAGAGAAAGTGTTCTAGATTCTAAGTATAAATGTATAAATAATCAAGTAATAAAAATCTTGTAGTTGATCTGTCATATTTGAATATGGAAAATAGAAAATAAATTTTCTTTCTATAGGAATAATGAGATAATGATGATTCATTGATGATATATGATTCGAATTAAAAATTTGAATTTATGATAAAAAAATGTAATCAGCATTAAGGTTTTTCAGTACAATGAGAGAAAAGTTTTGTTTAAACCAAATATACCATTTGAATAATATAAAAATATTTTTTGTATCAACAAAAATTTTTTGTTATATCAAACAAAATTTTTTGATTCATTAAATATTTATTTGATCTAAATAAATGTTTGGTTTATTTTAAGAAATTTTTTTCAATTGAAGAAAGAATTTTATTGAGCCAAATAAACTTTTGTTTGATTCAACCAAAAGCCCTTTTTGAGGACCAAATTTTTTCTTAAAAAATCTCAATTTTTGATTTTTAAACAATTTTTGTCCAGCGAAACTAATTAAAGTTTTTTGTCTCAAAACCAGATTTCAGAATGGGAAATTTATTAGACGAATTAAAAAACATTGGTTAAATATTCAATTTTAAAAATCAAGGAACTTATGCATGAGATAAAAAAATGTTGAAAGCAACACTGGTTCTCAAAGGGTTAAAGCAATACAATTTATTTGATTGATTCAACCAAAATTTGGTTGTTTTAAACAAATTATTTTCTGCCTGTAATTTCAGGCGATGTTCTTTTTAAAAAAAAATTTACAAATGACGTAATCAATTCTACATTTTCGTCTTTTGGGAAATAAAACAAAATTATTCAAGTTATTCGGTGTGAATTGTGAACAAAAAAAAAAAATTTCCTTGAGGCATTCGCTTCACTGAATGTAGATTTTTAGAAATTATCAATAAAATCTAAAGGACTTCCAGTGAACGTTGACCAAAATATCCTTAAGATATATGGTTCATTTTTTCATCTAATTCATATATATAGTCTCACTCTTGCTACCTCTGTATCATTTAAATATACATATGTACCTTCATAAATTTGTCATCGCTACAAGCGTTACGAATATATATATATATATATAAATATATACTTTTTCACTGTGAAAATCTTCTTCCAAATAATCTCTAACGAATGAAATGTCATATAATTTTTAATATATTGTAAATTACTTTAATTTCTTTTTATTTTCTATAAATAATTCTTTTAGTAGAAATCGAAATAGAAAAAATTTGAATAACATTCAATGTCCTAATTTTTTAAAATTGTTGATAATTTAAATATGAAAATTTTTTAATATTTTTGTTAGATTTTTATTACATTAGTCAATAGTTTTGTTTTTTTTTTGAAAAATAAATTGTGAAAGATGAAAATTTTTGAAAATGAGAAAATTGGAGGAATAATTTAATCAGTGTACGCTGGTTGTCCAAAATTGTGCGATAATATCAGCAAATGCATTTGGCCATAATTCTTCAAACGTTATAGTTGTAGAATATCTTGAATAACGTTTTTGAGAATAATTTTAAATCTTTGGACAGCTAGCATTGTCACACAATTACTATATTAATACTGTTATACAAATACGAGTATTACCGATATAACTACTACTGTTGTTAATTGTGTTCACGTGAGATCGTCTCAGCACAACGAAGGTGTTTTAAATCAAATTTCAAAACTAAAGAAAAAAAAAACGACAAAGCTTTACAAATTTAATCAACAGGGACTTCTTGATACTTCTTATTAAGGATATTTAGTGATAGTTTTCTCATGTGATTTCAAAAATAAATATTCTTATTTTTATTTTGAAAAATAAATTGTTATGTCAAAAATAACATACAAAAAAATAATATAAAAATGAGATAAAATATATAATAAATTGGGAAACATTCTGCAAATTAATTCATATTACTAGTTTATTTATAATAAAGAGTCACGAACGTGACATTATTATATTACAAAAATACATGTAGAATCACATGACCTAACACAGTCACATGTTTTTAAATTTGCAAAAAAAATTTTGTTTCTAAAATATGAAATTTTTTTAAAAATAATTTTGAATACAATTTTCATTATTTTTTTTTTTTTTTTTTTTGTGATTAATCCGTAAAAATTGTAATTTGAGCTAAATGCTGTTACGCAAATTAAAAAAAGGTTTTATTTTTTTATTTCCAAAAATCTTTTTGTTTAATCATTTAACTCAATAAAAAAAAATTTTAATTTTAAAAATTATTGAGTTAAAATACTTTTTGATTTGAAAGATTTTATAACTTATTCATTTATTTCTATAAAGCTAATTCGTTTCTAATTTGAAAATAGGAAAATGCATTTAATAAAATATACACGGAAAAAAATGTTTATCTCGAACAGCAATATGTTTCTTTAGAATAGCAAAAACTTTTACTGTTTTAGTGAAATATTTCGCTATTCTAGTGAAACTTATCGCTGTTCCAGGTGAAGATTTTTTTTCCGTGTATTATCCCATTTATTTTTGATTATGGTTTTTAAATAAAAAGGAAAATATAAATTAGAAACAAAATTAAGAAATTTGGTTCAAAAGTATCATGAATGCTAACTTTCGCAGTTATAAGAAATATCGGAGTCTTTACAAAACAAACCTTCGATGCGAAGAGTCATACGAAGAAGACCACGAAACATTTTTCACGTCTGTGATAACTTCGTCGCGAGTAGCGTAACGATATGTATTAGCAGGTACTATATGTATAACAAAAAAAAAAAAAAAAAAAAAATCCCCCCCCCCCAAAAAAAAAATAAAGGATGCAATGTAAGGTAGCTAAGAAAAAGGCTTTAGAAATACTTTTAGCTCCAATTTTTGCTGGAAACTTATAATATATGTGAAATCTAACTGTACCATTATTTAAGACTTCGCGCACAAAGGCGCTAATTTATTTTTTTACAAAGAGTGCAAAGTTATCACAGACCCTAAAATATAAATATATATAAATATATATATAAAGAAATAAAAAAAATATATATATATATATTATATATATTTATCGCGCAAAACACAAATTACATATTAGAGGAGGAAAGAAAAAAGTTGAAAAAGTAACGGCCTAAGTGCAAAAGCGCTAAAATTTCGGAACAATCGAGAAAAATGAATTTTCCAAAAAATAAAATAAAGGAAAAAAAAGTTTAAAAGAAAATAAAAAGTTTTTTGAATTGTATAGTAATATGTGAATAATCCTCCTCAAATTTCACATTGTCTCATCGCAAAACAAACATTTCACGCACATTAATAAATCTTGTAAATTAGAAATAAAAACTGTCGTGTACATAATTAAATGGATCACTGATCAGAATAATAAATATAAATATATATGAATATATACAATAAATTAAGAGTGAAGGGCAAAAGGATATTATAGTTTTGAAAGAAATGAGAGAGTCTATTGTTATGTAAAGAGAAGGAAAGAGAACAAAAATATCACTGTAGATATCCTAGCACTATATGTATCTGTATAGGAATTTATGAATTCGAATGGGAAAGATGATGTGACTTTAATGAAATGATGATAAATGAAAAAAAAACCCCAATTATGTCACGTTGAACGAATAAAAAAAGCATCACCGATGTGAGAAAATAATATTTTGTTGACACAGATTTTTTATTTTAAAAAAACCTTGCTTTCCCTTTGCAATTTTTTTCTCTGTAAATATTACTAGTTAATTTTTAATGAATTTTTTTAAAAGCATCTTTATGTTTACCTATATTCAATCAAATTTTTTTAAACTTTTTGTTATTTTTTTCTACTGAATTCTAAGTACGTAAATTCTACTTCATTTTAAACTGAATTGTTTTTTTGTAAAAATTAAAAATTTTGTTTTTTTAATTAAAATTACTTTTTTTGGCAACAATTATTTTTTTTTATGAAACAATTCTTTTAGTGCAAATAAATTACGAAAAAGCCATTTTTCATTTTTTGTATTAACATAATTTTTTGGTTATTTAAAACCAAATTTGTTGAATTCAAATTAAATTTGATTGAGCTAAATAAAATTTTGGTTGATTCAACCTAAAGGATGGTTAACTGTATAGCCATAAGTATATTTATTTGTTTCAGGTTGATTCCACGTCAGAAATATCACAATCTGCAAGTGGTTCGCCGATTTTAATGAAAATTGGTGAAATTATATCTTAAGGGGAGGGGCCGCCGAAATTTTAACCTTTCAAAATTGAGGCTGTTTCAGGTTGTCAATTTATTTTTCCAGCTAATATTGAGTATTTAAAACTGTAATATACTATGGGAAATTGATAAACAATTAATTTATTAATAATTTTTAAAATAAAACTTGAAATTTTCAAAAACTAAAAATTTAAACTTCTGTCACAATTTTTATTGTTTTTCATTGCTGATTTTTTTATACACTTTTTTCAAGATTCTGAACAATCAATCGTATGGATTTTGAAAAAATTCAATTATTTAAAAAATAAAATTTTTTCAAAATAAAAAAAATACAACATTTTTTTCATTTTTTATAGTGAAATATGATTTCAGGTTTTAAAAAAATTTGTAAAAAAAATTGTTACCCCTAAACCAAACCAATTATATTTGGCTTCAATTTGATTAATTATTCCTTAAAAATTCAACTTCTTCTACAATTTTTATTATTTTTTTGTAGGCTTTTTTCATGATTCGGAATAATCAATCGTATGGATTTTGAAAAAATTTAATATTTTCCAAAAATAAAATTTTAAAAATAGTCAAAAAATGTTTTTTTTTTTTTAATTTTGACAATTCACAATAATTTGAGATTCAAAATAATATGCCAGAAAAAAAATTGACACTTTTTAACAACATTAATTTCGATGAGTTGAAATTTCACCGATCCCTCCCCTTAAAAAAAAAAATTTCGAAATATTTAAAATTGTAGGAGTTACACGACATTGAATTTTGATACTGCATTTTCTTCATTCCTTTATATCTCGCAAGTAACACTACCAAAGTGCCACCTCCAGATTGATTTTTAACCATATACGTCTTAAAGAGTACCAAAAAATATACGATACGTAATTTTTTTTAGCGGCTGCGATGTTGATTTAAGGGATGAAAATAGGGGTTGACATATTCAATTTTTTTTAATCTAATAAGACGAACTAACATGCTTAGTGGAATAATTCATGAAAATTAATACTCTGCATGAAGGCAAATTATTAAAACAAGCATGGACATTACAATAAATGACTGATTCTATTGTTTAAACAATAATTATTTGAACAATAAGTAAATAAATAATTTTTAAATTAAATTATACTTTATACTCATTAAAAGTATAATAATCTTGATCGCAAAAAATTCACTTTAGTGCAATTAAAATTATTTGTTTAACCTACGATGGAGTCCGTTCATACTTAAGGGACGATATCTCAAGAATCAGTAAAGTTTCCAGGAGTAATTTTTTTTTATATTAAAGATAAAATGAAGAGGAATATTAATAAAAAAGAAAAAATTTAAAAAAGGGTGGAAATTGAAAAAAAATGTAAGTAAAATTTTATTTTCACTTTTTTTTCTATTTAAATAATAAATTTTTATTTTCGCTTTATAATTTTCTGAAAATACGTAATTTTAATGTAAAAATTGGTGGGTGATTCATCAAAATCGGTTAAGAATTGACCGAGATATAAAGGAATGAAGAAAATGAATAAACAAAATTCAATGTCGTGCAACTTCTACAATTTTAGATATTTTGAAATTTTTTTTTACTGACTGACAGCTCTTATATTAATAAGATATCGTTTCACCAATTTTCATTAAAATCGGCGAACCACTTGCAGATTGTGATATTTTTGACGTGGAATTACACTTCAAATAAATTCTTTTTTTTAGGCCAAATTGTTTATTGAAACAAACAGAATTTTTTTATTTTTGTCATTATATTATTAATAAAAAAAAAAGTACTTAGCTTAAAATCTAATCTAAAAGTGAATTTTAATTTAAATTTGTTGAAAAATATTACAAAAAAACATTTTTTTAAATTTCATAAGTTTTAGTTTCATCCAGATGTATATATAATTTGTTGAAAAACAGGATTATACTGGATCAAAAAATGATTTATTTTATTAATAATAAATCACAAAAAAATTACAGACGTTTCGACACCAAACGCCATTTTTTTAAAGTTTAATTTTTTAACATTTTTTTATAAATTAAGTATAATTTTTTTTGAAGAAAAGTAATATCAACATTTACATCAATTTTATTTTTGAAAAATTGCAAATTGTTCAAGAACAAAGGACTAATTGTGGTCTTTTAATTATCTAACATCTACCCACTGGTATGTTGACACTCGTGTAATGAGAAAGGACGGTTGCTTTAAATCACAGGACGAAACATAGTTAGATAGAAAATTCTTTCATTTCAAATTCATTTGAAACTCATATTATATATAAAGACATATAATTTAAAACTTTTTAGATCTCTGTGGTACCACGTATAAAGGGTTTTTTTTTTAATTAAAATTTGTTTTTAAATTTTGCTTTCAGTAGTAAAAAACCATTATCGACAGACAGTTTTTTAATTTTATTGTTAGTAGTATATAAGTAAATTTTACTCAGACAAGTTCTTAGCAAAAAAAATATTATTTTCTTATTATTAGGAAATTAGTTTTATTAGAAAAATATTTTCAGTACCAGGCAAAATATTTTCGTATGTTTGTAATTTTGTTATTAGTATAATTTCAAAAAAAGTTCAAAAAAAATAGTAAAAGACAGTAGTTGAAAAAAATATTTTCAATCAGACAGAATATTTTCGAATCTTTGTATAATTTTTTTAACGGTAAACAAGACAATTTTAGTAGTAAAAGACCATTTTAGTCAGGCAGGAATTGGCAAAATTATTATAATTATAGTATCAGTATAGTAAAAGACAAATTTTGGTGTAATAGACATTTAAATCTGTCCGCAGGTAACAAAAAATACTAAAAATACTTATATAATAATAATAATAATAATAAAAATAATAATAATAATCCAATTCACTTCATATGGAAAGATAAAAAATGCAATTAGCATGAAAATAATTTATTTTCCTCTCAATATATAATATTTAATTACATTTATTTTTAAAAACAGCTGACAAAATAAATTTTGCCTTTATTATTGTAATTTAAGATTTTTGGTATCGATATAATAGCAAAAGTTATTTACTTGATATCATAATAATATAATTAAAAGGGTAAATTTTTTTTTTCCTTTTTTTTGAGCTTTGCTACTATTCGAGTATGTCCTTTTTTTTGACTGGCACGTCACTATAGATTTTCTGATTAAAATGACATTACGTAGATTAATGTTTATAAAGATGATGTATTTCTTGTCTACATTTTGTTTAATATATAGGGTCAGTTGGGGTAAATGGGGACAAAATCACTATTTTTCACAAATTACATAAGTTTCTTCCTTTAAAAGGTAACATTTGCGGGTTTATTTTTTTTAAGTTGTTATTTACGTTCCCAGGATTAATTTTATGCAGCAAAAAAAACATTTAGATAAGATTTGAACGCATGAAACTGACTGTCCTCATTTACCCCAAAATTTAGAAAATTTCATAAAATTTGGGGTAAATGGGGACAGCATAGTTTCTAAGAAAGTTTTAAAAATTAAAGTTTCCTTAAGTATATTACTGTATTAAGGGATGAAAAAACTTGAAAAAAATTTGTAGTAGATATATAATAATAGTTGAACCAATTGAAATTTTTTTATTTTTTTTTTATTTCAGTATTTTGACTTGCATTTGAAAAAAAACAGTCTTAAAAATCATACCAAATTTTTTTCTTCTTCCTTATGACTTCCATAATAGAAATTCACTTGAACTTTTGATTTTTGTCAATTTGGTTAATAATGACAAGCCATTTACCCAAAAAATTTGAAAACTCAGGGTAAATAGGAGACAGCTTGTCATTATTTAACCAAATTGACAAAAATCAAAAATTCAAGTGAATTTCTGTTATAGGAGTCACAAGGAATAAGAAAAAAATTTTGGTATGATTTTTAAGTCTGTTTTCATTGAAATTCTCGACAAAATACTGAAACAGTTTGACTTTGATTTTCAAGTTTTTATGCATTGAACGATAACTTTTTTTATCTTGCTGCAAAATTGTCAAGATAAAAGCTTGGCAAAACTCAAAACCTCTTGCGGGTGATCTAAAGTTAAAATATTGACGTTGAACTTAATTTTAAAACTGTAAATTAAGCTCCAAAACCTCTTGTCCCCATTTACCCCCTGTCCTCATTTACCCTAACTGACCCTATATATATATATTTAAAAAACATTTCTTTTTCACTGGAAATATAATTAATTTTTTTCTCCAATAAATTTTACAATAACAGACGAAAAATATTTTACATCTTAGAGATCTTTTTTTTCTTTAACTTTAATAGAATATATAATATAGATCAACGCTTTAGAAAAAATAAAGAGTAAGAATTTTGATTTTTAAATATTTCAAAACTGCAAGAGATTTTTTTTTTGCGAAATTGAATTTAAGTCAAAAGCTGTTACATTTATAGAAATAGGTTCTACATTTAGTAGAAAGATTTTCTTTTTGTCAAGTAAAATTAGTTTATATATATTTTTTTTTTTTTGATAAATAATTTTACTAATTGAGATTAAGAAATATTTATCGTATCTTGATATTGTTGTACGTCTGTTTTATGATAAATTTATTACATTTTTATTAAAAAATTCGTTACGATTTGACAAAAATTGACAACATATATGCATTATATACACATATACACATTTTCAAAATCTGAACTTGATTCTGTTTATTTCTCTGTAGCATATTTATACTTAATATCAATTTATTAACGAAAAGTTTTTGTAAAAGAAAAAATTTTGGTTTACTTTTTGGATTTTATTGAATTTAGTAATTGAAAAAGCTTTAAATACGGACGCATTATCAGTATCGTTGTTTGTATTTCAAGTATTTCATTTTATATATTACTTTTCTTTTAATCACATATATTTATACATTCAATAAAGTATACAAGCAAATTCAATAAAGAAAAAAATATTAAATTCATATTACATTTTCTCTAAATTTGAAGAATATTATCAAAGTTAAATTATATATATTTAGAAAAAAAAATCACTTAATGCATCAGAGAAGTAACATTCATTTTATGAAAAATAGATTCAGAATTATTATATTACATCATTTTACATATTTTTTTAATTTAATTTTTTTTACATCTTACCATCAGCACATCGTAACATTTAAAATTACATTACAATTTTTAATATTTGTTAAAAATTTTATTGATTTTGATTGTCAATTTCCTTAATTTATGATCTAAGGAAAATACACAGTCGAATTAATCTTTCCACTTTCATTAATATTATTAAATTATATATATTATAATTATATATATATATATATATATATATATAATTATATATATTATTATATATATATATATATATATAATTATATATATAGGTCATAGAAATTTTTTTTTAATGAATTCAAATTTCTTTCGCTTATATAGTTGTATTTTAATTTTAGATAGATATTCAAATGTTTGACGAACGTTTGATATTAGGTATTTTACTTTTAAATTGAAAAAAAACCTAAAAGTTCTGTTTCATATAATGTGGATTACAAACTATATATATATATATGCGCGAGATAACATCAGACTTTATGAATAAAACAATTGTCGATAATAAAATTTAAAAAAATACATTGAATACTGATATTACTATAAAAGACAGGACAATTGAATTCAACTCTTATCATTATCTTTATGTAAACTCAATTTTTTTTGCAACAATAATAATAGAGGAATATTTTCTCATTCAGCAATCATTTTTCAATTTTCATATAATCACAAAAGATATTATCTATGAATTTTTATCAAATATTAATTTCATTGTTTTTTTTTTTTTTTTTTTTGAGTGTGGCTTTAAAAAAAATTTAAACTTTTTGTTTTATACTTTGATAAGCATTACTTTTTATATTGTTTATATGCAAATATTGAAATAATAATTTTTTCTCAACATTTCTTCAATTATATTGAAATTGAAAATTAAAAATAAATAGAATCTTCAAATAATAATTAATTTTGAAAAATATTTGCATGACCAAGGCACAGCCTGGCAGAAATTTTACAATATTTTTTTAATGATCAATTTCCCAAACAAACTTTAATCTCAGTCTTACAAAATTAATTCTCATCTAATGGAAAATAGTTTTTTTTTCAATAAGAATATTTGAGTTTTTTTTCATTTTCAATTAGTATTTTTTTTTTTTTTTTTGAAGATTATTTTATATTTGGTAAAAATAAAAAAAATGTTCTGGATATAGAAAACGCTTGAGAATCGATTTCAAGTTTTAATTATAACAGCGTTATATTTTTAATTACTTTTTAATAAAATGAAAATTCTCTCATCAGAATAATGAATTACATTGAGTTTGAAAAATAGTTACAATAGGATTTTTAGTTGGTCTGCGACATTGATCATATTTTCTTCTTAAAAATTATTCACAAAAATCTTATGCATTTTTCCATAAGATTTAGCATTTTATTCATTTCCCTGGAGTAAAAATAAGAAATTTTATTTTTTTTATAAAAGATTTAAAAAAGATTATATTATAATCTTATTTTTTTGAAAGAAAATAAATTTCTTTGCATTAAAAAACATTTCTTTGTCTTCATTTCGTTAAGAATAATGCTTTTAAATATAAAATAAATTCCATATTGAAAACATAAAAGAAAATTATTAAGTTGAAAGAATTTTTTTTATTTTTTATCAAAAGAAATTTTTTTAAATTATTTTTAAATAAAAGGAAAATTGTTTTTTTTTTAAATGAAAATATTGTTATCAAAAGAAAATATTGTAACTAGCTGAAAAAAAATCTATATGTATATCCACTGTTGAATCCTATCGTCGATTTATTATAAACTTTAATTAAAAAATCATAAATTAATAATAAAATTTTCAAAGGAAATTAATTTAATTTAATTTGACTTTGATGTTAAAGTCAAAATAGTTTTGACAAATTTATTTTTTATTTCTCATTGCAGTGAAATTCAAATTTTATGAAAATGTAAGGTCGAAGGTTAAATTAAATGTAAAAGCCATCTTTAAACGATAAAAAATATATAATATTAACTTTTTAAATTAATCTTTTTACAATAAATTAAATATAACCTTTAACCTTCTAACTTAAGTTATGTTAAAATTTGAATTTGACTTCAACGTGAAATCAAAAATAAATTTGAATTTGATGTCATTAAATTGAAATCAAAATCAAAACATAAATTTGAATTTAACTTCAACGTGAAATAAAAAATAAATTTGAATTTCATATCAAATTGAAATTTGAATTTGACGTCAAAGTGAAATCAAAAAATAAATTTGACTTTGACGTCAAATTACATAATTCATACCCAGAGAAATGAATATATGCACACTCAGAGAAAAGTTTTGTTTGAACTAATAAATCTATCAATTTTTTTTTTAATTAATACAATTTAACGGTTATTTCCAACAAAATTTGTTTGATTTAAATAAATTAAATCTAAACGTTATGTTTCTTTTAAAACAAATTCCAAACAAAGAAAGAATTTGGTTGAGCCAAATAAACTTTTAGTTGATACAATCAACTTTTGGTTGTTTCAAACACATTTTTTTTCTGAGTGTATCAAACATACAATACACGCATTTAACATTAAAAATTTTTTAAAAATGATGAATTTTGAGTTTTTATTATTATTATTATTATTATTTAGTAATCAATCGCTGGTACC
Source organism: Leptopilina boulardi (assembly GCF_019393585.1). NCBI lineage: Eukaryota > Metazoa > Arthropoda > Insecta > Hymenoptera > Figitidae > Leptopilina > Leptopilina boulardi. The sequence continues at coordinate 28,179 of NW_026137701.1, read as the reverse complement.
CAAAGTAAGGACATCGGAATTTTGTAAATCCGACGAGGAATTTTGAATTCGCTCAGGTACCAGCAGCAATCCTCACGTCCTTACAAATTTGTAAACAACACCAAACACAAGAACACTGACCAGCATTAATACTAAAGCTGTGACAACCTTAGCAAATGCGTTCATTCCACTTTCAACGTGTTGTTGGGGTCTCCTATTGGATGGGATGCTCTGCTTCGAGGCTAGGCCACGAGCTAAACCTGGAAAAGCCAGACTCTGGGTGAAGGTCAATTTGTGCAGGGACTCGGACAAAGAATATGGTCCAACTGAACCACGTGCTGCTGCGCGTAAAAGTGCGTATTCCAGGTCCAATGCATCGAACATACTGTATCTGTGAATTTCATTTCATTTAAAATCATTTTCCATCGCAATAAATATAATTCAACATTGATACTAATATTTTACTTTGATCATGTCATATATTATTACTTGGGGAATTAAAATATGAATGTCATTTGGAATAAATTTGGAATTCATTCATTTTTTTTTTTTCAATTTTCTGTTCCATAATTTTAATACCAAATATAAAAAAATTTTGTGTTGATAAATCTAGTTCACAATTTTTAATCAGTTTAATTTTTTCCTAATTTAGAATCGTTCACCCAAAGTTTTTACTAATTCAGTTTTTCTAATTGTATATTTCTGATAAATATTTATTTTAAAAAATTTTCTGAAATACTTTTTCCTAAAATACATTTTTAAAAATAATTTAATTATAATACACGCGAAAAAAAAATATAAAGTAACTTTTACTATATTTAAAAAGTAAAACTTAAACTGTTCGGAACTTTTGCGCACTTCTATCAACTTTTTCAATGGAAATTGAAAAAATTACTACCGAAATAGTAAAGTTTACTACGGAAATAGTAGTTTAAATTATTTATTTTATAATACCACGGAGTGATAAATTTAACCCTTGCGTGCCTGAGCTGGGTCCACCGGACCCAGACAATTTGCTATTTCATCTACTTCCATTTAAGAATTTTTTTTTTTTAAATCGTTCGTTTTCTTATTACGAATCCGGTGTCCATTTTTAAAATTCAAAATGGCGGATCCAATATGGCCGACGACATTTGAAAAAACTTAACGTATTCATCTGAAAATCATTACTCGGTGGTTTTCTGCATCGCTGATTACGAGTCCGGTGTCAGTTTATCAAAATTCAAAATGTCCGATCAAATATGGCGGAAGAATTTAAAAAAAATCGTACGGTATCGCTTTATCAAAATTCAAAATGGCTGATCAAATATGTCGGAATAATTTTAAAAAAATCGTTCGGTATCGCTTGAAAATCGTTACTCGGGGGGTTTTAGGGGTCGCTGATTACAAATCTGATGTTACTTTTTGAAAATTCAAAATGGCGGAACCAATATGGCGGATATATTTTTTTAAATTTGACGGTTTTGCTTGAAACTCGTTATTCAGGGATTTTCAAGGTTGCTGATTATGAATCTGATATTAGTAAATTGTATTAATTTTTAATTTTCCTGTCCGCCATATCAGATCCGACATTTTAAATTTTGAAAAACTAACATTAGATCCGAAATCAGCGACCCCGAAAACCCCCGAGTAACGATTTTCAAGCGAATCCGAACGATTATTTAAAAATTTGTCCGCTCTATTGGTTCTGTAACGATTTTCAAGCAAATATGTTTAATTTTTGAAAATTCATCCGGCATATTGGATCCGCTATTTTGAATTTTCCATAACTGACGTCTGATTTGTAATCAGCGACCCCAAAAACCTAAGTACTCTGTACACTCAAATTTGCCCTGTCGAAAAAAATGTCACGACGCGACTTTTTGTGGGCTATTTATTTACCCTAGAGTGTCAAAAGATTAAAAATTTTTTGCAATTATATTTGAAAAATATCAAAATTTTAATTGAGAATAAAACTAATGAATATCCTACTATTAAATCTTGTTTTTTATGGAATTTAAGCAGCTGGGTCCCCCGGACCCGGCACGTACGTCAAAAAATGAACTCAGGCACGTGAGGGTTAATTTATCACAGTTTTCCTAAAAGTATCAAATTGAGACCAAAAATTGCATCAAATCTTTGCAACGTTTTGATGCACATAAGTTATATCAAAAAGAGATCGTTTTGTGTATCATTTTTAGAAATGAACACGAAACGGTCTCATTTTTTGATGCAAAAAAATTAATCAATTTATATCAATCATAGCCGAATTGAATCGACTCAAAATTAAACGAATTTTTTTCAGATATTTTGGTAATAGTACAATTGCGGAGACCATTTCACTATTTAATTTGAAAATGAAAATAACAGAAAATCAAAGACAATGTGCAATTCGATAATTAAAAAGTGACAGCTTATAAACATAACCTAAAATGCATGAGAAAAAATTTGTCGATAAAATCAATATAGCCGAGCTTTTTAAAAGGTAGATGGCAGTTTTGCTTTTTATAAAAACGATTCAGAAAAAATTTAAAGAAAGAAAATAGATGAGTGCTGCCATCTACCTTCTAAAAAGCTCGGCTATATTGATTTTATCGACAAATTTTTTCTCATGCATTTTAGGTTATGTTTATAAGCTGTCACTTTTTAATTATCGAATTGCACATTGTCTTTGATTTTCTGTTATTTTCATTTTCAAATTAAATAGTGAAATGATCTCCGCAATTGTACTATTACCAAAATATCTGAAAAAATTCGTTTAATTTTGAGTCGATTCAATTCGGCCATGATTGATATAAATTGATTAATTTTTTTGCATCAAAAAATGAGACCGTTTCGTGTATCATTTCTAAAAATTATACACAAAACGATCTCTTTTTGATATAACTTATGTGCATCAAAACGTTGCAATAGAAAAAGATACAACCAAGTTTACTGTGTATAGAAAAAAAATTTTTTTTTTTTTTTGTTGAAAAAACAGACCTACTGCTACGCCTCCTATCGGCAGAATGCATAGAAGCGGAGTACATAGCTGAACTTGGCATCGAGCGAATACTACTTGTAGTCGAACTGGATGGACTTGGCGGTACAGGTTGAACATCTTCATCGATAGAATTTCTATCGGGGGTTGGAGAATTTTTCGATCCACTGTTGTGGTGATTGTGATGCGAATGATGCGAATGCAGTCGTGCATGATCCGGATGAAGAAGACTTGGTCGACGTGATTGCTGAGGGGTGTTTGCTGGACTGACACACGTTATACCACATGGCGATGGAGAGGCCTATTTTTTTTTTTTTTTTTTTTTTTAAAGAACATTTTTTTCATAAATATGGAAATATAAAATGATTCGTCCAAGCTAGCTGATATTTGTAGTTTTATCTCTCTTTTTCTCACTATTGTATTTTTCACGAGTCTATTTTCACATGGCCTCAAGATAGAAATGAGTACTGTTGAAATTTTAATTCCTCTCAAAAGGAGAGAGAGAGAGAGAGAGAGAGAGAGAGAGAGAGAGAGAGAGAGAGAGAAAAATGCAGCCTGAAAAGTCGTCTCAATGGAATATAACATGAACAAAAAGAAATTGCATTTTTTTCTCTTAAAATATTCTATTTAGTGAGTAGGAAGTGAAAAGTGTTGAAAATTTTATTTCTCTCCTTCTTTTGGCAAACGTTGCTTTCGTTGCCTATGGCCAGATAACAAGTTAGTTACGTTTAAGGCAATTTTCACTTTATCTCAAAAAAAGTTTTTTGCACAATTATTTGTTATAATTTTTTAATTTTGTTAATGTAATTAAAATTAAATATACTTTCCATTGTCAATAATTTTTAATTTTTTCAATAATTTTATTCCGTTTATTCTTCTTTATAAATAAATTAAAATTAATAGGTGATTAATTGTATAATATTATTTTCATACCTGAATGGATTCGATGCCACTGTCGTTGACGTTTTCGTGAATATCTGGAAATATAAAAGCCTGAGATTGACCATCTCCTTCTCCTCTTGGTGAATCGCTTGGCCATACTTGAAGAAGAGGTAAGCCAACACGCGTTTCAGTGCAAACACTGGTGGTTACCACGTTATTTTGAGTATTGTTCGCACCAAGGCAGAGTCGGCTCAACTCTTTCAATGGTTTCTGTAAAAAAAAAACGATACTTTCGTTTTTTTCAATTTAAATAAACATATATATATATATATTGTTCATGCAAATAAGTTAAATAAATTTCAAAATTTATCTTTTTTCGTTTTTTTTTCTATATAAGTGAAATATATTGTATTCTGAAGTCTAATTGTGTAATTTTATTTCAATTTCAATTTTGATTTTAACTTTAATTTTGATTTATATTTTTAGGGTTTCGTGGCTCAGGCCCGAAAGCCTTATAGTTTCACTTTGGCGTCCACCTGTCGTACACTCGTTTGGATACCATAGCAACAATTGATATAAATTAATTAAATCCGATTATTTAAAAAAAACAATTTTGTAGAAGCGATATAAAGAAAATTTTTGATCATATGCAAAATATATAAATATCTAAATAATTTTTGTAAGTTTAAAATTTTCTCGTTTTAATTTTATATCTGTTCTTCTAACGGATATTATTAATAATAATATTTTAATTTTTTTAAACGTCAATTAAACTTTTTGTTTGAGGTCTGCATTTTTGAGTATATGCATAACGTTCTTAATACTTAAGTTGCTTTTAGCTAAGCATTTTTGTTTGATCAACGATGCAAAATCGTCACTTTCATAAACGACTTTTTATTACATCCATGCTTAAAGTTTAAAGTGCTCATATTAAACACGTGTTCACTTGAAATTTTTGAATGTACACTGGTAGGCGTCGAGGTCGTGGTACTTATTTTTTCTTTTTTATTTAATCGACACTATTTCAATTTACATTACATGTTTTCTTTATATGAAACATATATACCTATATATATATACACATTTAATCATTCTGTTATCAATTATTTTTTAACAAATTATTATTGTAACATACTCAACAGTTCCCTTGCGATAGATTATAAGATTTTGGGAAAGCTATAAATATCTAAATTATTCGTGATATAATAAAGATCATGTATGAGATTAAAGTTATCAGCTTGAATTTATGATAACAAGGGAGATTATGCAATGTTAACTGTATATATAATTTCCTCTTTGATGTATACTAAATGCACGAGTCTCACTTATATATAATAAAATATTGAATGTTATGAATTAGATATAGAATGATTTTAATAATTTATAATAAGCGTTTTGATGGTAATAATAATTCTTTATTTATTTAAAAGTTTAATGAAAAGAAATTTATTTAATAATTTATTAAATAATATAAATACATAATTTATTTAGTAATATAAAATATAGTACCTATATGGTTAAAAATTGAATTTACATTTTTATTCTAAAAATACATTACATATTAAAATTTTATTTTCATATGTTGAAGCAAAAATGATAAATTTAGAATTTCGCTTTATTATTCTAATTAATTATTAATTAAATTAAATGTTCATTTTAAATTAATATTTTGCTTTTGAGGTAAAATGAATGTTAATTAATTATATTACATGTACTAGCTTATAAATTATAATGGCAAAAAATGGGTATAAACTTTATCTGAAAAGTAAATTTTATACATTTCTGTTTTTTCTAAATTGTGATATTTTAAATTTCTACAATTTTGTTCATTTTTCTTCTCATATATTGAGATTTTTAAATTTAATAATAATTGAAAGCAATTTCGCAGACATTTTATCAATTATTCTTTGTTGCAAAACAAAATTTAAATTACATATTTACTTAAAACCGGGATAAGTTTGGAATAACATGGGTTAGTTTGGAACAAGCAAGTTTTTTTTTAAAATAAAATCTTTATATTAAATTGTTTTAATTTTGCGTGTTTTCTGTAAATAATAATTTCGATGATTTATAAAATGGAAAATTGATTTTTAAAAAAATCATAAAAATCTATAATAAATATCTTCGAATTATATGTGAAATTTAATAAAAGATTTAAAAGATAAGTGCTCAGTTTATTTATTTATAACAACATTTTAATAATAATAATATTTTGTTAATATTCTGTGGAGATGTCTAAAATGTTATAAGGAATGTCTGTGATTTGAGAAAAATGTAATATTTGTTATTAGAAAATACTTGGAAATTATTATTATAATAATTAATTATAATTATTTGTAAAAATTTCAGTTTTTATAGATCTCAGTTCTTCCTCATAATATTTTAGAATTCTCCACAAAATATCAACTCGATTCATTCAGTATTTTACGAGAAAAAAGATGGAGAAATTAACATTGGAACGATCACATTATATACACTGTTAAAAATGTTCGTAAATTTACAACATTTTTAATATACCAATATATATTAAATTTAAGAAACTGTACTTTGAATTATATTAAGATACCTTTTTGTGGTAATATTAATATACTGGTGTCTTAATCCTGATGTTTGTAAATTTAATATACTTTTAATATACCACGGTATATTAACTTTAAAATACATGTACTCTAAGTTAATGTAATGTACATCTATATATAGTAATATTAATACATTAGTGTATTAATGCTTTATTTATCCTAAATTTGTACGTGTCTTATATGTTTAAAAGAGTAGTTATTTTAATGATTTATTTTCAACTTTTACGTTTTGCATTGAATCAAAAATTTATTTGATTAAAATATTTGATATCATTAAATATCACAGAAAAAACCTGGTTTCAAATTAAGTATAAATTCCATACTCAATTTGATTCGCAGCAAAAATGAAACTGGGATAATTATCAAATTAAATATGGAATTTTATTCATAATCAATTTGAAACATTCATACTCAATTTGAAACTAGGTTTTTTCAGTGATTAATCGACTATTTGATTAGCTTTTATCGAATAAATATTAATTTGTATTTTTTTTTAGTAATGCAATTATATTATTTTTAATTAATTTAATAATTACTACAATATTACTTATTTTAATTAAATATTTATTTGACATAATAGTCAAGTGGCAGGTTGTTTGAATCAAATAAATTGTTTTCAGTGTACAACTCTAAAAGTTTACTTAAAAAATTTTTTAAATTCGCTTCTATTAAATATACTTACACAATTTTTTCCCCTGTAGTTTTAAGGTTAATAATGGTATAGATTCAAATGACTTTCCACTAAATTTCGTTCATTTTCATTTTAAATATTTATTTAGTTGAATTTCACAACAATTACCATCCATAAATAAAAAAATTAGTACTTTCTCAAAGAAAAAATAATACATTTGTTTGTATAAAAATATTTCTCTTTCAAGTTGTTGATAAGAAAAGTGTAAACATTTTTCAGACGAAAAAAAAAATAAGAGGTGAATAAACAGCATTTGTGATAAAAGTTACAAATCATCTTTGTCTAGTTGCATTATGCAAAAAGTTAATATTCAGCAACAATAATTTCTTTAAATATTTATCAAAAATTTATTTCAAAGCATTTCTTTTTTTTAGAACATTCTTATTACTGTATAATGTAAAATTATGGAAGAATTGGATGATTTTAGGTAAATTGTAAAAAGAAATTTAAATTACGACAATACTGTCTATATCTTATTACTTTAAATACTTTAAATGGGATTAGAAAATTTTAAATTAATAAAAATTGCAACTATCTAGGTGAAGTAGAAAAAATATTAATAATTAGAGACACTAATTGTATTTTAAATAAGTAATAAATTTTTATTTTAAATATATCTTTAATTTTGTATAATAACTAAATCGAAATGTTTAAATATTTTACACAATCTTATGTCTTCAGCAGTTACAGTTTATATGGACAGTGCGAATATTAACTTCTAATTCGGTTATTTAGTCGCGGTAGTTAAAGCGTTAGCGTTAGGTCTTAGATTAGGTAGGTGCGCCTGGGTTCAATCCCCGTAGGGTTCAAATTTTAATTTAATTCTGAGATTCGAACGTAAAAGATACAAGTAGATAAAATTATAAATGATAGTATTAGTTATAATTAATGTTTATTTTTATTAATTGTTTAAATTATTTTTTTTATAACAATTTTAGCATGAGATTTTGATGTTTTAAATTTAATATACCGGTATATTAATATTAATATACCGCAGTAAATTAAATTTAATATACACAAATATATTGATATTAATATACCTGTGTATTAATATCACAACATTGTGGTATATTAAATTTAATATACGGTATATGCAAATTACTTCATATACAAGTATATTAAATTCCCCATGGATATTTTTAACAGTGTAACAATCACATGCTGTTAATAAACTGATTTTATTTATATTTTAAGCCTAAAGAAATATGTTATATTTGATGTTTTTAATAAATTACAAAATTTGACCCAAACTTACCTCAATCGCGAGGTAAATTTGGAACATAAATTAAATTTAAATAGCTCTGACAAAATAAAATTTGGCGTAGTAAAACTTGGATGAAACCTTCGGAAGGATGTTTACTATGTTTTCCAATAGTTAAATTTTTTTTTTTTTTTAGTATCAATTTGGAATTTTGACAATAAAAGAAATGGAAAAAATTGCGTCTTTTGTCCTAAATTTATCCCGGTTGACAGGTACATTATTTCAAAAATTAATAAAAGTTTTTAGAAAAATGTATAATAGATATATAGATATCAGAAACTTTAGAAAAAAAATCAAAATTTTTACATTTCTATTTTAAAAAATAAAAAAAATTGATATTTTTTATAAAATACAAAAGCTGAAGGTTGATTGTAACAAATTTCAGAGTACACAATAAATTATAAAAAATGATAAAATTGCTATTATCAAGAATTCATTTTTGCAATAAATTACAATACTCTGTAACAAAAATTTAGGGAGTTAAAAATCAACTCGAAAAGGGAGTTAATAATTAAATTATAACTCCTTAAAACTAATTCCCTAGGGATAAAATTAACTCGTAAAGCATTAATTCCCTTCGTTTATAAACTCCAAAAGATTGGGACTTTTATAGCATCCCCTTGGGAGTTGAAATTCAACTTCTTTTTGTTTAGTGTACAATAATACAAGCAATGCATGTAAAGGTTTTGGAAATAACTTTAAATTTTTAGGATTAACTAATAAAATTTTTTAAAATCGAAGGTTAAAATTGAGATACTAAGTATTTTTTAAAAACAAAATACCTGTAATTTTCTCTATTTGAGAATTTTATAATAGGGGTCATCCATAAAGCATGTGATACTTTAGGGGGTAGGGGGGGGGGGGGGTCAGCAAAATATCACACTCCATATTAATCGGTATTGGAAAAAGCATCACAAGGGGAAGGGGGGGTGTTAAAATTCTGAAAAAATGTATCACATGCTTTATGGATGACCCCATATATTCATTGAAATTATTTTTAAAAAAATGTAATCTAATAGAGCTATAAAAAGAAAAACTAAAACAATCAGACCTTAGCTCCCCTATATATTAGAAAATATATATATTTTTTCTAAATGGATATCCTACAAAAATATTCTATTACTTGTTTTCATAGAGATTATAAGTAATTATATAGAATAGAAAATCTATACTTATAAATAAAGTTGCTCTCTAATTACACACTATATAATTATACTGAAATTGAAGCAAGTTTGAAATAACGATGGCTCCTGTTGTTATCTTGGTTATTTGATATTAAATTTTGTCTATATTATATTGTATATAGTATGTAAAAAAAAGTGTAAAAAGTGTGAGAGAAGATATAAATATTGTTTGTAAAATTTTTAATGTTGTATAGGCACCACATTAAAGTTCTTGAACTTGGTTGTCTGCCAACTTGTGCATGCAGATCTGCGATATGCAAACTTCCGGCATTATTCAGTATTGAATTTGTTGTAAGTATGCGCTGATATTTTCTCTCTCTCTCTCTCTTAAAAATATATACAGCTTCTTAAACGACTGTTAAATTATTGTTACAAGGTCTTGGCTACGAAATACACTACAACAATTGAATATATTAAAAAAACAAAAGAGAATAATGCATTTTCATGTGTGTGAAAAAGAAAACAAAAAATACAAATAGTAAATGTATTTTTATCCTATAGCAATGATATTTTAATGCAGAATTTTTAAATTTTATTTTCTTTTTCTTATATAAATCAAAAATTTAAATATTTAAAATAATTTATCTAATAATTAGAAAATTTAATTTAATTACTTTTTTTTATTTTTACAGCATTTTCCTTTACTTAACTTTTTTATTTATTTATTCAACAGAATTTTATGTGATTCGAATTTTTAAATACCAGAATTTTCAAATTAACCAAATCTTCATTTATCTCAATTTTAATTTGTCCAAATTCAAATTGACAAATTTCAAGAAAATTGTGATTGGTTAATTTTAAAATTCGCGTCGATTGTTGGTCGTCCATTTGCAAAATTCTGTTAAATGAGAATTCCGCTAAATTAATATTCGTTTAAATAAGAATTTTTTTAAAAAATAAAATTTAATTTAATGAAGTTTTTTAAAGTGTAATTTTTAATTAATGATTTTTATGATGATTTTATTATCTTTTTATGCTCCCCCCCCCTTTTTTTAGTATAATATTTTATAAAAATTTATTTCTTCTACCATAAATTTTCTTGAAAGATTTCTAGAAAATTGAAATCGAAAGTATAAAGAAAAATGGAAAAAATTTAAAATCGTTTAATATTTCTATAGAAGTATATCATTATAATACACTGAATACCTTGAGAGGGTAGAAAGATATGCATCAAATGCTATAAAAAAACATGGCATTGATAAAATATTGATGAAGCGGGGTTTGCTTTTCAATTTCTGCAATTTTTCCATGATGCGCTCGCAATGATTCTTCTTCATTTTTTTTTTTAAAGGTAAATAAATCGCACATCACGGGGGGTAAAAGTATACGCATTGAAAATTAAAGGAAGCTTCAATAAATAATATCAAGTAATTTTTATTTTCATGATTAAGGTAAAATTTATTCCACGTGGTCACTAGTGGCAAATTTACTTTTAAAACTCAAAACCGTGTTTGTCCTCGTCTTGAATCGATGAAAACTATAAAGAGCTCGTGGTTGTCACGCGACTTTATTCGGTCACGAATTCTTTTTAAAGATCTTTATGATTTTTTTTGAAAACGGTAAATAAAAATTCCAATATATTACATATTTTCTGCTTTTTTTTTTATTTGTTGCAATTGGAAATCTTTATTTAGAAATGTATATATATATATAGTGACACTTTCACTTTCTTGACTTATGTTTTTATAGGTACGTATTAATATTTATAGATGTTTATTTTAAGACTAGAGTTTCTTCATAATTATTTTTTTTAATCTAATAACATTAATTTTTAGTATTGATAAATTAGATAATATTTTTAAAAAAATTTTTGAATGACAAAAATTTTAAATTTAAAACTTTACTTTTAACTGTTTAGTTTTATATTTATTTGACAAATAAAATATTTTTACAAATTTCACATACATATTTTGTCAACATATATTTATAAACCGATATATTGTGTTTCACTTGTTTGCTATGTCTTCTTTGTTGATCGTATTTTACTAAAATCTGATTTATCGTTCAATGGAAAATGGAAGGACCAAAACAAAAAAAAATGCAATACGTGCAAATAGTACAAGATTTATTATAGAAAGTGGAAAATGTAAAATTTTTTTTTTTTGAAAAAATCTCTATATACAACTGATTATGTAAAATTATGATGTATTGATTATAAAAATTACATCCAACTGTGTGGAACATTAGCAAATAATTTAAGCAAAATTTACATGCTATAGCTTATTAGAAAAATTCAATTTTATTAAACAATATCTATTTTACAGACTAAAAAGATTTTCATGTTATTAAAAAAAGCAAACTTTCAAAGTAAATTTCAAAAATAGTAAAGTAAAAAAAAAGGTTTAAAAACTTATTAATGTTTTTTTTACATAATTTATAAATAGAACATTATTATGCGAGCATTGAGAAAATACTGATTGATGTAGACTAATACATTTATAAGTTTGATAATCAAAAATTTATTTTCATAAGTCAAGTTTAATTACTATACATTCCAGAATAATTTAACGCTCAAATTAATATCCTGTAAAATTTATTATGAATAGCAATTTTGAACTTATATGACTAAATTTAGTACAAAATTTTAATTGCGACTAATTATTTATGGTCAATCAACAGAATATTAGGTAATGAATTTTCCATTAAAATTGAAATTGATTGTTACTTCTCGTAAATGTCTATTTAATAAACCATTTCAATATTATTCGAGGTAATATTACAATTTAATTATAATTATTGCAATGGAAATCTTTTATTCTAAATATAAGAGTATATATTGGCTTCTATTTAAAAATAAGAAATACTATTTTAATAATAAAATTTAAAAAAAATAAAAAATATTTTTTAAATTAAGAACTTAAATTCTATATTGAGATAATTTTTTCTGATTTTAAATTATAATCTAACTAAAAGCAGACGATTTTATTTTTAAATATAAGCCAAGATATGTTCTTCAATTATGAATAATGTTTTTCAGTGTAATAATAATTGTAAAAATTTTACGAGATATTTTAAATAAAAAAAAAAAATCATACCTCTAGAATTTTTTCATTTATAAAACTATTGGAGTCCTTAATAATTAAAAAAAATTAACTTTTAATAAATTAAGCGCTAAAAAAATAAAAACATTAATTTAAAAAAGAAACATTAAAGAAATCATTTACGCGGAAAAACAGATGAAAATAAATGTAAAAGTAACAACTGAATTTATATTTAATTAATTTATTCAATTAGCTGTTTAATTAAACGGAAAATACAAACAGCGCTTTTAGTAAATTTTTCTATAGTTTTACTTTTTTATTTCGATAAAATTTGTACCGAATTCAGACATTCTTATTTTTATATTTCAATTTTTCATTTATTACATATAATTATTTAATTTATTATTAATAGCACAATAAATCCTAAATAATCATTATTAATTATTGTAGTTTATTTCTTTTTATAAGATATAAAAGAATGTTTTATTTAATATAATTAAAATTTAACAAATTCATAATAATAGATATAAATTAATAATATTTTTTTAATTATTAAATAAAATTAAGAATACAAAAAATAATATAGAAAAAGTTTAATCATATTAACGAATTTAATTTACTATTGTTAATAATAAATTTTTGTAAGCAAAAATAAGCTAAAAATTTGCATTCCCAATTTTTCATTGATTGAAAATTATTGGACAGTTAGTATAATTTTTCACTAATTCAAATATATCGAGAGATATTCAATGAAATTAAAAAAAAAATTAATTAACATTCTTAGGCGTAATTTATCAAAACTCGTATATAATGGAATAATTTTGATAAGCGTATACATATTTTAATTAAATCTTTCATTACGAACATGCAAAAAAAAAAATAAATAAATAAATAACTTTGTAAAAATCTACAACTATAAAATAGAAAATCTCAGCATTCATGTTTCTTAAAGAAATATTTTTACTGGAAAATAAAAAATTAACTGAAAAAGAAATTTATAATTTCTCTCAGCAATTCAAATGCTCCTAAAAATCCTAAACTCACTGTTTCTGTAAACTCTTCCTCAAGCATCACACACGTATTTTTCGAGGAATCATATTTATTATCCTTTTTTTTTTTTTTATTTTTCAATTCATCTTCGCTGCTTTATAACTCTCAGTTCAGGTCGCTCCCGCTTCACTGATCCAACTTAAAGTCTGATCAATAAAACTTGCAACAACTTTTTACACGAAGTTTCGCTTTTTTTTTTTTTTTTTGCTCCTCTATTAAACTTTCATTTCCTATATATTTTTTTATAATATTTTATTTTTTCTTTACTCTAAAGCACACATCTAACAATTAAAATAAATTAATTAATAAAAAAAAAAATAGTTCCCACTCTCTAAATCTGAATTAGTAAAAATATTTACTAATTTAAATTAGTGACTCACTTTTTGCTTCTGAATTAGTAAAATTTTACTAATTATTAATACCTTTTACTAACAATTAGTAAAATTTAACTAATTCTAAAGCATAAAGTGAGTCACTAATTTAAATTAGTAATCATTTTTACTAATTCAAATTTAGAGAGCAGTTAAAAAAAAAAATTTTTTTTTTTGAAAACCCACCTGCATGCTTCTGCTGTCAGATGCATGGCAGATTTTTTTTTTTGGCACAATCTTGATTGTTTCCCTATATAGAAAATTGGATCTAAATCTTCCCTGGCACTCTTTGGAACGACCCGCGATGAACTGCGGCTGGATCGCCGTTGCGCTTGGGAGGCATGAGAAAAGGGGGTGTTTTGAGCGCGATTCGAGCGAAAGTTGAGAAGGGTGAGAGTAGTGGAATGAGAAAACGACACACATTCAGAGTAGACAGAGAGTTACAATGATGGGTATAAAAGCAATAAAAACAAAAATGAAATTCGTCAAATGCGAAGAGAAGAGAGATCATAAATATTCTGAAGCAAAGAAAAAAAAAACGATTTCTTCAGATTAAATCAAGAGATTCAAAAAAAAAAAAAATAATAATAATGGAATGAGAAATGAAATATATATAATTAAATTAAAGAGAAAAAGTAGGGAAATACGTTTAATCTAGTTAATTTTTGTCTGATTAAAAGCTGGAAAAAAGGAAAGTAGAATTTTAAAGAGAGATAGAAAAAGATGGAAATTAAAAGAAAGAAAGAAATTTAGAGGTTAAAGACCTTTGTACTCACAGGACTTTTTCCTTTGTAAATTCTTATCTTTTGATTTTTTGATAATAAATAAGTAATGTATTTATGTATAAAAGGGGAATTACTATACTCAAACGTTTCAGTTAAAAATTAAAAGTTCTGAAATAGGTTTAATTAATTTGTTGTCCTACACTCTAAATTTAAATTGGCGAAAATTTTAGAAAATTTTTCACTCACTTCAAATAAGTAAAAAATTTTCACTAATTTTTAGTAAAATATTACTATTTAATTTAGTAATATTTTTTTTTTTTTACTAAAGTTTTAATGAAAAATGACTAAAAATTAATGGAAATTTTCACTAATTTTTATAGTAAAATATTTATTTTATTATGGTTTTAGTGGAACAACATTAGTTGTCGAAAAAATGTATAAACAAAATTTTATAAAGAAAAAGGAAAAAATTACTGGCAGAATTATTGGGATAACTTCTGATGGGCTAATTACTAGAATAACTGTTGAATTATTTACTAAAAACTCCAGTAATTTTTTCGCCATACATTTGTCAAAAATTTACTTGTTGCACACTAATTGTAAGTTTCTACAGCTCCTATGTCTGCACAATAGTTTTTTGTTTTAAATTAAATGCATAGGCATATATATATATATTTAACAGATAATTTCGATTCCATTGAATTAAAAAAAAAAAAAAAAAAAAAAAATCTGTTGTAACTAATAAAAAAATATATCTCGCAAAAAAATTACTGAAGTTTCCTGCAAATTAATCCAGTAGTTATTCCAATAATTATGACTGTAATTATTTCCAGTAATTATTTTTCATAAGGGAACCAATTTTTGTAACCTACTTTCCAGGGTCGAAGTTCTTTTTTTAGATTAAATCAAATTGATACCAAAAGTTTTAAATTAATATAAAAATTTGGATCAATTTTATGTTTTCATGTTAACTGTAAATTTAATTTAATTTTAACTATATGTTTAAAACAATAATAAAAGGAAGAACAAAATAATGATTGAAAAGAGTTGAAGAAATTTAAAAAGAAGACTATAAGAAGGACATTGACTTATGTAACACCTTACCTCAGATTTTTTTTAAATTTTCCAAAGTATATTTTCTAAATCTGAATAAATGAAAATTTCGATAATATTATAAATATTAAATTTGCTGATGATTTAAAAATATTTAAGTGAATTTCCTGCATTCAGGACAAAAAAAATTTACAATCTGATCTCAAACAACTCTATGAGTGATCTTTAAAAAACAATCTATTTTTTAACAAAAAAAAAAATGTATTGTCATTTCATTTCATAGATCTACAGAATTTCTTAACTATAAATACACTATTGGTGATGAAGAGCTTAGCAGAGTGTTTTTGTTCTGTGCTCTTAGTGTACTTATTGATTGCAAGTTTTCTTTTACTGATCACATTATATATATACTGTTAATAAAGCCACTAGAGTCTTGGGTTTCATTACCAGATATTCTAAACACTTTAAAAACATCAAAACTTTGAAATGCTTATATTTCTTATTGGTTAGACCGATAATTGAATTTTCACCCTATACTATGGCGATTGTGACAAGACGATCTTTTGGTTTCAATTGAGCGGGTTTAAAACAGATTTTTGCGTTTTGTAGCCAGACAAACTGATTTACCTTTCGACTACAATAATCATAACTGCACTGTACTTAAATATGAGCTTAAGATACCCTTAATATATCAAAAATTTTTGTTTGCTGATCTTCTTCTTTTATTTAAAATTATTGCTCAAATCTGTTGTTTTTATTTGATTTCTATGTGCCACAAAGGTCACCTAAAAACACACCATTACCACTTTCATCAAAGAATTGCGTAGCTTAATTTTCGACGAAAATAATAACAATGCAACCATTTAATGGGACTTTGTGGTTTAGAACTCACTGAGAGAAATGGATAGTAAGATTTTGATGTTTAAAATTAGATGTTATGCGATACCATCATTATGCTACTTAGTGCACTGAAAGAAATGCTTTGGGGGAACTGATAAATAAATATGGCTCTGGTTTTGTTTTGAACTGACAATAAAATATGGTTATGTTACCCACTACCATCAATTTTTTACTTCTGATTTTTAGGGCTGTGGAAGTTCGTCTTGTACAATTTGGATTTTAACTGATATCAGTTACAATCCAGATTGTACGGAGTAACATCTTGATTGTAGTGGGTAACATAACCATATTTTTTGTAACAGCGAATTTTTGAGAAAAATGTACATAAAAAATAAAAAAAAAACCTTTTAAAATATAGTTTTTTAGGTTTATTGTCTAGAATAAACCCTTATAAAGAAATTCCCATTTGAATTTATATATTACAGATTGTCCGTAATCAAGTGCACCAAGAAAAGGGTACCATTTTGAAAACGCCACCTACAGCTATGAAATTGAACTAAATACACGCAAACATTTTTTTTTTTAAATTTCCTCTACGTAATGTGCAACAATGTTCAAAAAGAATTTTTGCAATTTCTTTAATACTTTCCTTAGAAAAAGAAGTTTGAAAACGTGTCTTTTGTCAATTCTAAACCAGCAAGTCCCCTTAAGGGTAGATCAAAGCCGATGCAATTTTTACATAGAGCTTCAATGGAAAAATTGCAACGACTTTGACCTGCTCTTAATGTATCTTATCAGTACTCTTTACGAATGGACTCTACTCGTATATTTTCAATAAATAAATAGTAAACTTCCAGACAAAATTAACATATTATGGGCCAGACACAATCACACTGTAAAACAAAAGGTATTAATTTAGTACCGACTTTAGATACTAAATTGTCATTTGGTTCTATTTTGATACCTTAAATCGGTACTATTTTAGTACTTTCTTTTTACAGTGCAGATTCTGTTAAGGTGAAGAAATGAAAAAAAAGAGAAGTTTAAAAATAAAAAAAGAAGACAAGAAAAATTGAAGATGCAGATGAAAAAGAAAAACTGAAAAATAGTCTCAAAATTAAAGGAAATTAAAACAGAAGACAAGTTTGTTGATCGGAAAAATCGCAAAAAAGAAGAAGAATACAAAACAATGATTTGAAAGGTACAGGATAAAAAAGAGAAGTCGTAGAAAGAAAGAAGATAATTAAGTGCACGAAAAAGAAGAAGAAAAGAAATTGGTAGCATCAGAAGAAATGTATCTCTTGTATATATAAGATAAAAAGAGATAATTATACACACACATATATATAGTAAAAGGAAAATGGTAAAAAGTGTGAGAGAGAAGAAGCAAGGACGCGACGCCGGCGCGAGAACAACCCCGTAGGTCAAGGTCACAGCCAATGCGAAGCCAGCCCTGAGCTCGCTCTCTCTCTCTCTTTCGTGTTGGTTGAAACCTCACGGCTTACGGACTCACGATCCTGGCCTACACGATCGATCGTGAAAATATACCAACTCGACCATCAAAACCGGTGCACCACAAACTCTGGGGATGCGTGTTTTGCCAGACCTTAAAAGATGATAAAGACTAAGGTCGACCGGCTCAGTACTAAGATAACACACGTTGTAAGTATACATTAATATATATATATATATATATTTTATATAATATTAATTCTAAACAAGACAAACTTCCACACCCCTGAAAATCAGAAGTAAAAAATTATCAATAAAAATCATCTCATTCAAAAAACGATTCTTTTCTTATGAGAATAGCTTTTATTATATGTATATAGTAATAGTAAAATAGTCATCATTTTCATGACAAGGTTCACTTATATATGTTAAAGAGGGAAGTTTAATTTGTTGGGGCGTTAACCTTTCTGAGCAAACTGTTGCTCAAAGATATGGATTCAGAGAGAGATTTTTCGTTAATACTGAACAATTTTTTTTCTATTTTTCATCATTTCTAAAATGTTATAAATTTTTTATTTACATATGTGACGCTCCACGAGAGAACGGACTTTACGTCAAAAAAAATGTTAGGTTATGTTTAGTGATAGTTTTACCTTGATAAAAAGTTTCTTTTTAATTATGTAAAATAAACGTATGAGCTTCATTGAATCTTTTAATGTAATGGAAACTTAAACATAAATGTTTAGTATTGATAGTTGATTCTCTGTGAGTATTTTCACTTTAATAATTACAAACATAACATAAAATTTTTTTTACGTAAAGTCCCTTCTCTCGTAGAGCGACATACATCTATATATCTATATTACAAAAAGATATCGCCGCCAACGCCACTGGTTTTTCAAGAATGAACGGTAGGCGAAAACTTCGACGCTATGCGGGAGATCTCAGTACTCACCTACCATTCAACTCACGAAGCATTCCGACTCGCATACCGTTCAGAATTTGTCTCAAATGAACACTAAGCGAGAATTTCGACACAACGCGGGAACTCGCTGTACTCGTATATATATATATATATATATATGTTACGGGCAATGTGCGGGAGGCGGGCAATGTCCGAGAATGCCCGGGCATTGTCGACAATGCCCAAAATCAGTGGGCATTGTCGACATTGCCCATTTATTTTTAAAAACGTTTACAAAAGGTTAACAATGCCCGGTCATTGTTGACAATGCCCGGGCATTTTCGACATTGCCCACTAATTTTTGGGCAATGTTGTTTATTATAAATAAGTAACATGTTATTAGAAAATAATGCCCGAAATATTTATTTTCACTGTCACTGTTAATAGGTCTAATTAATTTCTTGTTTCCGTTCACGGAAATTGTGTCGTATTTTTTTAAAAATCTGTAACTCCTCGAATCCTTTTTTTCGCATAACTTTAATTGGTCCACTTTTTTAATGTAACTTTCATATTCCTCACAAGACATGTAAGCACAATTGTCTGTCCGTTTTTTTGACAGCAAAATAATTTGTTGTACTAACAAAGCGTTGATCAAATAAATTTTTCTCACCTTAATTAATATTTTTGTAGAAATAATAAAATTAATTGATAATTAAGTACAAAATTTATTAAAACTTTTTTCTTTACAATTATAAAACATTATTTTAGTACATTAAATATTAAAAATTAAGAATTACAGCCGAGTATCACAATGAAGTCTATACTTATGTTTGATATCGTAAAATGACGAAAAGTCCTCCTTTTGGGGCACACAAAATGATTGCAAATAAATCCATTGAATTGACTGCACAAATAAAAATAAATTTAGTAAACAGCGTTAAATTGATTATATTATTCAATTATTCAGTTTTAACAAGTGATGAAATATTTACTTATATTACAAATTATTTTTTATTAAAAAATTTTATGCATTTCAACATTGCCCAAAATGGACTGGGCATTGTCGACATTGCCCAGAAAACAGAATTTTATAAATAATTTTCGACATTGACCGAAAAAAACAGGGCAATGTCGACAATGCCCACTGATTTTGGGCATTGTCGACAATGCCCGGGCATTCTCGGACATTGCCCGCCTCCCGCACATTGCCCGTAACATATATACTACCGTTCAACTTGCGAAGCATTCAAATTCGCGTATCGTTCAGAATTTGTCTCGAAAATTTCAGAGATTGTACTATCTATATCAAAAACATAGGTTAAAAATTAAGATAACATCAAAACTCAAGGTCGAACGACAGAATCATAGATTAAAACGAACATAACCTCAAAAATCAAAGTTTTTGAAGTATTTTAGACAGAAATAACCTCAACATTAGTATCAGAAGTCAAGAGATGACCCTACCCTTTAAATATCAAAGGTCATAGGTCAAAAGAGAACATAGCCTCAATTTTACGTCAAATGTCATAGGCGTGGAGGCGAACATAACCTCAAAATTTGGTCAAAATAATAGAAAAAAATAATGACATAACCTCAAAATTAGGGTCATAGATTAGTAGAACGTCATCCGTGGTGTAGCTTAGATATAAATTCTTTAAAATGAAAGAATAATTTTTTTTTAAAAGAATTTGGCTAAAATTAATCTTTGAAAACATATGAAAACTTATTCCGTTTCTAATTAACTTTTTAATTGCAGAATAGATGAAAATTTAGTTTACGGATGCAGGTTAAAATAGAGTTTATGTTCATATTAAAATAGAAATAAATTTCTGCTGCTCAAATGTAAAAACTTTTTATTAAATATAAATTTAATCAAAATAATAATTAATATTCTTAGTGAACTTAAATAGGGGGTTGGCGCGCAAAGCACGCAAGGGGGCGAGGCCCCCCTAGTATATATATATATATGAGAGATTCTTTTTCAATCGCCCCAGCCCAAAAAGTCAATGTTCTGGGATTGGCTTCATACTTTGGTAAATTGTTGTCCTATATGATAGTAATAAATCCCTAAAATATAAATTAATTAAAAAAATATTTGTAGAAAGTAGAGGGGGTTGAAGTTTTGACGTTAAGGCTAACATTGTCATTTTCAAATCCGTATAACTATGACAAAAGTTAATGTATTTTAATTTATCTATAATGAATTTTATTGCATTTTTCACGTACTTTTCAAAAATGTATACAAAATTTAAAAAAAAAAATTTTTGACCCCTTTTTTTTCAAAATCAACCCTTATTTTTCGATTTTCACCCCTTCGGGAATTTTTTTTTGTTTTTTTTTTATTTTCATTGGAAAGCTGAGGTTTTTTCCCATGAGCTATGTAAATATGAAAATGGGACAACAATAATTTTGTGAGAAACATAATATTAAATTAGGCGGTGCCTATCTAAATCCTCAAAGATGATCTCCAGGTACACCCCTTATCGGCACCGCCTACTTTAATATTCTGTTACTCACAAAATTATTGTTGTCCCATTTTCATATTTACATAGCTCATCGGAAAAAACCTCAGCTTTCCAATGAAAATAAAAAAAAAAAAAAAAAAATACCCGAAGGGGTGAAAATCGAAAAATAAGGGTTGATTTTGAAAAAAAAGGGGTTAAAAATTTTTTTTTTAAAATTTCGTATACATTTTTGAAAAGTACGTGAAAAATGCAATAAAATTCATTATAGATAAATTAAAATACATTAACTTTTGTCATAGTTATACGGATTTGAAAATGACAATGTTACCCTTAACGTCAAAACTTCAACCCCCTCTACTTTCTACAAATATTTTTTTAATGAGTTTATATTTTAGGGATTTATTACTATCATATAGGACAACAATTTACCAAAGTATGAAGCCAATCCCAGAACATTGACTTTTTGGGCTGGGGCGATTGAAAAAGAATCTCTCATATATATCATTACCATATTATAAAAAGATATCGCCGCCGTCACCACTGATTCAAGAATAAACGCTAGGCGAGAATTTCGACGCTACGCGGGAGCTCACATTATTCGCCTACCATTTAACTCGCACAGCGTTCAAACTCGCGTACCGTTCAGAATTTGGCTCGAAAATTTTAGATATTGTACTATCTATATCAAAAACATAGGTTTTTGATAGAGTAGAGACAGACATAACCTCAAAATTATTATCAGAGGTCAATATATGACCCTCCCTTTAAAATTTTAAAGGTCATAGGTCTAAGGAGAACATAACCTTAAATTTACGTTGAAGGTCATAGGCATGGAGGCGAATATAACCTCAAAATTTCGTCAAAGTCATACAAAAAATCTGACATCAACACAAAATTAGGATCAAAGGTTAGAAGGACGTCATCCGTAGTGCATCTTAGTAACAAATTCTTTAAAATGAAATAATAAATTTTATTTAAAGAATTTGGGTAAAATTAATCTTTGATTCAAACAAAATTTGTTTAATTCAAATAAATATTTGATTGATCCTAATAAAGATTTGGTTTATTTTAATAAATTTTTCGATGGAAGAAAAAATTTAATTGAACCTAATCGAAGGGGAATTTACTGGTAGTTAAGTGTACATTCTTCTTTAATACTTGGTAATACCTCGAAGCAAATAAACATTTAATGAGAAATTTGGTTAACTGAAACAGCAATACATTTATTTAATTGATTCAACTAAAATTTTTTAAAGAAAAAGAAGAAGTTTGCATATTAAGCTATATAAATCCTTACCATCCTAACACAGAAAATTAAAAGGCATTAAAATAAGCTGCAACGCTTATTATTTTAATCCAATTTTGCTTATTTTAATACCAAAATGGATTAAAATAAGCAAAATTGGATTCAAATAATAAGCGTTGCAGCTTATTTTAATACCTTATAATTTTCTGTGAATAGAATGTAATACTTAAAAATATGAGAGAAGCAGGCGCTGGCGCCTTCATCACAGGTGATCGCAGGGTTTCGAAGCCAATATTAATATTACCGTTGATAAAGAAAAAATCCTTAGCAACGGTTATTGTGGAAATGGTTGCTATGGTAATGGTTGCTATGGTATCTATTACCATGGCCATCGTATTAGTGTTTTATTTATAAAATTAATTTTCTTTTTAAAAACTACAAATTATTAAATATAAATATATATTACTGAGAATTACAGAGAAAATGAACTAATTTCAGTTTGCCTTGAAGGTCTTGAACATTTTAATGAATTTCATTTTGAATGACCTATTTTAGCATTTAATTTATTATTGCAGCTTTTCGAGTGCATTTTCAGTGTGAACAAATATTTCCTTAAAGAAAGAGAAGAAAGTATGTAGATAATGACGATACACTATATAGATATAGTTGCAAATTATATCCATATTTCTAATTAGTGCAAAATTACTCGTATATTATTGGACCTTCACCTATAGAAACTACAGTAAAATTCAATCAATGATTTAAAAAATACTCGACCTTTTTAATTTATAAATTCTATATATATATATATATATATATATATTATATTTGGTTCAAACAAAACATTTCTCTGTGTGTAGGATAAAAATACAGTGAATTTAAAAAAATATGAGAGAAACAGGCGCATGGCTCATATAACAGTACACTGTAAACTTGATGGTATCATTTTGGAATGCAACGTTTTGATTCGATAAAAGGTATCAAATTGATCCAAATATTTGAATCATTTTCAAGAAATGATCCAGAATATGGGATCATTTTTTGATACCTGAATTGGTATCAAAGTATAACTGTCATGGCTGGCATGCTCTTATTGACAAGTTTATTAATTAATTTATTCACTGCACTGAATATTCAGATATTAAAAATACTTTTATTATGAATTTTAAGAAAGAGAGAAACGAAAACTTATAAATTGCGAGCAATTAAATAAGAAAAAATTTATTTCGGAATAAAATGAAATACACTAACCTTTATTTATTTTTATCACATAAGATTTAAGTTAAGTTCCCAATCACAACACTTGAAAATTTTTAATTATTTTTATGTTTCAAATAATTATCAATAATTTATTTATTATAAATGAACAAAATTTAAGTAATGCACGCTTGATAAATATTTCTAATGCGTTGTCAATTAATGCAATTAATAATTTCCTATTACACAATATTATAATCGACATATATGACATTTGTAAACAAACAGGGTTGGGAAACAAGAGCCCAAAATATATTCGTCCAAAGCAGAGTTGGGTAGGATTGAAATTCGCTTTGGACGAATATATTTTGGGCTCTTGTTTCCCAACCCTGTTTGTTTACAAATGTCATATATGTCGATTATAATATTGTGTAATAGGAAATTATTAATTGCATTAATTGACAACGCATTAGAAATATTTATCAAGCGTGCATTACTTAAATTTTATTCATTTATAATAAATAAATTATTGATAATTATTTGAAACACAAAAATAATTAAAAATTTTCAAGTGTTGTGATTGTGAACTTAACTTAAATCTTATGTGATAAAAATAAATAAAGGTTAGTGTATTTCATTTTATTTCGAAATAAATTTTTTCTTATTTAATTGCTCGCAATTTATAAGTTTTCGCTTCTCTCATTCTTAAAATTCATAATTAAAGTATTTTTAATATCTGAATATTCAGTGCAGTGAATAAATTAATTGATAAACTTGTCAATAAGAGCATGCCAGCCATGACAGTTATACTTTGATACCAATTCAGGTATCAAAAAATGATCCCATATTCTGGATCATTTCTTGAAAATGATTCAAATATTTGGATCAATTTGATACCTTTTATCGAATCAAAACGTTGCATGAGTTGATCTTAATTCTTGTATCAATTTGATACACACAAGAAAACTGTGTAGCTATAAGTGAGATAAAGACAGCTTAAGATATATATGCAACTTTTTAAATTGCAATCCTCATGTATCAGTAGTGAAAGATAGTTTTAGTCAGACAGAACGATTTAAATTTTTTATGTAATTTAAAAAAAATGTATCAATATTAAAATTGTAGTATAAAATAATTAAAAAACGAATTTTTTAATTTTCATTTCATGAGAAAATAAATTAAGGTAAAAATTTTTTTTTCCGCAGCAACGAAAAAATAAAAAGTTTGAACTCCCAAGAGTGCCATGTTCTGTCACGATCAATTGAAAAGGAAGACTGAATTTTTCTCTAGCTATATATATATATATATACTCTTATTGCATTAGGGTGAGTGCATACTTGTGTGCATATCAAATTGCACGAACATATAAGAATCTCCTATGACAAGCGTAAGTTACGCGACTGGAATGTCATAAAACCCCCTATGGAATACCGCTAGAAAATTAATTGCCAACAGTTTTTTTTTAACCATTTTTAAGTTTTGAGGTTATGTTAGGGACTCCATCTACATTAAATCAGTAAGGGCAATGTATGTATTGCTATTGAGAGAACATAAATTCGCTGAAAAGGAAATGATTCCTCACAAGGTAATTACTTAATTCATATAAGATAGAAAATCTTCTTAAAAACCAAAAAACATTTTTTTAAAATAATTTTTTTTACTGATTTTACACCAAGAATAATAATAATGTAATTATAATAATTTATTAAATAAGCAAATTTATTAAATAAACTTTATTATTGTAACGTCCTCGTGACATTATGTCTGCAAATTATCGACCAGTGGCACGACAAACCCTTGCTTTTCACACGTGCAACAGCCCTCGATTTTGTTAAAAATAAGTATATGAAGATGACCAAATATGGTATTGTAATCGCCTGATTCTGACCAACACCTTGCCAAAAAATATCGACCCTACCATATAGAGGAACAAATTAGTTCTTATTTGGGTCTCACTTTCATAGGTTCCTCTTTAAAAAAATTCAAGTCCTACCACAGCACAGTGGGCCAGGAGAACAAAAAATTTGGCCAAAAGTCATTATCAGATTTTTCAAAAAGGATTATTGTGATATCAAATAGACAAGTTAAAGTAGTTAATGTAGAAGTTTTATAACTTTTATTGAAATATTGAAGCTTGTGGAGTAAGTTCATTTAAAAATAAGGCTTAAACAATGTCCGTATGATTATTGCTCTGAAATGACAATTTTTACGAAAAATTATTACTTTGCATTGGTTATAATGCATTTTCTCATTAGTTTGAAGCATATAATTTGTAAAAATAGTATATAAGAGTAAAAATAAATTGTATATTAGAAATACTGCGAACAAATTGAGACAAATTATGTTTTTTAATACTACATGTCAATACACCGATTGAGAGCTCCTCAAAACTTCACGCGATATGAACTGTTGTGATACCTGAAAGTTTTCAGTAGTTCATGCGTAATAAGCTCCAGGTGCGATCTGCTGCGAAAATTAATTCAGTTTTTAAAAAAATTAGTTTTTACGGTTGTATGCACGGTTTGGTTATGTACAGTAGTAACTCTTTGCGACACCAAAGATATTTTTGAATGGCTTCTTATGACGTTGCATATGTAAAAGTTTTTGGGGTCACTAATTCCTAATTTGAAGACAGATTTTCAAAAAATGCTACTTGGCCTCTACAGATTTAGTACTCGGCCTTCACAAATATTAGCTAATATATGAAATTGCATATTTTGCTTCATATATCAGAACATAAAACGTTAAGTATTTTTGTCTTACAAATAATAAAATAAGGTTGTTTTTTTTAACTTTATGTTCGAGATATTCGGTCCTTCATTTTGAATTTTTTAAATCTGATATCAAATTCATCATCAGCGAGCCCGAAAACTCCCGAGTGACAAGTTTCAAATAAATTTGTTTGATTTTTACAATGTAATATGCGATATTGGATTCGCCATCTTCAACTTTGAAAATCTTCCGTCAGGTTTGAAATCTATGACACCGAAAACCCCGAAGTAACAAATTTCAACCGAATTAATTGAATTTCCAAAAATTCACACGCCATAATGGCTCAACCATTTTGAATTTTTGAAATCTGATATCAGATTCGTAATCAGCGACAGCGAAAACCCCCGAGTAACAAATTTCAAGTGAATTTATTGAATTTTTAAAAATTCGTCTGCCATATTGAATCCGCCATTTTGAATTTTGAAAATTTGATGTCATATTCGTAATCAGCGACCCCAAAAACCCCCGAGTAACAATTTTCACGCGAATCCTATTAATTTCTTATTTTGTCGTCCGCCACATTGGATTCGCCATTTTGAATTTTTAAAATCCGACTTCAGATTCGTAATCAGCGACCCCTAAAACTATAAATACGCCCCTGAAAATTTAAAGATTCTTTGTTTTTTGGAAAATATGATTTTTGGCCAATTATAAGGGTCTCCTGGCCCACTGTGCACAGCTAGAAAGTTTCTTCAACAAGTTTTTACGTTCAAATAAAACTCCTGCTCACGGAGCAGTATTAGGTCCGTGAAGTACACATCCATTACGATCTACGAAATATTAAAAACCAAGATACTGCATAAACCCAACAAAAAATTTAAAGAAAACTTCAAAAAAACATTATACTTAACAAAAAAATTAAGTTCAACCACAAATTCCTCAGAAAAACACCACTAGTATAATCTCCTACATTGTCATTTTTCAAAAAAATTAAAATTTCATTACACAAACAATTTTATTGCAAATTCTCGTACAAAATACAACTAAAAGTGTAGAAAAAAATTGACACCCCGATACAAATACGGGAAGACCCCTAATACCACACTAAAGGCAACCCACATCATAAAAAAATTCCCCAAAAATTAAATTTTTCTTAGACAGACAATATTATTGCAAATTCTTCAACAAATTCCAACTAAATGTGTAGAAAAAAATTAACACCCTGTTAAATATAGGGGAAAAACACTTGACACTATCCCTACCTCCTTCTTCTTCTACAGATCCCAGAAAAAGTAGAGAACTGTGATGACAGCTTTTATTGCTTCTCTCGAATACTTCCTTCGGTACCAATATACAATCGCTGTGAGAAACTTAAGAGTTGCTATAGGGGTATACTACTAGTATCAAAGTGTCAATTTGTTTCTACACATTTAGGTGTATTTAGTGCAAGAATTTGCAATAAAATCGTCTGCCTAAGAAAAAAAAGAATTTTTTTGGACTTTTTTTATAATTCAGCTAGCATTAAGTGTGGTAAAAAGGGTCTTCCTCTACACGGATCTGGCTGTCAATTTTTTTCTACACTTTTCGGTGTATTTTGTGCAAGAATATGCAATAAAATCGTGTGCCTAAGAAAAATTGAATTTTTTTG